>NC_037329.1:46525137-47150137 GCF_002263795.3 Bos taurus | reverse complement strand
GCTGTCTGGGGAGGCCTTACAAATAGCTGTGAAAAGAAGAGAAGTGAAAAGCAAAGGAGAAAAGGAAAGATATAAGCATCTGAATGCAGAGTTCCAAAGAATAGCAAGGAGAGATAAGAAAGCCTTCCTCAGCGATCAGTGCAAAGAAATAGAGGAAAACAACAGAATGGGAAAGACTAGAGATCTCTTCAAGAAAATTAGAGATACCAAGGGAACATTTCATGCAAAGATGGGCTTGATAAAGGACAGAAATGGTATGGACCTAACAGGAGCAGAAGATATTAAGGAGAGGTGGCAAGAATACACAGAAGAACTGTACAAAAAAGATCTTCATGACCAAGATAATCATGATGGTGTGATCACTCACCCAGAGCCAGATAACCTGGAATGTGAAGTCAAGTGAGCCTTAGAAAGAATCACTACGAACAAAGTTAGTGGAGGTGGTGGAATTTCAGTTGAGCTATTTCAAATTCTAAAAGATGATGCTGTGAAAGTGCTGCACACAATATGCCAGCAAATTTGGAAAACTCAGCAGTGGCCACAGGACTGGAAAAGGTCAGTTTTCATTCCAATCCCACAGAAAGGCAATGCCAAATAATGCTCAAACTACTGCACAATTGCACTCATCTCACACGCTAGTATAGTAATGCTCAAAATTCTCCAAGCCAGGCTTCAGCAATACATGAACTGTGAACTTCCAGATGTTCAAGCTGGTTTTAGAAAAGGCAGAGGAACCAGAGACCAAATTGCCAACATCAGCTGGATCATGGAAAAAGCGAGAGAGTTTCAGAAAAACATCTATTTCTGCTTTATTGACTAAGCCAAAGCCTTTGACTGTGTGAAAGTGAAAGTGAAGTCACTCAGTCGTGTCCTACTCTTTGTGACCCCATGGACTGTAGCCTATCAGGCTCCTCCATCCATGGGATTTTCCAGGCAACAGTACTGGAGTGGGTTGCCATTTCCTTCTCCAGGGGATCTTCCCAACCCAGGGATCCAACCCGGGTCTCCTGCATTGCAGATAGACACTTTACCCTCTGAGCCATCAGGGAAGTCCTTTGAGTGTGTGGATCACAATAAACTGTGGAAAATTCTGAAAGAGATGGGAATACCTGACCATCTGACCAGCCTCTTGAGAAACCTATATGCAGGTCAGGAAGCAACAGTTAGAACTGGACATGAAAAAACAGACTGGTTCCAAATAGGAAAAGGAGTATGTCAAGGCTGTATATTGTCACCCTTCTTATTTAGCTTATATGCACAGTACATCATGAGAAAAGTTGGGCTGGAAGAAGCACAAGCTGGAATCAAGATTGCCAGGAGAAATATCAGTAACCTCAGATATGCAGATGACACCACCCTTATGGCAGAAAGTGAAGAGGAACTAAAAAGCCTCTTGATGAAGGTGAAAGAGGAGAGTGAAAAAGTTGGCTTAAAGCTCAACATTCAAAAAACTAAGACCATGGCATCTGGTCCCATCACTTCATGTGAAATAGATGGGGAAACAGTGGAAACAGTGTCAGACTTTATTTTTCTGGTCTCCAAAATCACTGCAGATGGTGATTGCAGCCATGAAATTAAAAGATGCTTACTCCTTGGAAGGGAAGTTATGACCAACCTAGACAGTATATTCAAAAGCAGAGATATTACTTTGCCAACAAAGGTTCGTCTAGTCAAGGCTATGGTTTTTCCAGTAGTCATGTATGGATGTGAGAGTTGGACTGTGAAGAAAGGTGAGCGCTGAAGAATTGATGGTTTTGAACTGTGGTGTTGGAGAAGACTCTTGAGAGTCCCTTGGACTGCAAGGAGATCCAACCAGTCCATTCTCAAGGAGATCAGTCCTGGGTTTTCATTGGAAGGAATGATGCTAAAGCTGAAACTCCAGTACTTTGGCCACCTCATGCGAAGAGTTGACTCATTGGAAAAGACCCTGATGCTGGGAAAGATTGAGGGCAGGAGGAGAAGGGGACGACAGAGGATGAGATGGCTGGATGGCATCACCGACTCGATGAACATGAGTTTGAGTAAACTCCAGGAGTTGGTGATTGACAGGGAGGCCTGGTGTGCTATGATTCATGGGGTCACAAAGAGTTGGACACGACTGAGTGACTAAACTGAACTGATGTACATATATGTTTGTGTGTTTGTGTATGTATAATTTCACATTTTCTTTGTCCATTCATCCATCAGTGACCACATAGGTTATTTTTTTTATCTTGAATGAAAGTGAAAAGGAAGTCGCTCAGTCGTGTCTGACTCTCTGTGACCCCACGGACTGTAGCCTACCAGGCTTCTCCGTCCACGGGATTTTCCAGGCGTGAGTACTGGAGTGGATTGCCATTTCCTTCTCTAGGGGATCTTCCCAACCCAGGGATCAAACACAGGTCTCCTGCATTGCAGGCAAATGCCTTACCCTCTGAGCCACCAGGGAAGACTCAGAACCAATTCAACTGTCATCAATCCCTTCCCCACAAGTTTCAACAACTGGGGAAGATTGACATATCACTGGATAGGAGACTGGAAGTCAACCCAAACTTCATCCCAGACTCTCATACCTCCCACCTAGTCTTCAAAGCCCCTTTCATTCTTCCTAAAAAGCACTCACTCACTCTCTAAGAGCTTAGATCTCTCTCCCCTTTCTCTATGAAGATGGTCTAATCCTGAATTCTTTGCCACCTGGGGGAGTTACTAAGCTTTGATAGCTCAGTTGGTAAAAAATCCACCTGCCATGCAGGAGACCCTGGTTTGATTCCTGGGTCAGGAAGATCCGCTGGAGAAGGGATAGGCTATCCACTCCAGTACTCCTGGGCTTCCTTTGTGGCTCAGCTGGTAAAGACTCCGCCTGCAATGCGGGAGACCTGTGTTCAATCCCTGGGTTGGGAAGATATCCTGGAGAAGGGAAAGGCTACCCACTCCAGTATTCTGGCCTGGTGAATTTTATGGACTATATGTAGTCCATGGGGTTACAAAGAGTTGGACACGACTGAGTGCCTTTCACTTTCATATCTTGGCTGTTGTTAATAATGCTGAATTTAACATGGGGGTGAGTGTTGGTATCTCTTTGAGATAGCAATTTCACTTACTTTGGATATGGATATATACCCAGAATGGAATTGCTGAATGTACAGTAGTTCTATTTTAAATTTTTTGAGGAACCTCCATTTTGTTTTCCATAGTGGCTGCACAAATTTACATTCCAACCAGTGTTGGAGGAGGGCTCCCTTCTCTCCAAATTTTCTCCAACACTTGTTGCATCATTTCATTTCTTTTCTTTTTTCTTTTATAATAGCCTTACATCTAACAGATGTGAGGTGATATCTCATTGTGGTTAATCGTTTTCACATTTTTAAGTAAACTTTTGAAGTCTAATATACATATGGAAAGTACACACAGAACGCAGTTCAGTGGATTTTCACATGCAGAACATTTCTATGTAACCAGCACCCATATGAAGAAATAGAAGCTCACCAGCCTCTAGTGACAGTCCTTGCCCATGGTGCCCCTTCCTAGTTACTGTTCTCTTCAAAAGTTACCACTGTTACATATGGTAACAGGTTACCGTATGGTAGAAAAGCTAGTGAAAATCTGCTGTATGACACAGGGCGCTCAACCCAGTGCTCTGTGACAACCTAGAGGGGTGGGATGGGGTGGGAGGCGGAAGGGAGGTTCACAAGGGGGGGCTATGAACCTATGGCTGATTCATGCTGATGTATGGCAGAAACAAACACAATATTGTAAGTTAATTATCCTATAATTAAAAATAAATAAACTTTAAAAAGTTATGAGAAAGAGAAAAAGTCACCACTATTCTGAATTCTAACAGCATTAGTTACTTTTGCTTGGTTTGAATTTTATTATATATACATAAATATATTTTAAAAATTAAATTTTAAATGAATAAATTATACAAATAAATCATATCAGTATATAGCCACATTATATACTCTTTTAGTGTCTGGCTTCTTGTGTTCATTATATGAGATTTCATCCACGTTGTTGCCTATAGTTCCCATTTATTCTGTAGGGGAGGAAGAAGAATTTTCCTTCAGTTCTGAGACCCCTGTATATAAAAGATAGGTTAACAAGAGAAAAACAAGTTAACATGTGTCCCTCATATATATATATGGGTGATACAAGGGAAAATTTAGTAACTTTCCCAGGTGGCAAAGAATTCAGGATTAGACCATCTTCATAGGAAAAAGGGAGAGAGATCTAAGCTCTTAGTGGAGAGAGAGTGCTTTTTAGGAAGAATGAAAGGGGCCTTAAAGAGTAGATAGGAGGTATGAGAGTTTGGGATGAAGTTTGTGTTAACTTCCAGTCTCCTCTCCTGTGATGTCAATCTTCCCCAGTTGTTGGAACTTCTAGGGAAGGAACTGATGCCTGGAAAATCCCATGGATGGAGGAGCCTAGTAGGCTGCAGTCCATGGGGTCGCTAAGAGTCAGACATGACTGAGCGACTTCACTTTCACTTTTCACTTTCATGCATTGGAGAAGGAAATGGCAACCCACTCCAGTGTTTTTGCCTGGAGAATCCCAGGGACGGGGGAGGCTGGTGGGCTGCCGTCTATGGGGTCGCACAGAGTCGGACACGACTGAAGTGACTTAGCAGCAGCAGAATTGGTTTTGGAAGCTCTTTCTTTAGGCAGATAAGGGAGTTGGAGGAAACGTCTCTGTGCATTTTCTCTTCTACCAGTGCCTACAGCTCAAGATAATCAATATACCCAAGTGACATCTTCGGGGTGGCGTGTCCTGAACCCCTGTGGCCCTGTTTTGGCATGCTGTATTCTGCTCTTCTTCAATTCTAATGGCTGCATTATAGTCCACGGTTCCTTCTTATTAATAAAATATACTGCCTTCCGTGTAGTTACCAGATAGTTAAATATTAGAGTCCGTCACTAACAGTTGGCCATCCTTCCTGTTTTTGTCTATGTTCATGTGATTCAGCTGCCGACCTCCAAGATTCGAATGCCTGCCTAACTTCCTCGATGTTTGTAGGTCTTTTTCCCCCTTTATTCTATCCCAAAGGATATTTGAAGCTTAGTTTTCTCCACCCTCAATAACTATCTGCAGTAATGTTGAGGAAGGAACAAATGCTTTAGTCCTTAGACGTTTCTAGAGCCAGTGTGTGAAGAGAGCTGTGAATGATGGCAAGTGACTGATGAGCGGTGACCTGGGAGGAGCAGCTGGGTTGGGTGATAGGGCTTTGCTTCTCCTGCTTTGGTTGCCGGATGGCAGGAAGACAGCCGTGATGTTTGACGGTGGTACATTCTTCCTCATGATTAATGGTTATGGAGGCCAAGACTTGAAAGACTGAGGGGGGATTCACAGTAACGGTTTTTAGGGAATACTGAACCTCCTCCCACCTCCAGTATCAATTCCCATTTTTTCAAGCAAAGATGACTCAGCCTTCTGAATGTGAGTACTATTGCAAATTACTTTTAGTCTTTGCCTATGCTGACGGTTTCAGTCAGTCCTGGATAGTAGTACTTAATGATGATATGATAAAGTACAGCTTTATCATGACAGCTCCTGTAAATCCACACATTAGGGTACATAAGGCACTTGGTGTCTGGCACTAAGTAAGTACTCAAGAACTGTGGTTGTTTTAACAGTTATTGGCAATTACTTGGCCCTTTTCTTGTGCCAGCTGAGGGCCCATACTAGCTGGATTCTGTTGTGTGGTTAATCATTATCAGCTTGTTAGGTGGCCGGAAAAGCCTGTTAGCTGAACCTGGCTGGGTTCGGCTATAACTCAGGCCTCCCTTTCTGCCTCACTGCCTGTAGGAAATAAGGAGTTCAGGGTGTGGAACAGCATTCTCACTGGCTGCCTATGCGCTCCCAGCTGCACCTCCAAAAGGGAAAGCCAGTGCCAGCACACAGAGCAGAGGCTCCGGCCATCAGATGAGAAAGCCGCTGCAGAACTCAGGGCCCCAGGCCAGAGTCTGGAGGCGCTGGGCCAAACGCGCTTGAGTGGGGGTCACGTGGCTCTGTAGGGCGTGACTGCAGAGCAGTTCTCTTACAAAAGGAAGAGCTT
Organism: Bos taurus; assembly: GCF_002263795.3. NCBI lineage: Eukaryota > Metazoa > Chordata > Mammalia > Artiodactyla > Bovidae > Bos > Bos taurus. The sequence goes on along the minus strand of NC_037329.1, from coordinate 47,144,106 downwards.
CATGGGTTCCCTGCCAGTATGCTGCCCCACAAACAGTATTTTCCTCTATCTTCTCTTCTGTGAAGTTTCAGACATTAGAGCATCTCACCCCTGAAAACTTCAGAATGCATCTCCTAAAAATAGAGATATTTCTCCTTCCTTCCAATAGTACAATAGGATGCCTAAGAAAATGAACAGTGATTGTTTTTGCCATCAAATATCCAGTATTTTCAAATTTCTGTGTTTATTTGAAAAATGTGTTATAGTGTTTTTTCGACATTAGGATCTAATCAAGGTTTATGAGTTACATTTGCTTATATCTTTTTAACAATCTCCACACCTCCTCCTCTAATGTTTTAGGGAGTCTAAGGGGAGAATGTCCCATATTATGGGTTTCTTGATGGTTTCCTCATGTATCATGTATTTATTCTTTAATGTGTATATATAGGTGGCACAGTGGTAAAGAATCTGCCTGCCAATGCAGGAGACACAAGAGATGCTTGGATTGGGAAGATCCCCTGGAGAAGGCAATGGCAACTCACTCCAGTATTCTTGCCTGGGAAATCCTATGAACAGAGCAGCCTGGCAGACTATAGTCCATGGGGTCACAGAGTCAGACACAACTGAGCATACACACACACACAAGCACAGGCTGTGTATTTCTTGTAAACTGGAAGTTAGTTTTAAAAGTGTAAGTGGATTTCAGGTTAAACATTGTCTTAGTCCACTTGCATGCTAAATCACTTGTGTCTGATTCTGCGACCCCATGGACTGTAGCCCACCATGCTCCTCTGTCCATGGGATTTCCCAGGCAACAATACTGGAGTTACACTGCTCTAACAAAAATCCTGTAGACTGAGTGACTTATAAACAACAGAAATTTCTCACAGGTCTGGAGGCTGGAAGTCTGAGATCAGGGTGCGCCCGTGGTTGGGTGGGGGCCCCCTTCTGGGTTGCAGTAGGCCTGCTTGTACCCTACATGGCAGAAGGGGCAGTGAACTCTGAAGGGTCTCTCTTGTAAGGGCACTAATCCCACTGATGAGAGCTGTGCCCTTGTGGTCTAATCATCTCCCAAAGGCCCCACGTCCAAATACCATCACCCTGAGGAGGAGGTCTCAACATAGGAATTTTGGATGTGGGTAGAGACATTCAGTCTATAGCAAACAGTCGCCAGAACTATTTCATAGGTGATGCTGTGAGTTTCATATCACATAACTGTCCTGATGTCTCAGTATTACTGATGCAGAGCTGGTGACTGCTGGGTCTTTCTACCAGAAAAGTATATTTTCCTTTGTAATTGGAATTTGTGGGCTGATTTTTGGGCAAACATCCTGTTTCCTAAAAAATTTTAAACCAAATTTTTACCTTCCTTTGATCCCTGCCTCAACCAGTGGTTACACTGAAAGTATTAACACTAAATGGAGACTTGGTATTCTTTTGTTGTTTCTATTTTGTTGCTCTATATTGAGCTGCGGGCGCTCAGCTGTAACGAGTTTTCCTTACTCACCATTTTCCTGAGTGTCACTATAGATTTGTGGATTTCTGATGGCCATTCTTTTTGATCCTCTGGATGACCTTCATGTTGAAAGGTTAATGGGAAATTGAGGTTGTTAGTTGACAAGTTCTGCTTGTGTAAGAATGATAGTGTTGTGGTTTAGTTTCTTAACTTCAGGCAACTGGTTTAACAGTTGGTTATGCTCAGAGGATGTAGGATGCTCCAGCGATGGGGGTGGATTTGTGGGGTGGGAGGACGTTAGTTGTCTTTATGAACCAGCTCTGTTTGGGGTGATTCTAAAACTGTAGAGCCTAAGAAGTGATTTGATGCTGAATATTGCTAGAGCAAGGAGAACAGTGAGGCATTCATCTAGTAACTTTTATGTTACAGTAACTGAAGCTTTTTTCTGATTTGAAACATTATCCTTTCTCCAACTTTTCTGTCACTAACGTGGAAGAATGACCAAAGACGAGTGAGAGAGAATAAGAAGGTAGTGCTGTCCAGAAGGTTCATCAGTGAGGACTGGAGTCGCTGAAAGCATAAAGTTAGACCATCAGGGCCTCTTGGTTACTGCAGGCAGCCAGAGAAAGGCCCATTAAAAACAGCTCCATCAAAGTCCAGGAGGTTGCCAAGGAGCTGTGCTCAGATGGAGGTCTGGGCCTTTTGAATGCACAGATGCAACTTAGGGGAGGTGTTTTGATGAGGGTGAAATGTAGCTCATTTTTCTTCCAAAATGAAATGTTTCCAGAATATACTCCCCCACCTCCATACACATAAACACTTCTCCAGTGTTAAACAGTCTGCCCATGTGTGGGTATATTTAATGATTGTAACACCAGAGGAGGCTCTATCTAGAAAATGGAAAGGAGCCATCAGTTCTCTCCCTAACAAGAGAGGCAAGGATGAGGCAAGTTAGTTTGGGGTTTGTGGATATTGAACTTCTTTGCTCACAGCCCTTCCCTCCCCACTTGGCTCCTCCAGGCCCAGGAGGGGAAGAGGAGTCACAGGAAGTGAGCAGTCGTGGTACCATGTGCGTCAGGGTATCACAAAGCGATAACTTGTTGAGAATCTGGCTCTGCTTTCTCTCTCTCCTTTTTCTTAGAGTGTTGACTCTGACCATGGCTGGCCTCCTTTCAGAACTAGGGCAAGTACCCTGCCCTAAGGAAGGTATTGGTTGAGATAGGATTGCCTTGCTGTTTATACAGGTATGTGTATTAGCTTGTGAAGCCTGCCATCACAAAGTACTACAGGTTGAGTGGAGTGAACACCTACCCAGGGTTCTTCTGAGACCTCTCTCCATGACTTGCAGGTGACCGCCTTCTCCCTGTGTCTTTATGTCATCTTCTGTGTCTGTGTTTAAATTTCTTCCTCTTAAAAGGACACCAGTTATACTGGATTAACACCTACCCCGATGATCTTGTTTTAACTTAAGCGAAGTGAAGTTGCTCAGTCGTGTCCAACTCTGAGGCCCCATGGACTGTAGCCTACCAGACTCCTCCATCCATGGGATTTTCCAGACAAGAGTACTTGAGTGGGTTTTCATTTCCTTCTCCAGGGAATTTTCCCAACCCAGGGATCGAACCCGGGTCTCCCACATTGTAGGCAGACGCTTTACTGTCTGAGCCACCAGGGAAGTCCTTGTTTTAATAATTACCTCTTTAAAGACCGTATTTCTAAATACAGTCACATTCTGAGGGACTGGGGGTTTGGACTTCAACCTATGAATTCATATATAAATTTTATATCCCATAACAGTAGATATAGAAACACATCCTAATATTTGACGTGAATATTAAAAATCATCAATATATTTGTAATTTAAAAGCAAGCTTCCTGGATGCTGCTTTAGTGTGCAACTTGTCCTTTTCCCTTCCCCCAACAAAAAGTACCAGAAATAAGAACAAGAGCACAGTCATCTACAATAAGTGAGTTTAGTGGAGGAAAGTACTTAACTGATGCTTTCCTTTATGTCTGCATCTCTTACTCTGTATTCAAGTTTTAGGTTTGTAAGGAAAGGAGAAATCAGTCATGATAGACTCTGTAACACTCCTAATATACTTCTCTGAGCAGATTGTACGTTGTTGTACAAGTACTCCATACCTGTGCAAGTCTTGCTGCAGTTTTGCTCACTCACTAACACATCTTCAGAGTCACGTGGTGGCAGCTGTCAGAATTGGAACCTTGGGCCCAAAGGGGGTTCTGTAGTCTCTCGATCTGGTGCCACCTTTATCAGAATCACATGTGGTGCTTTAAACGTGTTCATCATGGGCACTGCACTGTATCTAGTGCCTCAGTGTCTTTGGAAATAGGGCCTGGGAACATGCATTTTAAACACATGAATCAGGAAATTCTCAGGCAGGTAGAATTGGAGAACTACTGTGCTGTTGGCAGGGTTGCAAAGCTGCACCACCATGAAGTGCCACAGTCGTTTCACTTGTCAGAAGCCACTGTTTCTGCTGCTGCTGCTGCTAAGTCGCTTCAGTCATGTCCGACTCTGTGCAACCCCATAGACAGCAGCCCACCAGGCTTCCCTGTCCCTGGGATTCTCCAGGCAAGAACACTGGAGTGGGTTGCCATTTCCTTCTCCAATGCCTGAAAGAGAAAAGTGAAAGTGAAGTCGCTCAGTCGTGTCCGACTCTTAGCGACCCCATGGACTGCAGCCTACCAGGCTCCTCCATCCATGGGATTTTCCAGGCAGGAGTACTGGAGTGGGGTGCCATTGCCTTCTCCACACTGTTTCTAGGTAAATAATTTAATGCTGTGGCTTCTGGCCCCTGCTGTCTTCTTTCCATGTTTGGTCTCATTAGAACAGAGTTGAAATCTCCTTGTCCCCAAGTCCCCTACTCTCTGCCTTTGGAATTATTATGTTTAATTTGGTGTCAGGTGTCTCCTGGGATCATGCTTCTTTGTGATGGTGGGTAGCTTCTAGAACCTTGTATGACGTCTAGGAAACAGACTAACCATATAACACAGAGGTTTTGTTTGAAATGCTTAGGACCAAGGTCATTTGGAGACATTTTTCTAATTATCTGTGGTCTGTGTTCAGTGTAGACTAGATTATACCATCCCAGAATTTGGTTAACCTGGCAGGGGAGTAAAGTATGAACAGATACATTAACAAGTGTTCTTTTATTGAAAGCTGATCTTTTAGTTTCCAGTTCTAATTATGTGAGCATGTCATCTTTTCAGTTTGAGAATTTCTTCTTTGGATCATTGATTCCTTGGAAAATCCTGATGTCCAGGAGCAAATCCCAGCCACCTCCTCTTCTTCTGCTCGCTGGTGGTGCCCATCCTCCTGTTTACAGCCTAAGACCATGATCACTGTGGTCAGCTCGACCACACACGTCCCTCTTAAAAATTTGTCTTCTAGGTGGAAGAATTTTTTTAAGCAGTGTTCCGTTTTGCACGGTGCATGTGTATTAGTAAGTTATAAATTGAACCTTTGATGTTTAGGACCGTATGCAGTGGTTATTCAAAGTGTAGTGGAGTTGACAATTTAGCAGATTTTCATGGTAGTCATAAACTGTCAGGGCTGGCACAGAAAGATGAAGACTGTGATATTCTCCTATTGAAAGAAAGTTAGTCACATCAAATAGACAGTTTGAGCCTTTGAAAAGACATGGAGAAACATTATAGTGTGGTGGTTAAGAGCACAGTTTTAGGGGTGAGAACTGAACGGACCTACGACATACTTCCTGGGTGTTTTTAGAGTTGTTTACCCTCTCAAAGGCTGTTTCCTCTCCTTAAAATGAGGATAATAACAGTTTCTAACATAATAAGGATCAAAAGTTACAATTAATGCAGGTAGTATAGTGCCCACCATGTTATAAGGGTATTTGTGTGCATTTCATGATCCTATGAATGTTATTTTTAATACTGAGATAGTTATTTGGCATGATGCATAACAAAAATAGAGAGCATTGTAGTCCATTAGTTCACCTTCAGTTGTATGTAAATCTAATAGTAATCCAACTTGGAGTTGGTTAATGTATTTTATTATAGGTTGAAAGTGGCTAATTGTCAAGCTGCATTGAGGATGGTGAGGCTGTGTCTGAATGCCAGGGTAATTGCTGGGGTGTTTATACAGGTTCTAGAGGGTAGATTGGAGACATCCATGTTGTGCATTTGCCAATCCTCTATGTCATAGCTAAGCTCTTTGATCAGTACTGTTTTCTTCTATATCTTTTTATACTAGATAGAAACAACTGGTTCTATAAGATAATTAAAATAGGTAAATCTGATGTTAATATTTTTCCCATGTGACCATCCATACTGTATGTATTTATGGTTTGGATATATTGTATTTCACTAGATAGAGTAGAAAATTTAAGGAAAGAATCATTTTGCATAAGTATAGAGGAACTAAATTAACTTCTTCTGTTTATTAACAGTTCCTTTTTTTTGGTTAGTTTTTAATGTTGCTGTGCAGTCTTGCCTGTCCTGCAGCTTCTAATACTTTTAAAATATGTGTTTCAAATATTTGAGTTGTTTAATAAAGCAATAAAAAATAAATCTATTGAAAAACCAAAATTGCTTAATTGTACAGAGGCTAGATGAGTGCATATTTTTTAAAAAATTTTTTAATTTTTATTTGGCTACACTGGGTCTTTGTTGCTGCATGCGGGCTGTCTCTGGTCGTGGGGAGTGGGGGCTGCTCTCTAGGCGTGGTGCGTAGGCTTCTCATTGCTGTGGCTTCTCTGGGTGCAGAACACAGGCTACAGCACTGGGCTCAGTAGTTGTGGTGCTTGTGCTTAGTTGCCCTGGGCAGGTGAAATCTTCTCGGGCCAGGGATGGAACCCATGTCCCCTGCATTGGCAGTCAGATTCTTAACCACTGGGAAGTCCGATGGGTGCATATTTGGAACACTGTTGCAGCCAATCACATTTATCTTTTATAGGTGGGGGAAGAAATCTCGATCCTTTATGCACATATCCTACCTCACTTTCTTCCTCCACAAAAGGCACCTAACGGTGTGTGGTGGGGGTGGAGATGACCTATTCTGTCAACAGAAAATCCGTGAGTCTGCATTGATATGTATATTGGAAGGGCCAGGGAATTTGTGGTTCTTCTCTCCATGTATTCTCATTGTTCTGTTGTGGTGAAGATTTTGTGTCATCATAAGATCTTGAATTAATAATAACAGGTAATATCCTGAGAAAAAGGACTTTATGTTTCAGAGATTTATGTCCTTCAAAGGATGAATTCATATAACCAACCTAAGGTACTAAAATAGCATAGTGAAAGTGAAAGTGAAGTTGCTTAGTCGTGTCCGACTCTTTGCGACCCCATGGACTGTAGCCTACCAGGCTTCTCTGTCCATGGAATTTTCCAGGCAAGAATACTGGAGTGGGTTGCCATTTCCTTTTCCAGGGGATCTTCCCTATCCAGGGATCAAACCCAGATCTCCCACATTGCAGGCAGACAAGTGAGCCATCAGGGAAGCCCAAAATAGCATAGAGTTACATGCAATTAAATAGGCATTTGTAGCAAATGGACTGATTTTCTGAGAATGGTTCAGATATAATTTCCAGCTGTCTAGTGGGTCATAATGATTTACATGGCAAATGAAACTAATGTGGGCTTAAGTAATATGATTAAACCAGTCTTTCTGGATCACTCTTTTTCATTTTAAACTGCCCTGCCAACCCCCTCCCCCACCACACAAGCCAGAAGTGAGAGGTATTTACAGAATTTTAGGAGTGGAAATGATCCTTACTGTTGTTGGTACTTGTTTATACAGGATTGTTCATATTAAACCAGACTTAAATTCTACATACAAGACTTCCACAGAGGAGCTCAACATGGCAGAGTAGAGGGATATGGAGCTCACTTCCCCTTCAGATATATATATAAAAAATACATCTATATGTGGAGCAATTCTCACAGAATATCCACTGGAAGCTTACAGATCTCATACAACCAAAGCTGCAAGAAAGATCCCCACATTACTGAGTAGGATGAAGGAGGAAAAAAGAGGAAGAATGGGGAGGGAAACTGCCCCTGGGTGGGAGCTGTGAAGTAAGAAAGGTTCCATCACTCTGGCTGGAGATCTGCTGAGATAGTAAGGGAGCTTCCGAGGCTGGAGAGGAGAGAGTTCGAGCTTGCCTGCAGTCCTTCAGGGTAGAGGAACACCAACATAGATGGTCCTGACCACATCTCAGCCCTTCCCCGGCCTGAGACGCATGCTTGCTGATGTGTGCAGTGACAGGGAGCTGAAACTCAGGCTTCAGTGGATAGATTGGGGCAGGGGGGTAGTGTGACTTGATTTGGCTGTGCACAGACCACCCAAAGGGCCTACAGTGCAGTGCAGACTGCAGCTAGGGGCACATGCAGGATGGAGTGCAGGTCTGCTGTAGGAGTCCCATTGTCAGCATGGAAGGGACGGGGCATGGTTTGCCATGGCTTCATTGTTGGCATGCTTGCAGTGGGGCATGGATCTGGCCCCACGGGTTCTGTGAAGTTTGTGGGCTCACACACACATGTGGAGGGGGACCTGAAATCTGAACAAGTTACTGGTAGTCCCACTGTGGGTGCCAGGATGTGGCTACACTGGGTTCTTGCTCTGGTGAATTTGGAGACTTGGATTGTACATCCACATGTCTAAGGCCCTTTTGAGTCAATTACCTGCAGGTTGGGGACATGGCTTCTGTGGGTTTCTGTGCCAGTGGCTTTGTGAGTGCACATGTGTGCCTAAGGGGCTTCCTAGCCAATTACAAGGGGCCACAGGCAGAGGTCACCAGTGAGGGTGGTGCTGGCAGCAGTCATCTTTGTGGGTATGCACAGCAGGTGGTATCAGAATTGCATGTCCCAGTGGACACCTCCTGTGGAAGAACGTGCAGCAACTTCTTTCCCAGTGGAGTCCTCCAGGTGGGCCTACCTCACACCACAGCTTAGAATCAGATCTGTGGCTTTTACTCCAGCAACTGGAGAGCAGACTCTGCTGCTGACAGGGTGATGATAACTGCAGAGCAAAGAGGAGAACCTGCCCAATATCCAGTGTAGGATCTGGTCATCACAATGCTTCTGTCAAGGGGATAATGGCCAGGACACCCTTAGGAAAGACATGGCATACATCTATACCGAATTCACTGGACTCAAGCAGGCTATGCAGGGATGCTCTCACATAAAAACAGCCCTTCAAGGTGAAAGTAGATAACTATTTTTCATAGAAAAAATTGAAGAAAAAATGAAAAAGCAGAGGAACCACTCCCAATTACAAGAACAAGAGAAATCCCTTGAAGAAAAGTGGAATGAGACAGACCTTTCCAGTCTACCAGATTCTGAGTTCAGGTGATAGGTGAAAGGAGGTGATAAAATTACTGAAGGGATTAAGAAAGGTTATTGATAGAAATGCAGATCACTGCAACTAGGAATTAGAAACTGTAAAGAGGAGCTAATCAAAATTAGACAAATCAATCATTGAGATAAAGTGATCTAAAGACAATAAATAGCAAACTAAATAATGCAGAAGAATGAATAAGTAGTCTGAAGGGTGGAATAATGGAAATCACCCAATTAGAGGGGCAAAAAAAAGACAAAAAAAATTAGACATATGGGTCAATGGAACAGAATAGAGAGCTCAGAAATACACACACACCCCTACATCGATTAATCTTCAACAAAGGAGGCAAGAATATACCATGAAGAAAATACAGTCTTTCAGCAACTAGTGTTGGAAAAGCTGGACAAGCTATATGTAAATCAGTGAACTTAGAACACTCCCTCATGCCACACACAAAAATAAACTCAAAATTGCTTAAAGACTTAAATAAAAGACAAGTCATCATGAAACTCCTAGAAGAGGACATAGGCAAAACGTTTTCTGGCATAAATCCTAACAGTGTTTTCTTAACTCATTCTCCCAAGGCAATAGAAATAAAAGTAGTAATAAATGAATGGGACATAATCAAACTTAAAAGCTTTTGCACAGCAAAGGAAACCATCAAAAAAGTGAAAAGACAACCTGTGGAAGGGGAGAAAATATATTTGCAAACAATTCAACCTACAACACTTTAATTTCCAATAATATACAGACAGCTCATACAGCTCAATAACAACAATTAAAAAAATGGGCAGAAGACCTAAATAGACAGTTCTCCAAAGAAGACATACAGATGACCGATAGGCACATGAAAGATGTTCAGTGTCACTAATTATCAGAGAAATGCAAATCAATCAAAACTGCAATGAGGTAGTCACACCAGTCAGGGTGGCCATCATCAAGAAGTCTACAAAAAAATTCTGGAGAGGGTGTGGAAAAAAAGTAACCCTCCTACCCTGTTGATGGGAATGTAAATTGATAATAGCTACTATAGAGAATAGAATGGAGTTGGGCTTCTCTTGTAGCTCAGTCAATAAAGAATCTGCCTGCAATGCAGGAATCTGCCTGCAATGCAGGAGACCCGGGTTCGATTCCTGGGTCCAGAAGATCCTCTGGAGAAGGAAATGGCAACCCACTCCAGTATTCTTGCCTGGAAAATCCTGTGGACAGAGGAGCCTGGTGGGTTATAGTCCATAGAGTTGTAAGAGTTGGACACGACTTAGTGACCAAAGCACCACCACCACCATTAAAAAAAACTAAAGACAGAGTTACCATATGATCCAGCAATTCCACTCCTGGGCATATATCCAGAAAAGACAAAAGCTCTAATTAAAAAAGATACATGCACCTCGGTGTTCATAGTAGCACTATTTACAATAGCCAAGACATGGAAGCAACCCAAGTGTCCATCAACATGAATGGAGAAAGAAGATAATGACACACCATGGAATGATCAGGGTTCAGTTCAGTCACATAGTAGTGCCCACTCTGTAACCCCATGGACTGCCATACTGGCATGTATGGCATTCCATACACACCATGGAATGTCACGCAGCTATAAAAAGGAAATCATGCCATTCGCTGCAGCATGGATGGACCTAGAGATTATCATCCTAAGTGAAGTAAGACAGAGAAAGATATGATATCACTTATATATGGAATCTTCAAAAGTATACAAATGAACTTATTTACAAAAAGACTCACAGATGCAGAATGCATATATATGGTTATCAAACAGGCAATGGGGGATATATTGGGAGTATGGGATTAACAGATGTACACTACCATATATAAAATAGATTAACAAGGATTTGCTGTATAGCACAGGGAATTATGTTCAATATATTGTAATAACCTGTAACAGAAAAGATTCTGTAAAAGAATATGTATATATGTATAACTGAATCATTTTGCTACACACCAGAAACTAACACTACATTGTAAATCAACTATACTTCAATGAAAAACATTTTTTTTTAAAAAGGAATGAAGGTCTACTGTGTATTATTCTGGGACAATCTCCATTGGTTCCTGATGATCCCCATGATTTAAGTGCTATGGGTCATTTCTTTAAAGATCAAGGTTAGGTTCTTTTCCTTGGATTTGATATTTTGAGCTGCACGTGACTAGTGAGGATTCATTATCTAGACAAGACTGGGTCTCTTTCTTTTTTTTATCTCTTTCTGCATGTATATTTTAATATTTTCTTCATTATCCCAGGCTTCTACAATTTGTAATTTTCTCTTTCCCCTAGAACATTTTTACACTTCTTGTATTTATTAAAAATTTGCATTTTGTTTTACTTCTTCAGCTGTCTGTGAATAATTAGATTTTTCCCAACTTACGATGGCTACTTAATTAAAAAAATTTTTTTTTCTCAGCTACACTAGTTTGTGATGCATTTTATCCTTCTCTTACCATTTTGAGATTCCTTTACATCAACTTTGTCTTTCTAATTATATTAAAACAAGAGTTTTCTGTACTTATTTTTGCTCCTGTTGTATTCTAATGCAATTTTACTTTGGTCTTGAAAAGTTGGTATAAAGTTGTAGAGCAATAAATAGGTAATATAAACATGTGTAATGAATAAGATTTCCTCTAGCAAATAAGAAAACAATTATCTACTTAGTTATCTCATTTAATTATTTTTGGTCCCCCTGTGTGAATGAACAGACATAATAAAATAGTACATAGATCAAATCTCTTTGTCTTCCTTTTTAAATGTTCAAGCAAAGATCTGAATGCCAGCATGCAGTTTCACTAAATATATATGAATGATGTTTGGACATAGGAATGATTGGACTCTGGCTCCCATGAGGAAAAATTGAATAAAGCCTTGTAATTTCACTTCTGGAATGCCAGGGACACAATATAGTCTGGGGGACATATTTTGCCTGTAAAGATCATTATTAGATTTGCTGAACCAACTGTGTATTCAAAAGATTGCCTGAAAAATACTCCTGAACCTCGGGCAAGAGGAAATGAATACTTAGACTGCTACCCTGGGGTTAACCACTTAGGGAGTAAGTTTTGCATATGCTGCATATTAGAACAGGAGAGTAATTACACATTTCCCGTAAGACTGAAATTCTTTGAGAATACTTGTTAATTCTCAGATTCTTCTTTGAAAACAAGAATGAATAAAAGTAGATTTTACTTAAATTATTTAAAAATGAAACATTTGTAGACAATAAGAACATAGGTACCATTTGCATCCCTATTTTCATGACTGATCCTTCAGTTCAGGTCAGTTCAGTCTCTCAGTCGTGTCCAACTCTTGGTCACCCCATGGATTGCAGCACACCTGGCCTCCCTGTCCATCACCAATTCCCAGAGTCTACCCAAACTCATGTCCACTGAGTTGGTGATGCCATCCAACCATCTCATCCTCTGTTGTCCCCTTCTCCTCCCACCTTCAATCTTTCCCAAAATCAGGGTGGTCTTTAAGGAGTCAGTTCTTCGCATCAGGTGGCCAAAGGATTGGAGCGTCAACTTCAGCATCAGTCCTTCTAATGAATATTCAGGACTGATTTCCTTTAGGATGGACTGGTTTGATCTCCTTGCAGTCCAAGGGACTCTCAAGAGTCTTCTCCAACACCACAGTTCAAAAGAATCAATTCTTCGATGCTCAGCTTTCTTTACGGTCCAACTCTCACATCCAAACACAACTACTGGAAAAACTATAGCTTTGAGTGTATGGACCTTTTCTGGCAAAGTGATGTCTCTGCTTTTCAATATGCTGTCTAGGTTTATTGTAGCTCTTCTTCCAAGGAGCAAGCGTCTTTTGATTTCATGGATGCAGTCACCATCTGCAGTGATTTGGGAGCCCAAGAAAATTAAGTCTGTCACTGTTTCCATTGTTTCCCCACCTGTTTGCCATGAAGTGATGGGACCAGATGCCATGATCTTCGTTTTCTGAATGTTGAGCTTTAAGCCAACTTTTTCATGCTTCTCTTTGACCTTCATCAAGAGGCTCTTTAGTTCCTCTTCACTCTCTGCCATAAGGGTGGTGTCATCTGTATATCTGAGGTTATTGATACTTCTTCCAGCAATCTTAATTCCAGTTTGTGCTTCATCCAGCCCAGCATTTTGCATGATATACTCTGCATAGAAGTTAAATAAGCAGGGTGACGATATACAGCCTTGACATCCTCCTTTCCCAATTTGGAACCAGTTCATTGTTCCATGTCTGGTTCTATCTATTGCTTCTTGACCTGTATACAGGATTCTCAGGAGGCAGGTAAGGTGGTCTGGTATTTCTATCTCCTTAAGAATTTTCCACAGTGTTTTGTGATCCACACAGTCAAAGGCTTTGGCATAGTCAATAAAGCAGAAATAGATGTTTTCCTGGAATTCTCTTGCTTTTTCAGTGATCCAACGGGTGTTGGCAATTTGATCTCTGGTTACTCTGCTTTTTCTAAATCCATCTTGAATATCTGGAAGTTCACGGTTCACTGCTGAAGCCTGGCTTGGAGAATTTTGAGCATTACTTGATAGTGTATGAGATGAGTGCAATTTTGCAGTAGTTTGAGCATTCTTTGGCATTGCCTTTCTTTGGGATTGGAATGAAAACTGACCTTTTCCAGTTCTGTGGCCACTGCTGAGTTTTCCAAATTTACTGATATATTGAGTGCAGCACTTTTACAGCATCATCTTTCAGAAATTGAAATAGGTCAGCTGGAATTCCATCACCTCCACTGGCTTCGTTCATAGTAATGCTTCCTAAGGTCCACTTGACTTCACACTCCAGGTTGTCTGGCTCTAAGTGAGTGACCACACCATTGTGGTTATCTGGGTCATTAAGACCTTTTTTGTATAGTCCTTCTGTATATTCTTGCCACCTCATTTTAATCTCTTCTGCTTCTGTTAGGTCCTTACCATTTTTGTCCTTTATCATGCCTATTCTTGCATGAAATGATTCCGTGCTCCCAGATAAATACAGTTGAAAACATTTCATTGACAGTGAAAATTAATGTGTGTGTGTGTATCTCTAGCTGGGCTTTCCCCCTCCAGTTGGGACTATGGTTAAGCACAGTTGTGCTTTAGTGATTTGTATGCCCTTGGGTTGAATATGGAAAATGATTTACTCTTAGCTAATCTGGTTAATTATTGCTCTGTGTTTGATGTTGCAGGCATTAGATTCCGTGAGGTGGCAGAGAGGGACTGAGAGCCAAAACATGAATGCAGTGATGTGAGAGAGCACAAGTCAGAGCAAGAGATGTCAGGGGTGTTAGCAGGAGGGAGAGGCACACACAGACCCAGAGAGGAGGGAGGAGGGAAGGAAGAGAGAGGGAAGGAAGGAGAGAAAGAGAATATGCAAAAGCAAGCATCAGCAGGGGAGGGAACAGAGAGAAATGGAAGGTTGGGAATATGGTTGAGGAGGTCTTTGTTACACACCTTGGTAACTTCCTGTATTCCCTCCTAGTGAGTGATTATGGAGCAAATGTAGGTTTGTTATATGCTGTTTAAGAAGCAGAAAACCATTTGAGTGAGAAGTAGCAAACTTACCCCTATGGGTTAAATTTCTTTGATTTCCACTTAGTCCATGCTTTCAGATTCTGAACTTGGGTCCTGAGCTGTGTTAATCATTACTTAATACTTATATGGAATTAGGCTTACCCTGTTGCAAGTCCCAGTTTCAGTAAGTAATTATGAAAATTAGTCTTAAAAATGTTGTGAAGGGGTCTTGCTTTCTAGGCAATAATTAAGCCTCTCAGCCATCCCTGGGTGTTTTTTTTTTTTTTTTCTTCTAGTTATTTTTTTCCCCAAACTTAGTTTCTGCAGGTGGGAAGAGATAGCAGGTTGCTGCCGGGGACGGGGAACCCTGGTGGGCTGCCATCTATGGGGTCGCACAGGGTCGGACACGACTGAAGCGACTTAGCAGCAGCAGCAGCAGCTGAATGAGGGATTCATTAGTTGAGGTAGATAAAGTTTCTATCAAGAGAAGGAATGAATGATCAGGATATTTTAAAGCTAAAGAAAAGAAGGATATCCTACTTTCTTCTGGCCTAAATAAATATATATATATTTTTTAATGTGAACAGAACTTTTAAAACTCCAGGTGTTTTCATGGGAGTATTTTTGATCTCAAAACATGGAGCTAAATCTCCATCTTCAGTGGGAGCCAACTAAAAATGCTTGTGAATTTTAGTTCCTGGCATTTAGTAAGCAGGTGCTCAGAAATAGCAACACATAATAATAATAGGAATAATAATAATGATCAGCATCCATAAAGTGCCATAGTGGCTGAGCATTTTTATATAAGTAGAGCCGATAAGTCTTACAGGCATGCTGCTCTGGTGGCACCAGACACCATTGCCTTCTGATCCTCCCGGGGAACCTGGGGTTTTAAAGGTTCTGTTGACATTTTTAAAAAAATTAAACTTCCCCAAATCATTGGCTGTTGATCCATCAGTGAGAAATACAAGTGAGCTTGAATCTAAATATCAGTAGTTTTCTTGGGCTCTTTGATTATTTAATTATGTACCCTACATGAGTTTTAATGTACAGCCACAAAATTTATTTAATGAGGAAAGAAAAAGGAGTCTAATATTTTTAAATTATTGAGAAAAATACTGCATTTTTATTACTTTGAGGCAGTATTATTTAAAGCTCTTGCAAATAAAAATTTTTTTTATTTGTTGCATTTTATTTATTTTGCTGTAACTTGGGCTTTTGTTTGCTTTTTGAGGGTGTTAGCATAGGAGGGTGGAAAATCCTGGGAGTTAAAAGACCCAGTCTTTTTTTTTTAATTTATTTTTTTATTGAAGGATAATTGCTTTACAGAATTTTGTTGTTTCCTGTCAAACCTCAACATGAATCAGTCATAGGTATACATATATCCCCTCCCTTTTGAAACTCCTCTCATCTCCCGCCCCATCCCACCCCTCTAGATTGATAACAGAGCCCCTGTTTGAGTTTCCTGAGCCATATAGCAAATTCCCATTGGCTATCTATTTTACATATGGTAACGTAAGTTTCCATGTTACTCTTTTTTTTTTTTAATGTTACTCTTTCCACACATCTAACCCTTTCTTCCCCTTTCCCCATGTCCATAAGTCTAGTCTCTATGTCTGTTTCTCCATTGCTTCCCTGAAAATAAATTCTTCAGTACCATTTTTCTAGATTCTGTATCTATGTATTAGAATACGATATTTTTCTTTCACTTTCTGACTCACTTCACTCTGTATAATAGGTTCAAGGTTCACCCACCTCATCAGAGCTGACTCAAATGCATTCCTTTTTATGGCTGAGTAATATTCCATTGCATATACGTACCACAATTTCTTTATCCATTCATCTGTCCATGGATATCTAGCTTGCTTCCACGTTCTACCTATTGTAAATAGTGCTGCAGTGAACAGTGGGATACATGTGTCTTTTTCAGTTTTGGTTTCCTCAGGGTATATGCCTAGGAGTGGGATTGCTGGGTCATATGGTGATTTTATTCCTAGTTTTTTAAGGAATCTCCATACCATCTTCCATTGTGGCTGTTAATTTACATTCCCACCAACAGTGCAAGAGCGTTCCTTTTTCTCCACACCCTCTCCAACATTTACTGTTTGTAGACTTTTTGATAAGGCCTGACCAGTCTGAGGTGATATCTCATTGTAGGTTTGATTTCCTTTTCTCTAATAATGAGCGATGTTGATCATCTGAGTTAAAAGACCCAGTCTTGATGCTCTCCCTCAGTTATTTCCTTTGTGAGCAGGTGCCAGTGTTTTTACATCCTGAGTATCATTTTGAATTCTTGCTATGTAGATTTTCAGGGGTTTCCTTAACATTTATGTTCTCAAATTGATATGGATCCATGTTGTTCCTTGCGTGAATCCTATGGCACATGACCAAAGGGAATTTTAAAATGAGTTTGATTTCTTGCATTGCTTCTGTAAATTAAGCTTATCTATTGTATGAGTATGAGCTGAAGAAATGATGCTTTTGAACTGTGGTGCTGGTGAAGACTCTTGAGAGTCCCTTGGACAGAATGGAGATCAAACCAGTCAATCCTGAAGGAAATCAACCCTGAATATTCTTTGGAGGACTGATGCTGAAGCTGAAGCGCCATTACTTTGGCCACCTGATGTGAAGAGCCAACTCACTGGAAAAGACCTGATGCTGGGAAAGCTTGAGGGTAGGAGGAGAAGGGGACGACAGAGGATGAGATGGTTGGATGGCATCATTGACTCAATGGGCATGAATTCAAGCAAACGTTTTCCAGGAGATAGTGAAGCCTGGTGTAATGCAGTCTATGAGGTCACAAAGAGACATGACTGAGTAATTGTACAATAACAACGATATTTTATTATTGTAACAACTCATACAATAACAACGATTGTATGAGTACTTGAAACTTGGAGATATCTATGGATTGATCATTGATATATATGTAGACATACATATATCTAGTGGTTTTTTTTTTTTTAATTCATGCTGTTTTCAAAGTGGAAGGTTTAAGACAAGTATGAGATGACGGGATGTTGATGTACTGCCAAATCCTGCACTTTAACAAGGCCCTAATGCCTTTCCCACGTATTGAACTGTCACAGCAATGATCAGTGGCTTCGAATGCCTCCTGAATTCCTGACCAGCTGCCAAAACAAGTGCTTAAGTAAATGTTTCCTGATGTCTGGTGACCGTCAGTGTCCCCCTGTATCCACTGGTTATGAGCTGAGATTTGAAAGATGTAACTGTTTGTACTCCAGTGAAATCTATGAAGAAGCTTTATTGTTGTAGTCCACTGGATGAGGGAGAGCAAGTAAAGCCTTTCAGAGGGACAGATGCACTTATCTTTACATCTGTTTCTTTAGAGACCACAGTGGGTCTCTGAACTGCCTGATGACTCTCATGGTAGCATCATGCAAGTACCAGGAGGAGACATGCCCTGTTCTAAGATCCCCCAAGCCTGGAACCCTCCAGTAGAATCCTAAGACTGTTGGATATTATATCTCTGAATAACAATGTGAGCCCTGGTAACCTGGATGTAGCAGAGCCCATCTCAAACTTCCCCCAGTTCTCCAAAGCTCTGTGTGTGGTACCAAGGGTGGTGCCTGGTCTAGGATTGCGTGTTTCTTGTTATGGTGGCTGATCTGCAGGAATACAAGTCTTAAACCTCAGTCAGTTTAGTTCAGTTGTTCAGTCGTGTCCAACTCTTTGCAACCCCATGGACCATAGCACGTCAGGCCTCCCTGTCCATCACCAACTCTTGGAGTTTACCCAAACTCATGTCCATTGAGTCAGTGATGCCATTCAACCATCTCATCCTCTGTCGTCCCCTTCTCCTCCTGCCTTTAATCTTTCCCAGCATCAGGGTCTTTACAAATGAGTCAGCTCTTCGCATCAGATGGCCAAAGTATTGGAGTTTCAGTTTCAAGATCAGTTCTTCCAATGAACACTCAGGACTGATCTCCTTTAGGATGGACTGGTTGGATCTCTCTGCAGTCCCAGGGACTCTCAAGAGTCTTTACCAGCACCACAGTTCAAAACCATCAATTCTTCAGCACTCAGCTTTCTTTATAGTCCAACTGTCACATCCATACATGACTACTGGAAAAACCTTAGCCTTGAGTAGATGGACCTTTGCTGGCAAAGTAATGTCTCTGCTAGGTTGTCTAGGTTGGTAATAACTTTTCTTCCAAGGAGTAAGTGCTTTTTAATTTCATGGCTGCAGTCACCATCTGAAGTGATTTTGGAGCCCCCCCAAAATAAAATCTGCCACTGTTTCCACTGTTTCTCCATCTATTTGCCATGAAATGATGGGACCAGATGCCATGATCTTAGTTTTCTGAATGTTGAGCTGTAAGCCAACTTTTTCACTCTCCACTTTCACTTTCATCAAGAGGCTCTTTAGTTCCTCTTCACTTTCTGCCATAAGGGTGGTGTCATCTGCATATCTGAGGTTATTGATATTTCTCCTGGCAATCTCAATTCCAGCTTGGGCTTCCTCCAGCCCAGCATTTCTCATGATGTACTCTGCATGTAAGTCAAATAAGCAGGGTGACAATATACAGCCTTGACGTATTCCTTTTCCTATTTGGAACCAGTCTGTTGTTCCATGTCCAGTTCTAACTGTTGCTTCCTGACCTGCATACGGGTTTCTCAAGAGGCAGATCAGGTGGTCTGGTATTCCCATCTCTTTCAGAATTTTCCACAGTTTCTTGTGATCCACACAGTCAAAGGCTTTGGCATAGTCAATAAAGCAGAAATAGATGTTTTTCTGGAACTCTCTTGCTTTTTTGATGATCCGGCGGATGTTGGCAATTTAATCTCTGGTTCCTCTGCCTTTTCTAAATTCAGCTTGAACATCTGTAAGTTCATGGTTCATATATTGTTGAAGCCTGGATTGGAGAATTTTAAGCATTACTTTGCTAGTGTGTGAGATGAGTGCAATTGTGCAGTAGTTTGAGCATTCTTTGGCATTGCCTTTCTTTGGGATTGGAATGAAAACTGACCTTTTCCAGTCCTGTGGCCACTGCTGAGTTTTCCAAATTTGCTGGCATATTGTGTGCAGCACTTTCACAGCATCATCTTTTAGGATTTGAAACCTAGGCACTTGTAAAACTTTATTTTCCCAGAGACTGAAAGGAGAGCTAGCATTCAAGGTGAGACCACCCTTGCTGGCCCAGCATTAAAGTTAGACACAGCAGCATGATAGTTAATAGATAAGTGGCTACAGGTTTTGATCAGGGACTACCTGCTCAGTTCATGCAGGCTGTGTAGAGCCATTCTCAGCAGGAGTGGTCCTCTGTTACAGAGTCCAAGCTCGCTCTACTCACCGCACAATAGGCCAGTAAATCCCAGAGACTGAGGTGTTGAGACAAGGAAAATGACTTTATTCAGAAAGTTGGCTGACCGAGAAGATGGCACATTAGTGTTTCCAAATAACCATATTGTCGGGGCCTGAATGCCATATTCTTTTATGGATCAGAGTTGGGGGAGGTGAGGAAACAAAGTAAAAAGATGATTTAATTCTCACAAATGTCTCCTAGAATGGGGAGCCTTGGGCAGGGGGATGTGTTCCTTTCACTTCCTCACAGTCCTCTCCAGGTGGGCAGGCTCAGGTTATCTCACTAACAACAAAAGCGGCAAGATAAGGGTAAAGGTCACAGAAGCAGATCCAGTATGAATTCAGAATTAACCCCTACATCTCCATGGTTTCAGCACTGTTCTGAATGAGGGTTTGTCCTCATTTTGTTCAGTGTGAGAAATTTAACATTTTTGCTCTAAAGAACCATTTATACCTGTTCCGTTTCCTGTTAGGAAAAGACTGGCTGTTGATGTCTGCTAGGGGCTACTGGGGAGGGATGGAGTGTGGTGGAGTAATTCATAGTCTAAACTTAATGATAGTATATTTTAAAGTTACATTAAAGTTTAAAGTTATAGGGCTTCCCTCATAGCTCAGCTGGTAAAGAATCCACCTGCAATGCAGGAGACCCTGATTTGATTCCTGGGTCAGGAAGATCCCCTGGAGAAAAGATAGGCTACCCACACCAGTATTCTTGGGCTTCCCTGGTATCTCAGGTGGTAAAGAATCTGCCTGTAATGTGGGAGACCTGGGTTCGATCCCTGGGTTGGGAAGATCCCTTGGAGGAGGGCATGGTCACCCACTGCAGTATTCTTGCCTGGAGAATTCCATGGACAGAGGAGCCTAGTGGGCTACAGTCTATGGGGTCACAAAGAGTCGGAAATGACTGAGCAATTAAGCACAGCACAGCACCTAAAGTTATAGCCTCTTTTCCTGGGGTTCATGTATAATGCCAGAATGTTTCTCAACTCAGTGTTCCAAGTTGTTATTGTTGTCCTTGCTCAGTTGTGTCTGACTCTTTGCAATTCCATGGACTGCAGGACCCCAGACTTCTTGTCCTTAACCATCTCCCAGAGCTTGCTCAAACTCATGTCGATTGAGTCGGTGATGCCATCCAACCATCTCATCCACTGTTGTTTCCTTCTCTCACCTTCAATCTTTCCCAGCATCAGGGTCTTTTCTAATGAGTGGGCTCTTCGCATCAGATGGCCAAAGTTTGGGAGCTTCAGCATCAGTTCTTTCAATGAATATTCAGGAATGATTTCCTTTAGGATTGACTGGTTTGATCTTGCAGTCCAAGGAACTCTCAAGAGTCTTCTTCAACACCACAGTTTGAAAGCATCAATTCTTCGGCACTCAGCTTTCTTTATAGTCCAACTCTCATATTCATACATGACTACTGGGAAAACTATAGCTTTGAGTATATGGACCTTTGTCAGCAAAGTAATGTCTCTGCTTTTTAATACACTGTCTAGGTTGGTCATAGCTTTTCTTTCAAGAAGCAAGCATTTTTAAATTGCATGACTGCAGTCACCATCTGCAGTGATTTTGGAACCCAAGAAAATAAAGTCTGTCACTGTTTCCATTGTTTCCCCATCTATTTGCCATGAAGTGATGGGACCGGATGCCATGATCTTTGTTTTTTGAACATTGAGTTTTAAGCCAGCTTTTTCACTCTCTTCTTTCACCTTCATCAAAAGGCTCTTTAGTTCTTCTTAGCTTTCCACCATAAGGATGGTGTCATCTGCATATCTGAGGTTACTGATGTTTCTTCCAGCAATCTTGATTTTGGCTTGTGCTTCATCCAGCCTGGCATTTCACATGATGTACTCTGTATGTAAGTTAAATAAGCAGGGTGACAGCATGTAGCCTTGACATACTCCTTCCCAATTTTGAGCCAGTCCATTGTTCCATGTTCAGTTCTAGCTGTTGCTTCTTGACCTGCATACAGGTTTCTCAGGAGGCAGGAAAGGTGGTGTGGTATTTCCATCTCTTTAAAAAAATTTTTTTAATGTATTTATTTATTTTAATTGGTGGCTAATTACTTTACAATATTGTATTGGTTTTGGTGTACATGGGTGTACATGGTGTACATGGGTGTACATGTGTCCCCCATCCTGAACCTCCCTCCCACCTCCTTCCCCATCCCATCCCTCAAGGTCATTCCAGTGCACCAGCCCTGAGCATCCTGTATCATGCATTGAACCTGGACTGGTGATCTATTTCACATATTGTAATATACATGTTTCAATGCTATTCTCTCAAATCATCCCACCCTCGCTTTCTCTCACGGAGTCCAAAAGTCTGTTATTTACATCTGTGTCTCTTTTGCTGTCTTGCATATAGGGTCATCATTACCATCTTTCTAAATTCCATATGTATGCATTAATATCCTGTATTGGTGTTTTTCTTTCTGACTTACTTCACTCTGTATAATAGGCTCCAGATTCATCCACCTCATTAGAACCGATTCAAATGCATTTTTTTAATAGCTGAGTAGTATTTCATTGTGTATATGTAGGTGTTCCCATCTCTTTAAGAATCTTCCACAGTTTGTTGTTCCAAGTCATCACTGCTACTCATTTGGCCTTGATTCATGAACTGATGCAGCTTTGCTACTTCTGTTTTAGCTGAATTAGTTTCTCTGCTTCCTTCTCTAGAAATCTGTATTCAGAAGTGGCTATTTGGGTCTTTTAAAATCAGGTCTCAGTTGGTGTCCCTTGGCTTTGGCAGGAAAAAAGGCCAGGACTGGAAACATCAGGGGTTTGGCATTGGAGTCCTTGCTTTTTCCCAGTACGTCTCCCTGCCCTGTCACCAATGGGGAGTGTGTCCTTGGACTAGGCTAGAGGACCTCATAAGAGACTTACCTTCAAGGACAGTGAACTTGTTAATATGCCGCCTTCTTGGACAAGTTTAATTCCGTCTTACCGCCCTCTCCCATGGGACTTTATGGACCTTTATTTATATGGACTTTAAAAATAGTGGCTTTGTGTGAGCTATTATAAAGTGAAAGTGAAAATGTTAGTCACTCAGTCATGTCCGACTCTTTGCAACCCCATGGACTGTAGCCTCTGTCCATGGAATTCTCCAGGCAAGAATACTTCAGTGGGTATACATTTCCTTCTCCCGGCATCTCCCCCACTCAGGGATCAAATCTGGGTCTCCCACATTGTGCAGATTCTTTACCATCTGACCCACCAGGGAAGCCCAAACTATTGCAAAAGGCTAAATGAATTCATCTTTGAACTTAACATTTTAGAATCTTCCTTTTAGAATCACCATGCAGGCTTGGCTGCGAGTTACCCAGAATTTGCAGTGTAAATAGTGAAAAAAATATAAATCTGCTGCCTGTCTGTGCCAGTACTAACTTAGGCCCCTCTGGCCACCCATCTCTTTGTAGCATTTTTAATCGGCACTCTCATTGCTTGGACCAGCCCTTGTCGGTGTTCTAATTTTTCAGGGCAGAGCTGTGTCTTCACACAGAATCCATTGACTTAAACAATAGACCTTCTTGTCAGTTCTGCTGCTTTCAATACTTTACCTTGACTTGAAGTTCATTAGTGTGTGCCGTTGGCAAAAGAGGCATACCTTCAAACTTAGCTAATTACTCAGCTCTTCAGTAGCAGCATGACTAAGTAGAGCCTAGCCATCTCCACAAAGGGGGCTTCTCTGCCAGAGCCAGCCTCGAATGTAGTAGGTGACCGAGACAGGGCTAGCATCGATGAGCCAAAACCAGAGGAGTTGTAAAACTTTGAAGGCAACTGTTAGTACATCCATTCCTCCCCCAATAAATTCCCCTTCCACATTGCTGTGGAAGTACTGCTGAGCCACTGCCCAGCCCAAAAGCTGGAAATGCAAAGGAATTGGGGTGGAGTAGGGAGCGGACACCAGAGAGCCCTAGAAAGTCAGTAGACTTTCGAATTTAGTAGTAACTGGTGAAAGTGCTGAGGCTTAGCTCACGCTTGGCAAACTATCAAATATAGTTGTGCCTATTGTTCATTGCACAAGGGCGCTGAGCCAGAGGGTTAAGTGGGGTCAGAATCCAGCCCTTGTTCTGTCTGGCAGAAGGCTGTATTGGCCTGGAGAAAGGGAAGCCATGTTCAAAGGCTGGCCTAGACACTGTCCTCTTACCACGCCATGCACACACACAGGGCTCGTCTGCTCAGGGAGGGCGCCTTTCCCTAGTCTGCTTAACAGTGCTCGGTGGGCTAGTAGGAGCTGTGCTGCTTATCCACAGTCCTTAGAGTATGTCAGACTTGTGTGGATTCTGAGTCCGTCTTGACCTCAGGGTCTCCTGAGGAGATGGGTTCTCAGAGATCCTCGAGGGCACGAGAAGATTTCAGGTGCACACAACAGCACATGCGAGAGGTCGTGTGTGCTCTGTCACTAAGTCGTGTCCAGCTCTCTGCGACCCCATGGACTGTAGCCCACTAGGCTTCTCTGTCTGTGGGATTTTCCAGGCAAGAATACACGAGTGGGTTGCCATTTCCTTCTCCAGGGCTCTTCCCCAACCAGGGATTGAACCCAGGTCTCCTGCTTTGGCAGGTCAATTCTTTACCGCTGAGCCACCAAGGACTACACATGTAAGAGTTCATTCCCTTTGAGCTGTTTCAGTCCTGCTCACTACTCAGGAAGAAGGTATTAGGGTGTTGAAAATGACTGTCAGCAGGCTTCCTTGGGGGCTCAGTAATAAAGAATCAACTTGCCAATGTAGGAGACACAGGTTCAATCCCTGATTGGGGAAGATCCCACAGGCTGTGGAGCAGCTAAGCCCGTGCACCACAACCATTGAGCCCGTGTGCCTACAGCTTGTGCTCTGCAATAAGAGAAGCCACTGCAATGAAAAGCCCTTGCACTGCAACTGGGGAGCGGCCCCCGCTCGCTGCAACTAGAGAAAAGCGTCCGCAGCATCAAAGACACAGCACAGCCATGAATAAATAAATTATAAAAAGATAAAGCACTGTCAGCAAGTGCTGGAGATGCCAGGTTAGCCACCCAGCCCCATGAGAGCTAAACTTAGACCCAGAGGCCTTCATGCATGTCGGTAGCAGTTGTTGTATTTATGTTTAGAATATTCGTTTATCTATGCCAAGGGGTCCTGGTTTCCTACTTAAAGAAGTGAAGTAATGCTTAAAATATAAGTAAATATATAAAGAAAGGAATTGCTGTCTTCATTATTTTAGTCAAATCTAAGTTGTCACTGGCATGGACTGAATTTAGGAAACAGATTTAGTGTGATGAGACCAAATATGAGAGTGAAGAAGAGAGGCCTTTTCAGAAACAATATAGGTTTCTGACAATTCTAACGAGGGTAGAAGGAAGCATTTGCACTGCTGTTGGAGAGATTTGGGTTCCAATGTGCAATGTGTGTTAGTGTGCACTTGTTCCACAAAGGAAAGTTGAGAGATTGTAGACTGAATTTTGGAGGGTGGGACTGGAATATGTAGGAGAGCCTGGAGCTATTTTGAAGTCAAGCAATTGACCCCACATTTTTTTCTGAATGGAAGAAAGCCAGAAAGTTCCAGAAGGGAAACACAGCTATTAATTGAGATTTGACTCAAAGGTCTCCCTTCCTGTGTCCCTCGCCTTCATTTTCTCTGTCTTTCTCACACACGAGTGCACTCACACTTGTATACACACCCCAACCCACCAAAGATTCAAATCTGCTGCTGTCTCCCTGGTAGGAGAATTTCCTGTAGAAACGACAATGTAAAGTAACAGGCATGCCATGGAGAACTATAAAAGCATTGTTCTGAGACTTCTTCAGGTGAAGAAACATCCAGCTCTTGGCATGAGCATGACTGAGATAACTGCAGTAAAAGCATTGTTTGGTATCCAGTGGCAACCGTTATTTATGTTTACATAAAGGGAAAAAAGTGTCCTCTGATATACTCTGAGAAAACTGCTGCCACAGGCTTTTGAAACAATTAGACTATTTCACAGAGCATTAAGCTTAACAATGTCAGTCTGTTCCTAAAAGTTCTTTAAGAAAATTTTTGCAATGAGGTCAAAATTTAGCTTGGCAAAATAGAAACCTCAAAAGGCAATTTCATCCTTAAATTTTTTTTTTTAAATTGCTTTTTTGAGATATAATCAACCTAAACTAAACTATTTAAAGTATGTACTTTGCTCATTTGACGTGTATATCAGTGAAACAGTCACCATAGTCAAGAAAATGAACACATTCATCACCCTAGATGCTTTCTTTTGCACCTTGGTAATCCCTACCTTGCACCTGCCTCTGTGCATCCCTTTCACAGGCAGGAAAGTGCCTCTGTCACTACAGATTAGCTTGTCCTTACTGCTGCTGCTGCTAAGTCACTTCAGTCGTGTCTGACTCTGTGTGACCCCATAGACGGCAGCCCACCAGGCTCCCCCGTCCCTGGGATTCTCCAGGCAAGAACACTGGAGTTGTATATTAAGAGCACTTACATATGCACTTTTATCTGGCTTCTTTCAGCATAGTTATTTTGAGATTCATATACATTGTATCTTAGTTCATTCCATTTTACTACTGAATAACATTCCATTCAGTAGTATGTATGGGTATGCCACAATCTATTATCCATTCACCTATTGATAGTCATTTGTTGGGTTGTTTGTAGCTTTAGCCTATTACAAATAAAGCTACTATGAACATTTGTGTACACATTTTGGTGTGGATATATATTTTCTTTTCTCTTGAGTAAAAGGCTAGAAGTGCAGTGGCTGGTAGTTGTATGACTGACTAATAAATTATCCACTGTTTTCTAAAGAGTTATACCATTTTACATCCTCAACAAATGAGAGTTCTGCTGTTTCCCATGTAAGAGAGTTCCAGTTCCTCTGCATCCTCATAAACACTTGGCATATTAGCCATTTTCTCTCTTTATGGTTTTAATTTGCATTTTCTGAGTAATGACACTGAAAAGTCAAAGTGTTAGTTGCTCAAATGTGTCTGAGTCTTGGCTCCTCTGTCCACAGGATTCTCCAGGCAAGAATACTGGAGTGGGTAGCCATTCCCTTCTCCAAGGGATCTTCCTCACTCAGGGATCAAACCTGAGTCTCCCACATTGCAGGCAGATTCTTTAATGTCTGAGCTACCACGGAAACCTATTGAGAGTATCCTTTATGTATTATGTACCATTTGTGTATCTTCTTTCATGAGATGTCTGCATATTTTTAAAAATTGGGCTGTTTTCTTATTCACTTTTGAATCTTTTTATATATTGTGAATGTTTGTGCTTTAAAAATCTGTCGAAGAACTGAAGTTTTAAATTTTGATGAAATTCAATTTAATTTTCATGGTTTAGGTGTTACATCTAAGAACATCATCTTTGCTTAACCCAAAGTTGCAATTATTTTTCCTACCTTTTCTTCTAGAAGTTTTATAATTTCAAGTTTTACATTTTTATCTATGATCTATTTTGAGTTCAGTTTTCTCATATGGTGCATGATATGGATCAAAGTTCAACTGTTTACAAATAGGTACCAGATGATTACAACATCATTTGCTAAAAAGTCTGTCCTTTTCTCCATGGAATAGCCATTGCATATTTGTCAAAAATTGCTTGTTTATATATTTGTCAGTTCAGTTCAGTCGCTCAGTCGTGTCCAACTCTTTGCAACCCCGTGAATCATAGCATGCCAGGCCTCCATGTCCATCACCAACTCCTGGAGTTCACTCAGACTCATGTTCATCGAGCCAGTGATGCCATCCAGCCATCTCATCCTCTGCCGTCCCCTTCTCCTCCTGCCCCCAATCCCTCCCAGCATCAGAGTCTTTTCCAATGAGTCAACTCTTCGCACGAGGTGGCCAAAGTACTGGAGTTTCAGCTTTAGCATCATTCCTTCCAAAGAACTCCCAGGGCTGATCTCCTTCAGAATGGACTGGTTGGATCTCCTTGCAGTCCAAAGGACTCTCAAGAGTCTTCTCCAACACCACAGTTCAAAAGCATCAGTTCTTCGGCACTCAGCTTTCTTCACAGTCCAACTCTCACATCCATACATGACCACTGGAAAAACCATAGCCTTGACTAGATGGACCTTTGTTGGCAAAGTAATATCTCTGCTTTTCAATATGCTATCTAGGTTGGTCATAACTTTTCTTCCAAGGAGTAAGCGTCTTTTAATTTCATGGCTGTAGTCACCATCTGCAGTGATTTTGGAGCCCCCCAAAATAAAGTCTGACACTGTTTCCACTGTTTCCCCATCTATTTCCCATGAAGTTATGGGACCAGATGCCGTGATCTTCATTTTCTGAATGTTGAGTTTTAAGCCAACTTTTTCACTCTCCTCTTTCACCTTCATCAAGAGGCTCTTTAGTTCCTTTTCACTTTCTGCCATAAGGGTGGTGTCATCTGCATATCTGAGGTTATTGATATTTCTCCCGGCAATCTTGATTCTAGCTTGTGCTTCTTCCAGCCCAGCGTTTCTCATGATGTACTCCGCATATATGTTAAATAAGCAGGGTGACAATATACAGCCTTGATGTACTCCTTTTCCTATTTGGAACCAGTCTGTTGTTCCATGTCCAGTTCTAACTCTTGCTTCCTGACTTGCATATAGGTTTCTCAAGAGGCAGGTCAAGTGGTCTGGTATTTCCATCTCTTTCAGAATTTTCCACAGTTTCTTGTGATCCACACAGTCAAAGGCTTTGGCATAGTCAATAAAGCAGAAATAGATGTTTTTCTGGAACTCTCTTGCTTTTTTGATGATCCAGTGGATGTTGGCAATTTGATCTCTGGTTCCTCTGCCTTTTCTAAAACCAGCTTGAACATCAGGAAGTTCACGGTTCACATATTGCTGAAGCCTGGCTTGGAGAATTTGGAGCATTACTTTACTAGAATGTGAGATGAGTGCAATTGTGTGGTAGTTTGAGCATTATTTGGCATTGCCTTTCTTTGAAGTTGGAATGAAAACTGCCTTTTCCAGTTCTGTGGCCACTGGTGAGTTTTCCAAATTTGCTGGCATATTGAGTGCAGCACTTTCACAGCATCATCTTTCAGGATTTGAAATAGCTCAACTGGAATTCCATCACCTCCACTAGCTTTGTTCATAGTGAGGCTTTCTAAGGCCCACTTGACTTCACATTCTAGGATATCTGGCTCTAGGTGAGTGATCACACCATCGTGGTTATCTGGGTTGTGAATATCTTTTTTGTACAGTTCTTCTGTGTATTCTTGCCACCTCTTCTTAATATTTTCTGCTTCTGTTAGGTCCATACCATTTCTGTCCATTATTGAGCCCATCTTTGCATGAAATGTTCCCTTGGTATCTCTAATTTTCTTGAAGAGATCTCTAGTCTTTCCCATTCTGTTGTTTTCCTCTATTTTTTTTGCATTGATCGCTGAGGAAGGCTTTCTTATCTCGGCTCGCTATTCTTTGGAATTCTGCATTCAGATGCTTATATTTTTCCTTTTCTCCTTTGCTTTTCGTTTCTCTTCTTTTCACAGCTATTTGTAAGGCCTCCCCAGACAGCCATTTTGCTTGTTTGCATTTCTTTTCCATGAGGATGGTCTTGATCCCTGTCTCCTGTACAACGTCATGAACCTCAGTCCGTAGTTCATCATACAGTCTATCTATCAGATCGAGTCCCTCAAATCTATTTCTCACTTCCATTGTATAATCATAAGGGATTTGATTTAGGTCATACCTGAATGGCCTAGTGGT
The DNA here is from genome assembly GCF_002263795.3 of Bos taurus. Classification (NCBI taxonomy): domain Eukaryota; kingdom Metazoa; phylum Chordata; class Mammalia; order Artiodactyla; family Bovidae; genus Bos; species Bos taurus. The sequence goes on along the minus strand of NC_037329.1, from coordinate 47,114,859 downwards.
TTTCGCTACTTTCTTCACTTTCAGTCTGAATTTGGCAATAAGGAGTTCATGATCTGAGCCACAGTCAGCTCCCGGTCTTGTTTTTGTTGACTGTATAGAGCTTCTCCATCTTTGGGTGCAAAGAATATAATCAGTCTGATTTCGGTGTTGACCATCTGGTGATGTCCATGTGTAGAGTCTTCTCTTGTGTTGTTGGAAGAGGGTGTTTGCTATGACCAGTGCATTTTCTTGGCAAAACTCTATTAGTCTTCGCCCTGCTTCATTCCCTATTCCAAGACCAAATTTGCCTGTTACTCCAGGTGTTTCTTGACTCCCTACTTTTGCATTCCAGTCCCCTATAATGAAAAGGACATCTTTTTTGGGTGTTAGTTCTAAAAGGTCTTGTAGGTCTTCATAGAACCATTCAACTTCAGCTTCTTCAGCGTTACTGGTTGGGGCATAGACTTGGATTACTGTGATATTGAATGGTTTGCCTTGGAAAAAAACAGATCATTCTGTCATTTTTGAGATTGCATCCAAGTACTGCACTTTGAACTCTTTTGTTGACCATGATGGCTACTCCATTTCTTCTGAGGGATTCCTGCCCTCAGTAGTAGATATAATGGTCATCTGAGTTAAATTCACCCATTCCAGTCCATTTCAGTTCGCTGATTCCTAGAATGTCGACATTCACTCTTACCAGCTCTTGTTTGACCACTTCCAATTTGCCTTGATTCATGGACCTGACATTCCAGGTTCCTATGCAATATTGCTGTTTACAGCATTTGACCTTGCTTCTATCACCAGTCACATCCACAACTGTGTGTTGTTTTTGCTTTGGCTTCATTCCTTCATTCTTTCTGGAGTTATTTCTCCACTGATCTCCAGTAGCATACTGGGCACCTACTGACCTGGGGAGTTCCTCTTTCAGTATCCTATCATTTTGCCTTTTCATACTGTTCATGGGGTTCTCAAGGCAACATTACTGAAGTGGTTTGCCATTCCCTTCTCCAGTGGACCACATTCTGTCAGATCTCTCCACCATGACCCGCCTGTCTTGGGTGGCACCATGGGCATGGCTTAGTTTCATTGAGTTAGACAAGGCTGTGGTCCTAGTGTGATTAGATTAACTAGTTTTCTGTGAGTATGGTTTCAGTGTGTCTGCCCTCTGATGCCCTCTTGCAACACCTACTGTCTTACTTGGGTTTCTCTTACCTTGAATGTGGGGTATCTCTTCCCGGCTGCTCCAGCAAAGCGCAGCCACTGCTCCTTACCTTGGACGAGGGGTATCTCCTCCCCGCTGCCCCTTCTGACCTTGAACATGGAATAGCTCCCCTAGGCCCTCCTGCGCCCGTGCAGCCACCGCTCTTTGGAGGTGGGGTTGCTCCTCTCGGCCGCTGCCTCTGACCTCGGACGTGGGGTAACTCCTCTTGGCTGTCTCCCTTCGGGCATGGGGTCCTCCTGGCTTCTGCCCCTGACCTCGGACGTGGGGTAGCTCCTCTCAGCGGTGTTAAATGCACGGGTCGCGGCCGCCCGCACTAAATGAGCCGGTGTTTCATTGATCTGTGTGCCTATCCTGTTGTGATTACTGCAGCTAAGTCTTTAAATCAAGCAGTTGTTTTTGTTTTACTGGGTACTTTTAATTTACATATGAATTACAGAATCAGCCTGTCATTTTCTATAATAAGGCTGTTGAGGTTTTGATTGGGTGGTATTAAGTTTATACCCTGGAGAAGGAAGTGGCAACCCACTCCAGTATTCTTGCCTGGAAAATCTCATGAACAGAGGATTCTGGTGGACTACAGTCCATGGGATCTCAAGGAGTCAGAAACGACTGAGCACGCACATATGTGTGCACACACAGACACACACCACACACACACACAAACACACCCAAGTTTATAGACTGATTAGTGGAAAATTGCAGATTTAACAATATGGGCTTCCTGAGTGGCTCAGACAGTAAAGAATCTGCCTGCAATGCGGGAGACCCAGATTCAATCCCTGGGTTGGACAGATTCCTTGGAGAAGGAAATGGCAACCCATTCCAGTATTCTTGCCTAGAGAATCCCATGGACAGAGAAGCCTGGTGGGCTACGGTCCATGGAGTCACAAAGAGTTGGACATGACTGAACGACTAGCAGTAACACTAATCTATGAACAAGTCCATAACTCTCCATTTATTCAGGTTTTCTTTACTCTGTTCCAGCAATGTTTTGTAGTTTTCAGTAAACAGTTCTTTCACATTTTTATTAGATTTATCTTTCAGTGTTTTTTAAGTTGTATTGTAAATGACTGAAAAATTTTTTGATTTCTTATGGTTGCTAGAGACTAGAAATAAAATTGATTTTTGTATATTGATGTATCCTGCAACCTTACTCAAGGTAGAAGTAACTATTTGGAGGATTCTGTTAGATTTTCTACATATATAATTGTGGTGTCCTCCAATAAGATGGTTTTACTTGTGTAAGTCTGTCTAGTCAAAGCTGTGGTTTTTCCAATAGCCATGTATGGATGTGAGAGTTGGATTATAAAGAAAGCTGAGTGCCGAAGAATTGATGCTTTTGAACTGTGGTGTTGGAGAAGACTCTTATAAGTCCCTAGGACTGCAAGGAAATCCAACCAGTCAATCCTAAAGGAAATCAGTCCTGAATATTCACTGGAAGGACTGATGCTGAAGCTGAAACTCCAATACTTTGGCCACCTGATGTGAAGAACTGACTCATTTGAAAAGACTCTGGTGCTGGAAAAGATTGAAGGTGGGAGGAGAAGGGAACTACAGAGGATGAAATGGTTGGATGGCATCACCAACTCAATGGACATGAATTTGAGTAGGCTCCTGGAGTTGGTGATGGACAGGGAAGCCTGGTGTGCTGCAGTCCATGGGGTCGCAAAGAGTTGGACATGGCTGGGTGACTGAACTGAATTTTATTTGTAACTTCTTGATCCATGCTTTATGTAGAAATGTTTAGTTTTCAAACATTTGTTTAGTTTATAAATATTTGGGGATTTCCCAGAGATCTGTTATTGATTTCTACTCTAATTCCATTGTAGTCAAAACTATGACTTGAAGTAGTTTAAATCTGTTTAGGCTTGTTTTATGGCCCAGAATATGTTCTATTTTGATAAATGTTCCATGACCTTGTGAAAAAGTGTGTATTCTTCTTTTGATTGGTGGAGTATTCTATAATTGCCAGTTAGGTCAAGTTAGTTGATAGTACATCCTTACTGATTTTCTGTCTACTTGTTCTACCAATTAGTGAGAGAGGAGTATTGAAATCTCTGGTTATAACTATAGATTTGTCTATTTTCTGTTGCATTCCAATGAGTTTCTGTTTCATATATTTTGTAGCTCTGTTAATAGGTTCATAAACATTTAGGATTCTTATGTCATCTTGACTAATGACCACTTTATCAAATGGCCATTTTTAATCTTGGAAATATTTCTTCGCTCTGAAATGTTCACTATTTGTTAACACTGTCACTCCAGTTATTTATTTATTTGTTTTAAATACTGGGGCTGGCATGGTATATCTTTCCCCATTATTTTGTCTTTAATCTGTTTGTTTTTACATCTTAAGTGTGTTTCTTATCAGCAGCATGTTGTTGGGTCTGTCTTTTTCATCCGGCTGACAACTTTTGACTTTAAATTGGGCTGTTAGACCACCCATATTGAATGTGATTATTAATATGGGTCAGTTTAAGTTTTTGATCTTACTGTTTGTTTTCTAGTAATATCATTTTTTCTTGTTCCCCTTTCCTTATTTTTATGGATTCTTTTGAAGTTTTATTTATTTATTTTTTAAAAAACATTGTATTTTAGTCACTTTGCTGACTTATTAGATATATCTGTTTTTTAATGGTTGCTTTAGAGTTTATTACGTGTCTTCAACTGAGTCTAAAGTGGTATTTTTCACTCACTGTATAAGGATCCTACAGTAGTATCCTTTCATTTTACTTATTTCCCCAACTTTTATGCTACTTTTTCATGCCTTTTATTTATCTGTGTAAGTAAAGAAATGTATATGTATATATAAGAAACACCACAATCCATTGATATTGTTGTTTAAATAGTTATTTATTAAAGAGATTTAAATAATAAAAAATATAGACAACAGTGCTGTATTATAATCATGAAACTTGGTAAGAGATGAGAACTTAAGTATCCCAACCGCTAAAATAAATGGTATTTATGGGAACTTCCCTGGCAGACCAGTGGTTAAGACTCTTGTTTCCCCTGCAGGAGGTGGGGTTCGATCCCTGATTGAGGAACTAAGTTATCACATGTGGCACAGTGTGGGGGAAAAAAGATAATTATGTGATATGATAGTGGTACTAATTATTGCTACAGTGGCAATCATATTACAATATATAAATGTATCAAATTAACATGTTGTATGCCTTAAATTTAACAGTGCTATATGTCAAATATATTTCAATTTTTAAAAAAGAAAAATTTTGGGTAAAGTATGTATTTATCCATGTACTTCTGGTATCTTTCATATTTCTGTGCAGACCTATACTTCTGTTTGTTTTCACTTTTCTTCTGTTTAAAAGACTTCCTTTGACAATTTTTTTAGTGCAGATCTTAATGCTTTTGTATGTCTGAAAAAGTTTTTATTTCCCCTTTGTTTTTGAAATATATTATTGCTATGTATACAGTTTTCTAGGTTGATAATATTTTTCCTTTCAGAACTTTAAAAATACTCAATTATCTTCACACTTGCATTGTTCCTGATGAGAAATCTACTGTCTTGAGCTTTATTCCTGTATAAATAATTTAGCTTTCTTCTTCTGGCTACTTTTAAGACTTTCTTTTATTATTCATTTTGAGTTTGATCATTATGTGTCTTGCTATAGTTAGTATTCTGTATCCTGTCCTTGAGGTTTATTGAGTGTCTTAGATCTGTCAGTTTATAGTTTGCATCAAAATTAGAAAAATTTTAGCCTATATGTCCTCGAATATTTTCTGTTCCCTACCCTCATTTCTTAAGGGAACTTCAATTACATACATCTTCCCTGGTGGCTCACAGGGTAAAGCGTCTGCCTGCAATGCAGGAGACTCAGGTTCAATCCCTGGGTCGGGAAGATCCCCTGGAGAAGGGAATGGCAACCCACTCCAGTATTCTTGCCTGGAGAATCCAATGGACAGAGAAGCCTGGTGGGCTACAGTCCACAGGGTCTCAAAGAGTCAGACACGACTGAGCGACTTCACTTTAGATAACAAAGTTGTTTTTCAGTTTATCAATGGTCTTTCCATCTTAAAAATTATTTTGTCTACCTTTGTTTCATTTTGACTAGTTTTAATTACTTTGTTGTCAAGTTTCTTAATTACCTGTAGGGAATCTCAGACTTTGTCAAATTGAACTCTTGTGGGTGAGAAATGGGGAGGGAAGATGAAATTAAGAATGGCATCAAAGTTTTGTTTTTTTTGCTAGTGCTTGCCCCTCCCTCCTCCCTTACCAATAAGAGAAATGAAGTTGTCATTTACTGGAATGGAAAAGAAAAGATTGGGAGAAGAGAATCAAGAGTTCAATTCTGAGTGTTTGAAGTTTTCTTTAAGTTGTCAAGAAGGCAGTTGGACATGTAGGTCTGGAGTTCATGGGAGAACTATGAGCTGAAACCTGGGTTGAGAGTCATCAACATATAGAAAACATTTAAAGCAAAGCCTGGGGATGAGATCACCTAGGGGTAAATATAGATGGAGAATGAAAAAAGGCTGAGAATTGGGGTTATCCAATATTTAGAGGTGGATAGAGGAAGAGCCATTAAAGGAGATTGAGCTCCAGGATCCCTAGGGCCTGCAGCCGGACTCTTGGAACCAGCTTTGCTTTCCAGTAGTCTGGGATTAATGCCAAAATCTGGTTTTACCTGCCAGTGGGTGGGCAACAGTCAGGGCCTTCTGGACTCTGACTTCACCCAAACATGAGCCAGCACTAGCCCTTGGGCCTTATCAGGTTCTACAATGAGCTACCTTATGACTGGCCCCACTAAACAGCAGCCAGCAGCATCTACGCAAGGCAGGGCCTAGAAACCAATCAGACGAGGGGCCAACCAAACCTACCAGACCATCCACAGAGCCTGCCACAACAGAGAGACCCATGTAGCCTCTTGGGGAAAACCCCTAGAGCCTGGGTGATGAGAGGGGTGTGCACCACTGGGATGCGTAGGACGTGTCCCAGAGAAGGCCGCTTCTCCAGGGTCGAGAAACAGAACTAAATGTCCACACACATAACCATACAGATAGCAACTTAGACAAAATGAGGCAGTGGAGGAACATGTTCCAGCTGAAGGAAAAAGAACAACCCCTAGAAGAAGAACTAAGCAAAGTGGACATAGGCAATCTACCCGAGAAAGAGTTCTGAGTAATGATGGTAAAGATGATCAAAGAACTAGGAAGGAGTGAGTGTATAGAATGAGAACTTAGAAGTTTTTAAAGAAGAGTTAAAAAAAGTATAGAGAATAACCAAACAGGGATGAAGAACACAGTAACTGAAATGAAAAATATACTTGAGGAATCAATAGTAGACTAAATGATACAGAAGAATGCATTCGTGAGCTGGAAGACAAGAGTAGTGGAAACCACTGCTGCTGAACAAAATAAAAGGAAACAGTGAAAAGAAATGAGGACAGTTTGGAGACCTCTGGTACAATGTCAAATGCACCGATATTCACATCATAGTGGACTCAGAAGGAGAAGAGACAGAGAAAGGGCCTGAGAAAATAGGTGAAGAGATAATAGTTGGCAACTTCCTTAACCTGGAAAAGTTAAAGTCAGCCAAATACAGGAAATTCAGAGTCCCACCCAGGATTAACCGAAAGAAAAACACACCAAGAGACATTGTAATCAAAATGAGAAAAATTAAAGAAAGAATACTGAAAGCAGCAAGGGAAAAGCAGCAAATAACATACAAAGGAACTCCTATAAGGTCTGTTATTTTTGTTTAGTTGCTAAGTTGTGTCCAACTTTTTGCAACCCTATGGACTGTAGCCTGCCAGGCTCCTCTGTCCATGGGATATCCCAGGCAAGAATATTGGAGTGGGTTGCCATTTTCTTTTCCAGGGGATCTTCCTGACCCAGGGATCAAACTCGTGCCTCCTGCATTGGCAGGCTGATTCTTTCACCATTGAGCTATCAGAGAAGCATTCCTATAAAGCTATCAATTGACTTTTCATTAAAAACTCTGCAGTCCAGAAGGGAGTGACATGATATATTTAAAGTGATGAAAGGGAAAACCTTTTGATACAGTCAAGAATACTCTGCCTGGCAAGGCTCTATTTCAGATTTGACAGAAAAATCAAAAGCTTTATAGACAAGCAAAAGCTAGAATTCAGCACCATCAAACCAGCTTTAGAATAGTTGTTAAAGGAACTTCTCTAGGAGAAAGAAAAGGTCACAATTAGAGACAAGAAAATTGAGAAATAGAAAAGCTCATCAGTAAAGGCAAATATATAGTAAATGTAGAAAATTGTCCACACCCAAAGTTAGTGGGGAAGTTTGAAGATAAAAATAGTAAAATCATCTATATCTACAATAAGCAGTTAAGGGACACACAAAACAATTAGATATAAAATATTATACCAGAAACAGTAATCATGAGGGGCTGCTGCTGCTAAGTTGCTTCAGTCGTGTCTGACTCTGTGCGACCCCATAGACGGCAGCCCACCAGGCTCCCCCATCCGTGGGATTCTCCAGGCAAGATCACTGGAGGGGTTGCCATTTCCTTCTCCAATGCATGAAAGTGAAGAGTGAAAGTGAAGTCGCTCAGTCGTGTCTGACTCCTAGCGACCCCATCCATGGGAGGAGAGTACAAACGCAGGGTTTTAAAAATGCATTTGCTATCAAGACATCAGAAACTTAAAACAATTATATATATATAATTGTATATATATATAATTATAATACATATATTATATACATATATATATGTAGAGAGAGAGAGATTGCTATACGAAAACTTCACAGTAACCACAAACCAAAAATCTGTAATGAACACTCAAGAAAGAGATCCAAACATAACACTAAAAGTAATAAATCACAAGAGGACAGAAGAAAAAACTTTTGACAAATTCAACATCCATTTATGATAAAACCTGTCAACAGAGTGGATGTAGAGGACACCTACCTCAACATAATAAAAGCCATTTATGACAGATGCACAAGTAACATCATACTGAATGGTGAAAAGCTGAAACCATTTTCTCTATCACTAGGAAGAAGGCAAGGATACATACTCTAACCACGTTTATTCAACGTAGTATTAAAAGTTCTATGTTTTAACAATTAAATAAGGAAAAGAACTAAATGAAATCCAAATGGGACAGTAAGAAGTAAAACTGGCACTTTTGGTGGATGATACGATATTATACATAGAAAATCCTTAACACACCACCAGGAAACTACTAAACTCGTTAAAAAATTCGGGAAGGGTGCAGGATATAAAATTAATATACAGAAACCCATTGCATTTCTATATACTAACAACAAACTATTAGAAACTAAAAAAGCAATTCCTTTTACCAATGCATCAAAAAGAATAAAATACCTACAAATCATTCCAAGGAGATGAATGAAAACTATAAGACACTGATGAAAGATATCAAGGACAACATACACAGATGGAAAGAAACCACATAGATTAGATTGTGTTCGTAGATTAGAAGAATTACTGTTGTTAAAATGACCATATTAACCAAGATGGTTTACAGATTTAGTGCAATTCCTATAAAAATATCAATGGCTTTTTTTTTTTTTTAATAGAACTAGAACAAAGAATCCTAAAATTTGTATGAAAACACAAAACACTTCAAATAACCAAAACAATCTTAAGAAAGAACAAAACTGGAGGTTTTGCACACCCTGATTTCAAACTATATTATAGAACTACAGTAATCCAAACAGTGTGATGCTGCCACAGAAATAGATAAATCACTGGAACAGATCAGGGTTCTGAGTGAATAGAGAGCCCAGAAATGAACCTTCATTTACATAGGTGGTACATGACGAAGGAAGTAAAAATATACAATATTGAAAATATAGCCTCTTTAGTAAATTTTAATGGGGAAACTGGGACAGTTACATGCAAAGGAATCAAACTGAACTACCTTCTCACATCATAAACAAAAATAAACTCAAAATAGATTGATTAATGTAAGGCCCACAACCATAAAGTTTCTAGAAGAAAATACAGGCAGTGTACATCAGTCTAAGCAATATATTTTTATATATGTCTCCTCAGGTGAGGGAAATAAAAATATAATTAAATGAATGAGGCTACATCAAACTCAAAAGCTTTTGCACAGTGAAGGAATCTTTGAACAAAATGGAAAGGCTTTCTACTGAGTGGGAGATTTTTGCAAGTGATATATCCAATGTATCCAATAGTGGCTTAATATCCAAAATATGCAAAAAATTCATACCATTCAGCATTAAAAAGAAAAAACCCCAAAGCAACCAGATGGCCAACAGGTACATGAGAACATGTGTTTCATCACTTAATAAGGAGGGAAATGCAAATCAAAACCAGTGTGACATACTGCCTCACACCTGTCAGAATGGCTGTCATCAAAAACAGCAAATAGTAAGTGCTGGTAATGATGTGAAGAAAAGGGAACCCTTGTGCACTGATGGTGGAAAAATAAATGATGCAGTTTCTATGGAAAACAGTACGGCGATTCCTTTACAAAATAAAAATAGAACTACATGTCATCCAGCAAGTCCACTCCTCGATATTTATCCTAAAAACACAAAAACACTAGTTAGAGAAGATACATGTACCCTTGCATTCAGTATTATTTACAATAGTGAAGAAATGGAAGCCGCCTGTTTCCATTGATCAATGAATGAAGTTGTGGTATGTATGTGTTTGTATGCAGAATAGAATATTCAGTTCAGTTGCTCAGTTGTGTCCAATTCTTTGTGACCCCATGAGCCGCAGCACTCCAGGCCTCCCTGTCCATCACCAACTCCCAGAGTTCACTCAGACTCACATCCGTCGAGTCAGTGATGCCATCCAGCCATCTCATCCTCTGTCGTCCCCTTCTCCTCCTGCCCCCAATCCCTCCCAGCATCAGAGTCTTTTCCAATGAGTCAACTCTTCGCATGAGGTGGCCAAAGTACTGGAGTTTCAGCTTTAGCATCATTCCTTCCAAAGAAATCCCAGGGCTGATCTCCTTCAGAATGGACTAGTTGGATCTCCTTGCAGTCCAAAGGACTCTCAAGAGTCTTCTCCAACACCACAGTTCAAAAGCATCAATTCTTCAGCACTCAGCCTTCTTCACAGTCCAACTCTCACGTCCATACATGACCACAGGAAAAACCATAGCCTTGACTAGACGGACCTTTGTTGGCAAAGTAATGTCTCTGCTTTTACTCAGCCATAAAAATAATATCTTTTTCTAATTTTCCTTGTTATGACTTCTTAGATACAACCATCATTTAAAAGTAGACATTTAATTACCAAATACATGGGTTCTTAAGGTATCTTTGATATTAATTTCTCATTTTGCTATTTCTCACTTAAGTGCTTTCTTTTCTGCAAACACCCTCTGTTGAGTTTTCAGTCTTCTAACTTTACCGAGGCTTTTAATGGCTAAGTCAAAGATCTCTCTTGGTAAGTGTCACGTTGCACTTGAAAATATGTGGGTTATTATAAAATATCTTTTGATATTGATTTCTAACATAATTCCACAGTGATAAGAGAACAGACTCTGTATGATTTCAATACCCTTAGACCATGAAAGTTTTGCACATTGTTTTATGTCTCTGGATATGTTCCAGTATCTCCTAGTTTACAGTCAAGTTCCTATGGGAACTTGGAGAGAATTTGTATCCTACTGTTGTGTGAAAATTATATAAATCTTAATTATGTTGAGTTGGTTCATAGTGCTTTTCAGGTCTACTGTATTCTACTTTTCTGTATATTCATTCTATTAAATTTTGAGAGTTTGATATTGAAGAAAATAAAGGGCTTATAATCTTAAAAACAAAAAGAATGATATCTTGCCATTTGTATCATGGATGGACCTAGGGTTTTATGCTAAGTGAAATAAGTCAGAGAAAAATAAATACTGTATGGTTTGACTTATGTGTAGAATCAAAGAAAGGGAACAAATGAGCAAACATAACTAAACAAAAACAGAGTTACAGACACAGAGAACAGACGAGTGGTTGCCAGAGAGGAGGGAGGTATGAGGAGGAGAGAAATATGTGAAATTAAGAGGTATAGACTTTCATTTACAAAATAAATAAGTCACAGTTATGAAATGCACAATGTGGGGAATATAGTCAGTAGTTATGTAATATCTTTATATGGTGACAGATGACAGACTTATCTTGATCATTTTGAAATGTATAGAAGTATCCAATCACTGTTGTATACCAGAACTAACCTAATTTTATAGGTCAATTACACTTCAAAAACAAACAAACCTGTAGAAGAAGAGATCAGATTTGTGGTTAACCAGAGGAGGGGGTGGGAGGAAGGGAAAGTGGATGAAGGTAGTCAAAATGTGAAAACTTGCAGTTATAAATACTAGCGGTGTTATGTACAATGTGATAAATACAATTAACACTGCTATACAATATATAAAGTGAGAATAATCCCAAGGGTTCTCTTCATAAGAAAAAAATAATTTCCTCTATATGTTTCATGTTGTATCTATATGAGGGGATGAATGTTCACGAAACAATATGATAATCATTTCATGATACAAGTCATTTTGCTGCACACCTTAAACGTAAGACAGTGCATGCGTGTGCTCAGTCGCTAGTGCTATATGTCAATTATATCTCAGTAAAACTGGAAGAAAACATTTACTACTTCCATTAAGTGTTACTGTTAAATTTAAATGGGATAGCATATGTTAAGTCCCTGGAGATTAGTAGGTTCTTGGTCCATTATTATTATTCCTCTTATCTTGCCATGTTTTCCAGTGTTTTAAAAGGGACACACTATACATTTTTTTTCTTGTGTCATTAAAAGTTAGAACCACTAGAAACAGACTGGAACAACCGACTAGAGGCTCATAAAGAAGGTGATATTGGTCCTGGTGTCATTATTTGGCGTCCCCTTTATCTTTCAGAAGTGGAGGATACATTATATGATCCCCCTATTTGAGGAATGCAGAACCTTTACATGTTTTCACAGGACTCTATAGTGCTCATTGGAAAAGACCCTGATGCTGGGAGGGATTGGGGGCAGGAGGAGAAGGGGACGACAGAGTATGAGATGGCTGGATGGCATCACCGACTCGATGGACGTGAGTCTGAGTGAACTCCGGGAGTTGGTGATGGACAGGGAGGCCTGGCGTGCTGCGATTCATGGGGTCGCAAAGAGTCGGACACGACTGAGCAACTGAACTGAACTGATAGTGCTCCTGGGTGGTTTTGCTGAGAGTTGTATTTTAGGCTGGGAAATAGAATGGCGTTCCAGTGAGATTAAAAGGATATCCAGGTTAACTTCCAGATTTAAATTCTGCCATGAAGTTGAGAAAGATAAATAACATTGAGGATGGAAAGACAGACCCCTCCACAGTGAAGTTTTCTGTTCTGGTTTGGGGGCAGTGTTATCTATGGCTGCCTGTTATAGGCCAGGGGGAGTCATATTAGGTAAAATATGCTACAGACTCTATTCAAGTGAATAGTCCTTTTATGTGTATTATTCCATTTGAATCTCAACATATTCTCTAGTGTTTTTTTTTAGCAGCTAGTAAGTGATCTGGGACTAAAACTCACATATCCTCATATTCTTTCCCTTATGACAAACATCTGGGAGCCTTCTCCGCTCTTGGGGTAGGGCTTTTACTGACAAGGACAAAAAGTGAGTTTAGGTGGTTTCCTGGAGTGAACTACAAGGTTACTTTTTCAGGGACCAATTAACTTTACTAGATAGGGTATCTTTGCTATATAAGGTATTGAGAAGATGTAGGGTTGTGGACTGAAAAAAAAAAATCATTGTTCATTTCCAAGATGAAATAGTAACGGGTTGACTACTGTCAGATTTGGGTATGTGCCCCAGATGGCGCTAGTGGTAAAGAACCCCGCCTGTCAGTGCAGGAGACGTAGGAATCATGGGTTTGATCCCTGGGTCTGGAAGATCCCCTGGAGGAGGGCATGACAACCCACTCCAGTATTCTTGCCTGGAGAATCCCGTGGACAGAGGAGTCTGGCAGGCTACAGTCCTTAGGATCACAAAGAGTGGGACATGACTAAAGCAACTTAGCACTCACAGCATGCATTTTTCTTGACGCTAGAAATTTAATTCCTTTCTCTTTCCCTCAGAAAACACAATAAAGCAAAGGGAAGGAGAGCTGTGGGCAGAATTCTTAAAAGAGCTTCTTCAAAGGGCTGACCTGATAGCATCTGAAGCTGTTACTTAGTACCTTACTCACACACCAACTTCTAAATCAAGGATTACAGTATGGAATTTAGGAATTAAAAGAAAAAAATAAGAGCTTATGGCTAATTGCTCTTTCAACTCTTTTTTTCTGAATAACTTTGGAGAAAAGTCTTATAAATTCTTCTATGTCAATGCCAGTCAATATTTCATTTTGATCTAGGAATCCAGGGTTTGGCTATATATTTCTTTTTGAAAAATGTTAGCATTTTTTTGCTGCTGAATTAAGTAACTACTTTAAAAAATCCCTATACAGCTCTTTCCTGCTGTCCTAAAACCATATCAAGACCCCACATAGCTGAGAAAAGGAAATTGTGCCCCAAGGCTTAACACAGAAGTCATCAAGGCTGTTCTCTGTAAAAGCTCAGCTGTCAGCAGCCTGGAAATTAGGACTGTAGGGAATGTTGAAATTTAAAGTTCGTTTTTAGCATGAAGGGGGTTCACACAGTGCTACTCTGAGGGCTAATCTTCAGTGACAGATGCAGAGAAAGAAGCCTGAAGTGTTATTAGGAGAACCTAAGCCTTCCCTCCTAAGTAAGCCCCATTGACTTTCAGTTCAGGTGTCAGCCAATCATTGCCAAGAACATGTCTGAAGAGACTGATCCCAGCTATTTCAAGGGGTCATCTTTTGTGCAAGGTACTTAGAGAATCATGTTGTGTTATGCTCTGTGGTATGTATTATGTATACCATAATGACCACAGATATCAATGATGCTAATGATTTTTTTCCCCCAAGTTAAGCATAGACTTGTGGAAAGAAAGCTCATATTGTTGGGAGACTATCCTTGTTACAGTGAATTAGATATTGCCATTAACTAGATAAATTGTTTAAACTTGTTTCAATTTTCACATCTGCAAATGGAGCTTCAAATAACTTCTCTATATACTTTGTTGGGAAGTTTTCATGGTCAAATGGATAATTCGATGTCAGATCCTTTGAGAAACTAGCCTAGCCTCTGTCTAGCCTACATTGCTGATGATTTTCCTCGTTATCATTAAATTTTTACTTAATGATAATTAAGTTTGTCCATTTAGACATTTTACCCATTTTTATGTAATCAAATATGTTATTTTTTTAGGCTTTTGAAGTTAGTGTCAGATTTAGGGGATTAGCTTATGATGTGTGATGTAATGATGCTTAAAAAGTGAAAGGAGTGTTTGCTTTAAAGCCACTTTCTCATGCATAGGAGGGATGTGTTGTTCATCTACATGTTCTTTGGATTATGTAGTTTTACAGTGAAGGGGCTACGTTATTCCAATTCATATTATTGCCAAATTACCCTGGTTAGTGTAATAATAATCTATTGCAGTGTAACAGCACCCCCCAAAACTTAGTTCCTTAAAACACCAACAGTCATTAATTATCTCTCATGGTTTCTGTGGTTCAGGCATTCTGAAGTAGCTTGGCTGGGAGATTCTGTATGAGAGTTTCCAGTGACATTGTAGTCTGCTGTTGGCCAGGGCTGCAGTCATCTGAAGGCCTGACGGAGGCTAGAGGGTTAATGTCTAAGGTGACTCATGTAGCTGCCAGCTGTGCTGGCAAGTTGGTCCCTCTTCATGGAATGACTTGAGTGTCCTCACGACACAGTGTTTGACTTTCCCTAGAGCAGGTGATCGCAGAGACAAGGCAGAAACTCCAATGTTTTTTATGACATAGCCTAAGGAGTCATATATTATCATTTCCACCTAATTCTATTAGTTGTGTAATAAACCAGCCCTTGCTTCAGTGTGTCTGTGTTGGAGGAAGGGGAGAGCACTGCCAAGAATATGATTACCAGGAGGTGAGGTCATTGAGGGCCATTGTGGAGGCTCGCTCCCACAGCAATCAAAGAGCTTGAATACATAAAATTTATTCAAGTGTATACTTTAAAAAAATTATTTTTATTGAAGGATAATTGCTTTACAGAATTTTGCTGTTTTCTGTCAAACCTCACACGAATCAACCATAGGTATACATATATCCCCTCCCTTTAGAACCTCCCTCCCATCTCCCTCCCCGTCTCACTATACTTTTAAACTTAGAAAACTGGAAAGCCAGATAATTAGCACTAGGGTTTATCCACAGTCCTGTTAACCTTACAGTCAGATATAAATGAGGTGGATGAGGTTTTGCAGACTATTGGCTGGGAAAGAGCCCTCCATACAGAAGGTGTCCAAGAGTGTGCTGATGTGGTACTTTTGGTATACTTTCTGAGACTAACTTTGTTATTCTTGATATTCTACTTCATTAAATTTCTGTGAATCCAGATGTTTTGAAGAAAATAAATCAGGAGCAAGACAATGTTTGACAGAGTAAAATAGCTGCTAATAACAGCAGTATGTTTTATTTACTGAGTGTCTGCTGCATGTCAGACTCTTTTCATAAGTTACATCTTATCTAGTCTTGCCAGTAGCCATTGATGGAAGGTGATATTATCCCCATTTAAAATCTGCCACAACTGATGCTCATAGTAATTCACCTAAGATCATGTCATAGGTAGGGCTTCCCAGCTGGCGCTAGTGGTAAAGAACCCGCCTGCTAATGCAGGAGATGTAAAAGATGCTGGTTTGATCTCTGGGAAGATTCCCATGGAAGAGGAAATGGCAACCTACTCCAGTATTCTTGCCAGGAAAATCCCATGGACAGAGGAGCCTGGCAAGCTACAGTCCATGGTGGCGCAAAGAGTCGGATACGATTGAAGCAACTTAGCACATGCACAGCACACATGTAATAGGTGGTTAAGCTGAGACTTGAACCCAGATGTGTCTTCTGTAAAGGTTGTGGTTATTCTATTACCTCTCACCATATTCCATTGATATATTATAAATGCACGCATACATAAAATATATGGCTGAGAGAGAGTTGAAAAACTGCAGAGTTGTGTGTTATCTGGAAGGATTTGTCAAGGGTAAAAGATCTAGGAAAATGTAATTCCAGATACAAAAGCACTTTGAAAAAGAAAAGTGCTTTATAAATGTAAGGTGGAAGTGTTATTCATATTATTCAGCTTGGAGAAATAAGAAAATGAATCATGTATAATTTCTGTATTTCTTCTTCAGTGAAATTATAGCAGAACACCTGCCCATTAATCCTTACCCTGTTAAAACAATAACTGCCTATGCAGGTAATACATTGGAATTAATGTGTAATTAAAGAAAATTATCATCCACTTGGCTATGAAATAGGAATGGCAGTATTTCAAGGTGATATATATTCTAGACCAATAAATGTTTTAGACTAGGAAACTCTGCTAAAATGTGTAATTCAGGAAGATATCAAATCATCGGTTTAAAATTAAAGCATAAAGAGCTTAATGCCTGTAAAAGCATTTTGTTGTAATGTTGATATGGTGTCATATTTGTCTTCAGCACAAAGACATTGCCTTTTTGACAACTGCTGTTTGAAGAAAATACACCTTGGGAATGGGAATAGCATGTTTCTTTCGGATTTCTCCTCTCTCAGCATGTTTTCTGGGGGTATTAGCACATTAATAGTGAACTGAGTCGGGTGGGGGACGATATGTAACCCTCGTTACAGCACCTTGGCACCCAGCCCACAGACACCAGCAGCTAAAGCCCTGATTTCATTGTGAAAGGAGTTAATTTGAAGAAGGTCACAGCCATCTATCTGTTATCACTCTGCTAGATAGAATCTCTTCAAGGAGGAGCATGAAACATATTTAAAAACATGCGATGAAGGCCCCCAAATGACGATGTTCATCTTACCAGTTTCTAATGAAACTGCTCAGCCTCTGAAACAGAGCTCACAAGGCCTGCACCACAAAATGTGAGCAAATGCCTTCGCTTTACATTGTCCCAGCTAGAGTCAGCATGTACAGTCACTGTATACAGTGAGGCAGGTTGTTGTTGTTCAGTCGCCAAGTCGTGTCCGACTATGACCCCAGGGACTGCAGCATGCCAGGCTTCCCTGTCCCTCAGTATTTCCCAGATTTTGCCCAAGTTCATGCCCATTGAGTCAGCTATGCCATTCAACCGTCTCCTCCTCTGTTGCCTTCCTCTTCTTCTGAGCAGGTTCAGGAAAGCAAAAAAATATTTTTCAGTCCTGTTAGGTTTCATTGACTTTGCATTCTTGTGAGTAGGACAGTAGTCAGTCCTATTGCAGAGGGAAAAAAAATGGAGACTGAAGTTCAGTGTTCTGCTCAAGGCTGTTTGTGGATTGGAGAGCAGCATAGAGTCGGAGGAGCCTTGATCTCCCAGAATGCTCCTCTCTTGTCACCAGGTGTAGCCCTGAATCCTGAGTATTATGCCCTTTGTTTTTCTTCTAAGGATATTTCAGAGAAGAAATTGAATTTGAATCCTCCAACATGGGATTTAGTTTTGTGAAATTTTATCGAATGTTTATGTGCGTGTTCAGTCGTGTCTAACTCTTTGTGACCCCATGGACTGTAGCCCACCAGGCTCCTCTGTCCGTGGAATTTTCCAGTCAGGAATACTGGAATGTTGTTGCTATTTTCTCTTCCAGAGGATCTTCCCAACCCCAGGATTGAACTCACATCTCCTGCATTAGCAGGCGGATTCTTTAACTCTGTTTCACCTATGAATGTTTAGGCGAATGCACATTTGTTCTTACATAATGAAAATTCAGATGTTCAAATCCATTTTGCTTACTATTGTTTGCTACTACAAAATCTTAATTATAATAATATATCATGGTAACATCATAATCCATCAAGTTCATTTATCATAATTCAACTGTTGCATTACTATTAGACATCTAAGGTTGTTTCCAAAATTTCCTCTGCTGTAGATGAAAATGTAGTCAACTTTGTCATGAATATAGCTTTTTTCCCCCCTAAATTATTGTTTTTCTTAAGCTGAAAATTTCACTATCAACTTAGAAGGTCAAGGCCAGTTTTACAGTTTATTTGATTATCTTCCTGATAGATGGTGAGTGCTTTTCTCATAGATGATGTGATTTTTTTTAATCTTAATTTTTGAGAGTCTAATCATCACCTAGAGGTTCATATAGTACTGATTTGTCTGACCAGATTTAATGATTGTATCAGTAATGATCCCAGCAGGACACACGAACTTCACCTCATTGGTTCAAATGAAGAGAATTAAGTGAAGGGCGGCTCATAGAAGTGTGTGAGGTGAGAGAACCAACAAGAAACTACAACAGTGGGAAACTGTGGCCTGCCCTGCACTGAAAGTGTTTCGAGAGCACTCAGAGCTGCAGTGGAGGAAGTGAATGCCTGCTGGTCTGTGGAGGGATGCAGTTTCCAGCACTGGTGATGAGCATGCCGGGAGTGGAAAGAAGCACCCCAGCTTCCCTCTCCTCCCTTGCTCTCATCTCCTACCAGGGCTTCCACTGGCCCAACCCAACCAGAAGTCAGCTGATTCAGGAACCTGGGTGATTCAGTTTACAGGGATTGCCTTCCCAGGCCGCAGAGCAGTGTAGACAGTGGATCTCAGGCTAGTGGAGGCAAAGATGCAGATGACTAAAAACTAACACAATGGTGGGAACTTTCTCTCAATGGCACTACAAGGCCTATTTTCAAGTTTGGATTATGTTTCAGATCTCTCTAAACTATAGTCTTATGGAGAACAGTATGGAGGTTCCTTAAAAAACTAAAACTAGAACTACCAACTGGGACCCAGCAATCCCACTACTAGGCATATACCCAGAGAAAGCCAACACGTACCCCCAGTGTTCATTACAGCACTATTTACAATAACCAGGGCATGGAAGTAACCTAAATGTCCATCAGCAGAGGAATGGATAAAGAAGATGTGATACATATATACAATGGAACATTAGCCACAAAAAAGAATGGAATTGGGTCATTTGTAGAGATGTGGATGGACCTAGAGACTGTCATACAGAGTGAAGTAAGTCAGAAAGAGTAAAACAAATATTGTATTTTAACACATATATGTGGAATCCAGAAAAATGCTATGAGCCACCAGGAAAGCCCAGAAAAATGGTACAGATGAACCTATTTCCAAGGAAGAAGTAGAGACGCAGACATAGAGAACAAACAAATGGATGCAAGGGAAGGGGAGGTTGGGATTGACATATATACACTGCTATGTATAAAATAAATAACTAACGAGAACCACTGTATAGCGCAGGGGACTCAATGTTCTGTGGTGAGATAAACAGGAAGGAAGTCCAAAAAAGAGGGGACATATGTGTACATATAGCTGATTGACTTTGCTAGAAAGTGAATGGTAGAAATGAGCACAACATTGTAAAGACACATGTTCCAATAAAATTAATTAAAAAATAAACTGTAGTCTCTGAGAAAGCTCTTAAATACTGCATTTTCTTTATTATGAAAACTTAGTGAGAGAGCATGGGGCCTCAGAAAGAGCACTCGGCACTAGTGGGAACAACTCACATCTCTGCTGGGCTCTGTGTTTGCTCCTTGGCAATTTTTGTTATTATCTTATGTCAACTCTGATTTTACCCTATATCCTAGCTGTTCCACCTCTCCTTCAGCTCCTAACCTCACCCCTCATGGTTCTGATCCAAGTATGTTCTTAGTTTCAAGGACACATTAAGGGCAGATTATTTGTAAGAACTTGGTCACAGCATTCCACAGGGCATTTCTTACATTGGAAGGTGAGTGTGAGCATTTGTAGACCTTGGGGGTTTGTGATTCTTCCATAAGAATTTTAAAATGTTGCTTCACTTTGGATAGCAGTAAAAATTTAGACATAATTCTATATCTTTGGATAACTGTCTTATAACTAAGCACTGTGACATGGTTTTTGTGTCTCCGCCTGCCTTTAGGTTTTTGGTTCGTGTTCAAATTAGTGTCAAGTCAAACCAAAATAAATGTAGAGGGCTCTTAAGAAAAGTCAGAGTTGAATTAATTTGATGCCAAAGTACTATTTATATTTAAAGACCAAATGCTGACAGAGCAGGTTTGATGAAGAAAGGTTTCACAGTAGTTCCAGTGGGGAAAGTGGTGGAGAGCACAGTCATTGCACTGAATGTGGAGGTAAATGCTCGCTGAGCTCAGTAGGGCCCCGTTCTACAGCACTCAGTGACCAGCACCACATAAGTCTTCATTTGGGCAGCAGTGTGGTTTCAGCGGAACATCATGTAGTATGTTTTATTCATACTATTTGGGATGCTATTGGTTTTATTTATGTACTTTGAAATTTTTATTGACGTATAGTTGATTTACAATGTTGTGTTAGTTTCTGGTGTGTATATAAATATATGAATTGCTCTGCTGTAAATAGACTATACACCATATATAGTGCACAGAATATATAGTATATATACTATCACACACACATGTAATTCTTTTTCAGCTTCTTTTGCATTATAGTTTATTGCAACATACTGAATATAGTTCCTTCTGGTACACAGCAGGTCCCTGTTGTGTCTTTTTTATGTAGAGTACTTTGTATCTGTTAATGCTCAACTTCTAACTTATCCCTACCTCCTCTTGCCCTTTCCCCTTTGGTAACCATAAGTATTTTCTATGCCTCTGAGTCTATTTCCATTTGGTAAATAAGTTCATTTGTATCATTTTTTTAAGATTCTGCATGTAAGTGATACCATATGATACTTATCTTTGTATACTTAATATGATAATCTCTAAGTCCATCCATGTTGCCACAAATGATATTATTTCATTATTTTTTATGGCTGAGTAATAGTCCATTTGTGTGTGTATATATATATATTGGGTGTATATATACACACACACCACATCTTCTTTATTCCTCTGTTGACAGGCATTTATTGTAGGTAGCTTCCATATCTTGGCTGTTGTAAACAGTGCTTGGGTGCTAATGGTTTTGTAGTTGGGTTGTATTCATTTCTACACGTGCTTTGGTTTGTATTGGTTAAAGGTGATACATCTAAAGATTTCGTACTTGGTTTTATTTTGGTTGTTTTCTAAAAAACACACTAAAAACAATAGTCAACACTGGGAGATTTGAGGACACATTTTTCTTTTAAAATATCTGTATATAGTTCAAGTTGGACAATTACTCAGTGGAGTTAGGAACACTAGACTGGTAATCTCAGCCTCTGTGCACTGGATAAGGGAGAGAGGAAGGAAGGAAGGAATTTTGCAATTATCTCTTTTAACCCTATGAAGACTTTATGAATCTTCACCCCAAGAATTCATGAGGTTTTGGTTTATTTAAGAGCTCATATTTAGGAGATACATCAGCCAATGGAATCCCTCTGGCTCATTTGCTTTGTGCTTTTTCAGTTTGGGTCTCTTTTATATGAAATCCAAGGGCCGTTCTACATGTTTCTGTCATAACCAAGTATATAGCATGATTAAATCTTGTAAATATTTGCTGACTGATTTTCTAAAATATTAATTTCATTGGTTGAAAATATTAAAGATATCTCTTTAATTCCTCACTGTGCTGCCCCTTCAATAATGTTGATTTTGAATGCAGGACTCCTTGGGGTTACCAATACATAGTCCTCTTTGGGGCTGGGAAATACTTTGTAATGTTTTCACTGGGCATTGTCTTCTCTGTGCCCATAGCAGATAGTGAACAACACTCAGGGCAACTACAGGCAAGTTGGGAAATCAGGAAATAGTGTGTTTGATATTAAGTTCACAGGTCTGTCCTTTGGGCAGGGGTTATAAAACATGTTATGTGCTCTGTGATGACCTAGAGGGGTGGAATAGGGGAGCGAGGCTCAAGAGGGAGGGCATATATGTATAATTATGGCTGATTCGTGTTGTTGTATGGCAGAAACCAACATAACATTGTAAAGCGATGTTCCTCCAATTAAAAGCTGAAAAAAAAAAGCAAACCAAAAAAACCCCACATTATGTGACTGAAGGGTCATATGATCCCATGGGCAGGTGTGCATGCTGAAGTAGCCTGCTAGTCTCAGCTAGGCAACACCTTTTGTTCTTAGCAGCTCTCCAGGGTAGAATCACTTCTCATGCTTCTAAAGTTATGGTAACAGGGCAATTATTAACTACTGTCACCACTCACTAATTCTTCAAATGGACTTCATCAGAGAGAGAGATAATCTGAATAATAGATAGTTTATAAATAATTTGGAGCTGGCATTGAAACGAGTCCTGCAGTTTCTTCCTTGTCTATTGACCTTTCTACTGTTTGCTTTAGGATTAAAAGGGAACCTACATTCCACAGGTTAGCGTTCCACTTACAATGCTGCTCCTCTGCTCCTCTTCCCACCTCCTTCTCCCCCTTTAAGTCTCATTGCCCAGGTTGTCATGAAACATGATAAAGAAATGACCACAAGAAGCTTCTTTAGGTTGTTTTCCTGGATGCTGACCCTAATACTGAGCAAGACCGCAACTAAATAACCAGGTTGCAAGGAAGCCTTTGAAGAAGGAAGGTATGGGCTGTGATTTTTATTTTCCCAAGAAATAAGAACATTTATCGGGGTGGATGAGGTCAGACTGCATCTAACAGAAACATTCCAGGAGGAAATTGGGCTTTCCCAGTTGAACGTAAACCTTTCTCTTCTCAATACCTTTTGATTGGCAAAACCCAGAAACTCAAACACATCCTTGCCTACCAGTCCTTGCAATAACTTTACAAATCACTCATCTCTAAGCCTGTTTGCTATAGTCAAACAACGCCCAGCCCCTACAAAGCCCTCCACAAACATAGCCACACCCAGCCTGCAGGTCAGGGTAAGTAGATTACTTTGGAGACAGCTGAAAGTTCGGCTGCCCAGACTCTCGGCCTTTCCTTCTCCTCCAGGCCTTTTCTTTGCTCAGGGCTCTTCCTCTGCTCTCAGGGAACCCACCCAGAATTCTGTTCTGTCAGGAAATGCATCAGATCTGCTGGTCTCACCCCCAGCCCCTTCCAGCTTAGATTACAACTAAGAAGAGTAAGTCTTGGGTATGAGGGGACGTTCAGGTGGATTAAGGCCATGCTCCTTTCCCCTACTGAGAATGGAGTTAATTCGTATCATAACCTCTCTTCCAAATGACACAGCACCTTAGAGTATTGTAACTCATCAGCCTCTCTTTTTTCCTGAGGTATAATTGACATATAACACTATACTGGGGCTTCCTAGGTGACGCTTGTGATGGAGAATTCACCTGCCAATGCCGGAGACGTAAGAGACGCAGGTTCGATCCCTGGGTTGGGACGATCCCTTGGAGTAGGAAATGGCAACCCACTCCAGAATGGGCTTCCCTGGTGGTCAAATGGTAAAGAATCTGCCTGCAATGCAGGAGACCTGGGTTCGATCCCTGGGTGTAGAAGGTTCCCTGGAGTAGGAAATGGCAACACACTCCAGTATTCTTGCCTGGAGAATTCCATGGACAAAAGAGCCTGGTGGGCTACAGTCTGTGGGGTTGCAAAGAGTCGAGCATGACTGAGCAACTAACATTTTCACACTTTTCAACATTATATTAGCTTTAAGTGTACAACATAATGATTGGATATTTGTATGTATTATGAAATAATCACGCAGTAAGTCTAGTTGATATCTTTCCCTGTACATAGTTATAATTTTTTCTCCTTGTGATGAGAACTTCTAAGAATTACTTTCTCAGCAACTTACAGATATGCGATATGGTATTGTTAAGTGTAGTCACCATGTTGTAAATTACATTCCCAGGACTTATTTGTTTTATAACTGGAAGTTTGTAGCTTTTGACCTCTTGTGTCTAATACCACCACCTTCCCACCGTCTCTGGTAACCAGCAGTCTGTTCTCTGTATCAGTGAGTTTGCATTCTCATTTCCTAACATAGTGTTACATGTGATCCAGCAATCCCGTTTCTGGGCATGTATCTGGGAAAAGATGAAAGGTCTGATTTGAAAAGACACATGTACCTTAATGTTCATAGCCACTCGATCTACAGTAGCCCAGACATGGCAGCGACCTAAATGTCCATCAACAGATGAGTGGATAAAACATGATATGTGTATCTGTGTGTGTGTGTAAATAATGGAATATTACTCACCATAAAAGAATGAAATATTGCCATTTGCAGCAACATGAATGGATCTGGAGATGATTAATTAAGTGATATAAGTCAGAAAGAAAAGACAAATACCATATGATATCATTTATTTGTGGAATCTAAAATATACAAATGACTTATTTACAAGACAGAAACAGACTCACAGACATAGAAAACAAAGTTATGGTTACCAAAGTTACCTAGATATTTACCAAGTTTTCTGTTCACCATTTCTTGCATTTCAACATTTCTTTGGGTTCATTTTCTTTTCTAAAACATATCTTTTAAACATTTCTTTAGTAAAGTTATGTTGATAATAAAGTCTCAGTTTTTGTTTAGAGGAAAATGCTTTCATTCTTAAAAAATAGCTTCACTGGGATTTCTAGTTATTTCCTCCTAGCACTTGGAAGATAACTTCTATCTTCTGCTTCTGCTTCAGTTGTCACTGGTTAGAGGTCTGCTTTCAGTCTAATTGTTGAAATTTTTTGTGGCTGCTTTTTGTAATATTATTATTGTCTTTGGCATTCTGTAGTATTACTTCAGTTATCTAAATGGAGAGTATTTTTTAATCCATATCTTATTATGTGAATTATTTTATATACAGAATTATTCTGTATCTAAGAACGTTAAATACTGGTAATAGAGGGTATAGTTCTATTGTTTGCAGGTAAATAATCAGAAGGTAAATAATCTGCCTGCAATGCAGGAGACTCAGGTTCGATCCCTGGGTTGGGAAGATCCCCTAGAGAAGGGACTGGCTACCCACTCCAGTATTCTTTTCTGGAGAATTCCATGGACAGTCCATGGGATCGCATAGAGTCGGACACGACTGAGTGACTAACACTTTCTGTTGTTTATTGTTTCTGGTCACTCTGATTTATGTTGCTTCATGTTTTGAGGAATATTTTTTTCTGAGAGTTTGTATTTGATTTAATTTACAGTAGTATTAAGGGCTTAAGTTGAAAGCTTTCCTCCAGAGAAAATGTGCATTTCTTATGTCCTTATGGGACAGGATGGACCTGGGACTACATAAGCTACTTTCATGGGTCCCAGCTTAATGCACAAGCCTCAGACCCAGCTACCCCATCATATGAGGGATGGGAGTTCAGTCTCTGATGTCAGAGACTGAACAGCGTCTTCTTCCAGAGTGATCTTGACTAATGTATGTGCTTGCAAGTTACGATTTTGAATTTACCTTAAACTTCTTCCCTGTTCCTCCCTCCCTCCCTTTGCTTTCCATTTTCTTTCCACTCCTTTTAAATATTTTCTTTACTTTCTTTGATGGTCAGAAATGCATTATAAAGTTTGCTTTTCTATTTATCTGGACCTTGTAATATTGTAGCAGGAGGGCCTCTCAGAATATGGGATATAAGTAGAAAATCTGACTAATCTCTCGATAGGATGCCCCAGTTCCTTGATGCCTCTTGGTTATTGCTAACGTGTGTGTGTAAGAGTAGGCTGATCCGTGGGACTACTTTTGGCTTCTGAGGTATAAAGGTGTGCTAATCACCTAGTGTTTCACACACTAACTAACTTATGATCTTCTTTTACTGTACTGATTACTCTGAGGTCGTTGGTTAGGAGTGTGTCTTCAAAATACAGTACTACATAGGCAAATGAGTATTTTTTAAGGAAAAAATAGAATCATATATTTGGGGTTTTAATTTCTTTAAGAGGTTCATTTTCATGTAACATATGCATTCAACTGATTTATTTATTTAAAAGAAAAAGACCCATTTTTCAAGTTGCTCTTTCCACATGAATATGGTATTGCCAGCATTTGCTTCTTGAAAATCAGGTTTGTATCTTATTTTTCTTTTTAAATTTTTATTTTTTTATTGAAGTTTAGTTGATTTACAATGTTGTGTGTCTGGTATACAGCAAAGTGATATGTATACACACACACACATATATGTACAATCTGATATATATGTATTCATGTATTTATATTTTTGGATTCTTTTCCATTATAGATTATTACAAGATATTGAATAAAGTTCCCCATGCTATACAGTAGGCTCTTGTGGGTCTTACAAGATCCTAATTAATTAAAAGCTCCTAATCTATCCCTCCCTGCTCTTTCCCCTTTGGTAACAAGTTTGTTTTCTGTGTCTGTGAGTCTGTTTGTGTTGTGTAAATAAGTTCACTTGTGTTTTTTTTTTTAGATTCCACATATAAGTGATATGATATTCATCTTTCTCTGACTTCAGTTAGTATGATAATCTCTAGGTACATTCATGCTGCTGCAAATGGCATTATTTTTTATGGCTGAATAATATTCCATTGTGTGTGTTTGTATGTATATGTGTCTATGTGTGGATATACACAGACGTATCACATCTTCTTATCCATTCATCTGTCAATGGACACTTAGGTTGCTTCCGTATCTGAACTATGGTAAACAGTGCTACTATGAACATTGCACCTTTTTGAATTAGCTTTCTCTAGATATATGCCCGGGAGTGGGATTGCTGGATCATGTAGCAATGCTGTTTTTAGATTTTTGAGAAACCTCCATATTGTTTTCCATAGTGGCTGAACCAGCTTATATTCCCACCAACAGTAGAGGAAGTTTCCCTTTTCTCCACACCCTCTCCAGCATTTATTATTTGCAGACTTTTTGATGATGACCATTCTGACTAATGGGAGGTGATACCTCAGTATAGTTCTGATTTTTATTTCTCTGATAATTAGCAATGTTAAGTATCCTTTCATGTGCCTATTGGATATCTGTATGTCTTCTTTGGAGAAATGTCTATTTAGATCTTTTGCCCATTTTTGATTGATTTTTTTTGGTGGTTATTGAGTTTTATGGGCTGTATATTTTGGATATTAACCCCCCCTTTTTTTTGGTAGCATCATCTGCAAATATTTTCCCCCATTCTGCAAGTTATCTTTTTGTTAATGGTTTCTTTGCTGTGCAAACACTTATAAGTTTGTTTAGGTCCCATTTATTTTTGCTTTTATTTCTTTTGCCTTGGGAGTCTGACTATTAAAATATTGCTACAATTTATGTTAGAGAATGTTTCATCTACATTCTCTTCTAGGAGCTTATGGTGTTATTTCTTAAGTATTTAAGCCAGTTTGAATGTATTTTTGTATATGCTGTGAGGGAGTGCTCTAACTTCATTGATTTACATGTGACTGTCCAACTTTCCCAACTCCACTTTCTGAAGAGAGTATCTTTTCTTTGTTGTATATTCTTGCCTCCTCTGTTGAAAAGTAATTGACTGTAAGTGTGTGGGTTTATTTTTGGATTCTATTCTGTTTCATTAATCTGTATGTTTATTTTTGTGCCAATACCACACTGTTTTGATTACGGTAGCCTTGTAGTATTACCTGAAGGCCAGAAGGGTTATGACTCCAGCTCTGTTCTTTTTCCTCAGGATTGCTTTGACAATTCTGAGTCTTTTGTGGTTCATATAAAATTTAAGATTATTTATTCTAGTTCTGTGAAAAGTGTCATGGATAATTTGATAGGGATTGTATTAAATCTGTAGATTGCTCTCAGTAGTATGGCCATTTTAGCAGTATTAATTTTTCCAATACAAGAGCATGGTATATCTTTACATTTCTTTGAATCATCTTCAGTTTCTGTTATCTGTATTTTATAGTTCTTAGCATATAAGTCTTTCACCTCCTTGATTGGGTTTATTCCTAGGCATTTTTAAATGTGATTTTAAAAAGGATTTTTTTTTAAACATTCTCATTCTGATACTTCATTGTCATTGTAAAGGAGTGGAACAGATTTCTGAATGTTAATCTCGTATCCTGCTTCCTTGATGAATTCATTTATCAGTTCTAGAAGTTTTTGTGTGAAGTCTTTAGGATTTTCTGTATATAGCATCATGTTATCTGCATATAATGACAATTTTACCTCTTCCCTTCCAGTTGGGGTATCTTTTATTTCTTTTTCTTATCTGATTGCTGTAGCTAGGACTCCTAGTACTGTGCTGAATAGAAATAGTGAGAGTGGGCATCCTTGTCCTGTTCCAGATTTTAGTGGAGGGCTTTCAGCTTGTCACAGTTAAATATTATGTTGGCTATGAATTTGTCATAAATAGAGTTTATGATGTTGAGATATGTTCCCATTATATCTGCTTTGGTAAGAGTTTTTGTCATGAATGGATATTAAATTTTATTCAAATACTTTCTCTGAATTTGTTGAGATGGTAATGTGATTTTTGTTTTTTCTTTTGTTGACATGGTATATCACATTGATTTGCATATGTTGAGCCATCCTTGTGACCGTAGGATGAATCCAAGTTGAGTGTGGCATATGATCCTTTTTTTTTTAATGTGTTGTTACATTTGGTTTCCTAATATTTGTTGAGAATTTTTGCATCTATATTCATCAAAGATGTTGGTCTCTAATTTTCTATTTTTGGTAGTGTCTTTGGTTTTGGTATAAGGGTAATAGTGGCTTCATAGAATGACATTCAGAGTGTTCCCTTCTCTTCAGTCTTTAGGAAGATTTTGAGAAAGATAGGTGTCAGTTCCTCTTTGTACATTTGGTAGAATTCCTCAGTGAAGCCATCTGGTCCTGGCCTTTTGTTTGCAGGAAGTTTTTTTTTTTAGTATCTGGTTATTTAGTGATCTTTCTTGCAGCTTAGGTTGTATGACATCTTTTGCCAGCATTCAGTAGGTATTCTATGAGAGTTGTTTAATATGTAGAAGTATTTTTGATGTATTTGTGGGGAGGAAGTGCATTCCATTTCTAATATTCTGTCATCTTGATCTCCCAGATTATTTTTCTTTTTACATCTGGCTACACTTCAGTTCAGTTCAGTCGCTCAGTTGTGTCCAGCTCTTTGCGACTCCATGAACCCCAGCACACCAGGCCTCCCTATCCATCACCAACTGCCAGAATTTACCCAAACCCATGTCCATTGAGTCGGTGATGCCATCCAACCATCTCATCCTCTGTTGTCCCCTTCTCCTCTTGCCCTCAATCTTTCCCAGCATCAGGGTATTTTCAAATGAGTCAGCTCTTCCCATCGGGTGGCCAAAGTATTGGAGCTTCAGCTTCAACATTAGTCCTTCCAATGAACACCCAGAACTGATCTCCTTTAGGATGGACTGGTTGGATCTCCTTGCAGTCCAAGGGACCCTTAAGAGTCTTCTCCAACACCACAGTTCAAAAGCATCAATTCTTCAGTGCTCAGCTTTCTTTATAATCCAACTCTCATATCCATACATGACTACTGGGAAAACCATAGCCTTGACGAGACGGTAGCCTTGACAAGACGGACCTTTGTTGACAAAGTAATGTCTCTGCTTTTTAATATGCTGTCTAGGTTATAACTTTCCTTCCAGGGAGTAAGAGTCTTTTAAGTTCATGGCTGCAATCACCATCTGCAGTGATTTTGGAGCCCCCCAAAATAAAGTCAGCCATTGTTTCCACTCTTTCCCCATCTACTTGCCATGAAGTGATGAGACTGGATGCCGTGATCTTAGTTTTCTGAATGTTGAGCTTTAAGCCAACTTTTTCACTCTCCTCTTTCACTTTTAAGAGGCTCTTTAGTTCCTCTTCGCTTTCTGCCATAAGGATGGTATCATCTGCATATCTGAGTTTATTGATATTTCTCCCAGTAATCTGGCTACACTTAACCATGTGATAATTTTCTAGAATTGAATTACATTTTTCCAGGTAGCTTGACAGAGATCTGGGTAACTGTGACATTTTAGGGATGTACCTTCAAATAGCATTTGAAATCTCCTGATAGATAAGTCTTAATTAGCAGAGCAAGTTGTTTGGTTCACCTTATAGATCCAAATCATGGACTTTAAAGATATTTTCTGAAAACAGATTCCTTATCTTGGTTCTCATTATTGGTACCACTTCTCCCTTTCTGTTATTGATGAATAGCTGCTGTAATTACACGTGTCTCCCAGGATGGAAAGTGAAGGATAGAAATGGCTTTTATTTATTGTTAAGGCAATTTTGGGACTTCCCTGGCAGTCCAGTGGTTAAGACTTCACCTTCCAATGCAGGAGGTACAGGTTGAATTCCTGGTTGGAGGGCTAAGATCCCACATGCTTTGTGGCCAAAAACCAAGACATAAAACAGAAGTAATATTGTAACAAATTCAATGAAGACTTAAAAATGGTACACATAAAAAAAAATTTTTTTTAAAAGAAATCAAGGCAGTCTTTCGTGTTCTTGTCTCATCTGGGTAGAGATCATTGAAAGAAATGTGTAAGGTACTCAGTGTTTCAAATGAACAATGATAAGAGAATCTTTGCATGTGAAACAGTTCCTAAATTTTGTCTTTTCAACATGTCAGAATTTCAATTACAGAGACATTTGTACTAACAAAATAGCAAAAAGACGTGTTGTAGAAAGTTAAAGATCTGCTCATTGGTCAGATGCTATGGACATGCCGCATCACTTGCCTTTTTTTTTTTTTTTTTTCTTGAGACAGCTTGACTTTTAATGTTGCCTAGTTTTCTAATGCCCTTGATTATACTCCAGAAGAAAATCTGGTGAAAATTATATAGGCCACCTGCCTGAACTTCACAAAGGAGAGGAAGGGAGAATTCACAGGGAGAACGTCACAGGGGAGAAACCTTTGCCTTTGAATAGCAAAGGGTTGTATGGAGTTTTGAGATCTACTGCATGCTTTCAGCATATACGGGATACCCTTCAAATACATGGAAGCCTCTGCTAGTTATATACTGGGGACATGCAAGACAAGAATAACCAAAATCCATATGTTTAGGAAGGTTCTTTAAATTGATCTCTTCTAGACTTCTAAGGGACTTCCCTGGTGGCCCAGATGGTAAAGAATCCGCCTGCAATGCGGGAGACCTGGGTTTGATCCCTGGGTTGGGAAGATCCCCTGGAGGAGGGCATAGCAACCCACCTCAGTATTCTTGCCTGGGAAGTCCCCTTGGACAGAGGAACCTGGCAGGCTACAGTCCATAGTGTCGCAAAGAGTCAGACATCACTGAGTTACTAAGCGCAAGACTTCTAAGACACTAACAAAAAAAGAAAATCTAAGAGTTACAGCATGTGAAATTACTTCAGAGCAAGAATAATTTTCTGAACTTGAGAATATATAAAAAATAGCAAACAGGATGTTTTTTGGGAGTGTGGCCTGAAAGAATTAGGACAGGTGGCAGGCCTGGGCTGACCTCTGCATGTACATATACTCTGTACATCTTTTAGGGAACCAACCCTCAGACTCTGCATCCATCCCAAAGGGAGCAGTTCAGGTAGTTAACTCCTTCATACAGAGATATAAATCACTAATAAGTTCCAGGAGTTTCCTCCTCTTAGTTTTTAACTGGACACAATCTTCCAGTCAAGGGAATGCAGCTCCATTGTGTGAGAACCTTTATATCTACTTGGTGGGGGAAGTTACTTTTTGAAGGAGGAATGGGGAGTATGAAGTGCTTTATAGAATCATAAGGCTTTTTCTGTGATGTTGACAGCTTCTGCAACTGTTAGTGCTCATGATGAAATAGATAAAGCTGGTAGATTCCATCCAGCTTTCATTTCTTTCTGCTCTTTGTATCTTCGGAGCAGAGAACCCGTAGAATGCTTCTCTGCATACTTCATTTCTAACTCAATTCCTGGTGCAAGCCAGGAGCTCTATAAATCTTGGCTGTTGAATGGATTGGCTCAGGACCTACCAGCAGGGCTAGAGTATCTGGGAAGGACAAAGAAAGAGACATTCAGACAGGTACCTGACTCAGAGGGCTAACATGCTGACCACAAAAAACATTGTCTCATTTTTTTGTCTCATATTTTTGCCATGGTCCCAGATATCACTTTGCCAACTAAGGTCCTTGTAGTCAAAGCTATGTTTTTTCCAGAAGTTATGTACAGATGTGATAGTTGAATCATGAAGAAGGCTGAGTGCCAAAGAATTGATGCTTTCAAACCTCTGGTGAGCTTCCCTTGTGGCTCAGCTGGTAAAGAATCCACCTGTAATGCGGGAGACCTGGGTTTGATCCCTGGGTTGGGAAGATCCCCTAGAAAAGAGAAAAGGCTACCCACTCCAGTATTCTGACCTGGAGAATTCCATGGACTGTACAGTCCATGGGCTCGCAAAGAGTTGGACACAACTGAGCAACTTTCACTTTCACTTTTCAAACCTCTGGTGCTGGAGAAGACTCTTGAGAATCCCTTGGATAGAAAAGAGATAAAACCAGTCAGTCCTAAAAGAAATCAACCCTGAATATTCACTGGAAGGATTGCTGCTGAAGCTCCAATATTTTGGTCACCTGATATCAAGAGCCGACTCATTGGAAAAGACCCTGATGCTGGGAAAGATTGAGAGCAGGATGAGAAGGGGGCAGCAGATGATGAGATGGTTGGGTGGCATCACCAGTTCAATGGACATGAGTTTGAGCAAACTCCAGGAGATGGTGAAGGACAGGGAAGCCTGGCGGGCTACAGTCCCTGGGGTCACAAAGAGTCAGACTTGACTAAGTGACTGAACAACAATGGCAGTCCTTCTTGACATGGATTTTCCTATTGTGAACAAAGTGGCTCTTTGTTCTGTTTGTTTTTTCCTCCCTGGACTCCTGCTTCTGCTCCATCAGAGGCCCTCACCTTTGATCCAGGAGCCTGGGTGCTTTAGGCCTTATGCTCAAATATAAGGAATGCACCCCTTCTCTGTATTCCTTTGAAAGGCCTATTGGACCAGGACCCCGAACAGCTGCTCTTCTCCCTCCACATTTTAGGTCAAGCCTTATATTTCTGTGCTTTGGGTTTCTCTAAGACACAGCCAGGCCCCGCTCCATCTATGAGTCTCCCGCTGAAGACTTCGTCTGTATCTCTCCGCTGACCTTTCCTCCAGCCCCTTCTTCTAAAATGGCAGATTTCCTGATGTATTGCATTGTATTGTTCTAGGGGGGAAAAAACCTTTAAATATGCTTTTAAGGGGAGGAGAAAGAGGAAGAGCCAACTGTTTTAATTTGGACATCAGCGTGTTTTGGCTTCTGTCTTGTAGCCATTCGATAATGAGTCTTTATTTAGGCAGACATCCATGGAGTGATTAATCAAGGAGGGATGAAAGTTAGTCATCCATCTTAGGTACCTGGCAAGTTCTTTTTTATACCTGGAGGTAAAGTTCAAGGTGCTTGCTCAAAAACCAAAGGTTTCCACTTATGAAAAAGAGAGGGTGGCCTGGTCCCACTAAGTTATGTGTGCATATGTGCTCAGTTGTGTCCGATTCTTTGTGACCTGATGAACTACTGCAGCCCACCAGGCTTCTCTGTCCACGGGAATCTCCAAGAAAGAATATTGGAATGGGTTTCCATGCCCTCCTCCAGGGGATCTTTCCCACCCAGTGATCGAACCCACATCTCCTGTGTCTCCTGCATTGGCAGGTGAATTTTTACCCACTGAGCCACCTGGTTATAGCAGGGCTGAATTAAGTGATTCTCTGGGATTGGAAAGAGGAGCATTGCCTGTGCTCTCTCCTGTTCCCACCACTGCTGAAAATTTGCATCCACTCTGTCTACATTCTTTGGATATTTCTGCCTGGGGACAGGAGGACACTGTCGGAAGTCTGGATCTTTCTTGTATCTGGTTTGTGGCTGGGAAAGGTTACTGAGCCTAAGGACCTCTTTAAGACTTGTCCCCTGCCAAAGCCTCTTACTTACTATAAAAGCCTTTTATCCCAATTGTCTACAACATCAGTCATAATGATACCTTTCCATGTTCATTTGTTTAGATATGCCACACTGCTGCCTGCCTTTGGCAACCCTCCTGGACTAGGCTGCTTTTGTTAATCACATGGATGTTGTGAGTATTATGTTCACAAGTGGATGCAGAGAAGATATTTTGATTGAACTACAAATCCTTACCGTATGAGCTACTCGTGCTTAGCGAAAACTATATTAAATAGTGGTGATCCGGCGTTTCATTAATCTTGGGGATTATGCTGCGTGCACATCTGTTAAATACTGTGATTTCTGTATCTTCTTGTAATCATATCGACTTTTTATGAAAGAACTTTTGATACTGAGCTGTGTCTTGTAATGTTTCAATGTAGAGGTGGTTGTTGATCTTAATTTGTGATCCTGGATTCATTTCATCTCAAGTACTTTTATGTTGTAGCTTCCTCAATGTTTTTAACAGGAATGTACTTCAAACAGCTCTCAGTCCTAATCTTGTACTTCTGTTCATTGAAGATAAGCAGCAATTTCTTTTTTTAAAATTCAAATAAAGTTGATTTAAAATGCTGTTAGTTTCCGGTGTACAGCAAAGTAATTCAGTTTTGTGTGTGTGTATATACACATGCACATATATATACATACAGAGATATGTGTGTGTGTGTATGCTTTTTCATATTCTTTTCCATTATGATCTATTATAAGATATTGAATGTACTTCCCAGTGCTATACAGTAGGACCTTGTTGTTTATCTACTTTTATGTATAGTAGTCTGTGTCTGCTGATCCCAAACTCCCAATTTATCCCCCCGCCCCCTTTCCCTTTGGTAACCATAGTTTGTTTTCTGTGTGAGTCCGTGTCTGTTTTGTAAATAAGTTCGTTTGTGTCATATTTTAGATTCCACATATAAGTGATATCATATGATATTTGTCTTTCTCTTTGTGACTTAATTCATTTAGCATGATAATCTCTAGGTCCCTCCCTTGCTGCAAATGGCATTATTTCATTCTTCTTTAGGGCTGGGTAATATTCCATCGTGTGTATATGTGTGTGTGTACACACACACATTCTTGATCCATTCATCTATTGATGGACATTTATATTGCTTCCATGTATGGGCTATTGTAAATAGTACTTCTATGGACATTAGGGTGCATGTAACTCTTTGAATTTGCATTTTCTCTGGATATAGCCCAGGACTGGGATTATTGGCTCATATGGCAACTCTGTGTTTAGTTTCATGAAGAACCTCCGTACTGTTCTCCATAGTGGTTGCACCAATTTACATCGCCATGAACGATGTAAGAGGGTTCTTTTTTTTTTCCCATACCCTCTCCAGCATTTATTATTTGTAGACTTTTTGATGATGGCCATTCTGACTGGTGTGAGGTGATCCTTCATTGTGGTTTTGATTTGCATTTCTTTAATAAGTAGCAAAGTTGAACATCATTTCTTGTGTTGGCCATCTGTATGTCTTCTTTGGAGAAAGTCCATATTTAAGTCTTCTGCCCATTCTTTGATTGGGTTGTTTTTTTTTGTTATTGAGCTGTATGAGCTGTTCGTATATTTTGGAAATTAAGCCTTTGTCAGTTGCCTCTTTTGCACATATTTTTTCCCAGTCCTTAGGTTGTCTTTTGTTAATGGTTTTCTTTGCTATGCAAAAGCTTATAAGTCTGATTAGGTCTCATTTATTTTTGCTTTCATTTCTATTGCCTTGGGAGACTGAACTAAGAAAACCTTTCTATGATTTATGTCAGAGAATATTTTGCCTGTGTTTTCCTCTAGGAGTTTTATGGTATCATATCCTATATTTAAGTCTTCAAGCCATTTTGAATTTATTTTTGTGTATGGTGTGAGGGAGTGTTCTAACTTCATTGTGGCAAGCAGCAATTTCTTATTTTATTTCCCATCAGTTATCAACAGGTCTAAACAACTCTCTTAGTTGTGCTGCCAGGACTGAGAAAAGATGAGAAAGAGGGAGGGGAAAAAGAGACAGATTGACAAAGTATGAGATAAAGAAGGAAGGAGATAAAGAAGGAAGATAGCATAGTGGGAAGGTGATGTAGGCTGCTAATCATTTGAGGGTTGTCAGTATCCTGCAATAGTTTATAAGTTGAATGTACCTGTTACCTGTCTGCAGGCCCCCAAAGAAAATGTGGGTGTGGGCCATGTGTCTGGTCAGTGGCACTTCTCCGTAAGTTTGATGACTGAAGGATGGGAGAGCTGTCAGCAATGAGGGCAACAGAGAGCTCAAGATTGCTGAGTGTTAAGTCTGTCTCTTAAGTGACTTGAATAGTCTCACAGGAAATTGTCTAGAGGAAGACCGAGTGAGACCCCCCGATGACCTGCATTTCAAACATGGCTCTTCTTTGGATATGATAACTCAAACTCTTGTCTGCCCTGTTTTATTTGGTTTTCTGCAGCATAGCTGATGGCTCACGATTCCGTTTCTAGAAGAGGCAGCCTAACCATCTGGAAAGGACCTGTGATACACCGCTTTGCTGCCACATACTGTGTAATTTGGGACATGTCACTTCCTCTCTTGGTCTCGGTTTCCTCATCTTCAAATCACAAAGAAGAGGCTAAAATGATACCCAGAAGTGCTGTCACTCTAGGAGTCTCTAATTCTGTGGATTTTTCTCAGATACTTTTCTCTTGGAAGGAATTATTTTCATCATCAATCCTTTTTGGCCACTCTCTGTGTTTTTTGCTCTTACTTATCCCCCAAAACTTTACTAGTCAGACTAGTAGGCTGCCTTTTCCAGGCTTAGTGAGACACCCCGAGTGCAGCAAATAAAAGCAACATTCTAGGTGGAGTCCAGGCTTCCTGGTACACACTTACACCCAAAAGGTTGATGTGGAAATGGACTCACCTTCCGTGTGACATGATTTGATTTCCTTTGGGGTAAGGGGAAAGAAACTTGGAAAAAGTGTGTAGGCTAAGGCCAAGTAGACATGATTCCTTGTGTCTTTTCTCCAGGAAAGGAATCAGATGCTGCTCGAGTTTTTCCATTCATGGCTCTGGTGGCTCCAGTGGTGCTAGGTAAAGCTTCATGTTTTGCCAGCCTCTTTTCTGCAGATGGAAACAAATTCATTGGCAGCTACACACCGAGAGGGAGAAAGGCTTCAACACTATTTTGGAGCTCCTTAGCAAGGAGAGTTACTGCTGAAGATGAAGACAGCTTATTTCCATCTTACAGATGTGCAGTTTGTTAAATGCGCTTGGCCCTGCCCCATTAAATTAGCCTTCCACTCTCGGTAGCTTGTTGAAAGAATTGCTAGGGCTCTGCTTCATTGCTCCTTGGCAGGCAGTTTAGTAGAGCACTTTGGTAGCAAACGTCAAGCCAGAGTACGGAGGTTTAGAATTATGGCCTGCTTGAAGCCCCTTGGCTTCTATGGACTGATGCTTTTATTTATTTATTTATTCTTAAATTTCTTTCTTTCTTTTTTTTTTTTTTTTACTGTGGTCTGTTCCCTTGTAGTGACAGAACCAAGAGCAACTCTGGGTTAGACAGTTTACTGCTTATTTAGTTGTATTTTATGATTCTCTTTTTATCGGTTCCTAGATCTCCTGTGATTTAAGTGACCCGCAGCCACCGATTTCTGTGCATATCTGGGTTACTTCCTCTTTAACTAAACTCAGTAAGGGCTTTACAGACTCATATTTGGGAAGGTGAATGTTTTGGCTGCAGAGATTCTGAAGTTCAAAGTAGCCTTTGTACCCATGGTACTCTGGGGCTGTGTGGTCCATTTAATAAGGTTCATGAATGCTGTATAGTATCACTGTGTGTGTGTGTGTGTGTGTGTTTAGTATCATTGTTAATCAGTGGTCTTACACTCTCCCAACTTATTTTGGCTTAAGATATTGGAAAGGGAGTCAGTATAACCATGTTCCATTCAAAGACATAACCAGACATTCTCTTTGATTTCTGTTCCCTTTGAGAAACACTCAGAACATTTTTGGGAACCATGAAGAGTGGGCAGGTTTCAAAGGTGTCAAAACTGCTAAGTCAAAATACAATCAACGGTTGATCTATACAGTAAGGTTCTAGGTGGGCTGCCGCAGGCGTAACAGAACTTCTTGGAGCATTTTTTTAGATAGCTTTGGCTTTTTGTAGGATGTTGTTCTTTGCTAGAGTAAAGGAGAAGAGGAGGTCGGGAAGTACCCTTTCTACCTTCACTGTGCCTTAGTTTTTAGTATTGAGCTGCAAGGATGGAATGTGAATGAGCTAAACAGATTTTGAAAAACATCATTTATGTATTCAACAAATATTTACTGATGTGACTTCTTGGTGTCAGGAGTTGGAGATATAGTAGTGAACTTTTCTAGGGCATATATTGTATTAAAGAAAGAGGGGAAACAAACAAGTGTGTTTCTGGTGATAAGTGGTATGTAAAAGTAGGGAGAGGAAAAGAGAAAAGAAAGAAGAAAGCAAACTTCCTTCCCTTGCTGCTTTGGATTTATAAGCTAGATATTGTCATTTTTACCACAGGTTTATGAGGTGGTTGCTGTTAAATGGGAGTCATGCATATGAAATATTTGTTATGGTATTTGTTGCTGTTAAATATTATCTATTACATGGTATTCTGACTTTTTTACAAAGTCACAAAAAAGACTCCAACCCACCAAACCCTTTATTGCTTCTGAGGTATTTGTAGGCATAGAAACTATTCCTTGGGGGATGGGAATGCTACATAAATGTAAAATTGTTTTACTTCCCCTGCAGTTCTAATCACTAGAA
The DNA here is from genome assembly GCF_002263795.3 of Bos taurus. Classification (NCBI taxonomy): domain Eukaryota; kingdom Metazoa; phylum Chordata; class Mammalia; order Artiodactyla; family Bovidae; genus Bos; species Bos taurus. Next base: position 47,076,219 of record NC_037329.1, on the reverse strand, counting down.
AGTGTTCCTCTGAAATAAAAGCAGTTTGCTTAGGGATATATTTGAATCAATGCCAGGCACCCCATTCTCTCACAGTGAATGACGTGGCAGAGGGGAAGGTTGGTGGAGGAGGCACTGGTTTTGCACTGGTTTTGCACTAGCCAAATCTGGAAGTAAGGAATGCACTGGTTTTGCATTAGCCAAATCTGGAAGTAAGCCAGAATCCACCTAGAAAGTATAGAGTCAATCTGTGTTGTTGGTCACCATCTACCAGCCCAGAGCTACTGGATCAACACCTCTGGGGTTGGTGTGCTAAACAGTAGTGAAGAGGCAAGGCTGAGAATGTGCTTAGTAAGAAGATACCTTCATATTTTTAAACAAAGTTACTTTGGAATCATGGAAAATATTCATGGCAAGAGTGAACTCTTCAAAGCAGGTTACTCCTAATTAGGTCTGGTTTTCCTAGAGACCTTGGTAATATCCTATTGTAAGCTATGATTTTATAACTTTTGAGAGTTCCTTTAGGTTAAAAGGATATTGTTTAGTGACTTTTATGGAAAGATTGAAGACAGGAGGAGAAGGGGGAGACAGATTGGATGGCATCACTGACTCAATGGACATGAGTTTGAGCAAACTCCAGGAGACTGAAGGACAGGGAAGCCTGGGGGGCTGCTGTCCATGTGGTCGGGAAGAGTTGGACATGACTTATGACTGAACAACAGCAACAAAGCTGTGTTTTTATAAAATTTGAGGGTTCCTTTAGGTTAAAAGGGTATTGTTTAGTGACTTTTATTTGTATGTCTAAATATGCATATATATGATTAAGTATGTATTTTTTTCCAGTCTCTTGCTATGAAGGTTTAAAATTATTTTTAAATAAAAAATTAGAAACATCAGAAATCAAATGGGAGATAATTTACCAGGAACCAGAGATGATATCCAGAGAAGGCAATGGCACCCCACTCCAGTACTCTTGCCTGGAAAATCCCATGGACAGAGGAGCCTGGTGGGCTGCAGTCCATGGGGTCGCTAAGAGTCGGACACGACTGAGCGACTTCACTTTCACTTTTCACTTTCATGCATTGGAGAAGGAAATGGCAACCCACTCCAGTGTTCTTGCCTGGAGAATCCCAGGGACGGGGGAGCCTGGTGGGCTGCCGTCTATGGGGTCGCGCAGAGTTGGACACGACTGAAGCAACTTAGCAGCAGCAGCAGAGATGATATCTTATTGAATGTTTTGGGGGGCACCTTCCTTGATTCTCCCTGCTCACCCCTCCATTTCCCCAGGCTGGATGAAATGCTATTTCTATGAGCTCTCAGATTATCCTATGTATATGTCAGTCACAGAAATGGTCCCTTCTTAATTCAGTATCTGCCCATGGCTTTCTGAAAAGTTGACTGTACCCTTGAGCTCTGAATCATCAGGACTTTGCATGGTCCTTGACATGTAATAGGGGCTCCATGTATGTTTATTGAATAGATGAATGAATAAATGAGTTACTAAGATTTATATCTGGTTTGAACTTCTCGGTAAGCAAAGAAAAAATAAAAATATATTGACTACACCGTTCTCATAGGCATATAAAACAGAGAATTATTTTTACAGTATTTTTTTTTTCTTGGTGCTAAGTTCCCGAAAGTATCTGATGAAACATGATATAAAGATAAGATAGTAAGTTTCAAGAAGTGTTTTTGGTATTTAATCAGCTACTTGTGCCCTGGACTATATGAAAAAATTACTTTGGTAGAGCCTGGCAACTGGACGCCAGCTCCAGCACCTGGAGAACTTGAGTCTTCATTAGCCTTCTAGCAGATTACCTGCTAGAGCATCACTTTCCCAGACGGCAGGAGCTCCACGAGACAACTTATTTTATGCCACTGGACTTTATTTTCATGATTGGAACTGTGTAATAGATACTCTATTGAAAGATTTTATTGTGCTCACAGTCTCAGGTATTAAATGGAGTGTGTGAATTAAGGGAAAACATCCAATAGAAAGCAAGTGGTGAGGGTGCTGCAGTCAGTTTAGGACTTCAGCATGCCCGTGGGTTTTTCAAATTCTGTAAAAAAAAAAAATTTTTTTTTTTTGCCCTTGCTGACATGTAGGCTTTATAAGAAAAGGATTATTTTTTGGAAACAAAAGTGACTATCAGAATACAGGTGAGAATAAGTTAATAGATATCTGCTTAATTAAAAAATATTTTTAAACCAGCTTCCTTTATGAAGAAGGAATAGTGCTAAGAAGTACAAAGATATAGCTACTGAAGGAAATAAGTTTTTTTTTTTTTTTTTTTTTCTCCTGTGATGTATGGACTGAGACAGGAAAGAGAGCAAGGAAATTAAAAATTCTTTGATTCAGCAACATAAATATTATTTGAATGTTTTTAAAGAATGTATTTTCTTTTAAGTTGGATAATAAATTAGTGGAGAAAGACACTGAGTGGTTAAGGGTTTTGAATCTCGAGACAGTTTGAAAAGAAAGGACAGGAAAAAGAAATTTATTGAGTATCTACTTTTTTTCCAGGCAGCTCTAAAGAGTTTTTAGACAGTTTTTTTTTTCTTTCTGTCTAAACTCTTGTGGTAATTCTGTGAGTCTGGAATGTAGACGTTAAATAAATTGAGATTGTACAGTTAGTGTATACATCAAAGCCAGGACTGAAAGCCAGTTAAGTGTGTTCTAAAGTTCAAGCTAGTGTTAATTTTTTATTTTAAACCTGCTCCAGTGGCTTCCTATTTGCATGGAAGGGACTTACAGGGGCTTCAGAGCTTTACAAAGGTTTCATTCAAGAGTGCATCTGGCATTACATCTATTACAGAAATGTCATACAGATATATGCATGTCTATACTTCAAGAATGCGTAGAATGTATTTGAAACCATTATGTCTAGAATATAATCTCAACAAGACCAGAGATTTTTTGGTATATTTTTTGTGAGGTAACAAACTGCCTAGAACCCCATCAGTATAGCAGATGCTCAGTAAGTATTTGTGCATGCCAAGAATGAAAGAGTCATGGTTCTTTGAACTAACCATGCTGTATTTCTATTAATAGAAATTCACCTGTTTCTGTTTTTCTTTTTATAAACGATACTTATACAGGCTACAGATACATTCTTATACGTACTTCTCTGCACTTTATAAGGAAATAGAGAAATATTATATTTTTTCATTGTAATAGAGTCTTGGAAATGGAACTGCTGGATGAAAGGAATAGATAGTTTGGATTTTGATATGAGGGCAATTCGACACAATGTATCAACGATATTATCTCTAATAGCATGTGAGATTATTATTTGTTTCACCTCAACCTGGCTGACAGGAGGAGTTTTCAGGCTTTTCCCTCTTAAACGCTCATTAATTTCGAAGTTTGGTAGGCTTACTGCTTTCTCACAGTTTCTATTTATCTTTCTTAGAAGCTGGGACAATACAGTGTGACTTCTTTCCTTCTGTCTTGAGAGAGTATGTATGATGATGCTACTCAATGAAATTATTTTTTTAAACCCAAATTATGTTCTTTTCCCTACTCTCTGCATTCCTGTTCGAATATATGGACTCTGTCTTGTCATTGGTGACTATGTGCCTAAAGAGAAAAAAATAAGTCTAGAATTGGTTGTATCTCATTAGCAAGTGCAATTGGACCACTTGGTGAGAAACCATGGATACATTTCTAAACCAGATTGACCGCTGTGGGCATCATCTGTCATTGGGAACTTGGGGTCTCTTGTTCTGGCCCAGCCAGCAATGCAAATGCCTGAGAGCCCATAGTATGTTCCTGCTGGCTGTTAAAGATGCACAGAAAAGCTGCTGTCTGACCTTGATTGTTGCCCCATAAGCCGGTGTGGGTGGGGTACAAATATGTTCTTACACGTATTTGTGCAACCAACAGATCTTTCTGTTACCAACCAGGATTCTTGGCTTCCTCGATCAATAGCAATTGATCAGAAGCCAGGCAGGAAATTCAGGCTCGGGCTTATGGGGCCTCTGCTGCAGCAGAGGGGAAGGAGAACAATCAACAGGTTCCCTTGCCTGCTCACTCCCCCAGAGGGGTGAGCTGATTCCTTCCAAGGGGTGAGGTGGGGAGTGTGCCCAGGGGTTGGGTCAGGGGGTTGGCATAGGTGGTCTGCCTGCCCCTTTGGTGGTGGTGTGTGCAGGGGACGTGTGCCAGTACTCTGCTTTTGCTCCTGGCTCCTCAGAAGGGGCAGTTTTGTATCTTGTTGTCCACAGTTCGCCCCAACTACCCATGCACACAGTTATCTTTAGTTTCTCTGTATTTTGCTGCTGGAGGACATGTTTGTGCATGTGCAAGCACCACAGCAAAGGGTCCCAGGTCTCATCTCCACCCAGCAAGGAACAGAGAGGGCCCTGGCTTCTTGCTGGCCTCTGCTTTGCATGGGTTTGAAAGCAGAGGACTTTAAAGAACTCAGAAGCATGTGCTCAACATTCTCCAAAACAATGCTCGCAGACTGGATCTTCTGACAGCGTTAATATTCTGTCTTATTCACACAAGAAAACTTTGTAAACAAGTATAGAGTTGACCCTTGAACAAGCTAGGTTTGAGGTGCATGGCTCCACTTGTAGGGGAATTTTTTTCAATAGTAAGTAACACAATACTACATGATCTCTTGTTGGTTGAGTCCACAGTTGCTTGAATATGGCTGTGGAATCACAGACACAGAGGACCAACCCTAAGTTACATGCAGATTTTTGACTGCACGGAGGGTTGTCACCCCTACCCCCCTTCTCCTCTTTTTCTTTTTACTGGGTATTTTATTTTTTATTTTAAATTCTTATTTATTTAATTTTGGCTACACTGGGTCTTTGTTGCTACACTTGGACTTTTCTCTAGTTGTGGCGAGTGAGGCTGCTCTCTAGTCGCAGTACATGGAGGTCTCCTTGCAGTGGCTTCTCTACAGATCACCGGCTCTAGGAGTGGGAGTTTTGGTAGTTGCAGCTTGTGGGCCCTGGAGTGTGTAGGCTTCAGTAGTAATGGCAACAGGCTTAGTTGGCCTGTGACATGAGGGATCTTCCCGGACCAGGGATCGAGTCTGTGCCCCCTTGCATTGGCAGGCAAATTCTTAACCCCTGGACCACCAGGGAAGTCCTCCTTTTTCCTGTCTTTGCTTAGGCTACCAGGAAGTTCAGAACCATGGGTAAATTCTAATAACTATTTCATTATGGCTTCAGTAGAAACATGCAGGGAGCTCCTATTCCATGTCAAGTACCGTGAAAGTGCCTGTGGGTTCAGGTTGCGGCTCATGAAGGAATAGTTTCTTGGCTTCTCGAGCCCCTTGTTTTGGATGCTTGCCCTGGAAGAGGAGAGCCCAGCTTTTCCCATGGAACATAACCGTCTCCATTAAACTTATTAGCACTAGAAAGGAGGTGGCTCATTTTGCTCTCAGGTGGAGACAAAGGCTGCTCTTGTCCCGGGTGAAGGGCCTTCGGTGACTTGATTAGTGCACAGGCTGGCCTCTGCTGATTTTCAGATGGAGACCATCAGATATCATCCACCGCCTCATTAGGCTGACACTGGTCCTGCCCCCTCTTGTAATAATGTCACCAGAGCACTTAATAATCTTGGTAAGTGCTATAAGCATGCACTGCAGAGGTAACCCAGGGTCAGCAGTGACAGATGCTCAAAAAAGCACTTGTTTTCTCATCCCCGGCTCTGGTTAAAATATAACAAGGCAAGAGGTATAATAATCGCACATATTTAAATATTGAAGGAGCAGTACTGTGGCCATATAGCTGTCTTTATGTCTGATTCAAGCTTGCAGGTTTTCACGATTGAGGGGACCATGAAATAAATTGGCTGATTGCCATGGACTTACAGAAGGGTTCATTTGTTTCAGAGAAGAGAAGGCAGAGAGGGGCCCTTAAGTGTTGGAAGATATATAAGGTGGGCAATATTTATGAACTCTTCTTTTCCAGTGATAATGGGAGAAATAAGTCTTATGTTGATTCAAGGAGTAATTAGATTAGACTGTAAGAAGAACTTGCTGGCTAAAGATTGGAAAAGCCCATGGGTGGGGAGTGGACTAGGCTCCCACCTTTTTTTAATATGTTTACACATATGTGTATATGGTCTTCCCTGGTGGCTCAGTGATAAAGAATCCGCCTGCCAATGCAGGAGATGCAGGTTTGATCAATGGGTCTGGAAGATCCTCTGGAGAAGGGCATGAAACTCACTCCAGTATTCTTGCCTGGGAAACCTCATGGACAGAGGAGCCTGGCAGGCTGCAGTCTGTGGGGTTGCAAAAGATGTAGACATGACTTAGCAACTAAACAATGATGATAATGTGTGTTTATATGTATGTGTACTACTTTTTAGAGTAGACAGTTATTTTCTTGATTGGAATTGGATTCCAGAAACTGTTGGGCTGATACTGGGCTGTGCACTAATTCATAAATGTATATATAACCTGCCCTCAGAGAACCAGGGGATGTGGCAGGATTTGAACAGGTCATTCTATATTTTGTGGGGTACAAGGATGCAGTGGGAAGGGCTGGGAACAATGGAGCATTTGTCTTGGTGCCACATAGCTGACACCATCTTCTCTCTGTGGGTCAGCGCTGGAAGAGTAGAGCCATGGGTGAGCTTGTGACAGTACTTCCCAGGATGTGGTTGTTGTTTAGTCGCTAAGTTGTGTCTGACTCTTTGAGAGCCTGTGGACTGCAGCACGCCAGGCTTCCCTGTCCTTCACTATCACTCAGGACGTGGGGCTCCCTTAAGCAAAAAGGGGGCGATGCCTTCAAAACAGAACAGTCTGGAAATGGCAAAGTGGAGAGACTACTTTCTGTCCCCATGATTCTCTGACACAGGTTAGCACCATTTCCCTGGTGAATTAAGCTGGGGGAACGTAAGTGTGAGGAGTCCACTAGAGAGCTGAATTTGATGGGAGTCCAGGGTGTCCTGCCAGGGGACAGGCAGCTGGATGCTTGATCCTCAGGGACTTGGTTAGATCTCATACACCTGCTTCTCCACGAGTGCTGAAGTCCCTCCCAGATGAAATAACTTCATCGAAGTTATCCTTGCTTTTAGAATACTTCTGTAGCATTGGGGTTTTATTCCTCATACTGTTTGAAAAGATTTCCCCTAACTTTTACAATTGGATGGCCAGGAAAATAAATGATTCTGAACCTGTAACATATTAGCTTGGTGAATTTAAACAAAATCCATCACCAAGGTTACAAGTTCTTTTTCCCTTTGTGAGTCTGTTCTTTGTCCAGAGAGAACTTCTCTCCATTTGCCCTCCCTTTGAACACTGTCTAGGTTAAAAGACTAGAAAAAGCTGCAGTCTTAAAAAATAAACTTACAATAGATGGGGTTTGGCCAGAAGATGAAGAAAACTATGCTATAGATTTCCTGCAAATTTAATTTATGTCACATACATTTATTTAGTGCCTACTGTATACTTTTAGGGACTGGTGAATAGCAGGAAACCTTGCCCTCAATGCTAGAAAGGGCTCACCTTCTCGCATGGGAAGTAAACAAATATGCATGTTAGGTAGTGCTGAGGATGGGGAAAGTATAAGGGTAAGGGGATCTCAGCAAATCCATGGAGTAAGTCATGTGACCGGGGATGTGCTGCTGGAGTTGGTGGGAGTTGGAGGGGTATGGGTGGGACCACCCGGGAACCAAGAATAGCACCTGCCTTGAGGAAGGGCTGGAATTTCCCTGGTGTGTCCTCTGGGAGTAGGGAGGGAAGAGAGATCAGAAGGTAGCCAGGATTTATTAAGCTGGTTTGCCATGAAAGGAAGTAGTGTTTCATTTGTTTGCGCTGCTTTTGGCCTGTAGTTTTTGAGCACTTTCACGTGTACCAGTCATGTAATGAACCTTTCGCAAACCTTGTTGAACGTGTTTGCTGGTTTAACTGCACAGACATGTTAGACCTAATAGTTCATCATTAAAGGAATTTAAAGGGAATGTGCAAAAGGATTTGGAATATCTGCAGTTTATTAGGCTTCTCACTAGAGACTTCATGTTATTTAGATGCTGTATTTTAAATGAACGAATAAAGTGACTAGAGGCTTTTTGCCTGTTTATTATTTGAATAGTAATTCATAGAACATGGTAAAATGCAGATCATTTCTTTTAGTCAAAATAAGTCTTCCCTGTCTCCCGGTGCTTACAGAAGCAACCACTGCTAGCAGATTCTGTTAGCATGGTATTTTTCTAGAATGAAAATAAAGACCCTTTTCTTTATAAAAAATAAATGAACATGACTATATACATTGTTCCACACCTTAAGCATTTTAGAGCTCTTCAATATCATAAACATGGCACTGTCTCATTCTTGTTACTATTCAGTAACCTGAGAAGACCACAGTTTAATCCTTCCCACATTGATGGACGTTAAAGTTTTTGTATCTTTTGCTATAACAATCAATACTGTAATGAAAGTCCTTGTACACTCTTCTCTTTGCACATGTGTAAGCGTATCTATATAAAAAATTCCAGGAATGGATTGGTGGGCAAGGAGGAAATGTGTATTTTAACTTTTGATATTGCCAAATTATGACAATTAAGACTCCCACCTTGGCCAGGAGTCCGTGTTTCCTTACATCCTAAACAACACCTTGTGTTAGGCTTCACTTGTGTTTGCAATATAGGCAAGAAATGCTGTTTATTGTAGTTTAATTTTTATTTCTCTTAGAACAAAGTTGAATTCAGAGATGAACAGTATTGTATTTTGGTCAAGATAGAATTGTCTGTGTGACCATGGTTCTTTGAAATATGTGGGGACTTCTTGGAAATCTGCTGCTGCTACTGCTAAGTTGCTTCAGTCGTGTCCGACTCTGTGTGACCCCATAGACAGCAGCCCACCAGGCTCCCCCGTCCCTGGGATTCTCCAGGCAAGAACACTGGAGTGGGTTGCCATTTCCTTCTCCAATGCATGAAAGGGAAAAGTGAAAGCGAAGTCGCTCAGTTGTGTCTGACTCTTAGCAACCCCATGGACTTACAGCCTACCAGGCTCCTCCGTCCATGGGATTTTCCAGGCAAGAGTACTGGAGTGGGGAGACATTGCCTTCTTGGAAATCTAGTACCTGGCTAATTTTACAAATTGTCTTTTGTGCTAAAAAAAGAAAAAGGAATGTGAATTCTGTTTGTTGGGAGCAGGGTTTTGAACGCATTTTTAATCTTGCCCGTTAAATTGTTCACATTTTCTGTCGGCCTACTGGTGTTTTTCCCATCTGTTCTCCAATCACTTCTTCTAGAAGAGAATATCTCCCACTCTGGGTTTTTCCAGTTGTCCTTATAGTCAGCTTTCCCCTGACATTTTTGGAGATGATTGTTGTTTAGGAACATTGCAGTTATTTCTCTCTGGTGCATTGCATGCGTGAATTGCTCCTTTTTATCTCTGATATTAATATTTCTACACTTGCTTCTTCTCTTTTTAGGTGGTGTCTGGTATATCTTTCATTTTCTGTGTTCTTTCTACATTCCTATCATTTTGTCCTGTCCTAGAAATGTCATTTGAAAACTGCATAGATGAATCAGATTTGTAAACCCATTCAGTATTTTGTATTCTAATAAATGAATTTCATATGTTCGTACTTTTTGAATTACTGGTGTATTTGAATTTATTTCTGCTGTGTTATTCTGCATTATGTAAAAACTTCTTTTTCTATTAGGAATAGCTCCTGTATTCTGTTGAATTAATCAAATTTTCTGTTATTCTTTTTCCCCCCTCCCTAATTGGAAGCTGAGTTAGTTTTCTAAGGCTGCTGGAACAAAGTGTCACCTTCTGGATGGCTCAAAACCACAGAAATTTATTCTCACAGGTCTGGAGGCTAGGAGTCTGAAATCAAGATGTCTTCAGGGCCATGATCCTTGGAAACCTGGAGGGGAATCCTTCCTTGCGTTGTCTCAGTGTCTGGTGGTTGCTGACAATGTATTTAGTATTTCTTGGTTGGCACCTGCATCACTCCAAACCCTGGCATCCTGATCACATGATCTCCCAAGGGTCTCTGCAAGGTTTCTGCTCTTATCTTTATTATTTCCTTCTGTCTGCTTGCTTTGGGTTTATATTGCTCTACTTTTTCTAGATTCTTGGTATGAGAGCTAGAGTATTGCTTTGAGACATCACTTTTTTAATGTTTTCATTTAGTGCTATATATTTCCCTCTCGGCACTACTTTAACTGTGTCCAACTTATTTTGACCTATTGTATTTTCATTTTCATTCAATTTAACAAACTTTAAAATTCCTTTTAAGACTTTGACACATTTAGAAGTGTCGTTTGGAGTTTTACCTGTTACCTTCTGTTACTGATTTCTGGTTTGCTTCACTGTGCTTGGAAAATATGCTCTGACTGATACATATTCTTATAAATTTGTGGAGGTGTGTTTCATGGTCCATGATGCCTCTTTTGGACAGAGTTCCATGGGCATTTGGAAAGAATGTGTTTCTGCCGTTTTGGGGTGGAGTGTTGTATAAATGTCTATTACTTTCTGTTGATTGATGGTATTTTTGTCTTATATTTTTCTGTATCCTTGCTGATATTCTGCCTAGTTGTTCTATTAATTGTTGACAGAAGGCAATGGATTTTTTAGTCTTTCTCCTTGGAATGCATTCTTCCTCTCTGAAGACCAAAATATTTTCTGAGTTCATAAGAAGCATTAATTACTGATTGATCAATCAATAGACCATAGTGGTTAGGTGACCCCACTGTCCCCTCCTCATATCTTTAACTCTTTTTAAAAATATAAATGTATTTTAATTATGTTTTAAATTAAAATTTTTATTGAAATATAGTTGACTTATAATATGGTATCAGTTTCAGGTGTACTGCAAAGTGATTCAATTATATATATGTTACTTTATATATAAATAATATTTTACACTTATGTTATTACAAAATATCAAGTATAGTTCCCTGTGCTATACAGTAAATCCTTGTTGCGTATCTATTTTATGTATGGTAGTTTTATATGTTAATCCCACTACTTCTATTTTCGTCTTCTCTCCCTCCCTTTCTTCTTTGGTAACCATAAATTTTTCTGTGTATGTAAGTCTGTGTCTATTTTCTATATAGATTCATATTTTAGATTCCACATAAAAATGATCATATAATATTTGTCTTTCTCTGACTTCACTAAGTATAATATTCTCTAGGTCCATCTGTGTTGCTGCAAATGGCAATATTTCATTTTTGTTTTTATGGATGAGTAATAATCTATTGTGTATGTGTGTGTGTGTACCAGACCTTCTTAGGCCAGTTCTCTGTTGATGGGCACATGGGCTGCTTCCATGTCTTGGCTATTGTAAATAATGTTATGTACATTGAGGTGCATGTTTCTTTCCAAGCTAGAGATTTCCCAGGATTGGGATTGCTGGGTCATTTGGTAACCCTGTTGATTAAGGAAGCTCCATACTGTTCTCCGTTGTGGCTGCACCAGTTCACACTCCCACAAACAGTATAAGAGGGAGGGCTCTCTTTTCTCCACACCATCTCTAGCATTTGTTATTTGTTGACTTTTTAATGATGGCCTTTCTTTGAGTCTTCTATAGAAATGTCTACTGAGATTTTCTATTTTTGAAAAGATTTTTCATTTATTTGATATTGAGTTGTATGAACTGTTTGTATATTTTGGATGTTAATCCCTTATCAGTTTTCAAATATTTTCTCCCATTCTGTAGGTTGTCTTTGTGTTTGTTGATGGTTTTCTTTGCGGTGCAAAAGCTTTTAAGTTTAATTAGGTCGCATTTGTTTACTTTTGCTTTTACTTTTTTGACTTAGGAGATTGACCTAAGAAAACATTGATATGTTTCATGTCAAAACGTTTTGGTTATGTTCTCTTCTAGTAGTTTTATGGTGTCATGTCTTATATTTAGATCTCTACAGCATTTTGAGTTTATTTTTGTGTATGCTGTGAGAGAGTGTTCTAATTTCATTGGTTTACATGCAGTTGTCCAGCTTTCCCAATACCTGTTGAAGAGACTTTTTCTTCATTGTGTATCCTTGCCTCCCGTGTCATATTTTAATTGACCTAAGTGCCTGGTTTCTCTCTGGGCTTTCTATCCTGTATTTTTTTGTGTCAGCACTACACTGTTTTGATTACTATATATATGTAGTGCAGTCTGAAGTCAGGGAGCATGATTCCTGCAGCTCTGTTCTTTCTCAAGATTGCTTTGGCTATTTGGAGTCTTTTGTGTTTCCATACAAGTTTAAAATTCCTTTGTTCCAGTTTTGTGAAAAATGCCATTGGTAATTTGATAGGGATTGAATCTGTGTAGACTGCCTTAGGTAGTATTATCAATTTAGCAATATCGAGTCTTCCAGTCCAAGAACATGGTATATATTTCCATCTCTGTGATCTTCAATTTTCTTTTACCAATGTCTTATAGTTTTCAGAGTACAGGTCTTTTGCCTCCTTAGGAAGGCTTATTCCTAGGTATTTTATTCTTTTTGCTGCATTGGTAAATGGGGTTGCTTCCTTAATTTCTCTTTTTGATATTTTATTATTTATTGTTAGTAAATAGAAATGCAACAGATTTCTGTATATTAATTTTGTACCCTATAAGTTTACTGAATTCACTCATGAGTGCCAGTAGTTTTCTGTTTTCGACTTTAGGATTTTCTATGTATAGTATCATGTCATCGCAAAAAGCAACAGATTTACTTCTTTTCAATAGACTCCTTTTATATCTTTTTTTCCCCTCTGATTGCTGTGGCTGTTTTCTAAAACTGTGTTGAATAAAAGTGGTGTGAGTGGGCCTTCTTGTGTTCCTGATCTTACAAGGAATGCTTTCAGTTTTTCACCATTGAGTATGAGGTTAGCTGTGGGTTTGTCATATATGGCCTTTATTATGTTGAGGTAGGTTCCGTCTACGCCCATTTTCTGAAATTTTTTTATTATTATAAATGGATGTTGAATTTTGTCAGAAGCATTTTCTGCACTTATTGAGATGATCATATGGTTTTTATTCTTCTATTTGTTAATGTGGTGTATCACATTGATTTACAGATACTGAAAAATCCTTGCATTCTTGGCATAAATCCCACTTAATTATCATGGATGATCCTTTTAATGTATTGTTGGATTCAGTTTGGCAGGATTCTGTTGAGAAGTTTTGCATCTATGTTCATCCATGATATTGGCCTGTAATGTACTTTTTCTGTGGTATCATGGTGTGGTTTTGGTATCAAGGTGTTGGTGGCTTCATAGAATGAGTTCAAAAGTGTTCATTCCTCTGCAACTTTTTGGAATAGTTTTAGATGGGTAGACATTGATTATTCTCTAAATGTTTGGTAGAATACACTTGTGAAGCTATCTAGTCCTTGATTTTTGTTTGTTGGGAGTTTAAAAAATTACTAGTTCAATTTCCATACTTGGTCTGTTCATAATTTCTATTTCTTCCTGGTTCAATTTTGGGATATCATGCCTGTCTAAGAATTTTTCCATTTCTTCTAGGTTGCCCGTTTTATTAGCATATAGTTGCCTGTAGAAGTGTGTTATGATCCTTTGTATTTCTGTGTTGTCAGTTGTAACATTTTTCATTTCTGATTTTATTAAATTTTGCCCTCTCCCTTTTTTTTCTTCATGAGTCTGGATAAAGATTGATCAGTTTTGCTTCTCTCTTCGAAGTATCAGCTTTTAGTTTCATTAATCTTTTCCATTGTTTTTTTTGACTCTATTTCATAAATTTTTGTTCTGATCTGTATGGTTTCTTTCATTTTATTGAATTTGGGTTCTGTTGGTTTTATTTTTCTAGTTGCTTTAGAAGTAAAGTTAGGTTATTTGAGGTTTTTCTTGTTTCCTGAGGTAAATTTATATCACTATAAACTTCCCCCTTAGAACTAGCTCTTGCTTTGTCCTACATGGTTAGATTAATGTATTTTTGTTTTCATTTGTCTGTAGGTATTTTTTTTATTTCCTGTTTAATTTTGTCAGTGAACCATTGGTTGTTAAGTAGCATATTATTTATGTCTTATTTTTCCATCTCCTTATTTAGTCCTTTGTCTGGAACATATTCTTCTGCTGCCTCATTTTGTCTGAGTTGCTATTTGTATTTTTATGTGTATGATAGGCTATACGTTTCTCGATCTTGGAGAAGCGGCTTTCTGTAGGAGACGTCCTATAGATCTAACAGTACACTCCCCTCTCGTCACCCAAGCTACATCATGCTCTAGGGCTTCCCTTAAGAGGGCTGCACGAGGCCTTCTGTTGTGGCAGACTGACTACGTGGCAGTGTGTGGTAGGTTCAGTTGGTCCCTAGTTTGATTGGTTTCCAAGCCCTGCCTGTGTGGATGCTGCTGGTTGCTGTTTGGTGGGATTTGGTTATAAGGTAGTGGGTGCAGAACCCTAGGGGGTCCTAGGGCTAGTGCTGACTCACTGGTGGATGGAGTCAGCATCTGGAAGACTCTGGGGCTGTTGCCCACCCACTGGCAGGTGAAGCCAGATCCTGGGATTAGTGCCAGTCAACTGGCAACAGAGCTGGTTTCTGGAGTCTGGCTGCAGGCCTCAGGAGGGGTTCCAGAGCTCACTGGTGCAGGGATTCTGGTTTCTGATGCAGTTGGACATGGGGTCCCGGGTATCTTGAGAGTCATGTTGACCTGCTAGTGGGCAGGGCCAGGGCCCAGGTGGCCCAGGATAGGGTCTGGTCTGTGTTGGTGAACTGGGCCCACAGGCTGTAGGGATCATAGTTGTTTTGTTTCTGGTGTCTGCCCTGTGGTCAGTGAGGTGGTCTAGAGACTTGTGCAGGCCTCCCGGTTGGGGGCACCTGCCCACTTCTGAGCAGAACTGAGACTTGGCCCTCTAGTGAGCCGGACTGTATCTAGGGGTGTGTCCAGAGGCAGGAGTGGGCTCAGGAAATCTTTATGCAGCCTTTGGATGGTTGGAGCTTTGTCTCCCACCTCTTCTCTCTAAGACCAGCAGTTAGGTCTGGCCCAGGCTCCTATCAGAGTACTGCTTTTGTGCTGGGTCCTGGTGCACATGAGATTTTGCGTGTGTCTTTTAAGAGTGAGTCTCTATTCCCCTCAGTCCTGTGGGGCTTCCGCAATTAAGCCCTGTTGACCTTCAAAGGCAAATGCTCTAGGGGCTTGTCTTCTTGGTGCTGGAACCCAGGCTGGGGGGCCTGGTGTAGGGCTCAGAACTCTCTTCCTACGGGAGAAACCTCTACAATTTGATTATTCTCATTTGTTGGCTCCTCACCTGGGTGGTTTGGGAGTCAACTATATAGAGATTCTGTTCCTCTGACCCAACTCATTGTGGTTCCTTCTTTATATATTTATATGTAAATCTTTTCTGGAATGTTCCAGTCTCTTTCATCAATGGTTGTTCTGCATCTGCTGTGACTTTTGTGTGCTCGAGCAAGGAGGTAAGCTAAGGGTCTTTTTATTCTGCCATTTTGGCTGCTCTCCCACTTTCTGCGTCATTTCATCTGCTCCTCATTGCTTCTAAATTGGTTTTTATCTCAGCAATTGAATTGCCTTCTGCATCTTTATATTTTCTAGTTTCTTTTTACTGTGATCTGCATTTCTATTGATAATCTTTCTTAATACCTTTAGCATTTTTATTACCTTCTATTTGAACTCAGTCTAATAAACTGTTGAGATTCGTTTCATTATTTGTTCTTTCAAGGGCTTTCTCTTGTTATTTTACTTGGGAGTAGTTCCTTGACTGTTTTGTTTTACTTAACTGTTTCTCCTAAATTCAGAGACAGAGTAAGTTATCTACTGTGGTTTTTGAATGGGTGTTTTTACGTGGGAGCATTCCTCAGTTCAGTTAAGTTCAGTCGCTCAGTTGTGTCCGACTCTTTGCGACCCCATGAATCACAGCACTCCAGGCCTCCCTGTCCATCACCAACTCCCAGAGTTCACCCAGACTCACGTCCATAGAGTCAGTGATGCCATCCAGACATCTCATCCTCTGTCGTCCCCTTCTCCTCCTGCCCCCAATCCCTCCCAGCATCAGAGTCTTTTCCAATGAGACAACTCTTTGCATGAGGTGGCCAAAGTACTGGTGTTTCAGCTTTAGCATCATTCCTTCCAAAGAAATCCCAGGGCTGATCTCCTTCAGAATGGACTGGTTGGATCTCCTTGCAGTCCAAGGGACTCTCAAGAGTCTTCTCCAACACCACAGTTCAAAAGTATGCACAAATTCCAGGAGATAGGTGAGGACAGGGAAGCCTGGCGTGTTGCAGTCCATGGGGTCGCAAAGAGTTGGACACGACTTAGTGACTGAACAACAACATTCCTGTGTAGACCATGTGGGTCCACTATTTTTAGTTTGAGGGGTGGTGTGGCTGCTGGCCACATCTTTCCTCAGAATGTGTTGGCCGTTATTCCCTTAGACTGGTGTTGTGGTGAGTTTGCACTGCTTGGTGGGCGGGGCCTCTTTGCTCCATGGCCATCCCGGCTCTGTTAGGGGTGGGGTCTGTTCTTCAGTCTGAGTGGAAGCCCTGAGGAGTTTGATCAGGCTCTGTTGCCCTCAAGCATGGGTCCAACCCCAAAGGAGGTGCCCACTGAAGAAAGTCAGGCCCATGTAGTCACAGTGGACCTATGTGCCACCCGGGCAGGCGTCTGTGTTTCTGCCCAGGAGCAGCCTAGGGTCATCCCCCTTTGGCCTCTGTATTCATCCCAGACCGAGTGCTACGCTGTGATGTGTCCTGGGCTGCAGCTTGGGCACTGTGGCTGCAGGAATCAAGGTGGTTGTGCTGGGGACCTGGACTGCCTCTGTGGCAGGGCTCTCCCAGGACTCTGTCCATCCCATCCCCCTACTCTGTCACTTGATCCCCTTCCCTGTCCTTAACTTTTAAAAGCAGAACTACTGTACACATTTCAGCTGCTCCAGACATGCACAGTGAATTATAGCTTCTGAAGGAAGAGAAAATAGTAATGACTTGAAATTCCCACACCTGTACTGCTGTAATAAATACTTAACTGATCTCCTCACATCCAGGCTGGGTTTTTTACTCTAGCTTGTCTTATAGCCTCACCCTATAGACTCAACCCTGCTGCATTTAAGAACCTCCTCGGAAGCTTTTTAAAAAAATACTGATGTTTTGGCTCACACCCAAGACCAATTAAAGTAGAAACTCTGTTGGCGTGGCTTTGGGCATTGTTCTTTTTAAGAGCTCCCTGGGTGAGTTCACTGTCCAGGCAGGGCATTGCCCGGACAGTCTCCCCAGGTGCTTATGAAGCACCCACAGTCCGCAGGCCCTTTGCTGGGTCTGGAAGGGCACAGCTGAGGAAGGTTTTTGCATATTCTGAGAATGTTGTCCCACAGCATTTATTGAGGGTCTTCACCTTCAACTCAGTTAATATTTCTTGATTGGTTGATTTAGTCCCAGAAACCTGATAAGCTGCCTATGGTAGGAGTCAAAATTCTTAAGAATGAGGAGGAAGGTGGAGGATAGCAGCTTAATATTTATTTAGGGAGAAAAAGAGATACTACATTCTTAATGTGCAGTTCTTAATTTTTGCCTTGTTCATCTTTGCTGTACTGTGCTCAGTTGTATACGACTCTTTGTGACTCCACGGACTGTAGCCTACCAGACTCCTCTGTCCATGGAATTCTCCAGGTAGGAATACTGGAGTGGGTTGCCATTTCTTCCTTCAGGGGAAGGAAGCCCCCACCCCCCTGAATATATTCTTATTGCCTGCATTCTCTTTGATTAAAATTTTCAAAAAATTTACATTTTCCTTCCCCATGTAATTGTAAACTACATATATTAATTATGTTCTTTAAGGCAATGGCAACCCACTCCAGTACTCTTGCCTGGAAAATCCCATGGGTGGAGGAGCCTGGTAGGCTGCAGTCCATGAGGTCACTAAGAGTTGGACACGACTGAGCGACTTCACTTTCACTTTTCCCTTTCATGCATTGGAGAAGGAAATGGCAACCCACTCCAGTGTTCTTGCCTGGAGAATCCCAGGGACGGGGGAGCCTGGTGGGCTGCTGTCTATGGGGTCGCACAGAGTCGGACACGACTGAAGCGACTTAGCAGCAGGTGTTACTTCTATTTTTAAAAGTTAATAAAGTTTTTTGTACTATTTATTTATGACCTCTGTTGCATGCACCTTTAAAGTCATGGTGATGGTTTTTTCCTAGTACAGAGTAGCAGTTCAATGAATACATTTTTTGGGGGGTGGGGCATGCTGCATGGTATGTGGGATCTTAGTTCCCTGACCAGGGACTGAACCTGTGCCCCCTGCATTGAAAGTGTAAAATCTTAACCACTATATGGCCAGAAAAGTCCCAATACACATTTTACATTAGAATAGTTCTAGATTTTAGGAAAAGTTGGAAAAATAGTACAGAGAGTTCCTCTATACCCCACATCACTATTTCCACTATTATTAGCATCTTATATTAGTGTGGTACATTTGTCACAATGTATCAACTAGAAATGACACATTATAATTAACTAAATTATAATTTTTTTTTCACATTTCCTTAGTTTTCACCTAATGTCTTTTATCTGTTCCAGAACCCATCTGGGATACCACATTACATTTACAGATTTTTTTTTTTTTGGCTGCATCAGGTCTTAGTTGAGGCATATGGAATCTAGTTCTCTGACCAGAGATTGAACCCAGGCCCCCTGCATTGGGAGCATGGAGTTCTAGCCACTGGACCACAGAATATCTTTAATTTTTTTGTATTCATGAATCAATCTATTTTCCAGCAAAGTTTGTTAATTGGTAGCTTTCTCTCTTATAAGACAAGAATATTAACATACTTTAATTCCCCTTTGTTTTTCCACTACAACTTCTTAGCTAGTGTTATGTAAATTTTGGTTCCAACTCTTTTTAGGACTGTAAATGCTAATGAGTTTAGAATTCTGGCAAGGACATTCAGTGAGAAATGTCTGTTCTTGGTCTTCCTATGTTTAGAACATCAGTGAAAACCACAGGTCTGTCAAGTTTTAGCTATCCATTTGATGATTTTTGAAATTTGTCTTCTGAAATTGCAAAATGATGTTTTTCTCAAATCACTCCACCTTTACTCCAAAGAATGGCCAAGAAAATTATCTGTGAGTGGCAAAGACTTGTTTCAGTCTCAGCAGTTTCTCAACAAAGATATCTCCATTCAATTGTGTCTCATTTGGGGAGCATAAAGACAGACTCATCATGAGATGCAGTAAATAACACTGACAGAGTTTAATTGTTTTTTTTAAATTGCAATCATAACTAATTAAATACTGAGATGTGAACAGCTGCACAAGAATATTTAACAGATTTCTTGGAGTCATCCCCACTTTTGATATGACTTTTGAAAAGCCTAGCTTATGGAAAGCTGAGTGAGTGGTTATCTTATATTTTACATTAGAAAGTGAAAAACCAACCTGAAAACTAGCAAGAAATGAATTGGCAAGTCTTCGTGAAGGTGTCATCTAAGCTCAGTCTTGAAAGACGAGTAGGATCCTTTCATTCAACCTGTATGTATTAAACTTCCTTCACTACGTTAGAACGTGGACCCCAGGGTGACTTTTGCCTCTGAGGAGCTTATAGTGTGGTGGCGGTGGGGAGTGGGGATGGGCTGACTCATCGGTGGTTAGTGCAGGGGCCTGTGGCCAAAGCCAGCCTGTCACCTGCTTTTGTATGACCCATGAGCTGACAGTGATTTTTACAAAGCAAAGAGGAAGCAGGGATGAGCAAGGGACTTTCCAGCCCTGCTTTTTTTTTTTTTTTTTTTTAATGTTTCTAGCCTAAGTGGAGTCCCTGTCTAGCCCCTTTGGATAAAGACTTAATATTTTATGGTTAGAATTGCAGCATACACGAGGGGCTACAGAAACAGAGGAGGGACAGCTAACTATGACTGGGGAGACCAGAGAAGTCACCCCCAGAAGAGGAGAGACTAGGGGAACAAACGTCTGATTGCGCTTGCTGGGTCTTCAGATACCAACTGCCAAGTTGTCCTTCCTTGATTTTTTTCTTTTAAGATTTAGTCCTTCTTTCATCTGCTCCTTATAAAACGTGACTTTGGTTGCTGAACTTTTCATTATCTGTTGGCTGTGTTCCCTGTAGATGGGGGTTCAGGGGTTCTGAGGACCCCCTAAATGGATACATGTGTGCATTTTTCTGGGAGAAAGACACACAGCTTTCATCACATGCTCCACAGGCTCCATCATTCAGAAATTTTGGAAGCACAGTTTTAAAGTGGATGTCTTTAAAATTGGGACTGTTGATGGTGGGTTCTGACTAGTGCAGGGTTAAGTAGAGGGGTTATGCGTTTCCTGAATATTCATTGGAAGGACTGATGCTGAAGCTGAAACTCCAATACTTTGGCCACCTGATGCGAAGAGCTGACTCATTTGAAAAGGCCCTGATGGTGGGAAAGATTGAGGGCAGGAAGAGAAGGGGACGACAGAGGATAAGATGGTTGGATGGCATCACCGACTCAATGGACATGGGTTTGGGTGGACTCCGGGAGTTGGTGATGGACAGGGAGGCCTGGCATGGTGTGGTTCACGGGGTCACAAAGAATCGGACACGACTAAGTGACTGAACTGAACTGAACTTACTGGTCCAGGCCCAGATGCCCAGGGTCTGTGCACTCAGAAGATGTTCAGTGAGAGGCTTCTCTCAAGGTATTCTGTGCTAGGGCTGCAGGAAGGGTTGCTTCAGGGACACTGGGAATATCAGAGGATATCAGCCTGAATGTTTGAGAGAACAGGGTCTGAGAGAAGGACTAAGAGGCCAACAATTTGTTGGGAAGATGCGAGCCCTGGGTGATGGGGGCAAAGAGGAGACTGCTTTACTGCTGGCTGACCCCTTTCAGCAGCTGTGAGGTGCCATATCTGTCCCTCAGCCACTTACTCTTGGCTCGACACTTCTCTGGGAGGACTGCAAGAAGGGGCCACACCTTGCAGCAGCCCCTCGGAGAGAGGAAGGAGGTTTAGGTGCCAGCTTCACTTGTGTCTCCTTGTCATGTCAGTAAAGCTAATTCTCCTCACTTCAGGGTGCTCCCCACCAGCCTGCAGGGACAGCTCGGGGAGCTGGATCACATGCACCTCAGGGCTGGAGTCTGGTCTATCCAGAAGCAGAGGGCCAACCAGGCATAAGCAGGAAAGACCATTAGAAGAAGAAGCAATTTAGAGAAGTGTGTCAAGGTGTCGGAAAGTGCAGGTTTGTTTCTATCAGTAGGAGGCAGATCTCTGAAGAAACAGCAGATGTAGGGTTGGGGTAGGACCATCTTGGCAGAGGACACAGCTGATCAGAGGTGGCAATGGAGGGAAGAGGGAGGGGAGAGTAGTCCCCCCGAGGTTGTGTATCACCCTCTCTTCTCTGCACCCGTCTGATACTTACTCAGCTTCTGTTCTGTGCCAAGGGTGATATGATGAGTGAACAAAACCAGATCTGGTCTCTTCTCTCACAAGGATTAATCCAGTGTGGGAGACAGAGAGTATGCACATCATCGCACTGGCAAATGTGAAATTGCGGCTGTGTTAAGTGCTCCTGGGAGACAGCTCTGAGAGCCTTTGTTAGATGGATTTAAACACAGTGAGAGAGGTCAGATAAGACGTCCTTTTAATTTTTTATTGGAGTATAATTGCTTACAATGTTGTTAGTTTCTGCTGTACAGCAATGTGAATCAGCTATGTGTATACATATATCCCCTCGCTCTTGGACCTCCCTCCCACCCCTCTAGGTCATCACCGAACACTGGGTTGAGCTCCCTGTGTTATAACAGCAGTTTCCTCTAGCTCTCTGTTTCACACATAGTGGTGTATATATAGTCAGTGCTACTCTCCCGATTTGTCCTACTCTCACCTTCCCCTCCATGTCCACATGTCCATTATCTACATTTCTATTCCTGCCCTGCAAATGTGTTCATCTGTACCCTTTCCCAGACTTCCCTGGTGGCTCACACTGTAAAGAATCTGCCTGCAATGAGGGAAACCCAAGTTCAATCCCTGGGTTTTGAAGATCCCCCTGGAAAAGGGAATGGCAACCCACTCCAGTATTCTTGCCTGGGAAATCCCATGGATAGAGAAGCCTGGCAAGCTATAGTCCATGGGGTCACAGAGTCAGATAAGATTGAGTCGGACACACACACATACCCTTTCTCTGGACTCTGTATGTGTGCATTAATATAGGATATTCATTTTTCTCTTTCTGACTGACTTCAGTCTATAGGACAGATTCTAGGTTCCCACACGTCACTACAAATGACCCAGTTTTGTTCCTTTTTATGGCTGAGTAATATTCTAGATAAGGCTTTCCAGGCCAAGTGGCTCATGACCTGAAATAGAAAGGACTGGTGGGAGTTAAGGGCAAGAGCAAGAGAAGGGAAAGCTCTTTTGGTTGGAGGATAGACACCATGTCCAAAGGCTCTGTGGTAGGCTGGAGCCTGGCACACATGAGTGTCAGAAACCAGGCCAAGGTGACTAGAGCAGTGAGAACACGTGGGACGGGAGGTAGGTGTCGGGGGCGGGCTTCAGACTTCCATGCCAGAACTGGGGCTGTTGGAGCCCTTCCCAGCAAACACCAAGTATTAACAACCCCAGGGATATCTGAAGGACAGGCAACCCCAGGAAAATCTCTGCAGCACCAGGCTAAAGGCGGTAGAGACTTTGGGGCTGGTAGCTGTGAGCCCAGCTTCCCAGGTGGTGCTGGCGGTAAAGAATCTGCCTGCTGATGCAAGGAGACACAAGAAATGTGAGTAACGTGAGTTCAATCCCTGGGTCGGGAAGATTCTCCTGGAGTAGGAAATGGCACCTCAAAAAGGCCCTCACACTTGCTTGCTGGCCCCAGGAACATTTTTAAATGTCGCAGAGCTTTTTCTTTTTATTATTTTTTAAATTCATTTTTTAATTGGAGGAAAATGACAGTGTTGAGTTGGTTTCCGTGGTACAACAATGCTAATCAGTCATAATCATATACGTATGCACATATGTGTGTGTGTGTGTGTGTATCCCCTCCGTGTTGAGCCTTCCTCCCATCCCCCCCCATCCCACCCCTCTAGGTCATCACAGAGCACCAGGCTGAGCTCCCTGTTACACAGCAGCTTCCTGCCAGCTATCTGTTTACACATGGCAGTATGTATATGTCAATGCTACTTTCTCAGTTCATCCCACCCTCTCCTTCCCCCGCTGTGTCCACAAGCCCATTCTCTATATCTCCTGGAGATTTTTTTAGACTATTCTCTTTTTAGGCTTTCTAGCAACACTCTCACGTGGGGCATGAATCTCAAGGTGCCTGCATGGAAAGTTCCAGAACTGAACCTAGCATACAGACCTCCTCCTGGGGGACATCCCACAGTGGCAGTGCTGGGGCAGGTCAGTCAGAGGGCTGGCCCACACAGTCCTGGGCCAGGACTCCTCATAGGAGGACACACAATCCCAGTCCTCAGTGTTTGCCCCGGGGATTGACTCACATTCTCTTGGAGCAATATCTGCACTGCTTCCAGGCACTTTGCAGATGGTTATATGGCCCATAACTCTGCACACTTCAAACAAAGCACAAACAAAGCAGAAACCCCACAGTGAAGCTATTTGAGAAAGAACTTTTATCCGTCCGACTACCAAGTTACTTTTGGCTTGTGATAAACAAAATAATCCAACTCGTTAACCTGGGAGAAAGTATCTCTGAAGGGCAGGCTTTTGGTATCTTGAAAAGCTTTGAGAGGAATTTAAATTTATTCTCATTTGGCAGAAATTTATGTATTGTGATTACCTCCAGTCAGAGCAGATTGTCTGATGTGACTGCAAGAAGCCTTGGGATTGGTTAGAGCAGTCTTGGCTGATTACAAATTTATTCATCTGAGCGTGTGTGTGTGTGTGTGTGTGTGTATTTTTCAAGTCAGAGATGGTGGTTGTCTTGTGTCCTGAGCTGTGAGTAGTTTTGATTCTTTTTTTTCAGAATATTTCAAGAGTGCTGCAAGAGCAGACCTCTCTGGACCCATTTATCTATGTAATTTTAATGCAGGAGAAATAATAGGGGAATATCTAGATACAAAACTCCAAGTCCTCGTGGACTCTGGAATGCTTGGCATTTTTCCTTTCTAAACTGGGCAGCTGCCTGTGAGAAGCTGATTTAACATGTCAAATCTTGGATATCCCTTGTAAAAGCTCTTAGGCACACTCTTGATTGGTAATTCTGAACTGTGGGAAAAGAAGTGCAGGACTTCATGAGTGGATTTGAACAAATTGGAGGAATTTAGAAAGAGTCATAAAAGTGATTAAGGGTTGGAGGGAGTGACTGAAAAGAGATTAAAGGAGTGAAATGCATGTCTTGGCCAAACTACAGATGTGGGAGAAGCAGAGGGCAGAACTCTTAAAGGATCATAAAATGCTGGGAGGAAGTGGGGCTGATTCAAGGCTCTTAACTTCTTTTGGGGTCACGGACCCTTTTGCAAATCCAGTAATAGCTCAGAATCTCTCTTCAAAGGGGCGCCCAGGCTCTCATAGGCTTGGTTTACCTGTTTCTTGCTCTTTGTTCTTGGCTCTAGACATGTTGGGTTCCATGAGTCTGGAATTACCGCAGCTTTTAATTTCTTTAAAGACAAATTGGAAGTGTGGATTTCTATGTGATTGTTTTCAAAGAAACAGTACTGACCAAATTAAAGGCCATTCTGGGCCACTGTAGCCTCTAGGTTGCCATGACATCTTTGTCTTTTTTGTTGTCCCTGAGTATCTGTTTATCTGTTTAGTTGGTTCCACTTTCTCACATGGAGACTCTCCTCAGAGGTCTGGTGATCCTGGCTGTAAGTGGGTGGGATTTTCCTGTAGGTGATGGATGGTGAGTATATATGGGTGTTTCTTTGCAGCACTTAGTTTTTGCAGAGAATTGCCCAATCTCCCAAGAGAGGGAGCAGTGAGGTGGGGTATAAAGGGGGACGGGGGAGAGAGAAGGTCTGTGGTTCTGTAGCTGGATGCTGCTGTTGCAGGGATGGATGTTTGAGTATGTGGATTACTGATAATCCACCTCTTGTCAGTATTCTACTTCATCCCACTGCTCCACTGTGCCTGATCCCTTTGAAGCCAGAGAATCCTCTTCTTGATTTTTTCCAAAGGGTGAAGCCCTATTTTTGTAGGGTTGGATGTCTTGTTGTGCAGAGCTGGGGAGAGGCTCTGGAGGTCTGAGTTGGCCTGACTGCTTTTAAACAAGCTTTTTTTGACCTGAGAGCCACACTTGCCCTCTTGCTGCCTAGTCTTCAGGTGCTGAACCCTCCAGGGATTCTGCAGAACAAATTAGTTTGTTTCCTGTTGGTATCCTACTTGGTAGGTTATTGGTAGAGCAAAGAATATCATAAGCTAAATTAGTTGCCTTCTATTTTCCAAAATCTCTCTTCTGTAGTTAGCTCCTTCTAGTTCTTTAGTAAAGAAAAATTCAACCGTTTTGACCAACAATCTTTTTAGTGGGGAATTGGGAAAAGGACAGAAATTGTATATTATAGTCTGCTATTAAAAAAGTTGAAATACAGATGACTCGCAATATTGTGTTTAAGGGGTACAGCAAAATGATTCGTTTATTTTTTCAGATTATATTCCATTATCAATTATTATACAATATTGACTATAGTTCCTTGTGCTCTACAGCACGTCTTTATCGCTTATCTATTTTATGTATAGTAATTTGTATCTGTTAAGCCTGTGCTCCTAATTTCCCTCCCTCTCCCCTTTGGTAACCATAAATTTGTTTTTTATGTCTGTCAGTCTGTTTCTCTTTTGTGTATAGATTAACTTGTATTATTTTTAGATCCCACACATAGTATTTGTGTTTCTCTGTCTTCACTAAGTGTAATATTCTTCAGGTCCCTCCATGTTGTTACAAATGGCAATATTTATTTTTATGGCTGAGTTATATTCCATTGTATGTATATGTGTGCATATGCACACCATATCTTCTGAAGACAGTTGCCTCTTGGTGGGCACTTGGGTTGTTTTTCTGTGTTGGCTATTGTAGATAGTGCTGCTATGAATGTGAAGATAGGCACAGAGATTAGAGCTGTGCAGTTACAAGCCAAGGAATGCTAAAGGTTGTCAGTAGCCACCAGAAACCAGGAAGAGGTTGGCATGGAACACATTCTCTCTCAGAGCCTTCGGAAGGCATCAGCCTTGCTGACTCCTTAATTTTGGTCTTCTGGTCTTCAGAATGCTGAGAGAATAAATATCTGTTTGCTGTTTTTTTTTTTAAAGCCACTAAATATGTGGTAATTTGTTATAACAATTTAGGAAACTAATATAGTTATGTTCAGATTTTAAAACAGAGGACAGGAATTTGCTGACTTTAAAGCTCTGTCTGTAACCTTGCTGTTTTGTTTGATCTCCTGAAAAGATGGACATTCATTGTGATCATGCTGTTGCTGACGTTACCTGGCTGGTGGCATAGACGGCAAGAATGAGGAGAGGCTTGTGTTGTTGAGTAAGTGAGACAGGTGGGTTTCCCTAGCGGCTCAGAAGGTAAAGACTCTGCCTGCAATGTAGGAGACCCAGGTTCGTTCCCAGGGTCGGGAAGATCCCCTGGAGAAGGAGATGGCTACCCACTCCAGTATTCTTGCCTGGAGAATCCCATGGACAGAGGAGCCTGGTAGGCTGCAACCCATGGGGTTGCAAAGAGTCGGACTTGAAAGTGAAAGCCACTCAGTCGTGTCCGACTCTTTTCGACCCCATGGACTATACAGTCCATGGAATTCTCTAGGCCAGAATACTGGAGTGGATAGCCTTTCCCTTCTCCAGGGCATCTTCCCAACCCAGGGATTGAAACCAGGTCTCCTGCATTGCAGGCAGATTCTCTACCAGCTGAGCCACAAGGGAAGCCCTCAAAAACAAAAAGCAATCAGTAATTGACCCTTTATCATGTTTCTGTCTTATGTCCAACAGTATCTCTTGTTCAGTCATTCAGTTATGTCTGACTTTTTGTGACCCCATGGACTGCAGCATGCCAGGCTTCCCTGTCCTTCACCATCTCCCAGAATTTGCTCAAACTCATGTCCATTGAGTTAATGATGCAGAGAGATTAGAATTAGATTCCATGTGGACACTTGAGATGCTCACAATTCAATAATTGAAACAAAACCATTGGCAAGCTAATATATAATTTATTGGTAAGAGGCATAAGGAAGGTTGAACTGGATAAGGAACCTCAGTTTATTTATTAGTTGGATACTTGATTTTTTTTTTTTTCTTCTTCAGAATTCATCACTCAGTTTCAGGTTCTGTGACAAAGTCACTCAGTAGGATGTGTCCCTGGATCCCATTAAGGTCAGATTACCCCTTGGCTTGAGTCAAGGTGTGTGCTGCTTACATAGCAGAGCACTGGCATTTGTAGGCCGAGAGATCATTCCTCTTTTTCCCCCTTACCTCAGTGCTTGGGCAGGCAGCGACTCCCTCTTTGGAAAATGCAATGCAGCTGGCAGAATCAGCAGGGGTGGGAAGCACAATCACCCTCTAGGATTGGGATCGGAATAAATTAAAGTACTGTCTTATCTAAATGGTTTGACAAGTTCCTGTTTGCCTGGCTAATTGCATCAGTCCACTTGCCTTGCTCCTCCGAGGCTGGGATTCTCAGGCCAAAGTGTTAGCAGCCCCTGCCCTGAAGTGTGCCCCAGCCCATTCCTACAGCCTAGAGGGGACCCCGGGGTTTTATCTGCTGACCCCAGGAGTGCTCCAGGGCCCTTCTTTTAATAATAGATTTCGCAGTCATTGCTGGATACTTCCCTGCAAAGCTGTGCCTAGCTTGTGTTAACTTTAGGGAGGTGGGCTGAGCAAGACTGAGGAGCCTAGGACTGGCTAGGTGAAGCCTTGTGCTCCTGCTGTCACTTGTGACTTACCTCCAGCAGTCCATCTGGTTAGGATTCCCTCTGAGTCTAGCACAGGCCCCTTCAAGTCATAGCTCCTGGAGCCAGATCTAACACTGGGCAATTGGCCAAACATGGAGAGTATGGAAATCAGACCAGTGTTCGTGGCTCCCAGCACTAACAAAGCCCATCAGTTAACTCTCCTGGATGAACTTTTCCAGTGAAGGAAAAAATAATTAGTGTGAATTGAGTGTTAAGGCAACTGCCAGTCCTTTTGTCTCTGATGATCTCTGGCTCTGGACTTGCTTCCATAATGTACGAGGTGCTTAGGCCCCCAACTCTGCCTTTTCTCTTTAGGAAGAATAGGGAACTGAGGTTGCCCAAGGCATCTGAGCCAGCTGCAGGGATTGAGGCAAGAGAAAGGAGGACTCAGTTTCTGGGAAGAGTATCCCAAGGATGCTGTTTGCAGGGAACTTCTAGTTAGCACAGAGCATTTGGGAGAAGCGGAGGAAATTCCTGTGAAATGGAAGTCAGAGGCTTTGGAGCAGGCAGTGGCTCCCTCTTTAGGGGTGTAGGGGTTTTCAGTTTATTTGAGAGATGTTCCTGTTTGTCACTCTCTTTGGATTTAGAGATTACCCATTTGGGGTAAGGACATGGATGGGGTGGGGGACAGTGTCCCTGTGACTTCTACAGACTCCTGCCTGGGAACCCTGGCATTCTGAGGAGAAAGACAAAGACAAGGGATTAGTTACCTAGGCCTGCCGTAACAGGTCATGCAGGTTTGGTGGTTTAACAGCAGGCGTTTATTTCCTCACGGTTTTGGAGGCTGGAAGTCTGAGATCAAGATATTGGCAGGGTTGGTTTCTTCTGAGGCCTCTCTCCTTGGCTTGCACATGGCTGTCTTCTCCCTGCGTCTTCACGTGGCCTCCCTCCTGTCCTTGTCTGTGTTTTGTATCCAGATTTACTCTTGTCAGAACCCAGGTCATATTGGAATAGGGCCCACTCCAGTGGCCTCATTTGAAGTTCATCACTTCTTTTAAGACATTATCTTCAAATATAGTCACATTCTCGGGTTCTGGGGGTTAGGACTTAAACCAGTGAGTTTTGGAGGGAGAGGGACACAATTCAGCCAGAACAGAAGCAAATTGGCATTCTACTAAGTGTAAGTTTAATTTTGTAACTACTGGTGAACCCTAGTTGTCTTGTTGGGGTTTCTTACCTTTGAGAAGGTTTTCAGGCCATGGGACATTTTTTTTTTGAGGGTGTGTGTATGCATATCAGAAAGGCTTGAATGAACTTCACCTTACTTAGATGTATGGAATGAGTATCACAGGTAAAATCTTAGTACTCAGTTTATGCCTCTTATCCTTTTCCAGAGTGTGTATTACTGATACTCTAAGAAGAGGGGTTGAGTAATTACTTGGGATGGAGAGCTGAGTATGTTCTTATTCAGGAGTCTGCTGATTAGACAAATTTGAGATCTATGCTATTAAAATCTTCATTTCAGCCTGTTGGGGACTGGCTTCTACAACCTATGGAAATGTCTCTTGTTCTAGAGACAATGGATTCTTTACCTATTTACTAAAAAGAACAATCTTTCTGGCATTTATTTTGTTTTTATCCTTAAAAAAAAAAAAAAAAAACCTCTTGCTCTCAAAGTCAGTGTTAAAAAAACATACAGGAGGAGCTCAAGGCTGGATTCTCTGTAATTTTCTCAAACAGCTTTTGTGTAAATGACATGTTCCTAGCTAAGTGAACGCAGAAGTAGCGGATGAGCTTAAACTCAGCCAAGTGGTAATGGTCTGGGATGACAGCAGATCCTCCCAGCTGAGACGTTTGTGCTGTACAAGGTAGCCTGCATCAAAGCGGCTCTTGATTTTGCTGGCAGTTCCCTTGCCAGAGTGCGAAAATG
Source organism: Bos taurus (assembly GCF_002263795.3). NCBI lineage: Eukaryota > Metazoa > Chordata > Mammalia > Artiodactyla > Bovidae > Bos > Bos taurus. Next base: position 47,046,636 of record NC_037329.1, on the reverse strand, counting down.
GTTGTTTTTCATCAGCTTCCTGCAGACACCTTTTGATGACTCTCACCGAGCCACTGCTGTGAACTCAGGTGTACAGTGGCATCCCGTCATGCTCCTTTGTGCACTCTGAAGGTGGAAGCCAGAGTGGAGCGCAGCTTCTCACTTCTTCTTTCAATACTAAGATGTCTTGCTGCGGAACTGTGTTCTTCTTAGGACCCATGTCTCCATGCAGAGATTGGTTATCTTATTTATGTGCCCTAGAAATGAAAAGCTTCTGATGGATAGCAGGCAGGTGAGGGGAAGGATGTGCTTTTATAGTTGACTTTGTCAGAGTATTTCATCTGCAGAGAGAAAGCAGAGCCTCGCGGTCCTGCAGTTTCTCCGACTTCTTCATGTCAGCTGTTTTGATAGCTCATTATCAGTGGGGCAAGGGTCAAGAATGACACGTTATAAGCTTTAGGCACCATGATATGGAGAGTCGCCGTGTACACTGGCCACAGAGTGAGGCTGTTTTCATCTCAGGTCAGCTTTCAACATGAAGAATGTTAATTAAGATTATAGTGGGGGATTTATTTAACTCTCAGGGAAGGAAAACTATTTAACAGACTTTTGTTTTCTCTCTGCTGCTACTGACTCTGAAGCTAGGATTTGTACAATTAATTGGCTCCTTGCAGAATAGCTGTTCTGCCTCTTAAACACTGTTCTTAGAATAGAGTTAATATTTAAAAAGTCGAGACTTTGTACATTATATTCGATCATTGGTGGTGGTGTTGGTGGTTTAGTTGTTCAATTGTGTCCGACTCTTGCAAACCCTAGCCTGCCAGGCATTTGATCATTATTTGTTGAATTAGTTATATAAAATAGTATATAGTCATAATAATAATATTCAGCCATAAGGGAACATGATGAACCTTGAAAGCATTATGATAAATGAAATACAGACACAAAAGGACAAACATGGTATGATTCTACTTTTATGAGGTACCTCAAATAGGCATATTCATGGAGACAGGAAGTAGAATGATGGTTACCATGGGCTGGGGTCAAGGGCGTAAGTAGCACAGTGGTTACCATGAGCTGGGGTCAAGGGTATAATGGGGACTTTCTGTTTAATCAGTATGGAGATTCTATTTGGGCTGATGAAAAAGTTCTGGAGATGGATAGTGGTGATGGTCGCACAACTGCAAATGATTTAATGCCACTAAATTATACTTAAAACAGTAAATTTTATGTATACATTACCATAAAAAAAGTTTTTAAAAATTGATTCCATTGCAGGAAGAGCTTCTAAAAATGCAAAAATATAAAAAAGTTTAACTTGCTATTTCTTATACATGTATTACCTGAGTTTATAAACCCGAGAGCAGTTTTTCTGTGGTTCTGCCCTTAATCAGCAATAGAGACAACCTTTATTCCATGGATGGAGTAGTCACGTATGGATGTGAGAGTTGGACTATAAAGAAAGCTGAGCACTGAAGAATTGATGCTTTTGAACTGTGGTGTTGGAGAAGACTCTTGGGAGTCCCTTGGACTGCAAGGAGATCCAACCAGTCCATCCTAAAGGAGATCAGTCCTGAATATTCATTGGAAGGACTGAAGCTGAAACTCCAGTACTTTGGCCACCTGAGGCAAAGAACTGGCTCATTTGAAAAGACCCTTATGCTGGGAAGGATTGAAGGTGGGAGGAGAAGGGGACGACAGAGGATAAGATGGTTGGATGGCATCACCAACGCGATGGACATGAGTTTGAGTAGGCTCTGGGAGTTGGTGATGGACATGGAAGCCTGGCATGCTGTAGTTCATGGGGTCACAGAGTCAGACACGACTGAGCAACTGAACTGAACTGAACTCTTCCAGTAATTGTAATTTTTCCTCTTAGCTCAGGACAGATGATGAGATGGCTGTGTGCTTGGCCTCCTTTTTTGACTTTGTTCAATCACTTCAGCATGAATTGTGCTTTGGCCTCCTCTCTCACATTGAAGGAGCAACAGGAAGCATTTCAGGAGACCCCCTACTGTCTATACCTAGAGGTACTATTAACTGATTACTTCCCCTCCCCAATTTCCCAGTGTTGGATGATAAAGGATACTTTATCACAATTTACCCAAGGAAGGGAAGATTAACTACTTTGGGAGAAATTCCTCAGTGATAAGAAAAACTAAGCTCTGGAAGTATGTACATTGCATTGTCTTTTACAGTCAATATCTATTTTATGTCTGTTTTCTTCTTTACCATGGCTACTAGGATGCTCGGAACCTAATATATGAACCACACCAAATAATAGTTTAGTACTTTATAAAAATATGTCTGTGGACTGCCTTTTCCTCCTGCTCTTCTAGCCTTTTTTTTTTTTTAATGTTGTCTTCTTGACATAGTGAACATATTTTATGTCATTCCATCCTATTTTGACATTAGATGGTGTGTTGGGGTTCTCCAGAGAACCAGGACCAGTAGGAGGGTGTTTGTGTGTGTAGAGAAGGAAAGAGAGAGACATATTAATTTTTAAGGAATTGACTTACATGACTGTGGAGACTGGCAAGTCCAAAATCTCAGGCAGGCTAACAGACTAAAGATGCAGGAAAGAACTGATGTCACAGTCTTGAGTCCACAAACTGTCTAGAGGCAGAATTCCTTCTTCCTTGGGGCACCTAAGGCTTTTTTCTTAGGGCCTCAACTGATTGGATAAGGCCCTCCCACATGGGGCTTCCCTGGTGGCTCGGACAGTAAAGAATCTGCCTGCAATGCAGGAGACCCAAGTTCAATCCCTGGGTCAGGAAGATCCCCTGGAGAAGGGAATGGCAACCCATTCCAGTATTCTTGCCTGGGAAATCCCATGGACAGAGAGGAGCCTGGCGGGATACAATTCATGGGGTCACAAAGAGTTGGAAACAACTGAGGGACTAACACCTTCACCTCCCACATTATGGAAGGTAATCTGCTTTACTAAAAGTCCACTGACTTCATTTTGATTAAAATATAGTCTTTGTATAATATTACATGTTTTACAGGTGTACAATATTGTGAGTCACAGTTTTTAAAGATTATACTCCATTTATAGTTATAAAATATTGGCTATATTCCCTGTGTGGTACAAAATATCCTTGTAGCTTATTTTATACATAATATTAATAGTTTATACCTCTTAATTCCCTACCCCTATATTGCCTCCTTCTACTTCCCTCTCCCTACTGATAACCACTAGTTCTCTCTATCTTTCTTTTTGTTCTGTTCACTAGTTTGTTTTAGATTCCACTTATAAGTGATATAATACAGTATTTGTCTTTCACTGTCTGACTTATTTCATTTAGTATAATATCAAATCATCCATGTTGGAAATGGCAAATTTTTGTTCTTTTTTATGGCTATTTAGTGTTCCATTGGGATTCCCAGATGGCTCAATGGGTAAAGAACCTGCCTGCAATGCAGGAGACACCAGAGACATGAGTTTGATTCCTCGTTTGGGAAGATCCCATGGAGGAGGGCACGGCAACCCACTCCAGTATTCTTGCCTAGAGATTTCCGACAGAGGAGCCTGGCGGTCTACAGTCACAGGTTGCAGAGTCGGACACGACTGAAGCGACTGAGCACAGCACAGTGTTCCATTGTGTGCGTGTATATGTTGTGTGGTATGTGTATATATATACACGCACATATATCTATATTTCATAGCTTCTTTATCTATTCATTTGTTGATGAACACTTAGGTTGATTCCACATCCTGGCAATTGTAAATAATTCTGCAGTGAGCATTGGAGTGGGGAGTTTGTTTGTTTTTTTGGAACTGGTGGATCATAATGGTAGTTTTATTTTAGTTTCTTTTTTTTTTTTTTTTAGTTGGAAGATAATTGCTTTACAATGTTGTGTTGGTTTGTGCCATACAACAATGCAAATCAGCCACCATTATATATATATCCCCTCCTTCTTGAGCTTCCCTCTCCCCTTCCATCCCACCCTCCTAGGTCATCACAGAGGGCCAGAGTGGGCTCCCTGTGTTATGTAGCAGCTTCCCACGAGCTATTTTACACATGATAGTGTATATATGTCAATGCTGCTTTTTCAATTTGTCCCACACTTTCCTTCCCCCATTGTGTCCAGAAGTCTGTTCTCTGTATTTGTGTCTCCATTCCTTCAAATAGGTTCATCAGTAGTATATTTTCTAGATCCCATATATATGTCTGTTAATATACATTATTTGTTTTTCTCTTTCTGACTTATCCCACTCTGTATAACAGGCTCTGGGTTCATCCATCTCACTACAACTCACCCAAATCCATTATTTTTTATGGCTGAGTAATATTCCATTGTATATATATACCACGTCTTCTTTATCCATTCATCTGTCCATCTGTCAGTGGGCACAGGTTGCCTCCATGTCCTGGCTATTGTAAATAGTGCTGCAATGAACATTGAGAAACAAGTATCTTTTCAAATTAATGGGTTTTTTTTTGTTTGTTTGTCTATATACCCAAGAGTGTAATTGATGGATCATATGGTAGTTTTATTTTAAGTTTTTGAATTAACCTGTATACTGTTTTTGCACAGTGGCTGCACCAATTTACATTCCTACAAACAGTATAGGAGGATTGCCTTTTTTCCATGTCCTCACCAACATTTTTTATTTGTGTACTTTTTGATGAGTCCTCTGACAGGCATGGGGTGATAGCTCATTGTGGTTCTGATTTGCATTTCCCCCAGTGCTTACTGATGTTGAGCATCGTTTCAAGTGTCCGTTGTCCATCTGCATATCCTCTTTGGGAGAGTGTCTATTCAGTTTTTCTGCCTACTTTTTAATCAGGTTGTTAGTTTTTTGATGTTGAGTTATATGAGCTGTTCATATGTTTTGGGTATTAACCCTTTACCAGTCATATCATTTGCAAATATTTTCTCCCATTCTGTAGGTTGTCTTTTCATTTTGTCGATGGTTTCCTTTGCTGTGTAAAAGATTTTAAATTTAATTAGGTCCCATCTGTTTATCTCGGAGAAGGCAATGGCACCCCACTCCAGTACTCTTGGCCTGGAAAGTCCCATGGACGGAGGAGCCTGGTGGGCTACAGTCCATGGGGTCGCTAAGAGTCAGATACGATTGAGTGACTTCACTTTCACTTTTCACTTTCCTGCATTGGAGAAGGAAATGGCAACCCACTCCAGTGTTCTTGCCTAGAGAATCCCAGGGACAGCGGAGCCTGGTGGCCTGCCATCTACGGGGTCGCACAGAGTCGGAAGTGACTTAGCAGCAGAAGCAGCAGCAGCATCTGTTTATCTTTGCTTTTATTTCCTTTGCTTTGAGAGACAAATCCAAAAAACATTGATTAGTTCTAGTAATTTTCTGGTGGAGTCTTTAGGATTTTCTATGTAGAGGGTCATGTCATCTGCAAACAGTGAGAGTTTTACTTCTTTTCCAATTTGGATTCCTTTTATATCTTTTTCTGCTCTGATTGCTGTGGCCAAAACTTCCAAAACTATGTTGAATAGTAATGGTGAAAGTGGGCACCCTTGTCTTGTTCCTGACTTTAGGGGAAATGCTTTCAATTTTTCACCATTGAGGATATTGTTTGCTGTGGGTTTGTCATATATAGCTTTTATTATGTTGAAGTATGTTCCTTCTATTCCTGCTTTCTGGAGAGTTTTTATCATAAATGGATGTTGAATTTTGTCAAAGGCTTTCTCTGCCATTAAAAAGAATACATTTGAATCAGTTCTAATGAGGTGGATGAAATTGGAGCCTATTATACAGAGTGAAGTAAGCCAGAAAGAAAAACACCAATACAGTATACTAACACATATATATATGGAATTTAGAAAGATGGTAACAATAACCCTGTATACGAGACAGCAGAAGAGACACTGATGTATAGAACAGTCTTTTGGACTCTGTGGGAGAGGGAGAGGGTGGGATGATTTGGGAGAATGGCATTGAAACCTGTATAATATCATATATGAAACGAGTCGCCAGTCCAGGTTCAATGCACGATACTGGATGCTTGGGGGTGGTGCACTGGGACAACCCAGAGGGATGGTACGGGGAGGGAGGAGGGAGGGGGGTTCAGGATGGGGAACACGTGTATACCTGTGGCGGATTCATGTTGATATATGGCAGAACCAATACAATATTGTAAAGTTAAAAAAGAAAAAAAGAAAATAAAATATAATAAGAAAAAAAAAAAAAGAATTTTATAGTTCCTGGTCTTACATTTAGGTATTTGATCCAGTTTGAGTTTGTTTTTATATGTGGTGTTAAAGAATACTGTCTAGTCCTTAGCACCACTTCTTGAAGAGACTATCTTTTCTCAATTTTATATTCTTGCCTTCTTCATTGTAGATTAAGTGACCTCTAATACATGGATTTATTTCTGGGCTACATTTTCTATTTTATTGATCTATGTGTGTTTTTGTGTTAATACCATACTGTTTTGATGATGTGTCTTTATAGTGTGGGCGAAAGTCAGGGAGCTTGATTCCTCCATGTCTGTTCTCCTTTCCCAAGATTGTTTTGGCTGTTTGGGTCTTTTCTGTTTCCATACAGATTTAAAATTATTGTTCTCATTCTGTGAAAAATGTCATTGGTATTTTGACAGGGATTGCACTGAATCTATACATTGCCATGGGTAATATGGTCGTTTTAATACTCTTCTTTCAATCCAAAAAATGGTATATCTTTCCATGTATTCACGTGACCTTCAGTTTCTTTTATCAATGTCATACAGTTTTTGGAGTGCAGATCATTTTGTCCTTAGGCAGGTTTATTCCTAGGTATTTTTTTGTGTGTGATGTAATGGTAAATAGAATTGTTCCCTTAATTTCTCTTTTGAATCTTTTGTTTAACTGTGTAGAAATGCAACAGATTTCTGTATATTAATTTTGTGTCCTGCAACTTTACTGAATTCTTCAATGAGCTCTAGTAGTTTTCTGGTGGCATCTTTAGGATTTTCTATATATAGTACCATTTCACCTACAGTGACAGTTTTACTTTTTCCTTTCCAATTTGGATACCTTTTATTTCTTTTTGTCTGACTGCTGTGGCTAGGACTTCCAATACTGTGTTGAATAAATGTAGCTGGAATGGGCATCCTTGTTGTCCCTGATTTTGGAATGCTTTCTAGCTTTTCACTGTTCTTATGATGTTAGCTGTGAGTTTGTCCAGTATGGCCTTTATTAAGTTATGGTAGGTTCCCTCTATGCCCTCTTCCTGGAGAATTTTTTTTAAACATTCATAAATGGATGCTAAATTTTGTCAGAAGATTTTTCTCCATCTTTTGGGATGATCACCTAGTTTTTATTCTTCAGTTTGTTAATGTGTATCATGTTGATTTACAGATATTGAAAAATCCTTGCCTCCCTGGAATAAATCCCATTTGATCATGGTATATAATCCTTTTAATATATTCTTGAATTCGGTTTGCTAGTATTTTGTTGAGGATTTTTTGCATCTGTGTTTCTCACTAATATTGGCCTGTAGTTTTCCTTTTTTGTGGTTATCTTTGTCTGGTTTGGTATCAGGGTGATGATGGTCTCACAAAACGAGTTTGGGAGTGTTCCTTCCTCTACAATTTTTTGAAATAGCTTCAGAAGTTTGGGCATTAACGCTTCTCTAAATGTCTGTTAGGATTCATCTGTGAAACCATCTAATCCTGGATTTTTGTTTGTTGCGAATTTTAAAATTACTAATTCAATTTCACTAATGGTAACTCAACTGTTCACTTTTTTTTTTTTTAATTTCTTCCTGGTTCAGTCTTGGGAGACTGTACCTTTCTAAGAATTTGTCCATTTTTCTAGGCTGTACATTTTATTGGCATACTGTTGTTCATGATAGTCTATGATGATTCTTTGTATTTCTGTAGTGTCAGTTGTAACTTCTCTTTCATTTCTGATTTCATTGATTTGGGTACTTTCTTTTTCTTGATGAATCTTGCTAAAGGTTTATCAATTTTGTTTATCTTTTCAAAGAACTAGGTTTTACTTTCATTGATCCCTTCTATTTTGTTTTAGTCTCTATTTTTGCTCTGCTGTTAATGATTTCTTTTATTAATACTAACTTTGGGTTTTGTTTGTTCTTCTTTGTGTAGTTTCTTTAGGTATAAGGTTAAGTTGTTTATTTGAGATTTTTGTTCCCTCGGGTAAACTTACTATAAAATCTCCTTTTAGAACTGCTTTTTCTGGGTAGAGTATTCTTAGTTGTAGGTTTTCCTTTTCATCACTTTAATAAATCATGCTAGTTCCTTCTGACCTATACAGTTTCTGCTGAGAAGTCAGCTGAAAGCCTTATGGGTGTTCCTTTGTATGTTATTTGTTGCTCTTCTCTTGCTGCTTTTAATATTCTCTTTTTTTCTTTAGTTTTTGCCATTTTAATTACAACGTGCCTTGATGTGTTCCTCTTTGGGTTAATCCTGTATGGGAATCTCTGTGCTTCCTAGCCTTGGGTGACTGTTTCCTTGCCCAGGTTAGGGAAGTTTTCAGCTATTATGTCTTCAAATACGTTCAGAGCCCCTTTGCTCTCTCTTCTCTTTCTGGGACCCCTATAATGCAAATATTAGTGTGCTTGATGTTGTCCCAGTAGTCTCTTAAACAGTCCTCATTTCATTTCATTCTTTTTTCTTTTCTTTTCTTTTAGGCCTCAGAGATTTCCACTACTCTGTCTTCTAGCTCTCTGATCCACTCTTCTGTATCATTTAGCCTATTGTTGATTCCTTTTAGTATATTTTTCTTTTCATGTATTGTGCTCTTTATCTCTTCTTGGCAGTTCTTTGTATTTCACTTTGTTTAAAATTTCTAACTTCTCGCTGTGTGCATCTATTTCTCTCCTGAGTTCTTTGATCTCCTTGTAATCACTACCCAGAACTCATGCTTGGGTTATTTGCCTGTCTCCAGTTCACTTAGCTCTTCTTCTGGGGATTTATCTTGTTCCCTCATCACCTGGAGCATGTTATTCTGTCACCTTAGTTTGCCTTGGGCTTCCCTGGTGGCTCAGATGGTAAAGCGTCTGCCTGCGATGCGGGAGACCCGGGTTGCTGTTTGTATTTTTATGTATCTCTTTTGTTTTCCAACCTTGAAGAAGTGGCCGTTTGTAGGCGATGTACTATTCATCCCAGAAGCACTCTCTGCTCTTGTCACCCAAGCTATAAGCTCTAGGAGTTTTCCTTACAAGGACAGTGTGGGTTCTTCCATTGCAGTGGGCTGTGTGGGCAGTATGGTAGGCTTCAGTTTCAGTTCAGTCACTCAGTCGTGTCCAACTCTTTGCGATCCCATGGACTGCAGCATGCCAGGCTTCCCTGTCCATCACCAGCTCCTGGAGCTTGCTCAAACTCATGTTCATCGAGTCAGTGATGCCATCCAACCATATCATCCTTTGTCATTCCCTTCTCCTCCTGTCTTCAATCTTTCCAAGCATCAGGGTCTTTTCCAGTGAGTCATTTCTTCACATCAGATGATCTTAGTTTTTTGAATGTTGAGTTTTAAGCCAGCTTTTTCACTGTCTGCTTTCACTTTCATCAAGAAGCTCTTCAGTTCTTCTTCACTTTCTGCCATAAGGGTGGTGTCATCTGCATATCTGAGGTTATTGATATTTCTCCTGGCAATCTTGTTTCCAGCTTGTGCTTCATCCAGCCGGGCATTTCTCATGATGTACTCTGCATGTAAGTTAAATAAGCAGAGTGACTATATATAGCCTTGATGTCCTCCTTTCCCAATTTGGAATCAGTCTGTGGTTCCGTGTCCAGTTCTAACTCTTCTTCTTGACCTGCATACAGATTTCTCAGGAGGCAGGTTAGGTGGTCAGGTGTTCCTATCTCTTGAAGAATTCTCCACAGTTTGTTGTGATCCACACAGTCAAAGGCTTTGGTGTAGTCAATGAAGCAGATGTTTTTCTGGAACTCTTGTAGGCTTGGTTGGCCCCTGGTCCAGAAACTTGCCAGGCTCTGCCTTGTACAGAGGCTATTGGCTTCCAATTTGCTGAACTGGGTCATGAAGATGACGACTGTGGAACTGGGGAGTGTCCTGGGGCTAGTGCTTGCTTACTGGTGGGCAAAAAGGATACAGAAGACTCTTGCCTGCCTATCGTTGGATGGAGCTGGTTCTGGGGTTAGTGCTGGACTACTGGGAGGTAGAGCCAGATCCTGGAATCTGGTTGCAGAGCCAGGGATTCCACAGCTGGTGTCAGATTGCTGGGAGGCAGGAGAATGCAGTTCTTGACACGGGTCCAGGGTCCAGAGTTTCCTACAGCTCGTGGACAGGGCTGTAGCCCATCTGGGCCCAGGTCAGGGTCTGGCTTACTGGTGGGCAGGCTGAGTCTGCTGGTTGTGGGATTGTGTTTCCTTGCGTTTGGTGGACGAGGCTGGTCCAGAGGCTAAAGCCAGCTTCCTAGAGTGTGGGGCCAGGGCCCCGTGGATTCTGAGAGTGATGCTTGCCTTATCTAGGGGGTGGAGCTGGGTCCTGGGCCCCCTGGTGGTCAGAGCCATATACAGAGGCAGCTGCAGGCTCAGGGAGTCTTACGGCAGCCCCACCCAGTTAGTTACTTGGCGGGAGGTGTCCCAGCACTAGTGCCTGTAGGCTATTGGGTCAGGGAGGGCTGGGTGCTGGGAACAATAAGCTATAGAGAAGATTCCAGAAGTGTCCACCAGTGCCAGTGTCATGTGATAGAAGAGACTCCCAGGAATGGCTGCCAAAGTGTCTGTGTCCCTCTGGTGAGCTCCAGTTGCCTCCTGCCCCTCTGGAAGACTCTCCAACGCCAGCAGATAGGCCTGACCCCAAGCTCCTATCAAATTACTGCTTTTGCCCTGGGTCCTGAAATATGTGAGATTCTGTGTATGCCTTTAAGAGTGATGTTTCTATTTCCTCCAGTCCTCTGGGGCTTTCCTGAATTATGCTCTGCTGGCCTTCAACACTAAATGCTCTGGGGGCTCATGTTCCTGGTGCCAGACCCTAGGCTGGGGAGCCCAGTGTGGGGCTCAGGCCTCTCACTCTTTTGGAAGGCCTTCTCCAATTGTAATTATTCTCCAACTTGTGAATCACACACATGGAGACACAGAATTGACTCTATTGTGAGTTCACCCCTCCTCACCCATCTACTTATGATTCCTTCTTTGTTTTCTTAGTTTAGAAGAACTTTTCTGATAGGTTCTGATTTTTTTTTTTTTTTCATTGACGGTTTCTCTGCAAATAGTGGTGATTTTGGTGTGCTCACAGGAGATGGTGAGTTCAGTGTTTTTCTACTCAGCCATCTTAGCTGGTCTCCCTTGTTTAAATGTTAATCATATCTAAAAAATAACTTCACAGTGATATGGAGCCTGCTATTTGGCGTCATAACCCAGCCAAGTTGGTTAAACTCATAAAATTAATCATCACAGATAGGAATATAAATATATAATAGAATATCCTTAAAATTTGGCATGATTGTTATTTGTCTTTTACAGTGCTTCAGTTCATGCAGAAAAAATATTCTGACTCTCCCGTCTCCTCATCTAGGTTCAAGTCTCATGTCATTATTTCATCAATTATCAGGGCTTTCTTCCAAGGCAGTGTTGGTTAAATGGCATAGAGTCTTCATTGTATGTGGATGTGTGAATGCTCTGACCTGCCAACATACCCTGATACATGTCGGTGTTATACAGAGTTCTGCCAGCTCCTTGGTAAACAGCCATTTTTGTGGAGGGATTTGATGAAGTGTATGATTTCACCAATTATTACCATTTCCAATTAGCCAGGGTCCAGGTGTGTGTGAATAAAACCTTAGCTCATCCTCTCTGTAACCTTAACAGCCTCCATCTGACTTGATTCCAGGGCTTTCATGTGTTAAATATTGTTCAGTTGATTATATTGTTGCTCTTCAATTCTGGAAAGTCTTCAAATATCCGGGGACCTGCCTTCTGTTAGAAAATACAGTTGTTCAGGAGTATAACTCATCCTTGAGGGTGGCTCTCCCCTTATCTCTTTATCTTTGAGAGGCTGATTACTTTATTTGGTCACAAAACTCTTCACTTTTGGAGAGAGGAGCTGACAACCTCCCTTGCTCTCTTCAGCTAAGAATTGGGTGATTACGGACAATGGTCGGCTTCTTGTTTGGGAGTGCTGGGCCAGGTCAGCATCCTTGTGGACGCCGGAACATCTTGGGACTCTGTCTTTGACCATCTCCTCAGCAGTTTGCCAGGTTTGCAGTTTGCCTGTTCCATCCTAACCCTTTGCTTCTCACTGTTGTCCTGAGATTCAGAAGCCTGGTTTTGCCTTAATTATGTTTCTGATGAGCCCAAGGGAGGAGGGCTGATGCCTAGGGAATGGTTAGTGGTGAGACTTCTCTGCTTCCCATGTGATGTACTAATTTGATCAGTTGAGAGAAACTTCTAGAATAACTGTCCCAGAGATGGGGGTGGGGATATATGTGTCTTTTGGGGGAAGGAGGAGGGGTAGGAGCAATAAGATGGTTTACTCCTTGCCTTTTTAAAAGGACAACATTGTACTACCCTAATTAGGTTCAAGAAAACAAGTAGCGATAGTAACTACTTGCTATTCTGAGTATTTGTAATTATAGGACATTTATATGTTCAGGATTAGAAGATATTTCCTGATCCAAAACAGGATAAGGGTGTGTCCCCAGCCAAGAAGAGGTGGCAGCATCCATGTGAACATGTTTCAAGTTACATGTTTTGCTGATGATTGCTCTTTACCTCATTCATTTGGCCCTTTTGGTTTTAGGTGTGGTGTTTAATACACAAGTCAACCAGTATTGATTGATAGGTCTGTCTCCATTTTCCTGGTGAAAAAAACTGAATCTAATGTCTGATTTTCCAAGGTCCAGGCTACCAAGGTCAAGGAATATCTTCTTGAGGCCTCAGGGACCTGAGCCTGCCTGGTCTACTGAGTAGTCATCTGCCTGACTGGGCTTTCAGCTCCCAGCCCAGAGGCCCTTTGCCTTGTAACCAGACCTCCCACCTTGCATCTGATGAATGAGGGAGGCAGCCTCCAAAGGAAATTGTCTGAGATTGTGAACTGATGGGGCCAAGGCCATATTTACCCTTCCTGTTTCTTGTCTACAAAGAGCAGATTGAATCATTAGTGCTCATGTTTGTTAATGATAATTACATGTTTCAAGTACAAAGCATTATTCTGTAGAATATTTACTAAGATGGTTTACTCCTTGCCTTTTTAAAAGGAGGACATTGTACTACCCTAATTAGGTTCAAGAAAACAAGTAGGAATCTACATAACATCATCACTTTTCTCCCTAGGGCATACTGGGTGGTGTGCAAGCTATTACTTGAACTTAAGAGTCTGCTATTAACCTGAATAATATGAAGATCAGAGAAGTGATGTCCACCAATGAGACATACAGAGAGCATTGGGTTATCTCCCAAAGCTAGGCAATGTAATTCCTTTATAGTTACAGGTTCAACACAATGTTAGGAACACGGTAATGATAGTCACGATAATTGTAATAATAATGATAATAATGGCAATAAAAATAATAACTCTAATGTGAACTATCTCTATCTCCACCATCACAACAGCTAATATTGGTTGGCTCCTACTTTCTACCAGGCCTAGATTAAGCATTTTATTTGCATTCTCTCCATCTGCATAGAATGCTGATTACTATGAGGTAGGTCCTATTAACATTCACTTTTTACAGTTGAGGAAATTGAGATTCAAAGAGATTAGATAAGTAGCCCAAAGTTAGACCGCTAAGTCCCAAAGGGGCAGAACAAGAAGTAACCCTCCAAATAGCACAGAACGTGGTCCAACCTCGCTGCAGCTTTGACCCACAGGCAGGTGTCGTGGCCAGTACTCTTACAGGTTTTCACACTTGTCCCTGCTCACCTGCCCTTTGCCCCTACCATTGACATTTTGTGTCTTTTGCATTGAGGCAGCCAAAACATTCAAATATATATAAATAGGTCAAGATCGTTCAAGAATATTCAGGCTCTAGGGGACAGCAGAAGGAATGAAGAGTAAAAATCACCCAGTTTTAAAAAATCCCAACTCTGGAGTCACAAACACATTAGTGTGTCCTGCTGTGGCTTTTCCTCTTGTAAATAGTTTGTCCATGTTTATTCCATAGTTATTCCATATTTAAGTTTTGAATTTTAAGTTTAACATAAGTATTTTCTTACACCTTTGCTCTCATAGTCCTATCTTTTTTAATTTAATATTTTTTAATTAAAAAGTGATGTACTTATTTTTGTGCTGGGTCTTCATTGCGCTGAAGGCTTTTCTCTAGTTGCAGCAAGTGGGAGACTACTCTCTAGCTGCAGTGTGTGGGCTTCTCATTGTGGCGGCTTCCAATGTTGCAGAGCACAGGCTCGAGGGTGCGCGGACTTCTTAGTTGTAGCTCATGGGCTCAGGCACTGGGGCTCTCAGGCTTTAGAGCACAGGCTCAATAGTTGTGGTGCATGGGCTTAGTTGCTCTGTGGCTTGTGGGATCTTCCCAACCCCGGGATCAGACCCTGCATTGGCAGGTGGATTCTTTACCACTGAGCCACCAGGGAAGCCCTCATAATCCTACCTTAATGGCTGCTGAGCTCTCTACTAAGTGCATATGGTTAGTGGGCTTTTAAGTCTATGCCACAGGAGGTGGTATCCTTCCGTTGCTCCCATGTGCCAGGCGCAGGCTTTTGCTCAGCATACTGAGTGCTTGTTTCTGTCTGCTGCCAGGTGGGTTGGAATTGTGGGGTGTCTCTACCCCCTCACATTGTAAATAGCTTGTATCTTGAGAGGGGTCTCTATGGGGTTTGGCAGGAGTCCTACTGGCCTGGAGCTCAGGAGACCCAGATTAGGCTTTGTATGAAATTAGCTGCAAGTCTTTCGGGTAAATTATTAATATTAATGCTTCATCTTAGCATCTCCACCTCTGGGCCACTTACATCTAGTCAGTGCTGTAATTGCGTGAAATCAGGGGTTTTCTGCAGTCTCTTGGTTTATAGCCCAATCAGTTCCAAATCGCTGCAGCAGTTTTGGTAGGGCTCAGCTGAGTTATGCTGAGTTGCTTCAAGCAGAGAATTGGTTTTCAAGATGACCAGACCCATGGGCTCTTGAAAGCTGCAGTGTCTTAGCTGCTTCAGTTTGATTCTTGCTGTTCCCACTTCTGTGTTTCCACCCTGCCAACTTTTTCCCCGGCCTACTCACCAGCATAGATAGTACAAAGTCTGTGCTAAACAAATGTGAGTTGAGCAAATGAATATATGTGCAGACAAATGATCTTGGTCCTCGTTTAAAAATCTTTAGCACAATGGCTGACCTACCTCATCAAATTAATAAGTAAGATTAGTTCATGTAGATGCAATGGTCTTATTTGTAATAAACAGGGACTTAAGCTTGTGAGTCTCTCATAACATCTTTCAGAGCAATTTTCCTACAAATTTGATTATCATTTCTTCCCTCATGTTACAGAAAAAAAAACAACACACTTTGTGGAACTTCGTATTTTGTCCCCTGTATTGTAGGGTGAGATGGGTTTTTGTTTATGTCATAGCAAAATCACAGCTTAGGATGTAATCATTGTCTCATTTGACCAGCAGAAAAAATTAGAGAGTTGAGGGTTTCCTGCTTTCTACGGCCATAGAGCTGGACCCATGGGGTGACGTGGTTTCTTCTGACTGGCTCTCTGAATCTTCCCTGGTGATACTAACCTTTAATTTGTTTGCTTATGTCTTGAAGGCATCTACCCACATCTTCGTACAATATCTAAGACTCCTAGAATAAAGGTGCTTCCAAGGAAGCCAAATCTTTGCATTTCTGGCCCTATGTTCTATCACAGACTAAAAGAAACAAAACTGAGTTCCCACTGCCCTCCTCGGAAAGACTTAATTTGGTGTCTACCTCAGTGCAGAAAACTTGCCTCCATCTCCCCAGATATCATTAATTGGTCTTAGTTTTCCCAAGCTGATGTGCTGACTGCAATGGCCCCCGGTGGGTGGATGAGAGCTTGGAAGCAGCATGCGGTGGTTGGTAAATCTGCTGGCAGATAGACAAGTGGCCTGGTTTTGTGTGTGTCTGTTTGACATGTCATTGATAATAATGCCTCATTTGTTTAGGCCTTTGTATCTGTTATCTATTGTGTAAAGTAGATACACAAACTCAGTGGCTTAAAACCACCACCATTGTATTTCTCATGATTGTGGGCCAGCGACTGGGGCTGGGCTCAGCTGGATGGTGGGTCTGCTAGGCTCCCATGGGGTCCGTGCCACCGTGTTCAGCCAGTGCCTGGGAAGTTGATATAGGGACCTCAGCTAGGATGACTCAGCTCTGTCATGTGGTCTCATCCTCCAAAGGTTCTCTCAGGCTCCTTCACAAGATAGAAGTGTCTGGTAAGAAGGTAAGTATTGAAGTAGCACAGTCTGTTGGCCAAAGAAAGTCATAGATTCAGCCCAGAGTCAAGGGGAGAGTGTTGAAAATAGACTCCAACTCTTGGTGGGAATAGCTGCAATGGATTCACAGCCATTTAAAATTTATCTGGGCTCTTAACTTTGATATGAAAGCATTCTGAAATTAACATTACTTTATATGACTTTAAGGGCTTCCCTAGTGGCTCAGTGGTAAAGAATCGGTTGCCAAGCACAAGATGTGGGTTCAGTCCCTGGGTTGGAAAGATTTCCTAGAGAAATGGCAAACCATCCAGTATTCTTGCCTGGGAAATCCTATGGACAGAGGTGGGCTATAGTCCATGGGGTTGCAAAAGAGTCAGACATAACTTAGCAACTAAACAACATCAACATTTGACTTTAAGTCATCCTGGAATAGAGATAGTGTTGTCATTGCATCTGAGAGCAGAGAAATTTGGAAAACAGTTCTTCTGTAGCATACCCGAGAGTATAAGAATAAAGATAATGATAATATCAGCAAATACTAATAATTGTTATTACTATATGCCAAGCAGTGTTTTAAGTCCTCTAAATATCATAATGCATTTGGTCATTACAGAATCTTATGAGTAGGTATCACTTTAATCCCCATCTTGGTGAGAAAACCGAGGCCCAGCGAGGTTGAGAATGTCCCCCAACATTGTAGGGCTGCTAAGTGGCAGAACAGGGGCTTCTCCCCAGGTGCTCTGGCTCCAAAGTCTGTGTATTAACCCCAAGTGCCTGTCAAGTGATGGAATTTAAGTCTCCCTCTGAGAGTGCTCTCTTGGGCCATGTAATTTTTCGAGAGACAAGGGGATTGGCTATTTGGAGAGGGACATTAGGTCTTTCTGGGTACACCCATGGGGCCAAAAATGGATCTAGTCACACTGCTAGAGACCCTAATTAGACATAATAAAGACACCAGATCCCTGAAACAGAGAGTAATTCTCCTGGATGTGTATGGGGAGTGGGGGGTGTCTGATCATGGTATCACTCTGCTGTTCTTTTGCTGGGAAAGGCATTGAGGAATGAGAATATTTAATGTTCTTGCCAGTCTTTGGACAGCCTCTTGTTCTTAGATTCAGGTAACCAGACAACTTCGGCTCCAAAGAAAAGAATGTTGTGTTTACTTAGCTTTTTGTTGGAGGACTACCCCTGAGAAACCTTTTTAATACAGTGTTTGTCCATCTCCAGGTGGGACCAGGTGGTTTACCTAAGGGGAGAGACACATTTTGTTGAATTTGTAAGGCCATCCTCACAGCCATGGATTAAGTGGTCCACGGCACCTATATCTTAGTCTTGAGCCTGCAGCCCCTCCTCAGTGTGGGTAGTGTAGCTGTGAGTCAGATTTTAGAGCCAGGATTACACTGGAATCTCAAAGTGGTGATTTCCCACTTTGCATCTAGCACCAGAATGGGGGAAGAGACCACAGTCTAAGGCTTAAGAGCAGTCATTCTAGCCATCTGACGTCTCCTCTCCATTAGATCCCATTGTTGTCTCTTGACTCCACAACTACCCTCCTGCTATTTGGACCTGATGTCCTGGTCCTCCTGTGGTGACTCATGTTATCATCAGTGCCTGTTTCCATTCCTGAGAGGCATTTGCTATTAATATATCTTCTGCATAGATGAGAACCTGCATATTCACGCCAATGGACTTGAGTAGAAACTGAGTGGAAAGCCAGGCAATCTGGATGGGCACAGCCCACCAGAACAGGCAGGAAGTGGGGACGGGCTGGGGAGACCCACACTGCTGGCTGCCCCTCCCTTTCCAGCACGTCTCACCTTCTTACCCCAGGAACTTCTTGATTGTCAAGTTCAAACTCCTAGAGAAGCCTTCCCCATAGCAGTGGAACCTCTGTTAACCTTTATCATCTTTTCCTTCAGCTACTCTTGAAGAGTTTATGATCCTGTCCTGCGTTAAGTATTTTTCCTCTTTGGATGCTTACATCCTATTTTTCTTATTCAAACCAGCTGGAACAGTTGATCCCCTAGCATAGAAACAAAACCCTGCCAGGCAGGTCTCTACAGGAGAAATTCTCCAAGCAGTGCTTGGCTGTTGGAGATCACAGCCGAATAGCTCAGACTGCCTTTACGGCAGGGAACGAGAACAAGCAGGAAGCTGCTTTTGTGTCTGAGGACTTTGGGGCTTTTCTTTCCTGGCCATAAACCTAATTGCTTCCTGGGATGGACCTGGTCAACAGACTGGTATTCCTCTAGCTCCCTCCTGCCTGGTCAGCCTGGAATACCAAAGCCTGCACCTTCATCATTGGATGGGGTTGAATACCATTGGTTGCCTTTGGCTCTTGCTGGCATTGCCTATTTTGGGGATTGGCAGTGCTCAGGAGATGGATGTGAGCGTGTGTGTCGTGGGGAGGCAGGTGAGAGACACAGCGGTGAGCAGGATGAGACTGTGCACTTCACACACTGGGGTCCACTGTGTGCTCTTGAGAGCGCTCAGATGGGTGTGCTCCAGAAGGGTGGTTATTCACCTTATCCCCTTAGAGGATGCTTCCGACGTGGCATTTCCTTGAATTTACTGCAGTTTCGACTCAACCTAGGATTGCTATGTTTCATTGTTCCCCTTTCTGGTTGGTTTTATGACCAGTGTTGCAGGATGACAACCCCTGAAAGTTTGTGTAAACTCCCCTTTCTTTTCCCAGCAGTGAAGATGATTGCTCAACAATAAACATAGAAAGGAAGTTAAAAAAAAAAAAAAAACACACATAAAACTTTGCTCTAGGCTGGCTCTTGGCAAGGAAAGCTGAGCTGGCAAAGGCAGTTCCTAAATAGGATGCCTATTCACATGCCCCACAGTCTAAGGCTTGTTAGTAAGTTTCTTATCCTGTGGCTC
Source organism: Bos taurus (assembly GCF_002263795.3). Taxonomy (NCBI): domain Eukaryota; kingdom Metazoa; phylum Chordata; class Mammalia; order Artiodactyla; family Bovidae; genus Bos; species Bos taurus. Next base: position 47,027,482 of record NC_037329.1, on the reverse strand, counting down.
TTTCTGGAAAGGTGGTTATCAGCAATCCAACCAAAAGGCAGCATTTCAAATTTAACTGGAAGTGGCTCTTGAAATTTCATCTTCAGGAAGTCTTTCTAGAGAAGAGATGAAAACTTCCTCTGTGTCTACACATGTCAAGCCCATGCATAATTCTCCTGTTCTCACCACGGTGACTTTCCATATTTAACCCGGAAACACTGAGTCCTGTCCACTAAATAGCTATGTTTCTCCTGTTTGTTGAATGTGGGTCCATCTTAGGATAAAAAGGGCAGAGTTGGTTATTCTGGGATGGCAGATCTGTGCTAACTACCCAGGATAGCACCACCAGACGGACAGTGAATGGAACCTGTTAGAACAGTGATGTCACCTACACCATACACTCTGATCACAGGGGCCCAGTGTCTCTTCTGCATTTAAACTTCAGGTATACTTCGGTCCCAGGTGGCGCTAGTGGTAAAGAATCCACCTGCCAATGTAGGAAATGTAAGAGATGTGGGTTCGATCCGTGTGTTGGGAAGATCCCCTGGAGGAGGAAATGGCAACTCACTAGAGTATTCTTGCTTGGAAAATTCCATGGGCAGAGGAGCCTGGTGGGCTGCAGTCCGTGGGGTCTCAAAGAGTTGGCCAGGACTGAGTCACTGAGCACACACACATTTTGATCAAGTGTGTGGTCAAGCCTTTTTATTGAAGTTTATGTTGGAGTTTCAGCAATATATCCAATTAGATTATTGCCATAATCACACATGGTATCAACCTATTTGGCTTTTATCCCATAGAACTCAAATAGGAGGCAGTAATGTAGGTGGTTGCTTGCCATCTATTAGTTTAGTTTATATATTTTTATTTTAGTGCCTTATTTGTAATTAAATGATATTCTAAAATTTTAAGTGAAATATATTTGTCACATAACTGTAAATTTAAGGTACACAACATGCTGATTTGGTACATTTGTATACTGTAACATGGTTGCCGCTGTAGCAATAGCACCTCTGTCATGTCACACCATTATCTTTTAGTGGTTGGAATAATTAAAATGTAGTCTCTTCAGTTCAGTCACTCAGTCGTGTCCGACTCTTTGCGACCCCATGAATCGCAGCACGCCAGGCCTCCCTGTCCATCACCAACTCCCGGAGTTCACTCAGACTCACGCCCATTGAGTCAGTGATGCCATCCAGCCACCTCATCCTCTGTCGTCCCCTTCTCCTCCTGCCCCCAATCCCTCCCAGCATCAGAGTCTTTTCCAATGAGTCAACTCTTCGCATGAGGTGGCCAAAGTACTGGAGTTTCAGCTTTAGCATCATTCCTTCCAAAGAAATCCCAGGGCTGATCTCCTTCAGAATGGACTGGTTGGATCTCCTTGCAGGCAAGCTTGATTATAATGCGGAATTGTTGTCTATATTCACTATACTGTGCTTATTTGTCTACTAGTTTCAAGTTAATAATATTTTAACCTCTCTCCCCCAAGCGGTACCCGCCTGGTAGCTCAGATGGTAAAGAATCGCCTGCAATGCAGGAGACCCAGGTTTGATCCCTGGGTTGGGAAGATCCCCTGGAGAAGGGAATGACAAGAACCACTCCAGTATTCTTGCCTGGAGAATTCCATGGACAGAGGAGCCATGGGGTCACAAGGAGTCAGACAATACTGAATGCCAAACAGTTTCACTCCGCACCCCCCCCCCCCGCCCCAGAAAGGGTAAATTAGAGTAAAGCAGTATGGAGAATAGTGGGGAGAATCAGATTAATTAGGGAATGAGAGTGCCCAGTGCATTTCTCGGAGAAGGCAATGGCACCCCACTCCAGTACTCTTGCCTGAAAAATCCCATGGACAGAGGAGCCTGGTAGGCTGCAGACCATGGCGTCACTAAGAGTCGGAAACGACTGAGTGACTTCACTTTCACTTTTCACTTTCATGCGTTGGAGAAGGAAATGGCAACCCACTCTGGTGTTCTTGCCTGGAGAATCCCAGGGACAGGAGAGCCTGGTGGGCTGCTGTCTATGGGGTCACACAGAGTCGGACACGACTGAAGCGACTAAGCTGCAGCAGCAGCAGCAGTGCATTTCTGGATTTGCTCCCTGAATTGGTTACAACTCTGAAAGGGAAAGGTTTTCAATTTTCAAGTCTTTAAAATGTACTGCCATGGCAGAGGCTTTTACTTTCACTCTTCCGCATGTGTTCACCCTATTATCGTCTTAGTTTTATAGAACACATTCCTAAAATAGCCAAGGCAGTGACCACAAGCAGAGAGCCATGTGCTGTTCCTCTAGGATTTCTCTCCACTAAGGTCACAGATGTTCTCGCCTCCATCTCTGCCCATCTCCTCCATCTCTGTGGAGACTAGGGGCCTAATGGGGAGTTCTGTGGAGAGGTTGCCTGGAATTGTGGGCTGAAATACAGACTGTAAATACCGAGTTTTAAGATGTGAGGAAGGAAAGTGACATTGATTTATTTGTTCTGTTCTTGGCCAGCCTGAGAAACCTGTCCCATGAGGTAATCAACAACTGCTTTTATCCTAACTAGTGACTTCAAGAGGGTGATTACTCACCCCGTCATTACCATTCTCCCTGAGTCATCCAGGCTGGCTCCTGTTGGTTTCAACTGAATAAGAATCTTCAGGCCGTGGACTCTAGGGCCAAGGTGCCTATTTAGTAACGTGAATTACAGACACAGGCCTTGGACATGGAGCCATGGCTCGTTCTTCTTCTTCTTTTTTTTCTTTAATTTTTATTTTTGGTTGTGCTGGGTCTTCGCTGCCGCACTCGGGCTTTCTCTATGTGGAGAGTGGAGGCTACTCTCTAATTGCAGTACACGGGCTTCTCATTGTGGTGGCTTCTCTTATTTTGGATCACAGGTTCTAGGCACGTGGGCTCAGTAGTCGCAGCTTGTGGGCTCTCGAGCTGGGTAGTTGTGGCACACCGGGCTTAACTGCTCTGCAGCATGTGGGATCTCCCCAGACCAGGGATCAAACTCGTGTCTCCTGCATTGGAAGGGGGATTACTACTGAGCCACCAAGGAAGCCCCATGGCTCATTTTGAGAAGATATTGTGTAGGTTCAGGCTTTTAGTTATGTGTCTATTTGAGGAATTGAATTGTCTGGTATCATCTAAGTGGCCATCTTAATGGTCAACATAGAATGATTCTAGGAGTAACCAGACCCTCCAGCCTGCCTGCTGGTGATATAAAGGACAAAGATATGATTATGCAAAAGGATGGTGACTTGGGGGCATCCCATGCTGGTTTCTTCTCAGAAGTGCTTCAGATTGACCACTGTGCATTAGGGGGAGGTCTTAGCAAAGACCCCTGAAAGCCTTGGCCTTGTGATGGTGCTGGCAGGGCTTTGACACTTAGGAAGACGTGTGCTGTTATGAGTACACTGAAAGGAAGCCGAGATCATGTCCATTTTACAGATACCCCCTGTCCCCTGATAAGCCACTCTCCTCAGTACTATTCTTGGGTCATATTGTATATGATTTGGACAATCAATCTGACACTAAATTGTCTTGGGCCAAATTTGGATGTATGGGTCATTGTAGAGATTAATATTGATTGGCACATGTGTTTAGTTCTGGTTCATTCCAAAATTCAGTCTGTTTCCAAGTTTTGAATGTTTATGTTCATCACAGACCTAAAGAAACTTAGTTTTGAAGGGGAGCAGTCTTGTAAGCCTTAGTTGAGGCATCACATGTTTATAGGAGAGTTTGACATGTTTTGAAATAGAAAAGGAAAAGGCAAATCTTGGGATACACATTTATGGGTTAGTTCAAAATCCTACCCCTTTTACAGTTTCTCACCTAATCCTTCCCGGGTTTAAATAAAATCAACAGTTGCTTTTACAACAGCTATTCTGTCACTGTTGTCTATCTCCAGGCACTTGAAATATATCATTAAACAACATCAGAATTAATCCAAGGCCCTTTAAACTGTAGACTGAGCTGCTTGGGGCAGGGACCTTTCCTTTGTCATCTTGAATTCCTAGGACTGAGAAAAACAAGGACTGGGAAAAATGCTTGTTTTATAAGCAGGCATATGTGAAATAGTAATAATGGAAAGAAGAAATACTGTGATCCTGAAGTGCTGGTGGATTGGTAGCCTGTCCTGTAGGGTCTGCGTTGGATGGGAGCCTGGGTGCAGGTGGGAAGCAGCTGCTCTGAGGTTCTTGGACAGGCCTCAAGGAAGGCACTAATGCAGGTCACTTGGTGGGTTGACTTTTACCATCCTCCATGATTCCTGTGTTGAAATAGGAGGGTTCAGCCCAGACAAATGCTAAGGAAACAAAACCAACTCTTTTATTACTCTCTCCAACATTTATAGCCAACTCTTATTCAATGCCCTTATCCTGGAGCCATTCTGACAGTCATTTTAATGATTTATTTTCTTTTTCACAACCAAAAAACAAATAAAATATTTTATCACCTTTTGGGTAGACTTGATGTCTTTCTCTTCATTTCATCACTTTCTGGGTCTATAAAATTTCCCTTACCTTTCAGTTTTTATAACACAAGGGATAGGAATTCTGTTTTTTTCATTCTTTATGTGAAAAAAAATTTTTTTTCAGTCTGAGGACTTTTTTGGTCCTATATCCCCAGGCTGTTGTTATGTGTGGTGGAGGGAGGGGGTTAAGGAAAGGGGGACACAAGGCCACATGTTTGCTGAAATATGTAGATGGCAGGGAGAGATTTTGAATAAGAAAAATATATATTTTCAGTGCTGTTCTCCACTATGGGGCTGTTGGAGCCTTTGGTGGTGAAGAAGTGGTTGTGCTGGTTTAAGAGGGAAATACTACTGCAATTTGCTCTGTGGTTTCTTTCCCAGGATCTACGATAAAAACCAATGATCTGTGCGAGAACCCACAACATTGTGATTACCCTTCTCCACTCAGAATTATATGTCTTCACCCTAAACTTCCTGTGTTATAGTTCACATAGGCTTTTTTTTTTTTTTTTTTTTTTGGCTCTTTGCCCTGTTTTGCTTATTTCTGCCTCATTTTTTGTATGCCTCCTTACAAAGTAATGTCTCTGCTTTTGAATATGCTATCTAGGTTGGTCATAACTTTCCTTCCAAGGAGCAAGTGTCTTTTAATTTCATGGCTGCAGTCACCATCTGCAGTGATTTTGGAACCCCAAAAAATAAAGTCTGACACTGTTTCCACTGTTTCCCCATCTATTTCCCATGAAGTGATGGGACCGGATGCCATGATCTTTGTTGTCTGAATGTTGAGCTTTAAGCCAACTTTTTCACTCTCCTCTTTCACTTTCATCAAGAGGCTCTTTAGTTCTTCTTCACTTTCTGCCATAAGGGTGGTGTCATCTGCATATCTGAGGTTATTGATATTTCTCCCAGCAATCTTGATTCCAGCTTGTGCTTCCTCCAGCCCAGCGTTTCTCATGATATACTCTGCATATAAGTTAAATAAGCAGGGTGACAATATATAGCCTTGACGTACTCCTTTTCCTATTTGGAACCAGTCTGTTGTTCCATGTCCAGTTCTAACTGTTGCTTCCTGACCTGCATATAGGTTTCTCAAGAGTCAGGTCAGGTGGTCTGGTATGCCCATCTCTTTCAGAATTTTCCACTGTTTATGATGACCCACACAGTCAATGGCTTCCATTATCTTCCATTATTTCCTGGAATTTGCTCAAAGCATTTGCTCATGAAGCAGATGTTTTTCTGGAATTCTCTTACTTTTTCTATGATCCAATATGTTGGCAATTTGATCCCTGGTTCCTCTGCCTTTTCTCAACAGCTTGTACATCTGGAAGTTATCACTTCACATACTGTTGAAGCCTAACTTGAAGGATTTTGAGCATTACCATGCTAGCATGTGAAATGAGCATGGTTGTGGTAGTTTGAACATCTTCACGTTGCCCATCTTTGGGATAGGAATGAAAACAGCAACACTATGTATATAGAGCTTCCCCAGGTGGCTCAGTGTTACCAAAAGCATTGAATATGATTTAGCGACTAAACAACAACTAAATATGTAAAATTGTGAGTCTTTATATTTATATATATATATTCACACACATATATATTATCTATCTATATTTGTATAAAAAATCATGTGTGTATATGATGTGTATGTGTGGGTACATATGTATATATTGAATGACATGGTGTTTTTAGTTACTATAAAATTCATATAAATTAATTTGTCTAGTAAGGTCATGGTTATTCTCTGCCTATGCTGTTGATAATCTAAACCAAAATATATAACTTTATATTTAGTATCATGTAGATTTCAGCTTCATGATATAATCTGTCAAGAATTTTTTCTGTCATGAAACAGTAGCTGTCTTTCCTGGTTTTCTGCCCTCAGTAGGTTTCATAGGAAATCTTATCTTCATTCAAGTAGCTGATAGAAGTATTAAAACAGCATAAATAAAGACAGAATTCTGTAGTATTACGAGAATGTTTGGGGTTGAAAGTGAAAGTGTTAGTCACTCAGTCATGTCCAACTCTTTACAACCACATGGACTATAGGTCACCAGGCTCCTCTGTCTGTGGAATTCTTCAGACAAGAATCCTGGAGTGGGTTGGCACTCCCTTCTCCAGGGGATCTTCCCAACCCAGGGATTGAACCTGGGTCTCTTGCATTGCAGGCAGATTCTTTACCATCTGAGCCACTCGTTTGTCTATTAAAAAAACATAATTTGGCAGCTCATGATTTGCTGTTGTTCCCATAAGGATAAAGAATTTTATGTATTGAGTTGCCAAATCCAGGTCATGTGTGGAATCACTGCATATGGTGACTTCAGCCATGAAATTAAAAGACGCTTACTCCTTGAAAGGAAAGTTATGACCAACCTAGATAGCATATTGAAAAGCAGAGACATTGCTTTGCCAACAAAGATCTATCTAGTCAAGGCTATGGTTTTTCCAGTGGCCATGTGTGGATGTGAGAGTTGGACTGTGAAGAAAGCTGAGTGCCGAAGAATTGATGCTTTTGAACTGTGGTGTTGGGGAAGACTCTTGAGAGTCCCTTGGACTGCAAGGAGATCCAACCAGTCCATTCTAAGGGAGATCAGCCCTGGGTGTTCTTTGAAAGGAGTGATGCTAAAGCTGAAACTCCAGTACTTTGGCCACCTCATGCAAAGAGCTGACTCATTGGAAAAGACTCTGATGCTGGGAGGGATTGGGGGCAGGAGGAAAAGGGGGCGACAGAGGATGAGATGGCTGGATGGCATCACCGACTCGATGGACGTGAGTTTGAGTGAACTGCGGGAGTTGGTGATGACAGGAAGGCCTGGTGTGCTGCGATTCATGGGGTTGCAAAGAGTCGGACACGACTGAGCGACTGAACTGAACTGAAGTATATTACAAAAGGAGAGATTGGTTTGGCTATATTTTACATTACTTTACCTATCCTAGACCTTACTAATCACTTCTTTCTTCTCTATTTGCTCACAAACCAACTGTTTACTAATCTGCACCTTTGTTTATTCAAATTCAGAGAAGTTTATTTGTGAAACTTCAGTGTCTAGTATATGTGACTCAGTTCTTGTCACACTCAGTATATGTGACGTAGTTCTTGCCTTTAAAAAGATGATAGTCTAGTGAAGGAAAGAGACATATAACTATAATACTCTGTTGATAATATACATATATGCACATGGGTATTTATGTTGCTTATATAATAAAGATGGAGTTTTATAAACACAGTATAGTAAATAACACCTACTAAAGGTTTATCCAAAAGATCATGGACAAATGCAATTATTTGGGCCTTGCAGAATAAGGAATTAATGGTTAGTTTTGGGAAGGATAGAAGCCATTCAATGAAAGGAATAGTCTTCAAGGATAAGTGGTTTGTGCCTAGATTCCAGACCCTGGCCTGCCCAGGACTTTCTGCCTGACAACATGACCTCCAGATTCTCAGACCTGTGGCTTGCACTTGGTCATGTTAACTGCTGTTTTGTTTTGTTTTTGCCTTTTCCTTAACTATTTGACTCACAGATTTCTAAACAAAGTCTGATGTTTGGGATTTGGGGCATTTAGTATAATCAGGTGACTACAGGCAGTTGACAGGACCTATCTGGTAGCTGCCTACATCCCAGCATGACAAGTCCCCCATAGATACTGTGGAAAGCAGTGGTGTTACGACCCTAAAAGTTGTCACATGCAACCATATAGGATTTATGTCTGACAAACTTTAAAATTAGGTAGTGCCTCTGTTTTAAGCCAGTAACTAGTGAGAAGATACCTTTCCCCATCCACATATCCACTATCCTCATGCCCTAGGACATCCAACCAACTTCACTTTGAAATGTCTCATCTCCCTTCATCTGTTGTTGAATTGTTCGGGAAGATGTGAAGTGGATAAATTCAGCTGTGTTTGCATTTTCTAGAGCATGAAAAATGGTGTTTCACTGATTACCTGTGGAGATCGAGGAACCATTTGTACAGCCCAGTGTCTTAGATTGCAGGTGGAATTGGTAGTTAGAGAACGGCCCCCAAGCATGGGAGCTAAATAAATTCAGTTCATGCTGCACAGAGAGAATAAACCTGGAACACCACAACGGTGTTTTCTTCAAACGCATTTCCGACCATTCCTCATTTGCTGAAGAACTTGTGTTTTTCCACGTTGGCCCTATGTTTCCATCAAACATGCAGCCAGTTGGCTAAGATAGTAATTTGCAAAGCTGGCTGGAAACCTGCTTTTAGCATCCTGGCAGGAAAAAGATGTTTGTTATAGTTGGGCGCCTTAGCTGTTCTTCCATCTGGCCATTTCCTCCTGTCTCTTACTCCCCTTCACCTTGTTTCTTTGGGAGCCAGTATGGCACTAGTGGTAAAGAATCCTCCTGCCAATGCAGGAGATGTACAGGGCAATGTAGACGTGGGTTCGATCCCTGGGTGGGGAAGATCCCCTGGAGGAGGGCATGGCAACCCACTCCAGTATTCTTACCTGGAGAATCTCATGGACAGAGGAGCCTGGCAGGCTGCAGTCCATAAAGTCACAGAATCGGACACGACTGAAGTGACCTGGTGTGCACACATGCACAGTGCTGCTGCTTATATGGAAGTGTGATGTGTTATTCGTTCAGGTGTGTCCAGACTCTTTTCGACCCCTTGTACTGTAGTCTGCCAGGCTACTCTGACCATGGAATTTTCCAGGCAAGAATATTGAAGTGGCTTGCCATTCCCTTTTCGAGGGGATCTTCCCAACCCAGGGATCAAACCTGGGTCTCCTGCATTACAGGCAGATTCTTTACCATCTGAGCCACCAGGGATGCCTCTTTACCGTCTGTCTCATTCATTTTATATGGAAAATGGATGTAAATGACTAAGGGCCATGAAACATCTCATGCATCGTGTTTTGGCTGAGAGGGTGGGCATTTTGAGAGTCAATACCAGGAAGCTTTGCAGTGAGTTCTGCAGGAGGTTGGGAGAGATGGCTAATGTTCTGTGAAGAAATGTCACACCTGTCAAGCACTATGTTACTTGCCTGCAACAAGCTACTCCAGCAGGCAGTCCTCAGAGCCTGCTTTCAGGACTGAGAGTGATTCAGCTAAACCTGCCACCTGAACAAGAATAAAGCTCACACGGTGTCAGCTTCTTCCGCTCCCTGGCCCTGTTCCTTTGCCACAATTGAAAGTTAACCTAAAAAGGGAACTAACATTTATTGAGCACTTACTGTATGCCAGGCATTGTGAAACATACGTAATAGTTAATTCACCGAATTCTCACTTTCTTAATTACTTCTTACCATGCTAGCACCAATGAATTGATGCTTTTGAACTGTGGTGCTTGAGAAGACTTTTGAAAGTCCCTTGGACTGCAAGGAGATCCAACCAGTCCATCCTTTAGGATATCAACCCTGAATATTCTTTGGAAGGACTGATGTTGAAGCTGAAGCTCCAATACTTTGGCTACCTGATGCGAAGAGCTGACTCACTGGGAAAGACCCTGGTGCTGGGAAAGATTGAGGGCAGGAGAAGGGGGTCACAGAAGATAAGATGGCTGGATGGCATCACCGACTCAATGGACATGAGTTTAAGCAGACTCCAGGAGATAGTAAAGGGCAAAGAAGCCTGGTGTGTTACAGTCCATGGGGTCACAAATAGTTGGACATGACTTAGCGACTGAACAACAACAGTTTTGAAATTGAAAGTTTACCATCCTGATTTATAGATAAGGAAACTGAGACTTGAAGAAGTTTAGCGATTGGCTCAAGTTAATCAATTTCTGACAGTGATGATCAGACCGAGTTCAGGATCTAAATAAGGTTTCACTGACTCCAATTAAATCCAGTACACCAAACCTTGAGAAGAACTTGTGTTCTTCTGGGGGTTGGAGATATAAGTACTCAGGCTGAGAAACAACTGGGCTTCCAGTGCAGCTTTTTATATAGAATGTGACATATAGACAATGACTTGTTCTTTATTGCCATCCAGTAATGTCAGTTCAGTTCAGTTCAGTCACTCAGTTGTGTCTGACTCTGCGACCCCATGAATCTCAGTACACCAGGCCTCTATGTCCATCACTAACTCCTGGAGTTTACCCAAACTCATGTCCATCCAGTCGGTGATGCCATCCAGCCATCTCATCCTCTGTCGCCCCCTTTTCCTCCTACCCCCAATCCCTCCCAGCATCAGAGTCTTTTCCAATGAGTCAACTCTTCACATGAGGTGGCCAAAGTACTGGAGTTTCAGCTTTAGCATCAGTCCTTCCAATGAACACCCAGGACTGATCTCCTTTAGGATGGACTGGTTGGATCTCCTTGCAGTCCAAGGGACTCTCAAGAGTCTTCTCCAACACCACAGTTCAAAAGCATCAATTCTTCAGCACTCAGCTTTCTTCACAGTGCAACTCTCACATCCATACATGACCACTAGAAAAACCATAGCCTTGACTAGACGGACCTTTGTTGGCAAAGTAATGTCTCTGCTTTTTAATATGTATCTAGAGCTTTATAAAAATTGTAAGATATTGTAATGACAGCATCTTGTCACTGCTGTGACCTAGAGGTCAGTATAAAATTAACTCAGTTTTCTACCATTCTGCCCTCTCCCAACCCCCTGAAAGACCAAATAGTGCAAGCTGTATGTGCTATCCTTTTGTTCTTTAATGGTTAAGTTGTGTCTGACTCTTTAGAGACCCCATGGACTATAGCCCACCAGGCTCCTCTGTCCATGGGATTCTCCAGGCAAGAATACTGGAGTGGGTTGCCATTTCCTCCTCCAGGGGATCTTGCCAGCCCAGGGATGGAACCTGCATCTCCTGCATTGGCAGGCAGATTCTTTACCACTGAACCATCAGGGAAGCTCATGGGCTTGTCCTCTAGCCTATGACAGACAACCGAAGTGACTGAAACTATGCAGAAGCTGTGCCCTGCTCACAGAGCTGCTGCTGCTGCTGCTGCTAAGTCGCTTCAGTCGTGTCCGACTCTGTGCGACCCCAGAGATGGCAGCCCACCAGGCTCTGCCGTCCCTGGGATTCTCCAGGCAAGAACACTGGAGTGGGTTGCCATTGCCTTCTCCATTGTGTGAAAGTGAAAAGTGAAAGTGAAGTCGCTCAGTCGCGTCCGACTCATAGCAGCAGAGTCTGTCAAAATTAAAGACCTCTGCATTTCCAACAACTTCAGACACATTGGCAGCTGACTCAGCTTGCTTTTCAGATTTTTTTTTCCCTTTAAACTTGAGAAATGCCTTTCATGTTTTCCTCCTGATAATAATGCATTGTAGATAAGATCTTCTAAGCCAAACAGCTGTTTTTTGAGGTCCTGAAAGCCTGTTGAAGGTATTCATTTTCTTTCTCAACACATGGTGTATCCCTGCACTTGCTCAAGCCAGTAGGTCTTGTCAATAAATCTGCCAAAGGCCAGGCCAGTCTGCACAAAGCATGCTTTACATCTTCTCCAACAGGATGAAAGGCAACCTCTTAGAGCTTGGTACAGTGGACATTATCAAGCTCAAGAATAAAAGTGTACATCTATCAGTTTGCCTTCTTGCCTGCCTACTGCAGTGGTCAGGAGATTATTTATTGTTCCTTCATTTGTTGTCGTTGTTCAGACGCTCAGTTGTGTCTGACTCTTTGCAACCCCATGGATGGCAGCATGCCAGGCTTCCCTGTCCTTCACCATCTCCCAGAGCTTGCTCAAACTCATGTCAGTTGAGTCAATGATGCCATCCAACCATCTCATCCTCTGTTGTCCCCTTCTCCTTCTGCCTTCGATCTTTCCCAGCATCAGGGTCTTTTCTAATGAGTCGGCTCTTTGCATCAGGTGGCCAAAGTATTGGCGCTTCAGCATCAGTCCTTCTAATGAATCTTCAGGATTGATTTCCTTTAGGATTGATTAGCTTGATCTCCTTGCAGTCCAAAGGACTCTCAAGAGTATTCTCTAACACAACAGCTCAAAAGCATCAATTATTTGGCACTTAGCCTTCTTTATGGTCCAACTCTCACATCCATACATGGCTACTGGAAAAACCATAGCTCCTTCATTAGCTAATTTGTAAATACCTATGTGTGGGGCCAAGGAAAGAGAGTCCCAGCCATGCTCTGTGATCTCAGAACCACGGACTAGTGGCAGGCAGGAGAGAGAAGTGCATGCCGGGAAGTCCACTTTCCTGTCCCACAATGATGCTTGAGTGCTATTCGTTCAGGAATAATTGAAAGGGAGGTTTGTGCATACAGTTACCAGACAGGGGATCAGAGAGCCTCAACTTCTCCTGGCATAATTATGGTTCTTCCAGGGGATTAGAAAGCTCTGCAGTTATGCAGATGACTTGCAAAGGCAACATGAGATATTTTACTACTCAAACCAAGTTGAGCCATCTCAATAACCCAGCAGCTAGCTGACAGTGCCAATCACTATTGTAAAATCAGGCGGTTTTGTGTTGGTGAATTGCTTGGAAGCCCAAAGAGCTGGTTAACCTATTTTAAGGAGATTTTTATATTTCTGACAGGGGTGATTAAAAAACAGGCTCTACTGCTCATATCAGCAGACAGGCTGCAGACATCATATTTTCCCCAGATTGCTAAGTGGGATACAGTTCTGTTTGTAGTGTTGGTGAATGCTGGAAAAGTAATTTTGATTTGTCACTTGGTAAACTGGGCATTCTGAATATGAAGGAGTTAATCAGTTCACAGAGGGCTGTCATTAATCCATAACTTACAGGCCCTTTTGGAAATGTGTCTTGCCACTAATGTCATTGCAGGCAAAGTCACAGTCCCCTCAGAATCCTTCATCCCGAAATGGTCCCTTCCAGTCCTGCCAGGGGCGAACTCAGCTTGCACTGTTGGTTTGTATATCATCTGTATAAACTCCAATTTTCCCAAATTTACAGTTAGGAGCATTGATAGTTTAGGAGCTTTTTTAATTAGATGAGATAATCCACAAAACTGGTAAGAAATCTTTCAACCTTAGTTAAAATGGAAAGAGCTATATCTTCAGTAGAAATTGTCTGTAAAATTCTACCACCTTTGCTTATTTTTCTTGACAGTAAGGAGAGGAAATACCAGAGCTGAAAGTCTGTCCCTTAGTAACTGGCAAAAAGGTGTGTTCTGGTCTCCCGAACTTTTCTCTGGGTATATTTAAACAGTGTTTGCTGTCAAAGAAGAGAAATGTCTACTTTCAGCAAAGACACTTTGTCCATCTCGATAAACACGGCTAAGGTGACGGTAGGCCCTGTGTGAAGAAGTGAGGAGAATGCTTTTTTTATGACTGGAATGCAAAAAGACAGATTTACTAGGGACTCTGCTGGGCTTTTCTCCCTAAACTTCCTGATTCAGTGGGTGATGCAGTCTCAGGTACGTTATGTGCTGTTACACAAGTAAAACCAGCAGATTTAATGACTCTGTGCTTCTGGGTCATAATTCTTTGGTAACAGCGAGAATCTCAAACCTGCAGCACTCCTTTATCTTCCCCAGGGCACAGACATTTCTCTTCGTAAGGTGGGGTTTTGTTTTGTTTTGTTCTGTCTTTTTGCCTTAGTCTCCAAAAAGACTATAGTGAGGAAAAGAAATAACCAAGTGTTGAAATATGAACGAGTCAGAGAAAAGTATTAACCAGACTCTTGCCTTATTAGAAGTTCCCTGAGAGGCTTAATGTGGGAAGAAGCTCGAGCGGGCATCAGTCCCACTGTTCTGAGGCCAGCCTGCTGAGCGTGTGCAGGGGCTGTAGCCCCGTCACAGTCCCTGCCACCTGTGTGGGTCGCGGTAGGGCACTGGCTTAGGCCACAGGCACAGTAAAGGGCTGGGGGACCCTGGCCTGGGTCTTCAAAGTACATTAAATGGTTTTTGCTTTCTGAGTTCTCGGTTGCCCAGTGCCCCCACCAGCCACCCCTGGCTTTATTGAGGTGAAATTGACAAAATTGTGTTAAGGTATATAGCATGGTGATTTGACATGCATATTCATATATATTGTGAAATGATTACCACAATTAAGTTAATTAGCACCTCCATCACCTTACATAGTGACCATTTCTAATGGTGAAAACACTTCTTAAAATTCGCTGTCTTAGCTAATGTCAAGTATGCAACACAGTAGTATTAACAACAACAACAAATCACTGTGTTGACCATTAGACCCCAGAACTTATTCATCTTATAACTGAAAGTTTGTGTCCTTTGACTAGAACCTCCCACTCCCTCTACCCCCAGCCCCTAGCAACCATCACTCTACTCTCTAGTTTATGATTTTGACTTTTAAATTCAACTTTTAAATGATAGTGATACACTAGTTGTCTTTCTTTCTTTGGCTTATTTCACTTAGCATATGGCCTTCCAGGCTCATCCATGTTGTCACAAATGGCAGGATTTTCTTCTTCTTTTTTTTAATGTCTGAATAATATTCCTTATATATGAATCCCAAATATGTATACTACATTTGAAAAGAATTCATTCATTGGTTGATGGACTTAGATTGGTTTCATATCTTGGCTATTATGAATAATGGTGCATTGAACATAGGGGTACAGATATCTCTTAGAAATACTGATTTCATTTCCTTTGAATATATACCCAGAGGTAAGATTGCTAGATCATATGGGAGCTCCATACTGTTTTCCATAGGAGCTGCATCTTTACTATCCCACCAACAGTGGACAGAGTTCCTTTTTCTCTACGTTCTCCCCAAGAATTGTCATCTCTTGTGTTTTTCATTGCTAACCATTCTAACAGGTGTGAGGTGATATCTCATTGTGATTTTGATTTGCCTTTCCCTGAGGACTAGTGATGTTTGTGCTCACTCAGTCTTGTCCAACTCTTTGCGACCCCCATGGACTGTAGCCCACCAGGCTCCTCTGTCCATGGGATTTTCCAGACAAGAATACTGGAGTGGGTTGCCATTTACTCCTCCAAGGGGTTTTCTTGACCCAGGGATCAAACCCACGTCTCTTGCATCTCCTGCATTGGCAGCCAGATTCTTTACCACTAGTGCCACCTGGGAAGCCCCTAGTGGTTTAGCACCTTTCATGTACAACAGAGGACGAGGTGGTTGGATAGCGTCACTGACTCAATGGACATGAATTTGAGCAAACTCCAGGAAATGTTGAAAGACAGGGAGGCCTGGCATGCGGCAGTCCATGGGGTCACAAAGAGTCGGACACAACTGAGCGACTGAACAACAACAAATGTACCTGTTGGCTATCTGTATGTCTTCTTTGGAAAGTATCTCTTCAGGTCATTTGTCCATTTAAAATTGGATTATTATTATTATTATTATTTTTGCTGTTGAGTTGTATGAGTTCCTTATATATTTTGGATCTTCATGCCTTATCAGATATTGCTTTACAAATATTTTCTCCTGTTCAGTAGGTTGCCTTTTCACTTTGTTGATTGTCTCCTTTTGCTGTGGAACCTTTTCAGTTCCTAGTTTAAAGTATTAATAGTTACAAATGCCCCTCAAGTGGCCTCACTTGCCTGTGACCTTGGGCCAGGCCCTGCATCTCTCTGTCCTGTCTTCCTCATCTGTTTGTGGCTAGGATTGGACTGAATCAATGGCTATTCAGTTGTTTTAAGCCATGGAACTCCTTACCCATTTTGTGAAATATCCAAATAAAAGCAATTTTATAAAATCAGACCTATTCTCAGTTGAGTGTAGGTGAGGGATGCAGGGTACCTCCCACCCTATTCAAATCCCTTCATCTGTTGGAGCTACAACAGCTTGTAATCAGTTCAGCTGATAACAGCCTGGCTGAATGCAGGAAGTCAAACGAAAGCCTAAAAATGCAGGTAATTTTACCTTTGTCAATCCTAAATGCTTGAGACAGCGTATTTTATAAGCTTTATGTCAACCAACCTAAAATGACTTAATCCATCATAAATTTCTAAGCACCAGTCATCCTTCTTTTATATGCCCTGTTCTTGTAACTGGAGTATTTTTAGCTTTGCTGTTGTTAGTGACGTGCAAATGAATTGGGTGATGAATTCTGTAAAGCATGTCTACCTCAACATTTTAGAACTATGCCAGGTCATTCCTCCCCCCACTCCCCCGCTCCTGAATTGCAGAAACTCAGACTGTTTGCCTCCCTACCATCCACTTTTCTAACCTGCCTGCTGCTGTAACACCATGTCCCCTTTCTTAACCTCTATATTGTCTCCTTCCAAAAAAATAGCCTCTTTGCTAGAAAGATGAAAACTCAACTCCTGATTTCAACTTTCTGCAAATTCCATGATCATTTAGTTTTCCTATCAAGCTGTATTTCCTACTTCCTTCTAATATACATCTCCTTTCAGTAAGTTGTTCCCTCCCAGTTCTCTGCCTTCAAGCCCATGGTCATGTTCTTTGCCTATTTCTCTCTTTTTCTTTCTCCATGAAGACCCCATATCCTTCCTTTGCCTACCAGTACCCTTTTCAGCTCCCCTTTCACGTCCTTCCATGCTCCTTTCTCTTCAGTGGTACTTAGCAAAGAAGCAGCATGTTGTGGCACCAAGATTACAGAACAGAGAGGCAGTGCTAATACTACTACCCTGGAACTCTGACACTTATTTGCAAGGTGCCCTTGGCTACCCTGGGCCTCACAGTTTCCTCCTCTATAAAATGAGGTTAATAATGCAGTATCTCCCTTGCCTACCTCACCATGTGGTCATCAAAATCAAAAGAACTATTGTATGTGAATGTATTCTATTACCACTTACTGTACCCTAAAGCACTTTTGATAATTATTAATCATCTCTGCCCTGTTCTCACTGTAGTCATTTCATGTGTGATATCTAGTCCCAATAGTTCTTTAGGTCAAAGACTTTTCTTAAATGTAAAGTATAACTCCATTTCAACTCTGTAGTGGTCATCACAGTGCTGACAACACAGCAGGTACTTCATATGGATTTAATAGAATTTTGATCTCTGGTATTTCCCAAGAACCTACTATTTCGGATGTGCTGGCAATAGTGGTCATTTAATTATCAGACGGTTATTTGAATTTCTGGCATCTTCCCAAAGCAAGATTGAAATTCTAAGGATCTAAAAATGGATGTGGGAGACCTTAGAAGCAGGGTTGAATAAGTTGTTTGGGTGAGATACTCTCTTGAAAATGAACTCAAGGTAGAACTCAGTTCTTGGACCAGTTGTAATGAGTCTGATAGTCATCACTACAGCTTGTAAAATTCTGTCATGTTATTATGGTTCCCTGCATCGTACAGTAGGTCCTGGTTAGTTACCCATCCTATATATGTGCTGCACTGTCATTTCAGTCGTGTCTGACTCTCTGACCCTACGGACTGTAGCCTGCCAGGCTCCTCTGTCCATGGCCTTCTCCAAGCAAGAGTACTGGAGTGGGTTGCCATTTCCTGCTCCAGGGGATCTTCCCGACCCAGGGATTGAACCCGCACCTCATTTTGTTTCCCATATTGGTAGGCAGGTTCTTTACCATTCCCAGACTCCTAATTGTCCCTCCCCTGCTCATTTCCCCAGGGGTAGCCATAAGTTTGTCTTTGATATCTGCAACTCTGTTTCTATTCTATAAATAAGTTTGTATTATTTTTTTAAGATTCCACATATACATGATATATGAAAGTAAAACAAAACAACAAAAAAACGTTAAAAAACTCTGTGGATGCTCACAACGGACAGGGAGAAAGTGTCAGTAAGTGAGGCTGCCTCCCAGACTCTAAGGCTACACCACATTTCACTGAGGAGACTGCTTCAGTCTGAAACAGCAAAAGAGCCCTTTGCTGGCTTCAGCTGGTGACACATTTTAGCAGTCCACATGAATTTGCATCCAACTTTTTCAAGTCAAAATAGGAAACAGGTTCTTATATTATGTCCATTGTAAGAGTCAGGGCTCTTGGTGCTCAGTAAGGTGATGGCAAATACTTCATGTAAGTAAAAATTATTTTATTTTGAATCATACAGAAATATACCATTTCTAAAAGGTATCTAAAGTGCCTTCAGGAAAATAAGCTAAACCTGTTGTGACAAACTCACCTTGGAGGACAGGGACATACTGGGTACCTCTTCCTACACTGGACATTTCATTTGCAATGAGTAAACTGGTAATCAGTAAAACTTGATTTTTCCAAGCTTGTCATATCTAGTGTACTTTATGCTTCTGGGAGAATTGAACTTTGTTGGAAGGGTGAAGTTTCTGAACTGAGAATGAGGACATGAGGGCTCTGAAGTTTGCTGGAAAACAGAGTGCTAGGCTACCAAGTTCCTAGTTCAGAATGTGGACACAGAGCCTCAACATGCTCCCCGTCAGACCACAGGTCTCAGTGTGTCCACCCCCATTCATTTATTCTGGTGATACCTGTGGAAAGTCACAGCCAGCATGCTTCTTTTTCTCTTGGTAAGAAAAAAATGTTTTTTCTCTAGACATTTCTTCTGTTGAACCAAACTAAACACATGTAGATTTGTTCCTTGCAGACTTGCTTATTTCTAGGAGCCTCCCTACAAGATTTCAGCATAAATAATACACTTCCCTACCTACTACAAGCTTAAGGGATCACTAGAAATCATTTTATAAAAGTAAATGGAGCAGTTAGTAACACTGCACAATCCACTGTATCTATAGCAACCTTCACCTGTTTGCCATTTGTGCATAAACTGTCTTCATCACTGTATTCAAACTTTAGGGCATGGACCCTGTCTTACTTAATTTTTATTTCTAGCTCCTCATATAGTGCATAGTAGGCATTCAAGAATGCCTATTAGAGAGAGTAGCATTGACATATATATACTGCCAAGTACAAAATAGACAGCTAGTGGGAAGCTGCTGTATAGCACAGGGGGCTCATCTCAGTGCTCTGTGATGGCCTAGAGGGGTGGGGTTGGAGGAGTGGGGAGGGAGAGGCTCAAGAGGAAGGGGATATATCTATACACATGGATGATTGACGATGTACAGGAGAAACTAATGCAACATTGCAAAGCAATTATACTCCAATTTAAAAAATATAAAGAGGTTTATATATATATATATATATCTGTTTACATATATATGTGTGTGTGTGTATATATGTATCAGTTTTCCATTTAAAAAGTTTGTTAATACTTCCTCAGCTAAGAAAAACTCCAAAGATAAGTTTGGATGGATGGTGCCGAACGTGACACTTCTATTCCAGTGCTCAGCATAATCACTTACACAGAGGAAGCCAAATCCGTGGACTACATGGTATGGCGATGCCATGGCTGCAGGGCATTGCCAAATTTTCTTTGGTCTGTTCTGCAGGGCCCAGTGAGCCCAGACCCAAAGGAATTCTAGCGACAGTGCTCTCTCAACTCTTGGTCTTGAACTACCATTGCCAGAAGGTACAGGCAGTTAAGTAGAAGCCTAAGCAGGGCTGGCAGTATTTTAATATACAACCTACATCGTAGGTCTCAGTAAGGTATTAAATTCCTGCAGTTCTGAAATTTTCCTTGAAGGATTTCATAACCAAATTAAACTTGTGAGAGTGTTGGTTATTGCTCCCACTGCTGTTTTTCTCAGTGCAAACTCCTGATTCTATGTCTGTTTGATACTTTTCTCCTGTATTTCAATTGCAGCTTTTAACTGTTTTAAGTTAATGGTGAAAACTCACTAGTATTTGCTATAAAATATGTACTAAGGGCTTGCCTTGTCTTTTCAACATTCTTTCTTTTTATTGAATTATAGTTGATTTACAATGTTATTTTAGCTTTCACATGCATACCAAAGTAATTCAGTTATTTATATGTATTCTTCTTCAGATTCTTTTTGACTATAGATTATTACAAGATATTGAGTATAGTTCCCTGTGCTGTAAAGTAGATCCTTCTTGTTTATTTTATACACAGTAGTATCTGTTAATCTCAGATTCCTAATTTATCCCACCCACTTCTTTTTTCTTTAACAGTTCAGTTCAGTCGCTCAGTCGTGTCCGACTCTTTGCAACCCCATGAGTCACAGCACGCCAGGCCTCCCTGTCCATCACAAACTCCCAGAGTTCACCCAGACTCACGTCCATCGAGTCAGTGATGTCATCCAGCCATCTCATCCTCTGTTGTCCCCTCCTGCCCCTAATCCCTCCCAGCATCACAGTCTTTTCCAATGAGTCAACTCTTCGCATCAGGTGGCCAAAGTACTGGAGTTTCAGCTTTAGCATCATTCCTTCCAAAGAAATCCCAGGGCTGATCTCCTTCAGAATGGACTGGTTGGATCTCCTTGCAGTCCAAGGGACTCTCAAGAGTCTTCTCCAACACCACAGTTCAAAACTATCAATTCTTCGGCACTCAGCTTTCTTCACAGTCCAACTCTCACATCCATACATGACCACTGGAAAAACCATAGCCTTGACTAGACGGACCTTTGTTGGCAAAGTAATGTCTCTGCTTTTGAATATGCTATCTAGGTTGGTCATAACTTTCCTGCCAAGGAGTAAGCGTCTTTTAATTTCATGGCTGCAGTCACCAACTGCAGTGATTTTTGAGCCCCCAAAAATAAAGTCTGACACCGTTTCCACTGTTTCCCCATCTATTTCCCATGAAGTGATGGGACCAGATGCCATGATCTTCGTTTTCTGAATGTTGAGCTTTAAGCCAACTTTTTCACTCTCCGCTTTCACTTTCATCAAGAGGCTTTTTAGTTCTTCTTCACTTTCTTTAACAACCAAACTTTATTTTCTATGTCTGTGAGTCTCTTTCTGTTTTGTAATTAAGTTCATTTGTATAATTTTTAAAGATTATACATATAAATGATATAGTATTTATCTTTCTGAATTCACTTAGTACAGCAATCTCTAGGTCCATCCACATTGTGACAAATGGCATTAATTCATTCTTTTTTATGGCTGAGTAGTATTCCCTTGTGGAGAAGGCAATAGCAGCCCACTCCAGTACTCTTGCCTGGAAAATCCCATGGACGGAGGAGCCTGGTGGGCTGCCGTCTATGGGGTCACACAGAGTTGGACACGACTGAAGCAACTTAGCAGCAGCAGCAGTATTCCCTTGTATACATGTGCTGCTGCTGCTGCTGCTAAGTCACTTCAGTCGTGTCCGACTCTGTGTGACCCCATAGACGGCAGCCCACCAGGCTCCCCCGTCCCTGGGATTCTCCAGGCAAGAACACTGGAGTGGGTTGCCATGTCTTTCTCCAATGCATGAAAGTGAAAAGTGAAAGTGAAGTCGCTCAGTCGTGTCCGACTCTTAGCGACCCCATGGACTGTAGCCCACCAGGCTCCTCCGTACATGGGATTTTCCAGGCAAGAGTACTGGAGTGGGGTGCCATTGCCTTCTCTGATACATGTGCTACATCTTCTTTATCCATTCCTCTGTCAATGGATGCTTAAGGTGCTTCCATGTCTTGGCTGTTTTAAATAGTGCTGCTGAGAACTTTGGGGTGCATGTGTCCTTTTGAATTAGAGTTTTCATCTTTTCTGGATGTATGCCCAGGAGTAAGATTGCTGGATCATGTGGTAGCTCTATTTTTAGTTTTTTAAGGAAAACAGTGGCACTAGTGGTAAAGAGCCCACCTGCCAGCGCAGGAGACATAAGGGAGGTGGGTTCCATCCTTGGGTCAGGAAGATCCCCTGGAGAAGGGCATGGCAACCCACTCCAGTATTCCTGCCTGGAGAATCCCATGGATGGAGGAGCCTGGAGGGCTACCTACAGTCCAGGTTTCTAAGAGTCGGATGTGACTGAAGTGATTTGGTGCTCATGCATCCTCATTTCAGTGTAGTATGTGATATGTATACCCCCCATGCAAGTATTTTATTATTAGATGCATTGTCCCATCAAGTGCCCCTTAAAGGAGAAGGTGACTGTACTTTTTATACCTCCTTTCTTCATTCCACAATATTCAGCAAACACTTGGGCCCCTGCTCTGTGCCAGTCCCATTGCTGGAGATGCCAGACTACTCCTACCTTCAGGAAGCTTAAATATGATGAGAGAGGGAGACAGATACTGCCTGTGGGCACACCTTCTTCTTCCCATTGAAGAATCTGATGTCTGATGAATGGTTGTGTGGGCTGCTGGGGCATTCAGGGCCGACAGGCAACATTTATCAGTGGGCTGAGTAAAGACATATCAAGGAGAATAATTGTTCAAGTTTGGGGCTTCAGACCCTAATATCACATTAACCTGGAAAAATAGTAGCAGTGATTGCCATCAGCTGACATACCACCCCCAGAGAGAGTAGTTGTTCTAGGCAGGCCAGGCCTCCTGTGAGCCGAGTCAGGAAAGTATCCCTAATTAGAGTAGCTCCCTGAGCTGGTTCATAATTTGCTTAATCACACTCACTTCTCTAAACTATGGTTTTGGTTTTAGGCGGGGAAAATGCAAGGTTTGGGGAAAGGGAAAGGAAGCAATTAGAATTCAGACTGATCCTCCTCCCTAGTCAGTTTGGGATTGGCAGAAAAGACAGCAAATGACATCAATGACCAGGTGTAAATATAAGGAAGCTGATTTGGAAAATGGGTCCTTTGAGTCTTATTTGGGTGAGAATCATTGAGATCACAAAAGGAAGCAGCTGGTAAGTTCCAAAAACCTTTTTTATGTCAGCCTAGAATATGAATAATACACTAAATGGAGTGTAGTGCATATATTTAAATATTTATGTTCAAATGGCTGTCATTTTTTAGCCTGCTCTGCCATGGTCCCATGACTGGATACAATTGCTTTTAAATGATCATTTTGTAGATGCTTGAAAGACATTGTTTAGAAGATGAAAATTACAGCAAAGCAAACAAAGAAAATGCAGAAGAGACCATTAGAAACCAAATATATCCATCCTGGCCAACTCTATTTAGGAAGTTTTGAAGGCAGTTTAGTTGTAAGGATTAAGATGGAGGAGTTTGTAATTGGACCTGAATTTTAATTCTGTTTGTGATTTACTGGCTATGTGGTTTTGAGTAAGTTACTTTTCCTGTCTTTAAATTTCAAACTCATCTGTTAAAAGGGGATAATAATAGTACCACTTCACAGAGGTGCTGTGAGAATTAAATGAATTAATGGTGTTCAGCGCCTGACACCCATAAGCCCTCAATAAATGTTAGCTTAAAAAAAGGAAGTTGTTCTATATGAGGGCTCATGGAGGAAACCATTAGCAAAGCATTGAAAAGTCTGACCTCTGAGAGCAGCATCTGTGTTTTAGGGACTAAAGCTATGGTGGTGAACAAAACCATGCCGGGCATGTGGTAGGTGCTCCATAAATACTGACTGAATAACTGAAAAAATGGATTGTGTGCATTTACAGTATATAAACTGGATTATTCTATGAAATTAACATGTACATTTTAAAGGAGGAAAGTATAAGGCAAGAAATAATGGGTGAAAATGTTGAGTGTGACAAAGGTATATATTTCAAACTTTTAGCCAGGAAAATGTTTATCCTGTGATTTCCCATTAGGGATGCAGGATCTGATCTCCTTTTCTCCTCTAAGGTCAAATGATCTGGGGGAGCTGTTTGTAGCGTTCTGGATGGTGTCTTCCTGACTGTCCACCCTCAGCTCCTGTCCTCTCCAGCTTTCGTAATGTTACGATGAGCCACTATTGGGGAGGGACAGGCACACATTGAAACTACTGATTAAGGATGTTCTTTTTTCCCGTTTGCTTCCACATCACAACCCTGGGGGCTCAGACGATAAAGAAGCTGCCTGCAATGCGCAAGTCCTGGGTTCTGTCCCTAGGTTGGGAAGATCCCCTGGAGGTTGGCATGGCTATCTATTCCAGTGTTCTTGCCTGGAGAATCCCCATGGACAGAGGAGCCTGGCAGGCTACAGTCCATGGGGTCACAAAGAGTCGGACACGACTGAGCAACTAAGCACATGACACTTTAACATCCCTCTGTGATGGAAAAGAGAAGCTTGGAGGTGCCAGATCCCAGAGTCCAGCTGCGTGTCTGTTCTATTTGTGAGCTGGCCCAACCCGGTGTCTCTTCTAAACTCCCCGGGGAAGCGGTTGACTGGTTGGTTCCACCCCTGTCTGTGTGTGGTGTCTTCCTCTGCTCCCTGTGTTCCAGGCCTCACACAGAAGGTGGGGAAAGGGGGTGATATTCTCTGCCTAACCCTTGCCTGAAGTAATTTCTAAGACAAGACGTGATGAACAAATACTGTCTATGGAAGAAGATGTACAGATTTGCTAAGGAGAGAATGTAGGTCTGGGACCTCCTGGTTACAGAATTGTATAAATCACTCAACACTAGTAAAGTTGAAGTTTTGAAAGTAGATAATTTCCATTTGTACCAGAGCTAATTAGTCTAAGGAAAATGGTGACAGAAATGTATTCTGTAACTTCTCAGGCAGCCCTGGAAGTCTGGCTCCAAAGACAGAGTTTTCAACGTACTCATCTCTGAGATGTTACAGGCAGGCAGCTAATATTTACTGAGTTTGCACTGTCTTCAGACATGATTCCAAGTGACTGTGATGTTCACTCACTCCCTTGAGGTTGTATTTTTTTATCTTCTCCTTTTACAGTATGGAAACTGAGGCACAAGGGGGTTAAGTGACTTCCCCAACGTTAGCACTAACTCTTAATACTTGATTCAACATGTGAGGAAACTGCCCACGAGCTAAATATTTAACTTGGTACCCAGCTAAATAGGAATTTCCCCCCAACTATGTGCACAAGGAACCATTGCATCCTTTCCTGTGGGAGTGGGTTATAGGCCCCTCTTACCTGTGAAGCCTTCATGTGGAGATGGGGGAGGAGGTTGCTGAATTCTGAGATTTCAGACCGTCAATTGGAGTCCTGGGAGATAAGCCATTTCTCATAGTTCAAAGAGCCTAACAGAAAGTGCTCATTTAGGGGCAATAAACAATGTGGGCTAATGAACATAAAAATTTTGTGTGTGTGTGCTTGTCAAAATTCTGTATATCATATTAAGGTAATTATTTTTTGTGGAACATGCTTTTCATGGCAGTTGTGCATTTTGTTTTACAACTTAAAACCTGGTTCACTGATTATCTTCTGCATTGTTGTTGTTCAGTTGCTCAGTCATGTCTGACTCTTTGTGACCCCATGGATTGCAAAACCCCAGGGTTCCCTGTCCTTCACTAAGTTCTGGAGTTTGCTCAGATGCATGTCCATTGAGTCAGTGATACTATCTAACCATCTCATCCTCTGCCACCTTCTTCTGCTTTTGCCTTCAGTCTTTCCCAGCATCAGGGTCTTTTCCAATACAGTTTATTTAAATTCTTCTAAAAGTGGAATCTGGGGTCTGGACTTTAGGAATGAAAAAGTTAGAATGGATTGGCCTGCAGTGCGAGAGGGATGTGTTGCTAATAGTCAACAATCACAGTGGATTCAAATGGATAGACCACTCCTGTTCTGCTGGGAGGCAGCGCTTCCTGGCTGTTCTCTCCCTTTCCTACATTTTTAATCCACTGTCATATTGCAGACAACTGTGACTGTGTTCTTATTAAGATCTCAGGGGCTTTCCCAATGGAATTTGCAAAATGTAATTAAGATGGTGAATTGTCTTTGACTCCCATCCCTACCACTAAATGAGAGCATTTTTATTTGGCTCTGCAATGTTTTTGTATCATTTGCTCTTTGGATTTACAAAGTCCCTGGTCCATTTAGAGAGAACTGTTGGTCTTTAAATATACAGTAGGTGCTTATCCATAAACTACAGAGCCAGTCAAACCCTGTTTTAATTTAAATTTTGAGTAAGTTACGCATTCATATGGATCAAAACTCAAAACAATGAAATGAGATGTGCTTTGAGAAGTCTCCATCCTGCTTCTGTCCTCTAATTAGGTGTATTATTTACCCCCGTCCCTCCACCTACATGTCATCACTTTTATTAGTTTCCTATAAACTGTTCCTGAGTATATTTATGCATATAATTATGAATACATATAGCAGTTTTTGTTCCCTCTCTAACACACAAAAATGACATGATACTCATATATTTATAACTATCTCTATTCATATATATATATATCTCCTAGAACTTTTTCACAGCAGAATATAGGGAGTATCTCCTTTTTTTTTTTCTTTTTTTGGCTGTGCCATGCAACATGCAAGATCTTAGTTCTCCGACCAGGGATGGAACCTCTGCCCCCTGCAGTGGAAGTATAGAGTCTTAACTGCTGGACAGCCAGGGAAATCCCATTTTTTCAAATGGCTGGATCATATTCCATTTTAGGTGTGTGTGTATATATATATGTATACACTCCCCTACACACACACACATACTCTTTTGATGGACACTTAGGGTTTTGTCCAATCATTTGCTATTATAAACAATGCTCCAAAGACTATCATGGCAGTATATTATTTTGCATGAAAGCAGACCATCTGTAAAAAAAATTCCCAGAAGTGAGATTTTGGGTCAAGGGTAAATGCATTTGAAATTTTAATAATGTTTCCAAATTGCTCCTTGGAGTCACGTTCCCTCCAGCAGTGTATGAAAATGACTGATTTCCTATGGTCTCCTCAAAAGAGTATTAGAAAACATTTTTATGGATCAGAGAAGTCAAAATTTGGAATTTATAAAGTATAGTTTTAATTTATATTTTTTCTATTTGAAAAGATGGTCAGCTTACATCATGTTGTTTAAAGGCCATTTTATTCATTTTTTTCCCACAAAATGTCTATTAATGTCCTTTACTAATTTTTCTGTTGGGTTCTGATAATTTTCTTATCAATTTTCAATGTTAGTGAGATTATCCATTATTTTGTCTGTGACATGAGTTGAAAATATTTCCCCCAGCTTATTTGCTTTTTTTTTTAACTTATGATTTTTTCTGTTATACAGAATTTATTGTTGCTTAATGTAATTGAATTTTCAAACTTTTTAATACATTCTAATTTTTTAATCATAGTCAGAATGGCCTTTCCCCTCTCCAAGGAAGTCATTTATATTTTCTTGTATTTTTAAAATATTTTATTACAGATAATTTTAAGCATAGACAAATTAGAGAAAATAGTATAATAAACCCCAACTACCTGTCATCCAACTTCAACAATTTGGAATATTGTGCCAGTATTATTTCATCTTATTCTCCCACCCATTTTCAGAATATTTAAAGCAAATCCCAGACATTATATTTTCTTTGTAAGTGCATCAATATATATCAATAACATGTCAAACTTTCTAGGATATAATTTCTATTTCATTATTATACCAGTGATTCCTTAAGATTATCCAGTACCAGTCTGTGTTCAAATTTTCTTTTCTGGAACACTTATGGCTTTGTTTTCTGTGTGTGCAATATGATATATGTACCCAGTTATCCCAACTCAGTTTCTTAAAGTTTATTCTTATCTTACTGGTTTTAGATGCCATTTCCCCCATATAACAGACTCTCATGTGTATTTCAGTCTGTTTTCCAGACTTTCTATTCTGTTCCATTTGTCTGTCTACTCAAATGCTGCTGCTGCACTGTTTTAATTACTGTGGCATTAGAGCATGTTTTATAGTCTTTCTGAACTAGTCATTCCCCAAATGAAATAGTAAGTAATCTACTCCAGTTCGTGCTATGTAAAATGACAGAAATATACAGTCCAGCCTCCTCAGATCAGGGATGGGTCTGGTGACTTACAAATCAACAAGGAGTGGGAGTACCATGTGTGAGCATAAACCTGGTCCCTAAGAAAAGTAACAGTAATCACACTGTGGGGAAGTAAATAGTAATAACATAAAAGCTGAGAACCTGGGAAGGGTCTTCATCTGGAGCTAGGAGGAGGAAGCAGAACTGGCAAAGCAAAAAGGACATGGTTTTGGTGGTTGAAACGTGCTTCTCCCTTGGGAGCAGATAATCCTGGTTTTCTTTGGCAAAGTCAGAAAGGCCGGTGGTAGAGGAAGTTGCAGAATTTGCTGTGTACCTGCCCTAGGAAACCCATCAGAGACATAAAGCGTGCTAAGAGCCAAGAGGGCCTGGCCGAAGTGTGTTGGGGAGACTGTGCGATCATTGTGCTCTAGGAAGTTCACAAACCTGAACAGGCAATAACCCTGAACTCCAAGGCTGCCTGTGTGCTGGCTGTGCCTCTGAAGTTGCAGGAGTGAACCTTATTGTCCCTTTCTCAGGAAAAGGATGATGTTTTATTCTGAACCCTCTTTCCAGGAGACAGTATTAATTCTACCTAACAAGATACCTTTACTGGAAAGTATCTGAGAGAGGACTTCTAATATGAGTTATTATGGGCAGAGACATCTGAAGTATTTAGCAAGGGCACATTTTCTTCTTGTAGTTTAGTCGCTAAGTCATGTCTGACTCTTTTTGACCCTATAGACTGTAGCCCTTCAGGCTTTTCTGTCCATGGGATTTTCCAGGCAAGAACATTGGAGCAGGTTGCCATTTCATACTCCAGGGGATCTTCCCAACCCAGGGGTTGAACCTGCGTCTCTTTTGTCTCCTTCATTGGCAGGGAGATTCTTTACTACTGAGCCCCCGGGAGGGTATACCATAATACCTCTTTTTCCTTTTGAAATGCATGTATCTGCTGGACTCTGTCTGCACCATCACAAAAGTCCAGAAAATGATAAGGTGGTCACAGCACAAGGAAAAGACCTGGATCCATAGTGAGTGGAAAGACTGAACCAGGATGACTGTGGAATGACTTCATCCCTGGCAGACACCCTTAATAACCTTTGACAGAGCCGGTAACCTCTTCATCCCCAATTTCCTCCTTATAAACTGCAGGAGAGCATACCCGCTTACCTCACAGGGATGTGGGGAACCTTAATTAGGTTCTGATGGGAAAGTTCTTTACTGATGAGTCATGATATAGTGACTGTGATAATTTGAGGCTGCATAGCCATGAGTTGCCTGCTGCCCAGATGCAGATGCCAAAGGGTAAATGGAAATCGGTCATCATCAGAGTCAGGGGAGTGGACTTTTCGAAGTGAATGAATGGGTGAAGTCATCCTTGTTCGGGCATAATCAACAGTTCCTTACTGAGTGTCTACCCTGTGCGAATGGTAGCAAGCAACTGTATTGGAGACAGGAGGAGGTTAGCAAGGAGTGGCAGGCCTGAGGTGCATGCCCTGAGCTGGCTGCTGGAGTGGCTGTTGGCCTCCTTGGAAGACAGTAGCTCAGATTTGTGACTCTTTGGACCAGAAGTCACCTTTGCCATCAGTGGTGCGAGCTGGGTGTTGGTTATAGTTGGCTTCACATTCCAGCATGATTTAAACAATAAGAGTCACTGGGGCTCCCCCAGACCCCCTCACTTTCCAGATGCCACTCTTACCAAATCCCTAAGCTAGCTTTCTCTCTTAGGTGTTCCAGTGAAAAGAATCTTTGTGTTCATTAACAAAAGGGGAAAAGAAAAGGGACCCCTCTTTTGGCCTCTTTGACTTCTGTATTTGCATGAAGCTGTTTTACAAAGTACTTTCAAGGTGTGCTTTATTTTAAGCACAAGGTAAAAGGGACTGTTTTAGGCATTATCATAGAACACTGTCTCTGCCAATAAGGAGTTTTATGGTCTGGAAATTGGTACAGAATATGGATGAGATCTCAATGTACATTTCAAGCTGAACCTTTTTTTTTTTTTTTTAGGTGTCCTTGGGTGAGAGTAGCAGGAAGTGAAAGAGGAGGTGAAGAGAAAATTAAGGGTGAGTACAAGTAGATTTGGAAGGTGAAGTAAATGGCTTCTCTGGGAAATGAGGCTGCTAAGACCATTATCCCAATAGGAAGTTTTTGGACTGTGGAAGGTGAGAGGTGACCAGAGAAAAATCAGAGGAAGTTCTGGAGAAAGTCCTTCATTTAAGTGACAAGCCCATTGTCACATAAATATAGTGTTGTTTATTGAAGCACAAGATTTTAAGGAAGGAGAATAGGGCAAATCATAATTGTGTTAATATGGAATTCTGGTTTTCAGTGAATTTATTTTTATTTTAATATTAAAAATATACAGTTTTTAAAGGTTATTTTGCATTTATAGTTATTAGAAAATATTGTCTACTGCCTTGTTGTACAACACAGCCTTGAGCCTATTTTAAACCCAATGGTTTGTACCTCCCACTTCTCCCGCCGACCCACCCCCATGCTGCCCCTCCCACCTGACTCCACTTGTAACTATTAACTTGTTCTCTACATCTGTGAGTCTGCTTCTTTTTTGTTATATTCACTAGTTTGTTATATTTTTCAGAGTCCACATATAACTGATAGCGTGTATTGTATCTTTCTGGCCTATTTCATTTAGTATATGCCCTCCACGTCCATCCATGTTGCTACAAATGGCAAAATTTTGTTTTCTTTCTGTGGCTGAGTAATGGCACCCCACTCCCGTACTCTTGCCTGGAAAATCCCATGGTGGGGGGAGCCTGGTAGGCTCCAGTCCATGGGGTCGCTAAGAATCGGACACAACTGAGCGACTTCACTTTCACGCATTGGACAAGGAAATGGCAACCCACTCCAGTGTTCTTGCCTGGAGAATCCCAGGGACGGGGGAGCCTGGTGGCTGCTGTCTATGGGGTCGCACAGAGTCGGACATGACTGAAGCGACTTAGCAGCAGCAGTATTCCATTGTTATGTATGTACCACTTCTTCTTTATCTGTTCATCTGTTGATGGACACTCAGGTTTCTTTCCCGACTCAGCAGTTGTAAATAATGCTGCTGTGAACATTGCGGTGCATGCATCTTATTCAACTAGTGACTTAAATTTTTTTCAGTAATAGCTGGGAGTAGAATTGCTGGGTCATACAGTAGTTCTATTTTTAGTTTTTTGAGAAACCTCTGTACTGTTTTCCACAGTGGATGCACCAATTTACATTCCCACCAACAATGTATGAGGGTTCCCTTTTCTCCACATCCTCACCAACATTTGCTATTTGTATTATTTTTGCTGATAGTCATTTTGACAAGTGTGACGTGACATCTCATTGTGCTTTTGATTTGTATTTCTCTAATATTAGCAATGTGGAGCTTCTTTACATGTTCCTATTGGCCATCTGCATGTCCTCTTTGGAAAAATGGCTATCAAGTTCTTCTGCTCATTTTTTAATTGGGTTGTTTACTTTTTTACATTGAGTCCTTTGAGCTGTTTACGTATGTTGGTTATCAATCCCTTATCAGTCATGTCATTTGCAAATATTTCCTTCCTTTCAGTAGGTTGTCTTTTTGTTTTTCAGTTGTTTCCTTTGCTGCACAAAATCTTTTCCGTTTAATTAGGTTTCATTTGTTTATTTTTGCTTTTATCACCTTTAATTTAGGAGACGGACCCCAAAAATATCACTGTAATTTATATCAAAGTGTGTTCTAAGTTTTCTTCTAAGAGTTTTAGGGTTTTGGTCTTACTTTTAGGTCTTTAATTCAGTTTGAGTTTGTTTTTGTATATGGTGTGACAGAATGTTCTAATTTCATCCTTTTACATGTAGCTGTCCAGTTTTCACTTACTGAAGAAATTGTCTTTTCCCCATTGCATATTTTTGCCATCTTTATCAAAGTTCAAGTTGATTATTGCTGATTATAAGTATGTGGGCTTATTTCTGGCCTTTCTGTCCTATTCCACTGATCTGTGTTTTTGTGCTGGTACCACACTGTTTTGATTACTGTTGTTCAGTCGCTCAGTCGTGTCCAACTCTTTGCGGCCCCATGGACTGCAGCATGCCAGGCTTCCCTGTCCTTCAGCATCTCTGGGAGTTTGCTGAAACTCATGTCCATTGAGTTGGTGATGCCATCCAACCATCTCATCCTCTGTCCTCTCCTCCTCCTCCTGGCTTCAACTTTCCGAGCATCGGGGTCTTTTCCAATGAATCGACTCTTTACATCATGTGGGCAGAATATTGGAGCTTCAGCTTCAGCATCAATCCTTCCTATGAATATTCAGGGTTGATTTCCTTTAGGACTGACTGGTTTGATCTCCTTTCAGTCCAAGGAACTCTCAAGAGTCTTCTCCAACACCATAGTTTGAAAGCATCAGTTCTTTGGCACTCGGCCTTCTTTATGGTCCAGCTCTCACATCCATACATGACTACTGGAAAAACCATAGCTTGGACTATATGGACCTTTGTTGGCAGAGTATTATCTCTGCTTTTCAATACATTATCTAGGTTTGTCATAGCTTTTCTTCCAAGGAGCAAGGGTCTTTTAATTTCATAACTGCAGTCACCATCTGCAGTGATTTTGGAGCCCAAGAAAATTAAATCGGTCACTGTTTCCATTGTTTCCCCATCTATTTGCCATGAAGTGATGGGACTGGATGCCATGACCTTGGTTTTTTGAATGTTGAATTTTAGGCCGGCTTTTTCCCTCTCCTCTTTCAACTTTGTCAAGAGGCTCTTCAGATGGTCTTTGCTTTTTGTCATAAGGGTGGTGTCATCTGCATATCTGAAGTTATTGATATTTCTCCCGGCAATCTTGATTCCAGCTTGTGATTATTGTAGCTTTGTAATATAGTTTGAAGTTAAGGCATGTGATTCCTCCAGCTCTGTTCTTCTTTCTCAAGATTGTTTTTACTATTTGGGATCTTTTGTGCTGCCAGGAGCAGTATTCATGGGTGGAATGTTCCCCATTATGGCTGTGACTGGTGTCTACATCCCCTCGGTGAGCTGCAGCCACCTCCCATCTTTCTGAGTGACTCTCTTAAGACAAGCAGGGAGGTCTGGCATGGGTTCCTATCAAATTACTGGTTTTGTCTTAGGTCCTGGTTGTATGTGAAATTTTGTGTAGCCCTTTTAAGAGTAAAGTCTCTATTTCCCCCTGTACTGTGAAGCTCCTGAAATTAAGCCCTACTAGCCTTCAAAGTCAAATGCTCTAGGGCAGAGGTCCTCAGCCTCTGGGCCACAGACTGGTACCTCCTGTCAGATCAGCAGCATCATTAGACTGGAAATAAAGTGCACAGTAAATGTAATCATTTGCACTTGAATCATCCCAAAACTTTCCCCCTCTCCTGCTGGCCCATGGAAAAATTTTCTTCCATGAAACCAGTCTCTGGTGCCAAAAAGTTTGGGGACTACTGCTCTAGGTCCTGAAGCAGGACCATGAAGGCTGGGGAATTGGACATGGGGTCCAGAATTCTTATGCCTTTTCGGAGAACCTGCACAATATAATTCTCCAGTCTGGGGGTCAACCCCCCCAGGGGTATGGGATTTGATTGTATCCTGAGTCTGCCTTTCCTAGTTGTCTTGTTGTGGTTCCTTCTTTATGTCTTTAGTTGGAGAAGATCTTTTCTGATGGGTTCTAGTCATTTTTTATGGATGATTGTTTTGCAGATAGTTGTTTTGCTGTACTCATGAGAGGAGGTGAGCTCAGGGTCTTCCTACTCCCCCATCTTTCCCCCTCCTCAGTGAAATGTTTGTGTTTAAATAAACTTACATTTCTGTGTTAGGTTCTATGATGGAGTAAGAGTACAGCTTTGAATACACTAAAGCTTCCATGGGCTCCAGTGCTATGTTCATCAAAATGTGTTCATTTTTCTCAGCTCTTTTATTAAATAAGGTTCAGGAATTTCACCTCCCTCTCTCTCCTTATTTCATGATGTTCTTTAGTGATGGTAGGAGCAGAAAAAAAGATGCATTTTGGTGGCCTTATGATATTTGCATGGGATTATAAAATATTTTTCAGCTAGATTTTTCTTGTTAATATTCTCATTTTCTTTCTAAAGCCTTCATTCTCCCCTTGATTAGTTTGTAGCATACATCCAGTTGTAACAGTTGCTCTTATACTCTCCTGGTAAAGAGGTATTGTTTAGTCACTGCAGCTATCCCTACAACGCCTGACACTTTGGTTCAGTGTGACTCACTTCCTAGTGTTTTGAGACTAGATTCACAGCTTCGTCAGGGTCCTGGAAGGAACCAGATGGCATATTCAGACTGGTGTTATTTGAGAGAATGAATAAGGGGCTATTTACAGTGGTTTGGGCTAGGTTTAGGAATATCAACAAAGGATAGTCCCAGCCTTCAGAGATGGCAACAGAGAGAAGCCATTTCTCTCCTACAGGCCTGAAGCTGTGAGTTGCTCAGTCGTGTCTGACTCTTTGCAACCGTATGGACTGTAGCCCACTAGGCTCCTCTGAGCATGGAATTCTCCATGCAAGAATACTGGAGTGGGTAGCCTTTCCCTTCTCCAGGGGATCTTCTTGACTCAGGGATTGAACCTGGGTTCCCCTGCATTACAGGCAGATTCTTTACCATCTGAGCCTTGGATAAGAAAAAATGGTTACTGGAACCCAGGAGAAGGTAGCTATGAAGTTAGGGACCTGACAGGATCTGAGAGGCATGATGACAGCCTGGCAGGGAGTGAGTCTGGGGAGTAAATACCTCAGTCTCACTCTCTGCCCACTCTCCAGTCTGCTAGTTTCTGCCATTGACCAAATCAAATTGAGAGCCCGTAGGAAAGGGAACTGTGTGCCTGGTCATCATAGCTTGGCTTCGCAGGGCACAGATCAGGGTGGACAAGGCTGGATGATGGGGCTGGAGGAGCAAGAGATGAAAGCCCAGCAGGGCTTAGTCCCTTTCACCCTTTTAGGATAGCTTGGGAAGATCATGTGGTCGGAGCTTATTTAAGGCCCAACCTAGTATGTGTTGAACCACATGTGAATACACTAGGCCAGCGATGGGCAGAGCTTTAGTTGTTGAAAACAGAGCTCTCACAATCTTCATGTGTTCACCTAAAATCTAAATGAACAGTCAACATGGAAATGGAAATTCTGTTGGTGGAAAAGATGAAAAAGCTTTTTTTTTTTTAAAAAAAAACACGTAATGCCTATGTGTGTGAGGCATTTAGAGACCTTTAGCTCAAGAATTGGAGCTGCAGTTCCCACTCCAGTGCTCAAGAAGGAAGGGCAATCTTGTATCCCCAAACAAACCCCAAGCATTTTCTAGGGTGGAGACTATTCCATGGGGCAGAGTAGACACAGAAAGTTTTCATGAGGGAGAAATATTGGAGCTTAGCCTTTAAAAAAGAGTGAGAAATACAAAGTATTTCTTTAAAGAAGAGTGAGAAATACAAGCAGAGTCTACTGTTCTTTTTTGGAATTTAAAAAAAATTTACTTTTAATTGCAGTATCATTGCTTTACAATGTTGTGTTAGTTTCTGCTGTACAGCAACATGAATCAGCCATATGTATGCATATATCCCCTCCCTCTTGAATTCCCCTCCTACCCACTCACCATCCCACCCCTCTAGGTCATCAAGGAGCACTGAGCTGAGCTTCCTGCTAGTTATCTATTTTACACATGATAGTCTATATATGTCGATGCTACTCTCTCAATTTGTCCCACCCTCTCCTTCCCACACCACAGTGACCACAAGTCTGGTCTCTACATCTCCATTCCCATCCTACAGATGGGTTCCTCAATACCATTTTCCTAGATTTCATATGTATGTGTTAATAGCCAATATTTGTTTTTCTCTTTCTGACTTATTTTACTTTGTATGACAGATTCTAGGGAGCCTGTTGCTTTTTAAAGCACGCTTTATGAGAACTGCTTTTATTTATAAGCATAGACAAAGATGTATGGATGTGAGAGTTGGACTATAAAGAAAGCTGAGCACCAAGGAATTGATGCTTTTAAACTGTCGTGTTGGAGAAGACTCTTGAGAGTCCCTTGGACCGCAAGGAGATCCAACCAGTCCATCCTAAAGATCAGTCCTGGGTGTTCATTGGAAGGACTGACGTTGAAGCTGAAACTCCAATACTTTGGCCACCTGATACGAAGAGCTGACTCATTTGAAAAGACCCTGATGCTGGGAAAGATTGAGGGCAGGAGGAGAAGGGGATGACAGAGGATGAGATGGTTGGATGGCATCACCAACTTGATGGACGTGGGTTTGGGTGGACTCCAGGAATTGGTGATGGACAGGGGCGCCTGGCATGCTATGGTTCATGGGGTTGCAAAGAGTTGGAGACGACTAAGCGACTGAATTGAACTGAATAGACAAAGAATATAGACTTATCAGAAAGCAGTTAAATGAAAATACTCCACTGAGGCCTAAATATTGTGCTCACATATATTCTAGAGTAGTTTTCTTAAAACTCATCTTCAGAGGAGTTTTACATTCTTCTCTCATATGTACTTAGATAATTACAGCATTTGAGAGCTGAAAATAGGTGTATTGAATTTGTCTTAAATCTGGCCCAGATATGGTATAATCTTAATCATATTGGCTGGTATGTAATCCATTGAGGAATCATAAATCTCAAATTTTAGATTTTTTTTTTTTTTGCATTATAATGCGTTAGTTTCTGCTGTACAGCAAAGTGAATCAGCCATACATATACACATATCCCCTTTTTTGGATTTCCTTCCCATTTAGTCACCATAGAGCATTGAATAGAGTTCCCTGTGCTACACAGTCCTTGTTGGTTATCTATTTAGAACATAGTAGTGTATATAAATTAATCCCAATCTCCCAATCCATTCCACCCCCTTCTAATTGTAGTGTTTAATACTTATTTAATAGTTTGATAATTAAACCAACAGTGTATAAGGACTTAGTCATTCTCCTTTAATTCCCACAACTCTGTGCAAAATAGATATTTAATATCTCTGTTTTACTGATAGGAACCTGAGTCTCAGAGCAGTAGAGGAATCAGCCAGAGGCGGCAGGTCCAACTAATGGCAGGGTCAGAATTTGCTCCCAGGCCTGAGCGCTTCTAAAAGCCATTGTCCCTGCACTAGACTGGTCAGCATGTACACTTGACTTTACCTTTGTAGGACTGTGAACCATTGCTTAAATGTCATTTTTCATGATGCAATTAAGACACTATTTATTGCCTATCATTTTTCAATTCCTCTGGGAATATAAAATGATGCACATATATATCTTTATGTGTACACTTTCTTCTGCTCCAAGTGGTAATATAGTGACAATTTATAGGGCAAGTGACATGCTGTAACTTTGTTATATATGTAGAATGCAGACTTTTTTTTAATTAGAATTGCTTTTATAAGCTTGTTACCTTCCAGAGAGTTCTTTGAATAATCTGTTCTGGAATTTGTGACTGTGCAAAAGTTAGCATGATATTCTTTTGCCATTGCATGTAGTTTATTGTTGGTTTTCAAATGGCCTCCTGTTTTAGAATGATAGCCATGAACATGTTCTTGTGCAATACAATTTTAGATATAGAATCAGGAATAATTTGAGCTAGTTCTATAAATCATGGTCCGTGACATAAAGCCTCAGGACAGAAGAAAGACACCAGGACAAATGCATAGCAACAGTTCTGCATCCTAAAGCTTTCCCAAATGAAAGATAACCGTGTGGATGCTGAAAGCAGCTGACGTGATTGGTAATATAGTCTCTTACACAGAGTTCTAGGGGCTTCCCAGGTGGCGCTGGTAGTAAAGAACCTGCCTGCCAATGCAGGAGATTTAAGAGATGCAGGTTAGATCCCTGGGTGGGGAAGATCCCCTGGAGGAGGGCTTGGTAACCTACTCCGGTATTCTTGCCTGGAGAATCCCATGGACAGAGGAGCCTGGAAGGCTATGACCCACAGGATCACAAAAAGTTGAACGTGACTGAAGCGACTTAGCAAGAACACATGCTCACGGTCACTTTGTCATAGCACTTAAGCAGTTATTTCATTCATAAGATATGTATGTACATCTGCATATATGTACACACATATAAACATATATATGTATACACATATATACATACGTATATACATATGTACACATATACACACATATCCAGATCAAATTATCATCTCAGATTTCTGTTTTGGTACAGATATTCCATCATGTTAGAATATATACAGAGAGATTCAAATGAGACACACATCAGTATACATACTTTATTTCTATGGTCATTTTCCTATGTCTGCTGAGGTTAAATGCAGTCAAAAGTGCTCGCCGTCACTTGCATGTCTAGTGACCTTGAAAGCTAAGTTTTCTCAGTTGAGTTCTGTATGCCATGTGTTAGAGAAGGCATATTTTGGATTGTTCTCCTCTACTCAACAATTGTAGAATATTGGGTCCTTAGCCAGTGTTCTTGCATGGAGAATCCCAGGGACGGGGGAGCCTGGTGGGCTGCCGTCTATGGGGTCGCACAGAGTCAGACACGACTCAAGTGACTTAGCAGCAGCAGCAGCCAGCTATTGGACATTACAGCCTAGATTTCTATTATGAGAACTTTGATTGGCTATTAAAAGACATGAGTTCAGTACAGCAAGCACGGATGGGGAACATAAAACACAGTGTCCTCCGTGCCTAGCCTCTGCTGCCACTCGGTTTACATCCATGCAGGTCTGCGGGTCGCATGGCGCATTAACAGCACCAGCACCTCTGTGCCTGCAGCTCTCTTGAAGAGGTTCTGTCCAGTTATTCTGTCTTCCTCTCAAATTAAAGACACCTCTCTTACACAGAAAAGAAAATAACATCCCTCATTTGCCTGCCTGACAGCGGAAATATCTTTATAAAATTGCCTCAGTATTATGCCTTTGGCTTTTTTTCTTTAAAGAAATGGCCAAATGAGGGATGTGTCTTGAGCTCTTCAAAACAAATTTCAGGCATTATCTGCATGTTCTTTGGTGCTTTCTGTAGAAAAATGCATAGGGCCCATTAATTTGAGAATTAAGGACTAGGGAGTTTTCTGTTTACAAATCATGAGAATGTGTATTCCACATGTTTCCCTTGGTTCCTGGGCAGTACAGAGCAGAGCATGACATACAACAGAGGAACACCATTTGTACAAGGGGTTAGGATCTTTATTTTTCCTTTCATCCAGTATGGTTTTTACACCGTATTTTGAGAACCTTAATGCTTTAATTGACTTGGCATAGGCCTCTTAAAAATCACTTATGGAAGCAAACTGTGTAAAAATTATTCCACCCATGTGAAGGATACTATTAGATATAATCAATTAACATATTTTATTAGGTCTCTATCATCTGTCCAAATAGTTCAATGAAACACAATAAACCAATCTTGATCCTTTGTAAAAGGAATCCATTTTCCAAGTCTTAAACATCTAAGCTTTTAAATATTGTTCATTTGGAGTTCTTACTGTCTTATTTCTCCAGTGTCATGAAAGCCTTCTCAAAAAGATGTAAAATTATATCTTGGACAAAAATGCAGCTGAAAAGCTATTACGTTGGAAGTATCTTTTAGCTATTTCTTAAAATTTGAATCCCATTTAAAAAGATTTCTTTACAATTGATTAGACTATTTCTTCACCCAAATTACATACTTATGGGCCCTGTATTAATTCACAATTAGATTTAAATTTGGTTTGCATAATGAAATGATTTTAATATTAGCACAGTTTTAGACAGTATCTTGTACCACAATGCATGTAGTAGGAACAACTCCCATCTTAACACTGTAAAATGCACACCTTTATGTTTAGAAATGAGATACTCAGTTCGGTGAGTTTTTGATCCTGTGTTTGAGATTTTTTGAAAGATTTTCTTTAAAAGAGAACAGCGGGAATCTGAAATATTATGGTAATATTGTATTTCATTATGACTTTTTAGGGCATAACTAAAAGTCTTCATTAATATTCTTCCCCTAAAATCATAGAATATTAGAAGTGAAGGAACCTTGGCAGTCATTCATCCCAGCTTTCCACTTGGTTGCAATAGAGAGAACTTCAGAATCTTCTTGAGAAATGAGTGCCCAGAACTCCACACTGTGTACCAGATTTGGTCCAGCTGGTATGGAATGGAGTTAGACAGTTATATCCCTTGATCTGATCTCTATTCTGCTAATATTGTCTGAAGAAGCCTCAGGGCAGGAAAGGAGAGGGAGAACAAGTCTTGAACATCATCTCAGTAAAATAGGAATTACCTATGTTATTGCACTCAGTCCACACAATTTAGAAAATTTGCCCACCTGACTCTAAGCCTCACTTGTCTTACTGGCAATGGGGACAGTACTTCTCTCTCTCTTTTTTTTTTTTTCTAATTTTATTTTATTTTTAAACTTTACATAATTGTATTAGTTTTGCGAAATATCAAAATGAATCCGCCACAGGTATACATGTGTTCCCCATCCCGAACCCTCCTCCCTCCTCCCTCCCCACACCATCCCTCTGGGCCATCCCAGTGAACCAGCCCCAAGCATCCAGCATCGTGCATCGAACCTGGACTGGCAACTCGTTTCCTACATGATATTTTACATGTTTCATTGCCATTCTCCCAAATCTTCCCACCCTCTCCCTCTCCCACAGAGTCCATAAGACTGTTCTATACATCAGTGTCTCTTTTGCTGTCTCGTACACCGGGTTATTGTTACCATCTTTCTAAATTCCATATATATGCGTTAGTATACTGTATTTATGTTTTTCCTTCTGGCTTACTTCACTCTGTATAATAGGCTCCAGTTTCATCCACCTCATTAGAACTGATTCAAATGTATTCTTTTTAATGGCTGAGTAATACTCCATTGTGTATATGTACCACAGCTTTCTTATCCATTCATCTGCTGATGGACATCTAGGTTGCTTCCATGTCTTGGCTATTAAAAACAGTGCTGCGATGAACATTGGGGTACACATGTCTCTTTCCCTTCTGGTTTCCTCAGTGTGTATGCCCAGCAGTGGGGTTGCTGGATCATAAGGCAGTTCTATTTCCAGTTTTTTAAGGAATCTCCACACTGTTCTCCATAGTGGCTGTACTAGTTTGCATTCCCACCAACAGTGTAAGAGGGTTCCCTTTTCTCCACACCCTCTCCAGCATTTATTATTTGTAGACTTTTGGATCGCAGCCATTCTGACTGGTGTGAAATGGTACCTCATAGTGGTTTTGATTTGCATTTCTCTGATAATGAGTGATGTTGAGCATCTTTTCATGTGTTTGTTAGCCATCTGTATGTCTTCTTTGGAGAAATGTCTATTTAGTTCTTTGGCCCATTTTTTGA
This sequence comes from Bos taurus, assembly GCF_002263795.3. NCBI lineage: Eukaryota > Metazoa > Chordata > Mammalia > Artiodactyla > Bovidae > Bos > Bos taurus. Next base: position 46,986,398 of record NC_037329.1, on the reverse strand, counting down.
TTGGGTCATTTATTTTTCTGGAGTTGAGCTGTAGGAGTTGCTTGTATATTTTTGAGATTAGTTGTTTGTCAGTTGCTTCATTTGCTATTATTTTCTCCCATTCTGAAGGCTGTCTTTTCACCTTGCTAATAGTTTCCTTTGATGTGCAGAAGCTTTTAAGGTTAATTAGGTCCCATTTGTTTATTTTTGCTTTTATTTCCAATATTCTGGGAGGTGGGTCATAGAGGATCCTGCTGTGATGTATGTCGGAGAGTGTTTTGCCTATGTTCTCCTCTAGGAGTTTTATAGTTTCTGGTCTTACGTTTAGATCTTTAATCCATTTTGAGTTTATTTTTGTGTATGGTGTTAGAAAGTGGTCCAGTTTCATTCTTTTACAAGTGGTTGACCAGATTTCCCAGCACCACTTGTTAAAGAGATTGTCTTTAATCCATTGTATATTCTTGCCTCCTTTGTCAAAGATAAGGGACAGTACTTCTTAACTCTGTGGTTACCTGAGTATGAAAGGTAGACCTAGAATTTTATCCTGTTTGTTGTTGTTCAGTCGCTACGTTGTGTCTGACTCTGTGACCCCATGGACTGCAGCATGCCAGGCTCCCCTGTCCATCACTATCTCCTGGAGTTTGCTCAGATTCATGTCTATTGAGTCAGTGATGCTAACTAACCATCTCATCCTCTGCTGCCCCCTTCTTTTGCCTTCAGTCTTTCCCAGAGTCAGGGTCTTTAGGTCTTCCTGAATCTAAAGCCCATCATTTCCCCCTCAAAGATGACTGTATTAATTTTGACAGTCATAATTCACCAGTGGCTCACGTTAACTTTTGGACCCCAATAATGTGTGACAGCACAGGGACCATGTCTCTAACTCACTGTTGTATATAAGTGCTTAGCGCAGTACCTAGTATGAATGTATGACTTATAAACATGCTGCTTTCAAGATCTGGACAAGCTGTAAAGAGAGGTCAAATCATGATTCCATTTTTCCCTATTGAATGTTTTTTGCAAGAGTAAAATCCATAGTACTCTATGGAGATTTTTGTATTTTCAGATAAAGATGATGGACTAAGCATAAACTAAAATTCTCTCTTGTATTTTGCTTCAGGCACATAGAAATGCTAAATTAAATATCTTTACAATTAATTTTAAACTTGGGTTGCGGGGGAGGGGAATTATCCAGGTGCTGGAAACAGAGAATCTGTCAGAGAGGGTCAACTCTGAGCTGCAGGGCCAGGCTCTCATTGCCCAGGTCAGGTCCCCTCAAGGAAGACAGCTGAAGCAGTCTCAACCTATAGCCCGTGATTCATCTTGCCAAATTTCTTGGGAACCAGAATATCACCATTGGTCAAACTCAAATAGCTGGAAACAAGTAGTACTACCCTTGTGATAGACTGTAAAGTTTCCTGGCAAATTTCTCCTTTTCTGAGGAGTGTTTTCATCTTTTCCACTGTGAGTAAAATTCCAGCACTCAGGTTGCATTTTCTCTTTGCTTTCTATTCTTTTTACAAGGGAAGGCAGGCCCATTAGGTTTGCCATTAAAGTGTCTTAGCGCAGATAAGTGATGCTTGCGGTAAGGTGTGAATGCAGGTGTTGATAGGCATGTTGGACTTAGGAGAGCTGCTCCCCTTAAATTATCTATATTGCATTTGTTTTATTGGCAGTGGCGGTTGGCCTGGTGCTTGCTGACTCATTTTTAGCAATTGTATAAGCTGTGCTGGTGTTTACCACCTCTGCCTGATCTCGGGTTTCAAATCCCCTTTTGATCCCATCATGGTTTTATCATCATTGGATGCCCTGCCAGCTCCTTATTGCCCACAATCTGTCTTACTTGCTAAGAAAGGTGCTCCTTATAGGTCATAACTAATGATGTTCGTTCTGTTCCAAAATGTATCTATTGAATATCTACCATGTGCTGAGTGTGGACCTAGGGGATATAAAAGTGATGGAGGTCCTTTTCCTATCTCAGAAGAGCTTGAGGTCAAGGATGTGCCATTCCTGAGGCCTGCATGTACCCCAGGAAAGCTTAAAAATGCCACGTATAGGATGGGATGATGACCATGGCTGGGACCTGGGAAATAGTCATGCTGCTGGACCATGAGCCATGTACATCCATTACTCCTGGCAGTAGTGGGCCAGTCTCATATGGAGTTTCCTAAATTTACACATCTGGCTACCTGCCATTCCCTGAGTGCCTGAGAGTTGCCTGTCCCTGCTGTAACCCTACAGATGTGCCTTGCAGAAATCCCTTCTCTTGGCAAGGAAGCACACTGCATTCTGGAACAAGAATGAATATACTTTCCAAAGAGAGGACTCCTAAAATAAAGACCAGCATCAGAGGTTAGGGGTTTCTGACAAGGTCTTCTATCTGAGAAAGATGGATAATGGTGATGAGCTTTGTTGGGGGTTGGTGGGGTGGGGATGTTTTGAGCCAGCCGTGGGTTTGAGAAGTGTGGACCAGGTACCTAATATCTATGTGAGGCTATGTTAGTGTCAAAGTAAGAAAACATCCAAGTTACAGGAAGCTGAATTATGATGGCTGTATTCTAAGTCAGAGAGCAGCTGTTGTTAACCATTATGTGTGGGTCTTAACCCAGGGGGAAAATATGTATGGACATGATATTGCAAATAACCTTAAGTTCCTTGCAGGTCCCCCTCCCCTACATGGAGAACTCTGCTGTGTGATAGTCCTAGAGAAAGTAACAGAATGGTTTAGTTTAGCTTGTGTTCAAGATTTTTTTTTCCCCTTTTTGGAGCAGAATACAAATTCTGCTATAACCTTGTTCTGCAAGAAAGATTGCAACAAGAGCCTACTCAGCAAAGCCTCAGCAGATAAATTTTAGTTCAGAGTCTCCATGAAATGATTCCAAATGTGAAACTACTTTCAGATACTATAATTTAGTCATTTGCTTTTTCATTATCCTAATGTCTTTGGGTTGTGAAAAATAAAACAGTCATGTTAACACAAACCTATACACTGAAAAAGAGAGATAAATATAGGTGCCATGGGAAAAGCAGTATGTAGTAGATTATAAAACATACTCTGGAAAATATGAGATATTGTTATTTGGTGCTTCCCTCATCTGACAGGTAAAACCTTTGCAGTTTGAGAGGATCTTGATAGAATAAGACTATGCTGTTTTAACTAAAACCAGAAAGGAAAATACATCTAGTCTATATGGAAGCAACATTCTTGTGGCCTATTTTTCACCATTATCAACTTTTGTGCTAGAAGAAACTGCACAGACACATTTTGAGGGCATGCTGTGTTCCAGGCTGCGTGCTAGGGTCTTTGCACGTATTGCCCCTGAACCCCCACCTTGTGGGGGCAATAGTAATGAGACTATATTCTCTACAGTGCTTTTTCCAGGAAAGGGGAAACCACAACACATGTCTAATTCTTGGGTTTGTTGTTCCTTCCGTTGTTTTTAAGTCTTCCATGAGCCATCATATCATGCATGATGTTATCCAGAAGAACCTTTGAGGTATATCTGAATTCTTCCTTCCTCTGTGTTCACTGTTATTTGTATTCCTTTCTTCCCAGAGCTAGAAATAGGACTAGGCATTTTGGACCAATTACTACTTTCCAGAGACAAAGCTTTCTTGAGAGTAGTTTTCAAAACTAGATAATCTAAAACAGAACAGTTTCTCGACTCGGCTGGATCTGAGATCCTTGCCATGGCCTGGAAGTGCCTGTGTAGTCTGGCCTCACCGACTCTGGCTTTGTCTGTTCCCCCCTCTCTCATGCTCTGGTCACACTAGCTGCTTTCTGAGTTCCCCCAGTGAGGCACACTTCTTCTGATCTAAGGACTTGGTTTCTTTTCCCTTGATTCTTTGCTTGAACATGTCCTTATCAACATTTAATTCACCTGTATAAATGTCACCTACTCAGACGTATTGGGCTCACCATATATGTTAAACATTTCCTTCTGTCCACCGACATAACACCTTACCATGTTCCTTCCACAGAATTTACAATGGTCAGAAATTATGGCCTTTTCCATATGTACTGCCTGTCTTCTCCCTCTAAAATGCAAACTGCCTGAGAGCAAAGACTTTGTTGGGGATCCAGCGATGAAAATGTCTGTTATGTACTAGGTGTCAGTAATGGTGTATTGAATGGATGGGCTTTTGTCTGAGATGACGTGAGGAAAATTAGGGGTTCTGACTTGCGATTCCGAAGTACTTGGTGATGTGTTCATAATAGTAAATGCTTCAGAATTAGCAAAATGCTGAGCACATAAGTATTGAGATAGATAGATATGTATGAACAAATCTGTATACCCCTATGAGGTAGATATTATTATTATTCCCACTTTATAGATGCAAAAATTATGGTACAGAGAGGTTGAGGAACTTTTGTTAGGTGCTATTCAGATGGTAGGTTTGAAGGCAAGTACTTGAGCTAATGCTGTTTACCACTGAATAGAAAGTGCTCAATGAATACAGTTTTGACCATGTGCCCAGCACTGGCTGATTTCTCTCTGCATGATGTCACTTAGACCTCACCTCCATACTGTGAAGTAGGGACTGTCATTATGCCTGTTCTGGAGATGGGGATGCTGAGGCTTGGGAAACTTAAGCAACTTGTCTCAAGTCCCATAGTTGTCACTTAGTGATGCAAAAGGGACTTGGATATAGATAATATGAACGCTGTGATCTTATGCATTCTCTCTATATTACAGGGGGTTTCCAGGTGGCTTAGTGGTAAAGAATCTGCCTGCCAGTGCAGGAGACATGGTTTGATCCCTGGGTCAGGAAGATCCCCTGGAGAAGGAAATGGCAACCCACTCCAGCATTCTTGCCTGGAAAATCCCATGGACAGAGGATCCTGAGGGGCCACAGTCCATAGGGTCACAAAGAGTCAGACGACTGAGTGACGAAACCACCACCACCATCTTATTTACAAGAGCACTTCTGAATTGCTCTTAGAACACAGTCATGTTTGTGAAAGAGGGGTTAGTCTCCCCTACTTAGAGGGTCTCCACTAATGTAACAAAGAGGGTATCCATTACTTGGCTACAGATTTATAATAGACATGGAATAGTCCAACTCAGAGAAAGAAATAGGAGAAGTGGAATTGTGTCAATATAGCCACTTGTTTATAAGGAATTATAGAGTTGGTTAAATGTTCATTTTTTTTTTTTTTAAGAAAGCGCCTAACAATAGGATTTGGAAACCCAGTAACTGTGAAAGGTCAATTGTGATTGACCTTTGGAAAATGAACAAGGGCAGAATGAGATACATATTTGTATATCACTAGGTCTGATTTTGGACTGAGCTGAGATGCAGTGTATACAGCGTTTAGCATTATTGTTTTGTGAAACTTGCCAAGTTTTTTCACCCTGAGTCCTTCCTTAGAGACTTAGTTCTCTCAGAGGCAGAAGCCAGCTGTAGGGATGGTATATTGTCGTGGGTACATTTTGTCTAATATTCAGCTTATAGGTAGGCATTATTATCCCCTTAGGCAAAACCAGTATACTCAGAGATGGCATAAAATCCCTAGAAATTATGCATTCTTAATCTTAGCTGCAGGGAAAATATCCATGTCAGGGATTATGCTTAGCTATGTGGAGATCTTTTTTTTTTTTTTTCCTTTAGAAGATTCCCTAAACCCACTGAGACCTATTGAATTAGCAAGAATACGGGTTCAGCCATTTTCTTTGAACCCTAAGATTCCACCATTTTCACAGAACTTGTCTTACAAGTGCTCTTATGCACGCAGTTCTACGTGATCTTACTCAAGCCTCTATTGGATGGTCACAATGACCCAGGGTGTAGGCAGGCTGGGTGTTATTAAACCCCTTTACAGATGAGGAAATTGAGGTTAATAGAGTCTAAAGAGCTTGCCCAGGGTCAGGCTGCTAATAAATGGCAGAGCCAGCACCTGAACCAAAGTCTTTGGACTCCAGATGACTTCCTTTTTCTGCTGCCCACGCCTCCCGCTTGTGAAACGAACCTGGTGATGTTACAGGCTCTGAGCATCTCTCCTGAAGGTTTCCTTACTAGCAGGTCTGCTTCAAGAGGGTACAGTCAATGGGCTTAAGATGAAACACCTTACTGAGTGCTGTGTGCAAACCACTTTCTCTGGGTTTTGGCCCTGTCAACTTTAAGTGGCTGAAAGCAATAAGCAGTATCTGTGGGCCAGAACTAACATTATGTGTGTGGTTTTCAAACAACTGTTACTCTGTTCCCTTGCGAACCTCCTGGCCACGCCCCTTGCTCCTGGTGAGACAGGATACAGGTGGGGACGGCCTTCCACAGTTACTTTCATTTCTCTTCTCAGTGTCTGTGTGCTCTGGGGCCCAGTAGAGGCTTTGTTTCTCAAACTGGTTGCCCTTTTACTCACCGTCCTTCCTACTGTTCCAACTTTTATTGTGTCTTCCAAGTTTTGAAAAAATTGCAAAATTCATCAAGTTTTAAGTATTGACTCAGGGACTGGAATTTCAGAGAGGTGGTTCAGCAACTTCAGTGGAGCAACCCATTGAACCAAAGTGCGATTGTTAAAAGATCAGGTGACTCAGCACAAAGTCACCCAGCCAGCTCTGGCCGAGCAGTGATGGAATGGGGTGCAGGCAGGCCAGGACTGCTGCTCCATCTCTTGGGACCTAAGCCAGCAGGTGTCCTGCAGAGCCTGCCCGGTAGAAGGTAGCAACGGCTTAGCTTTCACCTGATGGGGAAGAGTGCACTTAAGTCACAGGTGTGGCTCTATAGAACAAGTAGATGGTTGGATACGTTTAAATAATCAAGCTTTTCCAAACAGAAGCCAAACACTCCTCGTGGGCTTCCCTGGTGGCTCAGCTGGTAAAGAATTGCCTGCAATGTGGGATACCGGGGTTTGATCCCTGGGTTGGGAAGATCCCCTGGAGGAGGGCATGGCAACCCACTCTGTATTCTTCTTGCCTGGAGAATCCCCATGGGCAGAGGAGCCTGGCGGGCTACAGTCCATGGGGTCGCAAAGAGTAGGACACGACTGAGCGACTAAGCACAGCACAGTGATGTATAAAACGCAGATAAACTCAACTCCTCTCTTTTCACCACAGGTATATGAGTGTTCGACTTCCCCACACCTGGGGTCAGAATGCTGCTCCTCTGTCACGCCCTCACTGTAGCTGTGGTCCAGACTTTTATCTTCTCTGAAAACCGGGTGTTTGCCAAGAACATCAACTTCTATAACGTGAGGCCTCCTCTTGATCGTAAGTAGTGGTTGTCACCGTTGTCCGTGACATGGGATCGGAATAACTAAAATCTGTTTCCCTATAGTAACCTTGCTGATTCTGGAACATTTGGTTTATATCAAGCATAAATCAGAAAGTCTTCATTACTTCCATGGGTAAGGGTGACACATGGTGACAGAAATTTTCTCCATTTCTTTAAGATGGTTTGGCTTCCTGCTGAAGTCTTAAAAGGGTTCATGTTTAAAATCATTTTCTGAACACTGTCCCTAAGAATGGCTCAGCAGGGGAAATTCAGTGTTCTTTGCTGATCCTTGGAGAAGGATTTTGACTGTAGGGAAGATTCTGCATAAATTATGTATAAAATCTCCCCTCCTTTCTCTCTCTTCAGACAAGTAAAACTTCTCTGATATATCTTATAGTTTTAGAAATGTTAATGCCAGTGATTCACAAACCTGGAAGAGTATCAGAATTACAACAAAAGCCTTTAAAATTACATATTCCTTGGTTTCTTCTCCAGAGATTCAGTAGTCAGGAGGGTGGGATGTGAAATTCTTTCTCTTTTTCCTCTCTTCTTTTTAGTTACACAGTCAGGTTTGGGAACAACTGTCTTTATACTCGTCCATGAGGAGTGTTCATACTCCTGTATAGTTACCATTCTGCACTTTGAATTTTGTTATTTAGGACATTCAGTCATAAGTAGGTGTGTATACATATATATTCTACATAGCCATACACACATACACCCCACACACCTTGAACTACCATTTATTACAAATTTCTAAATTGGTAGTGATTGTATACTTGATAGCTTAGCATAGACATCATTATCATAAAATCTGAATTATTGACAAATTTTTAACCTTTTAAGCCTGATATAACTTTATGATGAGCAAATTATTAAAGATATGATGAGCAAATTATTAAAAATATAAAATTAATACTTGATTATTACAGAAAATTCCAAAAGACTGGCAAATATGTAGAATAAGAAAATTTATTCATAATCCCAAGATTCAGAGCGAGGTCTTCTTTACATTTTGGTATACATTTGGCATACATTTTGACCACAATGGATTTGAACTGCCTGGGTTCACTTACTTATATGTGGATTTTTTTCAATAGTAAATAGTACTACGTGGTCTGCAGAGGGACATATGGAGGGCTGACATAAGATTATGTGAGGATTTTCAACTGCATATCCTTCTGTTTCTTTTTCTCTGCATATGTTTTTAAATATGTGACATACTGAGATCAAACAGATTTAATTTTGCAATAGCTTTTATTCCTTTACATTGTATTTTGAATACGTTTCCATGATTTTGAAAGTATCTTAATGTCTTACATTAAAAAATGTTTTCACTCATACAGCTGGCAGTGACACACACACACAATCATAACCAAACTAAATGTTTATGCTTCACTGAAAATCTTTTAAAATGCATTTTCCATTGGCTAATGACCTTAGAACAGATTTTAGGAATTACTAAATCAAAAAGGTAGTGCCAATTTTTACATTAACTATTCACCTACCAGCAATGAGTTTTAGTATTTTTAAAACTGCACTGAATTAGTAGGTGAAAATGGATTTCATTATTTATTTACCTACCTAATTCACTTTTATGCATAGGCAAAACTGAAATGTATTTGTGGTAATTAATTTTGTGTCCTCTGAGTTTTAGCTTTTGATAGTTTGCTCTTGGTTTATGCATCAATAATACCCTCCCCTGTATGTGAAATACCCACTGCTTTCTAATTATCATCCCAACTTGGGGTCAGGTTACTAGGATGGTTTGGGTTACCTTGATCTTTATTTCAGTCTTCAAAAGTAGGAGAATTAAATGTTTCACACAGGGCTTTACACTCTTGTCTATAGAGAAATGTCAAATTTATCCTTTTGATTTCTTGCCCATCAAAATAACAAGATACAAGGCAGAAAAAAGAAAGCATAAAGACAAAAAGAACATACTAGTAGTTGTCATTCCAGACTGCCAGCAGCTCATAATTCTTGTTTCTATAACACTCTTGCCTGAGCACAAAGGCCTGAGAATTACTATCATCCTGATATTAAATGTTACATTCCCGGTTGATGTCTAATGTAGGGATAATTGACATATCAAATGAAATTACTTGTTTGAAGTTAAGCCTAGCTGTAAAGCAACTACATAGGGATGGAAATCAATGTGGTTTCATATGCCAGGGATCCTAAGAGAGATCTTTCATGCAATCTCTTGTTTAACCTTTATTATACCTCTGCAAGTCATGGGGATCTTTAGGTAATAATAATAAATTACTTCTTAGTCAAAAGGGCAGAATTCAAGCTCAGGTTAATGACTCCAGTTCTTTTCAGGACCAATAATATATCAAAGTATTGGTCCCAATACTACCACCATCTTTGCCCATGCACTCAACCTTCACTTATTCCCAAATTATAAAAGAACAATACCATGGGTATTTCAAAGTGGCTCGTGGAATCATCTGCAGAACTGTGTAGTGCATATTCATAGATGAAATATTCAAAGAAAAGGGGATAAAGAAAATGCCCCAAAGTCTGGCAGTTAAGCCCAGCTTGACAGAAACAGAAATTGTAAGGATAATGATTTGTAAATTTTATTTGCTCTGGTAAAAGTTGCTAATTTTATTCCATATCTGATGTTTAAAAAATTTAACTATATTGTTTCCCTTTGCATTTTTTTTTTAAAGCTACACCATTTCCAAACAGCTTCAAGTGTTTTACCTGTGAAAATGCAGGGGATAATTATAACTGCAATCGATGGGCAGAAGATAAATGGTGCCCACAAAGTAAGTGTGCTGAGTTTGGAACTCTCTTTGTGACCAGACCTCATTTAGATCTCTCTCAACTGGCTCTGAGCAAAGGCATCTTATGTGATGAGATTAGCAAGCCAGAAGGCTGGTGATGTTGTATAGAAATCAGAGAACTTTTGACAAGACTATCCAGACATCAGACTAATCTGGGAGTACATGGAAACTGATGACATAGCCTCAATTTATACTTGTGTGTGCTTTGAGGAAGAATTTCTTAATTAATATTTACCAGTGAGAACAAATAGACCACAATGTTGACTAAGGCATTCTAAGAATGTCAGAAATGCTTGATGACACCTCTAGAAAAGTCCTACTTACTGTAAATCAAAAGAAGGTTTCTGTCCTCTTGAGATACACCGATGCTTAAGTGACTCCTTTGTTTACTTGACAAACGTTTGAGCATCTCTTTAGTTTGTTTAGTTGTCTGGTAGATCCCAGTGTGTAATCCAGTACCTGGACCATATTAGGCACTTGGTAAATATTGACAGAATGAGTGGATGCCTTTGACTATGTAGTCAGGAAATCCCTGAAGAATCTACATTTGCACTAAGATTCGAATGACCAGAACACATCAGCTCTGTGGAGATCTATAGGAAAAACATGTCAGTAAGAGGGAAGAGCAAACGCAAGGGTAAGATTTGGCTTCTACAGTGAACAGGAAGGCTGGCTGGTGAGGCTTAGTGGAAGGGGGAGAAAGGATTTGATGGAGATAAGGACCAGGACATGCAGGATCTTCGTTTTGGTAAGAAGTTTAGATTTCATTGGAAATGTGTTGGGTGTTGAAGCTATAGAGTACAAGATGCTAGGTATATTGTAAAATATTGCTCTGGCTTCTGTGTGCAGAATGAATGGTTGGGGACAAGAGAAGAAGCGGGCACCAAGTGGGCTCTTTCATTATCTTTTCGGGCAGCAGAAGATGGTCTTAGACGAATATAGGGGGCGAGAAGTTGAATGACTTAATACAGACAAACAAACTTGGATGCAAAGCAGACAGGATGTGCTGATAGAATTGAAAACCTCTACTTAGAACTATAAGGAAATCAGGCTGTTTGTATTTTAGGATACACTGTTTTTGTAGGTTTTCAGATGTGAAAGGCCAACAAAAACAAACTCTTCCAGACTTAGCAATTACCAGCTTTGATCTACTATTACTGTGAATCTTTTGGAAGTTTCTGTATCACTTTATGGGAGTGGAATAGCCCTGCCTCTTCCAGATAATGCCAGTGGTTGTGAGTGTGCTGTGCTCAGTCGTGTCCGGCTCTTTGTGACTCCATGGACTGCAGCCCACCAGGCTGCTCTGTCCATGGGATTCTCCAGGCAAGAATACTGGAGTGGGTTGCTGTGCCAGCCTACGGGGGATCTTCCCCACCCCAGGACTGAACCCACGTCTCTTTCATCTCCTGCATTGGCAGGTGGGTTCTTTACCACTGAGCTACCTGGGAAGCCCTTGATGATGCCAATGGGTGGAGCCAATGGATAGTAACACTGGGGACCTCTATGGGCCTGAGAATCTTATGCTCTAAATTAGACAGATGACTATGACATTTGCATGGACAGTATTGTTCATTACTTCTTTTCAAGAATAATTATGAAGATTTATTTTTCTTAATGTTCTCTTCAGCTCTCAAGAGTGTGTGACTGAATTGTGCTTTTGAGTACATGTGTGTCTGTGCATGTATTCTTTTGGGGATTTGTTTCTACATTTTCACAGATGTTTATTTCAATGTTTGCCAGGTAGGCAGATGCCTCTCCTTATTAGCTTGTGCGAGAGGGCTGGTAAAATTCTTTAACCATTTGCTTTAAATTTCCCCGAGAACTGGGAGGGGGAAGGGTTTGGAACAGCAGTAGATTGGGGCATTGATGTCCAGCCTCTTTATGACTGTCGCCCATTCTTTTGAATTGTACCAAACGCTGTTCAAGAGAAGGGAGCAACCAAGGATGAGATGGTTAGACAGCATCACTGACTCAATGAACATAAGTTTGAAACAACTCTGGGAGATGGCGAAGGACCTGAAAGCCTGGTGTGCTGCAGTCCATGGGGTTGCAAAGAGTCGGACATGACTGAGTGATTGAACAACAACAAAACGCTGTTTCTACTAATTCTGTACATGTTCCAATTTGTAATACATTAATCAAAGCCACTTTTAAGGGAACTTGCATGGGCATTTCTGGGTTTTAGAACTTTGTTGAAACATGGGAGCAAAAGAGGGATGCTGCAGTTTTCTGCCTCCAAGAAAATGTCAGGGAGGGGAGATAGGGGTCTTCCCTATCCACCCTGAAAACCTGACTCATAGAGAGAGGGACACGAGATGACCCTCCATTCCAGTGTGTATGAGTGTACACCAGCCAAGCCCGCAAAACAATAATCATCTGGAGTTCTGAGGCTGTAACTGCTTACCTTTCAGCTTGTCATTATCAAGGGGAGTGAGAGTCAGCCATTTCTTGGGACAAACAGGCCTGTGGCTGTTGTTCTTGGTCATCTCAGGTTTCCTTTATAGCTCTGCTGCTGCCATCAGCCAGTGGCGTTAAAAGAGAGTCTCTAGGTAACAAAACATGACAAGAATGACACGTCTTATTTTGTTTACCCGGTTCTTACTCTGACTTTATAGGGCTGCTTTAGGCTGTGTGACAGACTCTGAACACATGCACCTACCAGTTTTCGATTCTTTGTCTGGAGTACAAATTGGAATGCTTTCAGAACATGGAGTGGTTCTCTCTCCTTCTGAGTCCCAGTCAGCTGCTCTTGTAGAGGTGTTCTGCTGACACTCAGCTCGATGCTGAGTATCCAGAGAGGCACAGTTGTGTGCTGGTGGAGAGCACAAACCCTGGAAAACCACCTCCACAAGAATCTCATCTTCCATCACTTTCTACCCATGTGACTGTGAGCCTCAGTGTTTTATCCGGGAAATGAGGATAAGATACTATGACTTATCTTAAGGCCTATTGTGAGGACTGAATGAGTGAATGCATATTAGAAGAGTGCCTGGTTGGTGGTACACACTTAATGTGCATTTGCTGTTGCTAACATGAAAGCTTACAACAAGTCTATCCAAATGCCAGTGCACTTACCCTTTTGCTAAAAAGAAAGTAAGCTCAAAGGCTGTCACATGACTTGTTCACTTGTGACAGAGGCAGCTCTCTAAGTCCTGTCTTCTCAACTTTAGTCGAGTTTTCCTCCTCCCTGCCCCTACTTTTTGGCAACTGCTGCTTTAGTCCCTTCTCGGTAAACTAAGAAGCATTTCATTGGCCTGAGATATCTAGAATACGAGGCACAGAACTAAAGTAGAATGTCCCAGAATAGTGAGTGAAATCAGTTTCCTGAGAGACCTCTTAAGTAATAAAATGTGAATGGTTAAAAGTAACTTTGTATGAAAATGAACTAGCCAAGCAGAGGAGGACAGAGAAGGTAAGAGAGACCTAAAGAGGAAGAGAAAATACAGAAATACTTTGGGGAAAAATCACACACGTTGGGAGGATTAAAGCCTAAAGAACTAGATGAGTAAGGAAAGCGCCTTGGCGTGTAAGTCGAAGCTCCTGCTTTCACTCCAGTTTGCCACATGGCCTATTAGTATATAAAGAAACAATGAAACAGGAAGAGCTATGGCCCACTTCCTCTTTACATTTGTAGTTTTCATTGTATTTTAGAGTTACAGAACATGTGCTTCAGAGGGAGAGAGAAAGATACTGCCATTTTCTTATGAGCAGACCTGGAGTTTTGATGAGTCTTGTTCAGTTTTTTTCTCAGCTTTACCTTGCACCAAAGGATAACTGCCCATTTGTATTCATTTTAAAAATACACATACTTCAGAAGCTAGTAGCTATTTAGAAAAACCGCCTAGAAACTTAAGGATCATCCCGAATTTTAGTCATTTCTGAAGTGATTGTTCAAAGTTTTTGTGTGTGTGTGATGTAAAATGTGAAATTGATTTTTTCCCCCTGCCTAGATACACAATACTGTTTGACAGTACATCACTTTACCAGTCATGGAAGAAGTATATCCATCACCAAAAAGTGTGCCTCCAGGAGCGAATGTCATTTTGTTGGCTGCCACCACAGCCAAGATTCTGAACACACGGTAAGGAGTGTATGTGTAAAGTTATTGTCCAAAAGTTTCTTGATGGATGGTTGTATATAGAGCAGGATGGATAAATAGTATGTCAAAGGTGTATACTTTGAGAGACTCCTTTACACTGATACAATGGAGATGAAAGAAGGTGAAGACTTTCTGTCCATCAAACAGTATCATTACTAAAAATAAATGACAATTCTCAGACTCCAGAGACGCTAGGGTCTTGACCTTGGACTTTGGGTGCGTTGCCTGAAGTAAGCTCTGGAATTCCAGGAGTAAACCATCCCTGCATGAAAGGATGCCCAGTGCTACAGAGCCCAACTTATGTATTTTGTTTACGGCCAGAAATCACCAAGAATGCTACACAGAGAGGGTGCAAAGAGGAAAATGGTGACACCTTTATAAAGGAAACCTTGTCTTACTGCTTCTGCTTAGATGAAGTGAGAGTCTGAAAGAGTAATCCCAGCTTATTATGATGAACTACAGGTAACAGTTTAGATCAATTGGTTGCTTCAGTTTTCTCATTCTACCATTTTAAATGAGCATTTGACTCTTTTATATGCCTGGAATCCTGAAATGTTTGAGAAAAAAATTACTTAACAGTATATTAATCTCATGAGATCTTAGAATTCAGTTTAGCCTATACATACATAAAGTGGTCTTGACACCAGTGGCTTTTATAAAAAGTGTTATTTTAGTATAGTTGATTTACAACGTTGTATTAATTTCTGCTGTAGAACAAAGTGATTCAGTTATACTTTGTCATATTCTTTTCCATTATGGTTTATCACAGAATACTGAATAGAGTTCCCTGTGCTACACAGAAGGACCTTCTTATTTATCCATCATATATATAATAGTTTGCATCTATCTCAAATTCCCACTCCTTCCTTCTCCTACCCCCTTGGCAACCACTAGTCTGTTTTCTATGCTTGTGACTCTGTTTTGTAGATAAGTTCGTGTGCTGACCACTAGTGGCTTTTAGCTCTGGCTACACAGGAGAATTTCCTGGGGAGGTTTTTATAGGCTCTGGTAGGGGGGTGGCCAGAGAAGGCAATGGCACCCCACTCCAGTACTCTTGCCTGGAAAATCCCATGGATGGAGGAGCCTGGTAGGCTGCATTCCATGGGGTCGCTAAGGGCACGACTGAGTGACTTTACTTTCACTTTCATGCATTGGAGAAGGAAATGGCAACCCACTCCAGTATTCTTGCCTGGAGAATCCCAGGGACAGGGGAGCCTAGTGGGCTAACGTCTATGGGGTTGCACAGAGTCGGACACGACTGAAGTGACTTAGCAGCAGCAAGGGGGTAGCGATGGGCAGACTCAGACTGACTGAAACAGAACTTCAGAGTGAGGTCCTGGGCATCAGGATTTTTTTGGTAAGCTTCCTCAGGGTGATTCTGATGTGCAACCAAGATTGAGAACCACTGAGATAGATACTTTATCCTGAAAGCCTCTGTGAATGTCTGGGTTTATCAGGTGGAGGTGTTGTACCAGGTATTATGACAAGAGCATGCTTCTCTTGAGACAACCTTGTGCTGTGAGAGAGCTAGCGTTTTTCACCAGTCAGCAACCAGATTAGCAAGCCAGTGTCACTGTAAAGATAGGGATGAGGCATTAGTATAGACAATAGAGTCATAATTATCCCCTAACAAGTAGTACTGAGAAGGAAAATCAATGACTAATCCACAAGGTTCCTAGCTTTCCTTTTTGTTCCAGTGTTTCCCCCTTGCAAACCTTCAGAAGATTTGTCTTACTCCATTTGCCTTTCTCTTGCTTATGCTTGGGTTGATGTAGATAAATCTCAGTTAAAGTGAAAAGACTCTCAAGATGGTTTTTACTTTGAGGTCAGTTGTGGGGAAGGGTGCCCAAGGGCCTGGATGACTCATAGATCAAAAACCAACTCAGTTCTGTCCTCAGAGCAGTTTCTAACCTCCTGATGTTTGCACTTCAGTTACTGTCTCACTTAAGAGACCACCCCCAAGCCAGAACTGCCCAGCCAAGCCTGTCCTAAATTCTTGAAAAGTTCCACTTAGAAAAATTACAGTATGAAAATTTACCCAGTAGGAGACAAAATGGTGGAGTAGAGGATGTGAGCTCACCTTTTCTTATGAAAATCCCAAAAGCACAGGTAAAAGCTGAACAAGCATAGACAAAACATGCTGGAACCTACCAAAAAAGATATCCTACAACCCAAAGACAGAGACACAACGAGATGGTAGAAGAGGTGCAATCATGGTTAAAAATCAAATCCCATACTGGCCACATGGGCAATCCAAACTGAAAAATTATTAGAGACGTTCTCTCACAAGAGTGAAAGTCCTGAGCCCCACATCAGGCTCCCCTGCCTGGCAAGGGGAGTTTGGCAATGGAGGAGGAGCCCCCAGAGAATCACTGGCCCCTTTGAAGGCCAGGGCTTCCCTAATGGCTCATTGGTAAAGAATCTGCCTGCAAAGCGGGAGACCCAGGTTCGATCCCTGGGTTGGGAAGATCCACTAGAGGAGGGCATGGCAACCCACTCCAGTACTCTTGCTTGGAGAAGTCTGTGGATAGAGGAACCTGGCAGGCTACAGTCCATAGGGCAGCACAGAGCTGGACACGACTGAAGCAACTACGCAGCAGCAGTGGAGTTAGTTTGTCTTAAGAATTCCACTGGACTGGGGGAAAAAGAAACTGTACTCCTGGAGGGCACACAGACGGCCTTGTGTGCACTAGAACCCAGGGAAAAAAGCAGGGACCTCTTAAGGGCCTGAGCCAGACCTACCTACTGGTTTTGGAGGGTCTCCAGCCTAGGCAGGGTGTGTGTGTGGGTCACTGCAGGGACGCAGACACTGGAAGTGGTAGTTCTGGAGAGCACTCACTGGCATGAGCCCTCTGGAAGGTCACCAGGTCAGAGAGAAATTAAAAACACAATCCCATTTACCATCAGATCAAAAAGAATAAAAATACCTAGAAATAAACCTACCCAGGAGGCAAAGGACTTGTACTCTAAAACTATAAGATACTGCTGAAAGAAATTGAAGAGGACACAAACGGATGGAAAGATATACCATGTTCTTGAATAAGGAGAATCAGTGTTGTCAAAGTGACTCTACTACCCAAGGTAATATACAGCCTCAGTGCAATCCCTATCAAATTACCAATGGCATTTTTCACAAAACTAGAACAAAAAAATTATTTTGTATAGAGACACAAAAGGCCCTGAGTAGCCAAAGCTATTCTGAGAAAGAAAAGCTGAAGGAATCAGGCTCCCCAACTTCAGACTACACTGCTACAAAACTACAGTAATCAAAACAGTATGATACTTGCACAAAGCCAGAAATATAGACCTATGAAAAACCTAGAAATAACAAGAGAGCCCAGAAATCAACCCATGTACTCATGGTCAATTAATCTACAACAAAGGAAGTGAGAATATACAATGGAGAAAAGACAGTTTCTTCAAAAAGTGGTGCTGGGAAAACTGGTCACTCACATGTAAAATCATGAAAGTAGAATATTTAACACCACACACAAAAATAAACTCAAAATGGATTAAAGACCTAAATGTAAGATTGGATACTATAAAACTTTTAGAGGAAAACATAGGAAGAACACTCTTGAACACAAATCACAGCAATATCTTTTTGGATCAATATTTAGAGTAATGGAAACAAAAAAACCCAAATGGGACCTAATAAAACAAAAGCTTCTGTACAATAA
Organism: Bos taurus; assembly: GCF_002263795.3. Lineage (NCBI taxonomy): Eukaryota > Metazoa > Chordata > Mammalia > Artiodactyla > Bovidae > Bos > Bos taurus. The sequence continues at coordinate 46,968,636 of NC_037329.1, read as the reverse complement.
AGGAAATCATAAACAAAATGAAAAGATAACCACAGAATAGGAGAAAATATTTGTAAATGAAGCAATCAACAAGGGATTACTCTGTAAAATATACAGACAGCTAATGCAGCTCAATATATATAAAAAAAAACACACAATCAAAAAATGGGAAGAAGATCTAAATAGACATTTCTCTGAAGAAGACATACAGATGGCCAAGAGGCACGTGAAGAGGTGCTCATTACTACTTATCAGAGCAATGCAAATCAAAACTATGAGTTATCACCTCATACCAGTCAGAATGGCCATCATCAAAAAGTCTACAAACAATGAAGGCTTGAGAAGGTGTGGAGAAAAGGGAACCCTCCTATACTGTGGGAATGTAAATTGGTCCAGCCACATGGAGAACATTATGGAGGTTCCTTAAAAAAAGCTAAAAATAGAGCTTCCATATGATTTAGCAGTCCCACTCCTGGGCACATATCCAGAGGAAACCGTGGTTTGAAAGGATATGTGCACCCCAGTGTTCATTGCAGCACTGTTTACAATAGCCAGGACATGGGAGCAACCTAGCTGTCCATCAGCAGAGGAATGTATAAAGATGTGGCATATATATATATATATATATATACACACACACACACACACACACACACAATGGAATGTTACTTCGACACTAAAAAAAAAGATATTATGCCATTTGCAGCAATAAGGCTGGGCCTAGAGATCATCATACTAAATGAAATAACTCACAGAGAAAAACAAATATATGATATCACATATGTAGAACCTCAAAAAATATATAAATGAAGTTATTTACAAAACAGACTTTGAAAACTTATGGTTACCAAAGTGGAAAGATGGAGGGTAAAATGGAAGTTTGGGGCTGACGTATACACACTACTATGTTTTATTAGTAGATAGCCTACAAGGATTTACAGTATAGAATAGGGAACTCTGGTCAATATTCTGTAATAACCTATACATGGGAAAAGAATTACATGTATAATTGAATCACTTTGTGCTACCTGAAACCAACACAACATTGTTATTCAACTATACTCCAATATAAAATAAAAATTTTTAAAGAAAACTTACCTGTTTAAATATTCAGACATATTCTTAGTGGCTGCATAATATTAAAATGTTCGTAGCTATAATTCGTCTACTTCCCTATTAAGAATACTAGGCAGCTTTTAATATTTCTCTAAATAAAAACCCACATAATCTTTGTGGTGCACATTACTAGATTGATTTATATAAAGTTCTTGATAAAGATTACCAAATTACTCCCCAGAAAGACTGAAGCAATTATAGTCTCAGTAACAGTGTTTGAGAACTACGTCTTGGACCCAAGCTCGCATACTTTTTGGAAATCTTTGTTAGGCTAAAAGGTATATTTTCAAATTTATAATTTTTACTCTCAAACAGTAAACATTTAAAAAATAAGATAGCCTTTTTCTCTTGTAAGTAAGTCATTACTCTTTTGAAAAATTTTGCACTTAAAATTTATATACTCAGATAAAAAAAATTCTGTCCTCAGAGCTGGAGAAGGTTTTTCTTTGACCCTCCCCTCTTCTTCCCATTATTCACTGGCTCTTCCCCTCTCCTCTTCCTTTTGTAACAGGAGTGTAGGTCTTGCTGTGAGGGGATGATCTGCAATGTTGAGTTACCCACCAACCACACGAATGCGGTCTTCGCTGTGATGCACGCTCAGAGGACGTCTGGTAGCGGTGCCCCTGCGCTCTACCTACCGGTGCTGGCCTGGGCCTTCGTGCTCCCGTTGATATAAGGCCACCTTCCTGGGAGAGGCAGAGACCCGTCCTCTGAAGCACAAGCTAACAACTGTAAAATGGTGAACTTTGAAGACCAATCTCTTCAAGATTGAAGGATGCACATTGGACCTCACAGCAGAAGCCAGCTGTTTGCTTAGCTCAGATGCTCCTTCAGGAGACCACAAGAAAGGGGACTTGGCAGAGACTGAGTGATTATGTAGCTGTTAGGTTTCTTGATCAAAAGGGGGCTGCATTTTGTCTCTTCTGCAAGGAGGGTCCTGCCAGCATCTACCACAGGCAGGTTCAGCAGCCTGTGTTGTCCCCGCCAGACCAGACCTTTGGGGGAAAGGACTCTGACCTGATTGACTCCTTCAGGGGCTGCTGGAACAGACCCTCTAGATTCTGTGATTGGCTCAGAGCATCTCTGTGAAATCTAATCCTTCCCTGGAGAGAAAGCAGTTTCCCCACTGAGGGTGAAGTAACGAGAAAGCCCACTATAGGAAGGAAACTTCCAGTTGAACTAATATGAAACCTATTTGCTAATTGTGGGGGGAAATAAAGCTTTTAAATTATAAGTGTAGAATGCATGCTTATGTGTTTCTTGGCTGATGTGGAGACCTCAGATGAAACACATTAACGAGTGTCGTAAAGGAGGCCAATTGAAGTTGATCATGCACCACAGGTGCTATCTTCTGGCTTAAAGTATGCAAGTCTATGCCAAGGTGACTTAATTTTTTCTTGGGGGGGAAGAACCCTTCTAAGGATGTCAAATGCAGAATTAGTGAACTGAGAAGGTGAGGAAACCTCCCTGGGCAAGGAGGGTGATACCTTATCACGTGATGGATCCTCAGAAGTAGCAGTTTAGGAACTTCCCTGGTGATCCAGTGGTCAAGACTCGGTGCTCCACTGCAGGGGGCATGGGTTCCATCTCTGGTTAGGAAACTGAGAGCCTACATGCTGAGCAGCATGGCAAAAAATTAAAAACAGAAAAAAGCAGCTTAAAGACAGAGAAACTGGTGACAGTGTCCCTCTCCCAGTCAACCTGTCTCAATGGGAGGACCATCAAGAGAAACTTTCTAAATCCATGCTAAAATGTCTGGTCCCCTGTCTTCTCTTTCATTCTTATAACACAGTCCTAGACTTTCAAAGGAGCAACTTCCGTTTCTAGAATCCTAATTTCTCGCCTTTACACTTTGGAGGGACCTTTAAACACTCTGCCTTTATATGTATAGTGAGAAGTTAGTGGAGTGTTTGTTGTTTTGTTTCTCAGTAGAGCATCTACCATTAGAATGCTGAGTGCCCCACAGAATCCACTAATGACTGTGTCCTTGCCACACTGGCTCATCCATGATGGGGGTCGGCCATGGATCAAATACATCCCGCCACTCTTAGTCTGCCCAACTCTACTAACAAATATTCTGTTGCCCTGGTGTCTTCAACTCAAACATGTATCCTCACAGTTCTGGAGGCTCAGAGATCAAGATCAAGGTACCAGCAGATCTACTGTCTAATGAGAGCCCTCTTCCAGATTTGTAGACTGGCCTTTTCATATGTGCTCAGGACAAAGGGTGAAGAGTGAGCATAAGGATTCTAATCGCATTTATGAGGCCTCCACCTGAATGACCTAGCATCCCCCAGAAGCCCTACACCCAAATACCATCACATTGCGGCTTTAGGCTTCAACACGTGAATTTGGACTTCCCTGATGGCTCAGACAAGTAAAGAACCTGCCTGCAATGCAGGAGACCTGGCTTCAAACCCTGGGTCAGCAAGATCCCCTGGAGAAGGGAAGGGAACCCACTCCAGTATTCTTGCCTAGAGCATTTCATGGACAGAGGAGCCTGGCAGGCTACAGTCCATGGGATTGAAAAGAGTCAAACACGACTACCACCACCATGTGAATTTGGGGGAGAAACAAATATTCAGTCCATAGCAACCCCCCTAACCACACCTATTCACTTACATGTTGTCTACAGGCTTCCTTCTTGCTACAACACCAAGGATGAGTAGAGGCAGCCGAGAGCACATGGCCTGTGAAGCCTGGAAGGTCTGCTAGTTTGCCCTTTGCAGGAACAGTGTGCTAGCCTCTGAAATGGCAGAAGTCCATGGGGAAAAAGCTGCTTGCTGTGCACGGGCTGTGGTGCTCATGGCGGTGACTTGGCCTCTGCACTTGTTTACCAGATCACTTCCTTATGTGCATCCATGAATTTTTCTTCATTTTGATTGTTCTATTCCTTTGATTCAGCCTCTTAGTAGTTATGTGCTATTGTCAGGTGCTAAGCTGTATATGTTTCTTCTCGACCCTGATGCAGTGGGAGTGTCTCATCTTAAAGCTCTTTACCTTCCAATAAAACAGGGAGGAGACAGATGTCATTACCTCCCTGTCTCTGGCCAAACCAGAGACTCACCTGGAAGCAGCAGTTTGGAAGTCTGATGTAGATCTATCTTGCCTTTCACTCAGCACCTTGAGGTATTTGAATTTTCATAGCTATGCTTGTTTGAAATTAATTATATATGACTTCAATTGAAACATTTTAAGAGCATCTTTGGTGGGTGTCTTTTTATTCCCCAGGGTTTCTTTTGTCTGAGAAGTTGATGAATTGTCTGGTAAAAAACCATTAGCAGACAGTACTTCTTTTTCTTCTGTCTAGATTAATGAATTTTCCTCTGTGTTTTTTATTTTTCTTTCCCAAGGAAACATCTTAATTTTCTCTTCTTCACCCCACATATGTTTTCATAGATTGCCCTCCTAACCACCTCTCCTCTGAGCATTTAAAATAGTTATCCTGAGCCAAAGAGAGAACACGCAGAGGAAACAAACTGCAAAGACAGCCAAGTGAATAGGGTGCCAGATTTACAAATAAAAGCATCAGATGTCCCATCAAATTGGAATTTCAGATAATTTTTTAGTGTAAGTTATTCATGAACTCATAAGTCTGACTTATCTGAGGCAATGTTTTCAAGTCCTTGTAATCAGAATTTTCTGGCCAACTTCAAAATAAGACAAATTCTAAGGGCCTTCTGGAGATGTTGACTCAGGAGATGGGATGGAGCCCATGCCTAATCCCAATAATTAGATGTTAAATAAGCAGCTCCCAGATGACTGTGATGCTAGGTGTGTTACCCTTGATCTAAGAGGTTTACTCCTTCTTCAGAAGCCCAGTCCGTGGTCACATAATAAGTGCTAATGAATAATAAACCTGGGTTGGAGTTGTGGTTCTCAGTGTGGTCTCTGGACCAGCAGCATAGGCATCACCCGGGAATTTGTGAGAAATTCAAATACTCAGCCTCCATTCCAGACCTACTGAATCAGAAATGCCAAGGGGTCAATTTGGGTTTTAATAAGGTTTCCAGGTGCTTCTGATGCACACACTAGTTCAAGAACCACTGGACCAGAGAAGTGCTTCCTAAATGTCTTCGTAAATAGGTCCTTGGTGGGGGCATGGAAATTACTCAGGGAGTTTATATTTAAAGACGAAAACTGGACTCACAGACCGCAAATCCAGAAAGTCAGATTCTTTTTGTTCGAGTTGAATCAGAAAATCTGTATTTTTAGTAAACTCCTCACGTGATCTGATACACAGCCACTTTTGGAGCCACTACACCAGAGAATAAGAGATGGGGGTGATGTTAGTGAACAGAAGCCCCAAACCTTTAACACTTGACCTTGAAATCCCGATGCTTTATAAATGGACTCTATGTGGGGTCTCCAACGTAATTGTTTTAAAACTAGAATCCAAGAATCTAATCAGAGTCCATTTGCATGGATTTTTTTAGTCCATTACATAGTGACTTAGAATGGCCAAGTGATCTAGACCTCAGATTAATTTCATATGCCCCCTAATGAACAAGAAGATGAAGAGTACCTTGTCAAAATGTCCCGTGAGAACTGGGGTAGTGGAGGCAGGAAAGGAGAATATGTAGATTTGTTCTTATAAAAAAGACAGGGGGATTAGTTATGAATACGAGGAAAGTATGGGGGAATGACGTGTCAAAGTTCCATTTTGAATATAACTACATTCTAGAATAAATCTTGAGTTCCTGTCCATCATTCACTTTCTGAAAAGAAAAAAGTTGTACAGAACACATCTTTTCCCTGCTGTGTCTAAACTCTCCCTAAATCCAAACCTGACTGAGGTTAGCAGCCAGAAATTACAGGCATTGTCTTCTGTACAGTCTTCATTCTGCTGTGTCATGCGCTGTGTAAAACACATCTCATAAGAAAAGAGAAAGAGGTGGGTTGGTTTCTCTTTCTCACTGGGAGAGGACTTAAAAGCTGTGCAAAGCATGAAATGAGCAGCATGAACCAGCATGGGCTTGGAAAGTGAGGTGTGGTGTGGAATTGGGAAATATTTCACAATTGAGAAATTACCCTTATGCACAATTTTTGTGATGTGTCAATTGCCATCTTATAAAATTCTGCTCTGACCTTTGAATCTTGTGCATTTTATTTTTCACCTCATTGTTTGTCACTGACTGTTATTTGTGGAGGGTTTCACTGTGATTCTGGATATGTGTGTGTGTTGTGGGTGGGGAGGAGGCGGGCAAAGCACGCCAGAGGACAGAGGTGACTAGTGGATGCAGGGAGGTGACAGCTGTACAAACTGGAGAACACATGGCTGTCGTCATGTAATTCGAGTCTGCCTTTAGGCGTAGCTCCTTGGCTGTGTACCTGATACAGTCTAGCATCTTCCTGGTATCACACACCTCCCACTTCTCCTTTGGCCTTCATAGTTCTACTTCCTTCCCTGTCTTCTTCCCTCATTGCCTTGGCCTCTTCTATTAGATGCTGAGGCTAGAAGCTGAACTACGTAGGGGGTTAATCCAGGATGTGAGCTACTCAGAGTGTAGGCTGTGAAAAATATGGCTTTCATAGCTTGATCCCAGGAATACTATTCAAGGAGTCTGGGAATCTGCAGTTTGAACAAGCATCTACCTGGTCGTGATTCTGGTACTGGGAGTCCGTAGGGCATCATCTTTAGAAACAATAATGCAAGGCCTCAGTAAAGGCTGTAGAGGCTCAAGAGCATCTACCACATAACTCCTAAACCTCCATTTCTGCACTTTTTTGGTCTATGAAAATTGGTCCCAGGGAAAGGGCTAGGATAAGCTGGAAGACACTCTGGCTTGGCAGAGCTGCCCTAAGTGGATTGTCCTGGGTTCAGTTCAGCTGCTCAGTTGTATCCAACTTTTTGTGACCCCATGGACCTCTGCATGTGGGCTTCCCTGTCCATCACCATGTCCCAGAGCCTACTCAAACTCATGTCCATTGTGTCGGTGAGGCCATCCAACCATCTCATCCTCTGTTGCCCCCTTCTCCTCCTGCCTTCAATCTTTCCCAGCATCAGGGTCTTTTCCAATGAGTCAGTTCTTCACATCAGGTGGCCAAAGTATTGGAGTTTCCGCTTTAGCATCAGTCCTTCCAGTGATTTCCTATAGGATGGACTGGTTGGATCTCCTTGCAGTCCAAGGGACTCTCAAGAGTCTTCTCCAACACCACAGTTCAAAAGCATCAATTCTTCAGTGCTCATCTTTCTTGATAGTCCAATTCTCACATCCATACATGATTACTGGAAAAACCATAGCTTTGACTAGATAGACATTTGTTGGCAAAGTAATGTCTCTGCTTTTTAATATGCTGTCTAGGTTGGTCATAGCTTTTCTTCCAAGGAGCAAGTGTCTTTTAATTTCATGGCTGCAATCACCATCTTCTGTGATTTTGGAGCCCCCCAAATAAAATCTCTCACTGTTTCCATTGTTTCCCCATCTATTTGCCATGAAGTGATGGGACCGGATGCCATGATCTTCATTTTCTGAATGTTGAGCTTTAAGCCAACTTTTTCACTCTCCTCTTTCACTTTCATCAAGAGGCTCTTTAGTTCTTCACTTTCTGAAAGAAGGGTGGTGTCATCTGCATATCTGAGGTTATTGATATTTCTCCTGGCAATCTTGATTCCAGCCTGTGCTTCATCCAGCCCAGCATTTTTCAGGATGTACTCTGCATTTAAGTTAAATAAGCAGGGTGACAATATATAGCCTTGATGTACTCCTTTCCTGATTTGGAACCAGTCTGTTGTTTCATGTCCAGTTCTAACTGTTGCTTCTTGACCTGCATACAGATTTCTAGGAGACAGGTCAGCTAATCTGGTATTTCCACCTCTTGAAGAATTTTCCACAGTTTGTTGTGATCCACACAGTCAAAGGCTTTGGCATAGCCAATAAAGCAGAAGTAGATGTTTTTCTGGAACTCTCTTGCTTTTTTGATGATCCAACAGATGTTGGCAATTTGATCTCTGGTTCTTCTGGGTTTTCTAAATCCAGCTTTAACATCTGGAAGTTCACGGTTCATGTACTGTTGAAGCCTGGCTTGGAGAATTTTGAGCATTACTTTGCTAGGTCCTGGGCAGGCCTAGAAAATTGGGAGCTCCAGGAAACCAGGGCCTCTTTCAGCCAAGCAGGATGTCCAGGGTTCTGACCACTAACTGGACTCCCTACGAGTCATGGCTGAGTGAGTATAGTAAAAGTCAAGGGCAAGGCAAACTTATTCACAGGGGCTAAGCAGAGAAGAAATACCAACCCAATTCAAATATTCTTTAAAGGAGGATAAGCAACAGGAGTCAAACAGGTCCTGGAGACAGACCCTATCTAGGTTGTTGAGGGTCCCTGAAGACAGTAGTACTTTTTAGAGAGTGATGTATCCATCAGGATGACTTCAACTACAAATAACAGAGAGGCCCAATGCAATTGGCATAAATTTGTTGGCTCATACAACCAGAAGTCCAGAGGGAGAGTGGGATTCAGGGTGGACTTAAATCAGTGGTCCATTCTTTGCTGTTTTTTTGGCTCCATCTCTCCAATGTCTCTGGTAAGGAGATGGTCACAGCTCTCCCAGACATCCCAGCCGGTGTCCAGAGAACAGATAGAGGGATGCTACTGGACACTGACAAGGAAGTGAAGATATTCACCCAGGCCCCCAGCAAATTGCACCCAAGCAAGATGTGGTTGCTCTTGACTTAGTACAGCTAAAAGGAGCTCAGTGTCCCCTAAGGTATGTGTGATGCATGACAGGAGGTAGATAGATGAGCAAAATAGGAATTAAAGAGAAGGAAGGAAAAAATGGATCTGGGAGGGCAGCCAGAAAGGTCTGCTCCAGATTCCCACAGTCGGAAGCCGTGTTGGGAGGCAGTTGTCAAGGTGGCTGAGAAAATGTTCTGGTTAGAGATAAGCCAGGCAAGCCCTCTGGAACTGTACAGACTTGCCCTAACCGCACAGTTGGTAGCAGACCCAGACAGAGAAGCTCCCCTGTCTACTGCAGTTTCTACCACGTTCTCTTTTGATTAATGTACATTGTAAATCTGCAAGGAGTGGAGACGGTATTCAACACTTCCCAAAATATTCTACAAGAGAAACTTTTCTTTCTCAAGCATCTAAATTCCATAGAATACACTCTGTTTAAATCAACATCACTTTGCAAATATAGAGAAGTATGGGGTGGGGGGACCTGCAGAACTCAGACGATGGGTAAGGAACTGACCCCTAAAATAAGGTGGTCAGTTAACACATGCCAAGTGCATGAACCTTGACTCCTTCAGAAACACTCATTTCTCCAAGAGCTTGGGCTCCATCCTATGCTTGTATAAATGACATCCTTGCATCCATTATCCTCAGGTGAGTAGAGGCAGAAAACTGAGATTTTTGCCCTTACAAAAAAGGCAAAATACTTTTAAAAAATTAGGTTCTTAAATTGTTCCTATCAGTGTCCTGAACTAATTTTGATCCCACTCATGGCATTTTCCTCTAGGTCCAAAAGGCCTGCTACTCCTTAAGACCCAACTGTAAGCCAATCTGGAACACATTGTTTTCTAAAGATTGTGTTTTCCTCTCTTTCCATATGCCCTTTGAAGGTAGTCACTGAAGTAGTCAATTGTTAGTTTAAATATTTTTAGATTTACTATGAAATTAACCTTGAGTCAGAAATGGGTCCTGAATACTAACCACTTATCTTTATTTCAACTATGCATTTAGACCAGAATTTCTTAATGGACTGAAGATGTCTTTTTATCAGAGATATGGACATATTCTCAAGGAAAGTCTTTTGGTATCTCATCCAACAATAAACAAAATGAAGATAGAAGCTTCTGAGTGGTGAACACATGGCAGTTCAGAGGGCAAGGAAGCTCACACCCCTTCCCACAGACTTGCCTAAGCATCTTTTATCATGAGCCACCTCCCACTGGTCACAAAGCTCTGCCCGTGTGTCAACATGGGGGGGATGTTGTTATCCATCCACCATGATGCCTTGACCTGCACCTTGGCCACTTGCTCACATGAAAGGAGGAGACAAGATGTAAGAATAGAATGACTTTAACTCACCTCCTCTCACAAAAACACCAAAATCACAACTAATTGCTTATCAACCATTGACAAAAAAAACACTAGAGTCTACCAAAAAAAGATACTCTACATCCAAAGACAAGGAAGAAGACAAAAAGAGATGGTAGGAGAGGCATTTTTACCATATAATCAAATCTAACACTTACCAGGTGAGCCACCCACAGACTGGAAAATAATTATATCACGGAAGTTCTCTCACAGGAGTAGGAGTTTTGAAACTCAGGTCAGGCTCCCCAGCATAGGGATTCTGGCATTGGGAAGAGGAGCCCCTAGAGCATGTGGCTTTCAAGCCCAGTAGGGCTTGAGTGCAGGAATTCCACAGGACTCCTCAGGGGAAAACAGAGACTCCGCTGTTGGAGGGTGCACACAAAGTTTCATGTGCACTGGGACCCAGAGCATCAGACCTATCTGTGGGTCCTAGGGGGTTTCCTGGGTAAACGGGTTGGCTATGGCTCACTGTGGGGGCAAGGACACTGGAGGCAGAGGCGCCAGTGAATACTCATTGGTGTGAACTCTCCTGAAGGTCACCATTTTGGCACTGAGACTTGAGCCCACCCAACAGCTTGTAGGCTCCAGTGCTAGAATACCTCAGGCCAAACAACAAGCAGGGTGGGAACACAGCCCAGTCCATCAGCAAACAGGCTGCTTAAAGTTGTCCTGAGTATGCAGCCACTTCTAAACACACCCCTTGATGCAGCCCTGCCCACCTGAGGGACAAGAGTCAGCTCTACCCGCAGTGGGCAGACACCAGTCCTTCCTACCAGGATCCCTGCACAAAACCCTGGATCAACCTCTTCCACCAGAGACAAGGGGAACTACAAACCTGCAGCTTAAGAAATGGAGATCACAAATAAAGAAAGTTAGACAAAATGAGACAGCAGAGATATATGGCCCAGACGAAGGAACAAGATAAAACCCCAGAAAAACAACTAAGTGAAGTGGAGATAGGCAATCTGACTGAAAAAGAATTTAGAGAAATGATAGTAAAGGTGATCCAAGATCTCAGAATGGAGACACAAAGAAGATAGAATATATGTTTACCAAAGAGCTAGAAGTGTTAAAGAACAAATAGATGAACAATATAATAACGGAAATGAAAAAATACACTAGAAGGAGTCAATGGCAGGAAAACGAGGCAGAAGAAAGAATAAGTGAACTGGAAGATAGATAGGTGGAAATCACTGCTGTGGAACAGAAGAAAGAAAGAATGAAAAGAAAAGAGGACAGGCAATGGCACCCCACTCCAGTACTCTTGCCTGGAAAATCCCATGGACAGAGTGCCTGGTGGGCTGTAGTCCATGGGATCGAGAAGAGTCGGACACAACTGAGCGACTTCCCTTTACTTTTCACTTTCATGCATTGGAGAAGGAAATGGCAACCCACTCCAGTGTTCTTACCTGGAGAATCCCAGGGACGGGGGAGCCTGGTGGGCTGCCGTCTGTGGGGTCACACACAGTCAGATATGACTGAATCGACTTAGCAGCAGCAGGGACAATGTTAAATGTGCCAACATTAGCATTATAGGGCCCCCCCAGAAGGAGAAGAGAGAGAGACAAAGAACCTGAGGAAACACTTGAAGAAGAAATGGCTGATATCTTCCCTAACATGGGAAAACAAACACTCAAGTCCAGGAAGCACAGAGATCCTACACAGTATAAACCCAAGTAGAAGGATACCAAGACACATAGTAATCAAATTGACCACAATTTTTTTTTTTCATTATTTAGAGAATACTTTATTAGTTTCTGTAATCAAACCCATGTAGATAAGACCTTACATATTTAATACAGTGTGTTACCCCTGTACAAATGGAAAAAATTATGTTTAACGTTTCTAGACCAATATGGCTGTTAATTTCTGTACAATGCCAACCCAACACGGTACAACTGGGATACTTTTTCCAAAGTTGACAGCACAGCTAAAGTTTCCAAAAATTCAAATTATATATATATATGTGTATATATATATATAGATTTATTTATTTATATAAAAAGACCAATAGCAGTATGTTATGCATCAATAGCAGCAACAGCTTTTCCAAGTTCTGCAGTCATCTGAACAAAATTATAGAGACATCCAGCACACTCCATTAAAAAAAAAAAAAAGTAAAAAAACAAAACCTCAGAAAACAGCTAAGTTCTGTTACTGTTGTGGTACCTGGCACCATTTTTTAATTACGTTTCTCAATCATCATCTGGAAAGAAAACATTCTAGAATAACGTCATTAAAAACAGATCTGATAAAGCACGGTCACTACTACATATCATAAAGCAGGTACAAGATATTTTACATTCACAGAGGTATGATACAGTACTGTCCTACATCTATAATACTAGAGGATATAATTAAAAAGGCATTATTTGAGACTTGATTCTACTTTTCCAGCAGAGGGCCCAAAGGATGGTTATGACACAGCTCTGGTACAGAAATGCACCTTCTTAGATAGGATTTCCTTTCTTCATTGGCATAGTTCTAGGTACTCACTGCTCTTCATGAACATCAGCTAAAAACCGTTTAAAAAAATAAACAAAAACCAACCATTGGATTCATACAAAGATGACTGAGGAGAGGCAAGCAGGACTCAACCTAAGTAGTATTTGACCAACTCCGTCATGTCTGAATGGTTAAGAGCTTCACGGAAGAAAGGAGATGCCAAGTAGCACTTCAAAGCTTTGGGCCACAACCAAAACACAGCATCATTTCAAACAGAAGCAGTAGCCAAACACTGCCCACTTGGGTATGTTCAAGGATGTTGACGTCAGTATTTCATCATCTACTGACCACAATTTTTTTAAAAAGAAAATATTAAAAGCAACAAGAAACATACAAGGAAATCCCCATATGGTTATCAGCTGATTTTTCATCAGGAACTCGGTAGGCCAAAAGGAAGTGGCATAACATTAATATAATTAGAGTGATGAAAGGGAAAAATCTACAACCAAAAATACTCAACCCAGCAAGGCTCTTGTTCATATTTGACAGAGAAATCAGACATTTTACAGATAAGCAAGAGCTAAGAGAATTCAGCACCACCAGACCATCTTTGAAACAAATGCTAAGGAACGTCTCTAGGTGGAAAAGAAAAGGCCACAACTAGAAATAAGAAAATTACAAATGGGAAAGGCTCACCGGTAGGCAAACATAGAGTAAAGGTAGGAAATGACACACAAATATGATACCAAAACCAGCAATCATGAGAAGAGTACACATGCAGAATATTAGAAATGCATTTGAAATTAAGAAACTAACATTCTATATATAAATATATATTTCTATATCAAAACTTCATGGTAACTCCTAACCAAAATCTACAGTAGATACCCTCACAAGAAAGAAAAAGCAATCCAAACACAACTCTGAAGATCACAAGAGAGCAAAAAAGGAAGTGAAGGAAAAGGACGTACAAAAACAAATCCTAACAATTAACAAAATGGCAGTAAGAACTACATATTGATAATTATCCCAAATGTAACTAGATTAAGTGCTCCAACCAAAAGATACAGACTGGCTGGGTAAATACAAAAACAAGACGTATATTTGCTGTGTGCATGAGACCCACTTCAGATCTATAAACACATACAGACTAAAACTGAGAGGATAGAAAAAAGTATTTCATGCAAATGGAAATCAAAAGAAAGCTGGAGTAGCAGTACTCATATCAGACAGACTTTAACAAAGACTGTTAGAAGAGACAAAGAAGGATGGTACATTATGATCAAGGGATCAACACAAGAAGAAGACATAACAATTGTAACTATATATGTACCCAACATAGGGGCACTTCAATACATAAGGCAAACACTAATAGCCATAACAGGAGATACTAGCAGTAACACAATTATAGTGGGAGACTTTGTCACCCCACTTATATCAATGAACAAATCATCCAACCAGAAAATCAGTAAGAAAACACAGGCCTTAAATGACATGTTAGACCAAATGGGCTTAAATTGATGTGTGTGTGTGTGTGTATAAGACAGAGACAGAGTGAGAGACTGTGTACATTCCATCCAAAAGCAGCAAAATACACACTCTTCTCAAGTGCACATGGAACATTCTCCAGGACAGATCATATGCTGGGCCAGAAAGCTAACAGTAAATTTAAGAAAACCATATCAAGCATCTTTTCAGACCACAACACTATCCGATAGAAATCAACTACAAGAGAAAAAACTATAAAAAACACAAACAGATGGAGGCTAAAGAATATGTTACCAGACAACCAACGGATTGCTGAAGAAACCAAAGAGGAAATAAAACATGTAGAGACAAATGAAAATGAAAACAGCGATCCAAAACCTATGGGACACAGAAAAACACTTCTAAGAGGGATATTTGTTGCAATATAATCTTACCTGAGGAAACAAGAAATATCTCAAATAAACAACTTAACTTTACACCTAAAGCAACTACAGAAAGGACAAACAAAATCCAAAGTCAGTAGAAGAAAAGAAATCATGAAGATCAGAGCCAAAATAAATGAAATAGAGACAAAGAAAATAATAGGGGAAAAAAGGAATGAGACTAAAAGCTGGTTCTTTGAAAAGATAAAACTAATACACATTTAGCCAGACTCATCAAGAAAAGAAGGGAAAGGGCTCAAATCAATAAAATTAGAAATGAAAAACGAGGAGTTCCAATGAACACTACAGAAATACAAAGCATTGTAAGAGACTACTATAAGAAACTATATGACAATAAAATGGACAACCTAAAAGAAATGGACAAATTCTTAGAAAGGTGCAATCTCTCAAGACTGAACCAGGAAGAAACAGAAAATATTGAGACCAATTATAAGTACTGAAACTGAAACTGAATTAAAGCTCCCAACAAACAAAAGTCCAGGATCAGATGGCTTCACAGGCAAATTCCATCAAACATTTAGAGAAAAGTTAACACCTATCCTTCTAAACTCTGCAAAAATTGCATAGGAAGGAACACTCCCAAACTCATTGTATAAGGCTACCATCACCCCAATATCAAAATCAGATATCACAAAAAAAGAAAATTACAAGTCAATATCACTGACGAACATAGAGAAATCCTCAACAGAATACTAGCAAACCAAATCCAACAATACATTAAAAGGATTATACACCATGATCAAGTGGGATTTATCCCAGGAAAGCAAGGATTTTTCAGTATCCACAAATTAATCAGTGTGATACACCACCTCAATAAACTGAAGAATAAAAATCAGATGATCATTTACATAGACACAGAAAATATTTTTGACAAAATTCAACACCCATTTATGAGAAAAACTTTCCAGAAAGTGGGCATAGAGGGAACCTACTTCAACATCATAAAGGCCATATACAACAAACTCCCAGAAAACATTTATTCTCAATAGTAAAAAACTGAAAGCATTTCCTCTAAGATTAGGAATAAGACAAGAATATCCACTCTTGCTAGTTTTACTCAACATTGTTTTGGAAGTCTTACTCATGAAAATCAGAGAAGAAAAAGAAATAAAAGGAATGAAAATTGGAAAAATAAAACTATCACTGTTTGCAAATGACATGATACTATACATAAAAAATCCTAACTATGCCACCAGAAAAATACTAGAGTTCATCAATGAATTTGGTAAAGTTGCAGGATACAACTTTAATCCTAATTAATTAATACAAAATTAAGTGACTAATACAACTAATGAATTAATATTAGTAATTAATACAAAATTCATACACAGAAACCTGTTACATTTCTATACACTAACAACAAAAGATCAGAAAATTAAAGAAACAATCCCATTTACCATCCAATCAAAAAGAATAAAATACCTAGGAATAAACTTGAAGCTCTATACAGTCAGCAAAAACAAGACCAGGAGCTGACTGTGGTTCAGATCATGAACTTCTTACTGCCAAATTCAGACTTAAATTGAAGAAAGTAGGGAAAACCACTAGACCATTCAGATATAACCTAAATCAAATCACTTTCGACTATACAGTGGAAGTGACAAATAGATAAAAGGGATTAGATCTGGTAGACAGAAGGCCTGAAGAACTATGGACAGAGGTCCGTGACATTGTACAGGAGGTAGTGATAAAAACCAACCCCAAGAAAAAGAAATGCAGAAAGCTCAAATGGTTTTCTGAGGAGGCTTTATAAATAGCTGTGAAAAGAATAGAAGCAAAAAGCAAAGGAGAAAAGGAAGGATATACACATCTGAATGCAGAGTTCCAAAGAATAGCAAGGAGAGATAAGAAAGCCTTCCTCAGTGATCAAGGCAAAGAAATAGAGGATAATAACAGAATGGGAAAGACTAGAGATCTCTTCAAGAAAATTAGAGATACCAAGGGAACATTTCATGCAAAGATGGGCAAAATAAAGGACAGAAATGGTATGGATCTAACAGAAGCAGAACATATTAAGAAGAAGTGGCAAGAATACTCAGAAGAGCTATACAAAAAAGATCTTCATGACCCAGATAACCATGATGGTGTGATCACTGACCTAGAGCCAGACATCCTGGAATGTGAAGTCAAGTGGGCCTTAGGAAGCATCACTACAAATAAAGCTAGTGGAGGTGATGGAATTCCAGTTGAGCTATTTCAAATCCTAAAAGATGATGCTGTGAAAGTGCTGCACTCAATATGCCAGCAAATTTGGAAAACTCAGCAGTGGTCACAGGACTGGAAAAAGGTCAGTTTGCATTCCAATCCCAAAGAAAGGCAAGGCCAAAGAATGTTCAAACTACTGCACAATTGCAGTCATCTCACACACTAGTAAAGTAATGCTCAAAATCCTCCAAGCCAGGCTTCAACAGTACATGAACTGTGAAATTCCAGATGTACAAGCTGGATTTAGAAAAGGCAGAGAAGCCAGAGATCAAATTGCCAACATCTGCTGGATCATCGAAAACCAGGAGAGTTCCAGAAAAAACATCTACTTCTGCTTTATTGGCTATGCCAAAGCCATTGACTGTGTGGATCACAACAAACTGTGGAAAATTCTGAAAGAGATGGGAATACCAGACCACCTGATCTGCCTCCTGAGAAATCCGTATGCAGGTCAAGAAGCAAGTTAGAACTGGACATGGAACAACAGACTGGTTCCAAATTGGGACATGTCAAGGCTATATATTGTCACCCTGCTTATTTAACTTCTAGGCAGAGTACATCATGTGAAATGCTGGACTGTATGAAGCACAAGCTGGAATCAAGATTGCCAGGAGAAATATCAAAAACCTCAGATATGCAGATGATACTTCCCTTCTGTCAGAAAGTGAAGAAGAACTAAAGAGCCTCTTGATGAAAGTGAAAGAAGAGAGTGAAAAAGTTGGCTTAAAACTCAACATTCAGAAAACTAAGATCATGGCATCCGGTCCCATCACTTCATGGCAAATAGATGGGGAAGCAATGGAAACAGTGAGAGATTTTATTCTGGGGGGCTCCAAAATCACAGAAGATGGTGACTACAGCCATGAAGTTAAAAGACACTTGCTCCTTGGAAGAAAAGCTATGACCAACCTAGACAGCATATTAAAAAGCAGAGACATTACTTTGCCAACAAAGGTCTGTCTAGTAAAAGCTATGGTTTTTCCAGTAGTCATGTATGGATGTGAGAATTGGACTATCAAGAAAGATGAGCACTGAAGAATTGATGCTTTTGAACTGTGGTGTTGGAGAAGACTCTTGAGTCCCTTGGGCTGCAAGGAGATCCAACCAGTCAATCCTAAAGGAAATCAGTCCTGAATATTTTTTTTTTTTGAGTCCTGAATATTCATTGGAAGGATGGAAGGACTGATGCTGAAGCTGAAACTCCAATACTTTGGCCACCTGATGCGAAGAACTGACTCATTGGAAAAGACCCTGATGCTGGGAAAGATTGAAGGTGGGAGGAGAAGGAGAAGACAGAGGATGAGATGATTGGATGGCATCACCAACTCTATGGACATGAGTTGAGTAAGCTCCAGGACTTGGTGATGCACAGGTAAGCCTGGCATGCTGCAGTCCATGGAGTCTCAAAGAATTGGACATGACTGAGTGACTGAACTAAAATGAACTGAAGTAGGTAAAAGTCCTATACTCCAAAGACTAAGACACTGATTAAAGAAATTGATGAGGACACAAACAAATGGAAAGATATACCATGTTACTAGATTGGAGGAATCAATATTGTGAAAATGACTATACTACCCAAAGCAATCTACATAGTCAATGCAATCTCTATAAAATTACCAATAAAATTTTTCACAGAACTGAAACAAACATTTTAAGAATTTGTATGGAATACAAAAGACCCTGATTGCCAAAGCAATTCTGAGAAAGAAAAATGGAAATAGAAGAATCAGGCTCCTGACTTCAGACTATACTGCAAAGCTACAGTCATCAAAACAGTATGATACTGGTACAAAAGCAGAACTATAGATCCATGGAACAAGTTAGAAAGCCTAGAAACAACCCCACACACCTGTGATAAATTATTCTGTGACAAAGGAGGCAAGACTACAGAATGTTGAAAAGACAGTGTCTTCAATAAGTGGTGCTGGGAAAACTGGATAGCTACATGTAAAAACTGAAATTAGGATATTCTCGGCCTACTGTATCACACAAAAAAAGAGAATTTTACTTTTTGAAATTAATGCTTATTTTTTTTGCCAGTTTTTTAAGATATCCTAAGGAAATCTAATAATGATGTGTCAGATACAAAATTTTAAATATATTTGTGTAGGATATAAGATTAATATAAATTAATATAAATAGAAATCTATTCTATTTAAATTATTAATGACATCAGTCAAGATGCTCCTATTCTTATTTCCTCTGTACTTGATAAAATATTCTCAGAGGAAAAATGTTAGTATGTCTCACTATGATTATATATTTTTTTCTTTTCCCTTATATTTCTTCTGATCTTTGCTTTATGTATCTTTGTTTCTTTGTTGTTAGGTGTTTAATGCTTATGATGTCTATCTTCTTGATGTCTATCTTCTTTGTGAATTGTACCTTTTATCATTAAAAATGTTAATCTTTGTTTCATTTAAAAATAAATAAATTTAATAAAACTGTGAAAAGAATATTCTCAGCCCCTCACTGTCTGAGATGGCCCACACTCTGTCTATGGAATGTGTTTCTCTCTAAATAAATCCAATTCTTACCTAAAAAAAAGAATATTCTCTAACACCACACACAAAAAACTCTTAGAAGAAAACTTAGGCAGAACACTATTTGACATAAATTGCAGTAATATCTTTCTGGATCCACTTCCTAGAGTAATAAACAAAAGTAAACAAATGGGACCTAATTAAACTTAAAATGTTTTGCACAGCAAAGTAAATCATAAACAAAATGAAAAGACAACCCACAGAATGGGAGAAAAGATTTGCAAATGATGAGACCAACAAGGGATTAATTTGCAACTGACACAGTATTAATCTCCAAAATATTCAAACAGCTCTGCTGCTGCTGCTGCCAAGTCGCTTCAGTCGTGTCCGACTCTGTGCGACCCCAGAGACGGCAGCCCACCAGGCTCCCCTGTCCCTGGGATTCTCCAGGCAAGAACGCTGGAGTGGGTTGCCATTTCCTTCTCCAATGCATTAAAGTGAAAAGTGAAAGTGAAGTCGCTCAGTCGTGTCCGACCCTCAGCGACCCCATGGACTGCAGCCTACCACGCTCCTCCATCCATGGGATTTTCCAGGCAAGATTACTCGAGTCGGGTAAGCAAAATAACAAACCACTCAATCAAAAAATGGGCCAAAGATCTAATTAGACATTTCTCCAAAGAAGACATACAGATGGCCAATAAACACATGAAAAGCTGCTCAACACAACTAATTATTCAGTTCAGTTCAGTTCAGTCCAGTCGCCCAGTTGTGTCCGACTCTTTGCGACCCCATGAATCACAGCACACCAGGCTTCCCTGTCTATCACCAACTCCCGGAGTTGACTCAAACTCACATCCATCAAGTCGGCGATGTCATCCAGCCATCTCATCCTCCGTCGTCCCCTTCTCCTCCTGCCCCCAATCCCTCCCATCATCAGAGTCTTTTCCAATGAGTCAACTCTTCGCATGAGGTGGCCAAAGTACTAGAGTTTCAGCTTTAGCATCATTCCTTCCAAAGAACACCCAGGGCTGATCTCCTTCAGAATGGACTGGTTGGATCTCCTTGCAGTCCAAGGGACTCTCAAGAGTCTTCTCCAACACCACAGTTCAAAAGCATCAATTCTTCGGCACTCAGCCTTCTTCACAGTCCACCTCTCACATCCATACATGACCACAGGAAAAACCATAGCCTTGACTAGACGGACCTTTGTTGGCAAAGTAATATCTCTGGTTTTGAATATGCTATCTAGGTTGGTCATAACTTTCCTTCCAAGGAGTAAGAGTCTTTTAATTTCATGGCTGCAGTCACCGTCTGCAGTGATTTTGGAGCCCAAAAAAATAAAGTCTGACACTGTTTCCACTGTTTCCCCATCTATTTGCCGTGAAGTGATAGGACCAGATGCCATGATCTTTGTTTTCTGAATGTTGAACTTTAAGCCAACTTTTTCACTCTCCTCTTTCAGAGACATTCAAATCATAACTAAAATGAGGTCTCACCTCACATTAGTCAGAATGGCATCATCAAAAAGTCTACGAACAATAAATGCTAGAATAGGTGTGGAGAAAAGGGAATCTCCTACACTCTTGGTGGGAATGTAAATTGGTGTAGCCACTGTGGAGAACAATATGGGAGTTTCTTGAAAAATGAAAAAAAGAGAAAACATGATCCAGCTATCCCACTCCTGGGCCTATATCTGAAGAAAACCATAAATCAAAAAGATATATTCATCTCAACATTCACTGCAACACCATTTACAATGCCAAGATACGGAAGCAACCTAAATCTCTACTGACAGGGGAATGAATAAAGATATGGTATATATACATGCAATGGAATACTACTCAGCCATAAAAAGGAACAAAATAATGCCATTTGTAGCAACATGGATGGACATAGAGCTCATCATACTAAGTGAAGTCAGACAGAGAAAGACAAATAGATGCTATCACTTATATGCAGAATCTAAAAAGATTATACAAATGAACTTATTAACAGAAAGAGACTCACAGAGTTTGAAAACATGGTTACCAAAAGGGAAAGGGTAGGGGATAAATTAGAAGATTGGGATTAACATATATATATTACTATGTGTAAAACAGATAACCAGCAAGGAACTACTGTAAAACACAAAGAATTCTACTCAATATTCTGTAATAAGTTAAATGGGAATGGGAAAAGAATTGGAGAAAGAATGGATATATGTATATGTATCATTACAACTGAATCACCTTGCTGTACACCTGAAACTTAATACCTGAAGAGTTAGTTTCAACTATAACTCAATATAAAATAAAAATTAAATTAAAAAAGATGATGATATAACTAAGTTGAAAGTAAGGGAAACACTACAGTATTTCCCCTAAGCTATTTCTTTTGATGGATCTTTTCTTTGTAAAAGATCCGAAATCCAAATATCCAAAATTGATTTCGGAAGATGTTTTCTCAGCTGTATTCAGGTTATGACTCTTTATACTTACCTGGCCTTAAAAATTGTGGAATTTGAAAAAAGACAAGAGAAAGATTTTGATCATAGTTGCACCAATGTGTCATCTGTAACTACCTGGAGGCAGGGAGCAATTATTTGACTGATAAAATAGATTAGTGAAATAATTCTACATGACATCTGTGTTTTTCTTTTTAATGCAAAGTTTCAAAGTGAAAGTGAGTTTAATTAAGTGGAAAGATAATCCATGATTAAGTAAGATAATGAAGCACATATTGCAAACAAATGACATGGTAAAAGCTTAGAATTCATGGTTAGGAAAAGACAGTTAAATAGTTTGAGGCAATACTTTCTTGATTATTTTTAAAAAATCAAGACTGCTGGATCTTATCTACATCTTGAGTTAGGCAAGGCCAAATCTTCCCATTTCACTACCTACAAACTGCTCTGAAAATACAATTACTTGAAGTGGTTTGATGTCTCTTGTCAGCCATGGGTAACTGTCTGTGCTAACGAGGCAAGGACAGCAGTGTGGTATATGGGGTGCAGTTCTCAGGCAGCACGTGCAGAATCCTAACAAGCATTTAATTTCTTTTACTTGGAGAAGCCTGCAGTGCCTTGGGGGAAATGTAACCGCAGATTTGCAGAAATGAGTAGGAAAACCACACGTGCAGAGGGGCTTTGCACTGCTTACTCTTGGAATCAGGTGGGGTCAGTGGTACCTTAAATGAAGCAGGGGACAAGCCTGGCCTTACAGGTTGCCCTTGGGGAGCTTCAGCCATTACAGCTGAGTTCTGAGAGTTTAGCTTTAGAAGCAGCCAGGGTTTCAATGACTTATGCCCTCACATCCTAAAGACACTCAGGACCAGGTGGTTGAATGAGGATGACTCTTATTTCCTGTGGTTATCTTGGATGGGGGATGGGTGGATGACATTGGGCAGATCAATAGGTGTGAAGGCGAATTATTTGTAAACTGGCATCAGGGTATGGCTTAGCAATCTGTTATCCCATTTGAGACTCAGATTCTTACCAACCTGTTTTGCCCCATGTGACTAAAAACTACCTTTTTTACATCAAAGGTTGGCTAAAATTTCTAAGCTCTGAAATTGTAGCCAACTTTTGATGTTTCTTTGTGGGCTTCCTGGGTGGCACAGTGGTAAAGAATCTGCCTGCCAATATAGGAGATGCAAGCGACCTGGGTTTGATCCATGGATTGGGAAGATCCCCTGAAGGAAATGCAACCCACTTTTAATATTCTTGCCTGGAAAATTCCATGGAGAGAGGAGCCTGGCATCCATGGAGTCACAAAGAGTTGGACATGACTGAGCATACATACATGCACACATCTTTGGAGGAAGCAGTTAGAAACCAAGCTCTGGTGGGATCCTTACTAAAAATGAACAGGCAGGAAGGGAGGAAGAATAGAGAAAGAGGCTTAGATCTTAACAGTCTTCAAAGTTTGTAACTTAGCCCTGAAAGAGCTGAATGTGACAAGAGATGATTATGAACAAAAACTGGGTACAGGGAGTCCTAAATTCCTGCCCCTCCCACCATACCCGACATTAATTCCTATAATTGGGCCAATAGCAGGTAAATCCAGGCTTCACCCAACAAGGAAAACCTGTTGAAATGAACCCATGAAATGTTTTTCACAAAGTACTTAACCTCACCAGCATTCAATGTCTCATTTGTGTTTATTATTTATTGATACTGCAGAAGAATCAAGTAATGAATCAGGTATTGGTAGTCAGTAAGTACCACAAACAATCATGAACTTATATTATCTTCACTTTATGTCATGTCAATCAGTAATATTCTACGTGTTACCCTTTATATTTTGAAGTCATTACGGCGATCCTTCTGGACCCACAGAATTGACTTCATTTTATTGGCAAACAGATTCTTACTTATTTTTCATTAATTGGTTACGTTTCCTCAAATTTCAAATGCCTATTAAAAAAAACACAATAGGAAGTATATGTTTTATATTAAAGTGCAGAGCTCCATTTAATGGATTGTTTGGCTAATTTTCTTTTAGGCAAATAATCAAATTAATTTATATAAGCTATTAATACCAATTATTAATGCTTTTCATTTTGTTGGTTTCAACCATCTCTGCATGACACACACTGCAACAAAATGGAGATTGATTTCACTAAGTTTGGCAACACTGCAGAATTCTATAACCTTTGCAAAAATGCTTATTTGAAAGGCTGGGTTTAATTATCCTTTTTTTTTTTTCCCCCTGCATCTCAAGATGCTGATAGGTAACAGTTCTATTGCACTTGACAGTTAAAAGTAAATTCATCACAGTCTTCCTACACTGCCCTTGATGCTTGTCACATAAGGAGACTTTAATATGCCCACCAGAAAAGTATCAGCCTGGCTTATCTGCCTTAGTTTTAATACATGGGCTGGGAGTGGGGAGAAAGTCAGCTACAAAGCAGGGCAGGAAGCAGGCCTGCTGGGCAGAATAGAACCTGACTCGGTCTGTTCTAAGACTGCGTTTCCTGGGTGGCTCAGTAGTAAGGAATCTGCCTGCCGTAAAGGAGACTCAGGTTCAATCCCTGGGTTGGGAAGATCCCCTGGAGGAGGAAATGGAGCCCACTCCAGTATTCTTGCCTGGAGAATCCCATGGACCGAGGAGCCTGGTGGCCTACAGTCCATGGGGTCACAAAGGCGGACACGACTGAGCACACATGCACGACTGGAACTACAGGTGCACGGGAATTCAAGACCTTATAGAAAAGGAGCCCGGGTCCTCCCCCCACTGCATGGCCTTTACATGGCTTTCCAGTTATGCCTCTTTTTGATGTCTTCTCATTTTACCCCTGGAGAAGGTAATGGCACCCCACTCCAGTACTCTTGCCTGGAAAATCCCATGGGCGGAAGAGCCTGGTAGGCTGCAGTCCATGGGGTCGCTAAGAGTTGGACACGACTGAGCGACCACTTTCACTTTTCACTTTCACGCATTGGAGAAGGAAATGGCAACCCACTCCAGTGTTCTTGCCTGGAGAATCCCAGGGACGGGGGAGCCTGGTGGGCTGCTGTCTATGGGGTCGCACAGAGTCAGACACGACTGAAGTGACTTAGCCGTAGCCATTTTACCCTTACTCCTAAGAACTGGCTCACTGACCCTCTCTCTGTTGTGCTGTTTGGTTGCTAAGTCACGCCCGATTTTTTGCGACCCCATGGACTGCAGCACTCCAGGTTTCCCTCTCCTTCACTGTCTTCCGGAGTTTGCTCAGACGCAAGCTGTTGCTTATTCAGGCATTTGAACCCTTCCTGACTCTGGCTCTCTGGGCTTCTGTCACCTCTCTGCCTCGTGACCTTTATGCATTTGCTCCTGCTGCACCATCTGAGCAGCTCAGTACTTCCTTGCTCTGGATGTCATTTTCACTCTGGGGCCCTTGACCTGCCCCTGGTCCACGGAATACGGTCCAACAGTGGGGAAGGAGAACAGGGCTTTCTGACTCTCCCGTCCATGAGGCAGCCAGGCAGGGCAGCTCCCTTCTAAGTCATGATGGGCAGGCTAGATACTAGGGTTGATCAGGACCCCAAATAATCAGCCAGGACACACCTTTGAGGGTCTTTTAAAGCTAAATGTGGTATTAATAACATAAAGGCATCTAACTCTCATGATCTCTCTTCTCCCTTCCATATCCTAACCTTCCTCAACATTGAATCTATTCCATCATATTTGAATTTCAATTAATAAGACTGTAACTGGCTAGCTATTACATTTTCAGTGGCTTAAAATTTTGAAGAGAGGTGGGAAACATTTTATGTTCCCATGTTCTAGACAGTGGGAGCTGTGTTTATAAAAGGACACAACCCACAAGGACACAATGAAGGCAATAGAGGTGACAGCCCCAAATGCCTGCTTTCCCTGAGGGCCTGACCTTCTCATTAGCTGTTCTGAGTTTTCACCGATCAACACCTAGCCATGCAGCAGAGTAAGAGCCTGCCAGCCAGCCCAGGGCTACTTTAACTGGGATAGGGAATTAGAATGTTCAAGATTTGTTTATATATATAGCATTTAATTAAATTTCATGGAGGTGAAGTCCATTTTGAATGCATTCGAGCTGTAACTCAAGGCATGTTTGCTGGTGTTGCTGGTGTGATAATTGATGTAACATTAATCAGTCTTTCAAGTATCTACACTCAATCAGAAGACACATGTGGTTCCGCTTTGGGAGACTTATGACCTAAATATCTTAAATGCAGCTTTCCAATTTCCTGCTGATCTCGCTGGTCTGTCTGAGAGGAGAGAAGCAAGATTGATAAGATTTGCTTTGGGAAAGAATATTAAAGCAAGGAATAAACAAGGTAGCTTTATTCGGTCAATATTCGATTAGACCTTTTTGTCTTTATTCTGACTGTTTAGATGGTGGGGTTGCATTTCTTTATTATGCTCGAGGAGGATTTAATTTTCCTAGGAGAGAATTTCTGTGAAATGTCTGACACTTTAAGATAACCAGATTTTTGAAAAGCCAGCCACAAGGATAAAGGTGTTTAGTAAAATGATAGGAATAATGAAAACTAGAAACTGATTAAAAATGTGATTTCTTGCTTCTGCCTGGCCCTGCGGTTTATGCTTCAGCTAAGCTTCAGTAG
Organism: Bos taurus; assembly: GCF_002263795.3. Classification (NCBI taxonomy): domain Eukaryota; kingdom Metazoa; phylum Chordata; class Mammalia; order Artiodactyla; family Bovidae; genus Bos; species Bos taurus. The sequence goes on along the minus strand of NC_037329.1, from coordinate 46,942,373 downwards.
AGGTCCCGAGGAATAGCCTGAATTCTAGAAGCCAAATCGGCACCAGTCACAATCTAAACGGTGTTTCTCATTTCTGGAGGACATGATCTCTTTCTATCCCCATCCTGATATTACAAGGTCTCCATGTCACTAAACACTGGGCATGCCTGGCTGGGCTCTCTCCCTTCATTGTGCCCCTCCCCAACCCCTCATAATGGATGAGGGTCCTCCCTGCCCTTTGGATTTGCCTGTGCGTATGGGGGAGGTGGCAGTTCAAGAGGAGGTCTCATATAATACCAGTTTTCTGGATCATTTGATTTATTTAAATACCTACAATGCCAAGGCCCCTGGGCATTCATCCAACCAACTGCTTATGTTTCCATAAATAATGTCAGCTCTGGGACTCAACTGAATTAGGCCAAAGGGCTGTGTCTCCTGTTCCCTGAAGGTCAAGAGCTTTTGAGTATCAGTGTATAAGAACTTTTTTCAGAAAAGTACTCCAAGTACAAATTTTTCAGAAACACTGTCTCATTTAATATTCAAATTTCAGCACATTTCAATAATCTATGTGTAGGGTTTGTGTCGATTGGCATGGAGAAAGGAGCTCTAGAAACTGATGTGGAGAATTAGAATTTAACACTCACTGATTAACCCTAACAGGTTTATATTAAAAGGCAAAGTCTAGTAAGCTGATGTTGAAATAGCAGTAAAGAATTCAGATTGATGAATTATGTTTTCAAATGCCAAGGTCAAGGAGAAATTTGAAAGTTTGAAAATTCAAATTCCTTAATAGTTGCTCCTAGGCCCTAATGACTAATATAAACATATTGTACTAAGTTTATATTTTTATTTGTTTTTATTTTAATTGGAGGATAATTGCTTTACAGTGTTGTACTGGTTTTTGCTGTACAACAATACAAATCAGTTATAATCATATATATATATATATATATATGATAATATATATATATATTCCCTCCCTCTTGAGCCTCCTCCTCACCCCATCCCAGCCCTCTAGGTCATCACAGAACACCAGGCTGGGCTCCCTGTGTTATATAGCAGCTTCCCTCTAGCTAGCTATTTTACACATGGTAGTATATATATATGCCAATGTTTCTTTCTCAATTTGTCCTGCCCTCTCCTTCCCCTGCTGTGTCCACAAGTCCTTTCTCTATGTCCATGTCTCTATTCCTTCCCTGCACATAGGTTCATCAGTACCATTTTTCTAGATTCTATATATATGCATTCAATATACAATAGCATTTTTCTCTTTCTGACTTGCTTCATCACACCAAGTTTAAATGAACAAATCCTTAACTTGAGTCTTCACAGCGAACCAGCACTATAATCAATACATGTGTTTCTTCCTGCCAGATAGTTAGGAGATGAAGCGGTGTTTGGACACTATTTGGTTACTCAAGAGAGAGGGAGAAGTCACTTTCAGCTAGTCTGCTACAAGGGGATCTCTTGGGTAATATGATGCCCATATCACCATGCAGAAGAAACAGATGTAATTGCATGTGACCAAAGACATCCACAAAATGCTCAGCAGACCCACTCTGAGGAGACTTGGGGACAACAATCAAAGAGTAAATCTAGTTGTTTTTAAAAATTTCCCCAACGTGCTGTTTTCTATGGAACTGATTCTCTAAGTCCTTCTGTTCTATTATCCCCTCCCCCACCCCCTGTGCCAAGATGAACTCCCTTGTGCTCTCCTACTGCCCTCCCCCGTTCACACCACTCAGCACTCAGAGGGCAAGGCATGGCCCCCGCTACATTAATCCTCTCCTTCAGCCCTCTGTAGCTGAGACCATACTGCCAAATTTGCACAAACCTTCATCAAAGGTTGGGTGATCTTGGAGAGCAAGTATAATACAACATACAGTAATTGATGTTGACACTTCAAGGGGCTGCCCAGAGTTGCTCCACAAGGTCTGCCTCCCTGTGCTGGCAGCCACTCACCACCCTTATCCATTCCCTGCCTTGCCCACACTTGCAACCACCACAATTCCACTGGGCATCTTAATACTTTAGTTATTTGAGGATCCATCTGTATCTGGCACAGAAAAGGAAAGCATATATTTCCCTTTTTAGTTTAGTCTGTCTCCCAGAACTGTTTTCTTACCCCAGAAGCCACCTCATCTCAGGATGACTGAATAGGGAAGTCTACTTGAAGCATTCAACAGACCCCACTCCTGACTCTTATGGGACATTATGGTCCACTAACCTAAAATATAATTGCATAAAAAACAGTGTTGTTATTTAGTCACTAAGTCCTGTTTTAGTCACTAAGTCTGACTATTTTGTGACCCCATGGACTGCAGCCCTACAGGCTCCTCTGACCAATGGGATTTCTCAGGCAAGAATACTGGAGTGGGTTGCCACTTCTTTCTCCAGGGGATCTTTCTGAACCAGGGGTTGAACCCTTGTCTCCTGTAGGTGGATTCTTTACCACTGAGCTACCAAGGAAGCTCCAAAACAGTGTTATCTAAGCCTGTTTATTTAACTTCTATGCAGAGTACATCATGAGAAACGCTGGACTGGAAGAAACACAAGCTGGAATCAAGATTGCTGGGAGAAATATCAATAACCCCAGATATGCAGATGACACCACCCTTATGGCAGAAAGTGAATAGGAACTAAAAAGCTTCTTGATGGCAGTGAAAATGGAGAGTGAAAAAGTTGGCTTTAAAGCTCAACATTCAGAAAACGAAGATCATGGCATCCGGTCCCATCACTTCATGGGAAATAGATGGGGAAACAGTGGAAATAGTGTCAGACTTTATTTTTTGGGGCTCCAAAATCACTGCAGATGGTAACTGCAGCCATGAAATTAAAAGATGCTTACTCCTTGGAAGGAAAGTTATGACCAACCTAGATAACCTATTGAAAGGCAGAGACATTACTTTGCCAACAAAGGTCCGTCTAGTCAAGACTATGGTTTTTCCAGTGGTCATGTATGGATGTGAGAGTTGGACTGTGAAGAAAGCTGAACACCGAAGAACTGATGCTTTTGAACTGTGGTGTTGGAGAAGACTCTTGAGAGTCCCTTGGACTGCAAGGAGATCCAACCAGTCCATTCTGAAGGAGATCAGCCCTGGGATTTCTTTGGAAGGAATGATGCTAAAGCTGAAACTCCAGTACTTTGGCCACCTCATGTGAAGAGTTGACTCATTGGAAGACTCTGATGCTGGGAGGGATTGGGGGCAGGAGGAGAAGGGGATGACAGAGGATGAAATGGCTGGATGGCATCACTGACTCGATGGACGTGAGTCTGAGTGAACTCCAGGAGTTGGTGATGGACAGGGAGGCCTGGCGTGCTGCGATTCATGGGGTCCCAAAGAGTTGGACACGACTGAGCGACTGAACTGAACTGAACTGAACTGAAGCCTTAAAATGAAAACCACAATCACAGAAAACGAAACTGATCACATTGATCACAGCCATGTCTAACTCAATGAAACTATGAGCCATACTCTACTGGGCCACACAAGACGGACTGGTCATGGTGAAGAGTTATGACAAAATGTGGGCCCCTGGAGAAGGAAATGGCAAACCACTACAGTATTATTGCCTTGAGAACTCCATGAACATTATGAAAAGGCAAAACATACAACACTGAAAGATTAACTCCCCAGGTCAATAAGTGCCCAATATGTTTCTTGAGAAGAGTGGAGAAATAACTCAAGAAGGAATGAAGAGGCTGAACCAAAGTGGAAACAATGCCAAGTTGTGGATGTATCTGGTGGTGCAAGTAAAGTCTGATGCTGTAAAGAACAATATTGCATAGGAACCTGGAATGTTACGTCCACAAACCAAGGTAAATTGGAAGTGGTCAAGCAGCAGATGGCAAGAGTGAACATCAACATTTTAGGAATCAGTGAACTAAAATGAATGGGAATGGGTGAATTTAACTCAGATGCCCATTATATCTACTACAGTGGGCAAGAATCCCTTAGAAGAAATGGAGTAGCCCTAATAGTCAACAGAAGAGTCTGAAATGACAGAAATGATCTCAGTTCGTTTCTAAGGCAAAACACTCAATTTCACAGTAACCCAAGTATGCCCCAACCAGTAATGCCAAAGAAGCTTAAGTTGAACAGTTCTATGAAGACCTACCAGACCTTCTAGAACGAACACCAAAAAAAAGATGTCCTTTTCATTTCAGGGGACTGGAATACAAAAGAAGGAAGTCAAGAGATATCTGGAGTAACAGGCAAGTTTGGTCTTGGAGTACAAAGTGAAGCAGGGCAAAGGCTAAAGAGTTTTACCAAAAGAATGCACTGGTCATAGAAAACACTCTCTTCCAACAACACAAGAGGTGACTCTACACATGGACATCACCAGATGGTTTCAAACTGATTATATTCTTTGCATCCAAAGATGGAGAAGAGGTTTGTAACACTGTATAAGAGGCAGTGAACAAAATCATCCCCAAGAAAAAGAAATGCAAAAGGAGAAATAGTTGTCTGAGGAGGGCTTACAAATAGCTGAGAAAAGAAGCAAAGTGAAAGGCAAAGGAGAGAAGGAAAGATATACACATCTGAATGCAGAGTTCCAAAGAATAGCAAAGAGATAAGAAAGGCTTCCTAAGTGAACAATGCAAAGAAATAGAGGAAAACAATAGAATGGTAAAGACTAGAGATCTCTTCAAGATATTAGAGATACCAAGGGAACATTTCATGCAAAAATGGGCACAATAAAGCACAGAAATGGTATGGACCTAACAGAAGCAGAAGATATCAAGAAGAGGTGGCGAGAATACACATAAGAACTGTACAAAACAGGTCTTAATGACCCAGATAAGCACAATGGTGTGGTCACTCACCAAGAGCCAGACATCCTAGAGTGTGAAGTCAGCTGGGCCTTAGGAAGCATCACTACGAACAAAGCTAGTGGAGGTGATGGAATTCCAGCTAAGCTATTTCAAACCCTAAAATATTACGCTGTAAAAGTGCTGCACTCAATATGCCAGAAAATTTGGAAAACTCAGCAGTGGCCACAGGACTGCAAAAGGTCAATTTTCATTCCAATCCCAAAGAAGGATAATGCCAAAGAATGACTTTCTCTTGCTTGGCTAACTCTTCAGTTCAGTTCAGTCACTCAGTCATGTCTGACTCTTCGCTACCTCATGAACCACAGCACACCAGGCCTCCCTGTCCATCACCAACTCCCAGAGTCCACCCAAACTCATGTCCATCAAGTCAGTGATGCCATCCAACCATCCCATCCTCTGTCATCCCTTCTCCTCCTGCCCTCAATCTTCCCAGCATCAGGGTCTTTCCCAATGAGTCAGCTCTTCACATCAGGTAGCCAAAGTATTGGAGTTTCAGCTTCAGCATCAGTCCTTCCAATGAACACCCAGGACTGATCTCCTTTAGGATGGACTGGTTGGATCTCCTTGGAGTGCAAGGGACTCTCAAGAGTCTTGTCCAACACCACAGTTCAAAAGTATCAATTCTTCAGCACTCAGCTTTCTTTATAGTCCAACTCTCACATCCATACACGACCACATAACTGCACTGAATTAACATGCTAGCAAGGTACTGCTCAAAATACTTCAAGCTAGACTTCAATAATATGTGAACTGAGAGCTTCCAGATGTACAAGCTGGATTTAGGAAAGGCAGAGGAACCAGAGATCAAATTGCCAACATCTGTTGGATCATAGAAAAAGCAAGAGAGTTCCAGAAAAACATCTAGTTCTGCTTCATTGACTATGCTAAAGCCATCAACTGTGTGGATCACAACAAAATGTGGAAAATTCTCAAAGAAACAGGAATACCAGACCACCTTACCTGCCTCCTGAGAAACCTGTATGCAGGCCAAGAAGCAACCGTCAGAACTGGACATGAAACAGTAAACTGGTTCAAAATTGTGAAAGGAAGACATCAAGGCTGCATACTGTCATCCTGCTTATTTAACTTAAATGCAGAGTACATCACTCAATATGCCAGGCTGGATGAGGCACAGGCTGGAATCAAGATTGCCAGGAGAAATATCAATAATCTCAGATATGCAGATGACGCCACTCTTACGGCAGAAAGTGAAGAGGAACTAAAGAGCTTCTTGATGAAGGTGAAAGAGGAGAGTGAAAAAGCTGACTTAAAACTCAGCATTCAAAAAACGAGGCTCATGGCATCCAGTCCCATCACTTAATGGCAAATAGATGAGGAAACAATGAAAACAGTGATAGATTTTATTTTCTTATGCTGCAAAATCACCGTGGATGGTGACTGCAGCCATGAAATTAAAAGACGCTTACATCTTGGAAGGAAAGCTATGACAAACCTAGACAACATGTTAAAAAAGCAGAGATATTACTTTCTGACAAAGGTCTGTATAGTCAAAGCTATTGTTTTACCAGTCGTCATGTACGAATGTGAGAGTTGGACCATAAAGAAGGCTGAGCGCCAAAGGATTGATGCTTTTAAACTGTGGTGTTGGAGAAGACTCTTGAGAGTCCCTTGGACCAGAGGAGATCAAACCAATCATAAAGGAAATGAACCGTGAACATTCATTGGAAGGACTGATGCTGAAGTACCAATACTTTGGCCACCTGATTCGAAGAACTGACTCATTAGAAAAGATCCTGATGCTGGGATTGAAGGCAGGAGGAAAAGGAGATAACAGAGGACGAGATGGTTGGATGGCATCACCAACTCAACAGACATGAGTTTGAACAAGCTCCAGGAGATGTTGAGGGACAAGGAAGCCTGGTGTGCACAGTTAATGGGATTGCAAAGAGTCAGACACAACAAGGGAATGGGTACTACCAGCGAGCAGCAGGAGGGAAGGCAAGGTGGCTAGGATTTGCTCCCAGACATCAGGATTTTCCAAGGAATCAATGATCCAAAGATGAAATTCTCAGACCTAAAAGATGACATGCTCACATAATTAGAATTGGAAACTAAAAGATCAACTTTGAACAAAGGAAGATTTATTAATTTATCTGTTCATATTTTACTCCCCTGCCAAGTTAACCATATTCTGGGATGGTATAATCTAGCCTACATTGAATACAGACCACAGATAATTAGAAAAATGCCTCCAAGTGACCTTGGTCCTAAGCATTCAAATAAAACCTTTGCAAGTGTCACATGGTTGACTGCTTTCTAGATATCTTAGAAGGTTCCAGGAGCTACTCACCATCACACTGAAGTATGAACCCAAGAGACACCTGACATCAAATAAGTATAATAATTCCAAAGGCAAAGAGTAGGGGATGTGGGGTCAAGGAGATTTCAACCCTGTTCTAATGGAGACCAAACACGGAGGGAAGATGGCAGAGGCCAGAAGCCACAGTTATTTACCTACAAATGGCTTCTGGGAAGTGAAATGACTGTCAGCACTTCATGGAGGTGCCGATTTGCAAGCCTTGCCAATAGCACAGTAGTTCTCCAATTCTACCTGCCTGAGAATTCCCTGCTGCATTTGTTTAAAATGCATGTTCCCAGGCCCTATTTCCAAAGACACTGATGCACTAGATAGTGTGTAGTGCCCATGACGAGCACGTTTAAAGCACCACATGTGATTCTGATGCAGGTGGCATCAGATAGTGAGGCTACAGAATTGAAACCTTGGGCCCAAGGTTTCAATTCTGTGACTGTGAAGACATGTTAGTGAGTGAGCAAACCACAGCAAGACTCGCAGAAGTATGGAGGAGCTGCGCAACAATGTACGGTCTGCTCAGAGAAGTATATTAGGGCTATTACAGAGTAGTGTCTACCATGATCGATTTCTCCTCTCCCTACAGATCTAAAATATGAATACAGAGTAAGAGATGCAGACATAAAGGAAAGCATCAGTTGAGTACTTTTAAATTATTGTAGATTGCTATGCTTGATCTGCCTCTTGAGAAATTTGTATGTAGGTCAGGAAGCAACAGTTAGAACTGGACATGGAACAACAGACTGGTTCCAAATAGGAAAAGGAGTATGTCAAGGATGTATACTGTCACCCTGCTTATTTAACTTATATGCAGAGTACATAATGAGAAACGCTAGGCTGGAAGAAGCACAAGCTGGAATCAATATTGCCGGGAGAAATATCAATTACCTCAGATATGCAGATGACACCATCCTTATGGCAGAAAGTGAAGAGGAACTCAAAAGCCTCTTGATGAAAGTGAAAGTGGAGAGTGAAAAAGTTGGCTTAAAGCTCAACATTCAGAAAACGAAGATCATGGCATCTGGTCCCATCACTTCATGGCAAATAGATGGAGAAACAGTGGAAACAGTGTCAGACTTTATTTTGGGGTGCTCCAAAATCACTGCAGATGGTGACTGCAGCCATGAAATTAAAAGACGCTTACTCCTTGGAAGGAAAGTTATGACCAACTTAGATAGCATATTCAAAAGCAGAGACATGACTCTGCCAACAAAGGTCCGTCTAGTCAAGGCTATGGTTTTTCCTGTGGTCATGTATGGATGTGAGAGTTGGACTGTGAAGAAGGCTGAGCACCGAAGAACTGATGCTTTTGAACTGTGGTGTTGGAGAAGACTCTTGAGAGTCCCTTGGACTGCAAGGAGATCCAACCAGTCCATTCTGAAGGAGATCAGCCCTGAGATTTCTTTGGAAGGAATGATGCTAAAGCTGAAACTCCAGTACTTTGGCCACCTCATGCGAAGAGTTGACTCATTGGAAAAGACTGTGATGCTGAGAGGGATTGGGGGCAGGAGGAGAAGGGGATGACAGAGGATGAGATGGCTGGATGGCATCACTGACTCGATGGACGTGAGTCTGAGTGAACTCCAGGAGTTGGTGATGGACAGGGAGGCCTGGCGTGCTTCAGTTCATGGGGTCACAAAGAGTTGGACACGACTGAGCGACTAAACTGAACTGAACTGATGCTCTTGTCCTTATTTCTGGTATTTTTTGTTGGTGGGGGAGGACAAGTAGTACACTAAAGCAGCATTCAGGCAGCTTGCTTCTAAGTTATAAGTATACTGATAATTTTTAATATTTAAATACTAGGATGGGTTTCTATATCAACTTTATGGAATATTATGTTCATGTGTGTATTCCTATGTTGTAGTCCAAACCCCTAGTCCCTCAGAATGTGAATGTATTTGGAAATAGTGTCTTTAAAGAGGTAATTAATTTAAAATGAGATCATCAGGGTAGGTGTTAATTCAGTATGACTAGTGTCCTTGTAGGAGAAGGCAGTGGCACCCCATTCCAGTACTCTTGCCTGGAAAATCCCATGGATGGAGGAGCCTGATAGGCTGCAGTCCATGGGGTCACTACGAGTCAGACATGACTGAGCAACTTCACTTTCACTTTTCACTTTCATGCATTGGAGAAGGAAATGACAACCCACCCCAGTGTTCTTGCCTGGAGAATCCCAGGGATGGTGGAGCCTGATGGGCTGCCATCTATGGGGTCACACAGAGTCAGACATGACTGAAGTGACTTAGCAGCAGCAGTGTCCTTGTAAGAGGAGGAAATTTAAACACAGAGAAGATGACATAAACGCATAGGGAGAAGGCAGCCACATACAAGCCAAGAAGAGAGGCCTCAGAAGAATGCTGGGTGGTGGTTTATCCCACCAGTCTGCAGTACTTTCTGATGGCAGGCTTCACAAACTAAGACACTCCTATAAACTCCTAAAATCTCCCAGAGCTTGCTCAAACTCATGTCCATTGAGTTGGTGATACCACCATCCAACCATCTCATCCTCTGTCATTGCATTCTCCTCCTGCCTTCAATCTTTCCCAGCACCAGGGTCTTTTCCAGTGAGTCAGCTCTTCAATCAGGAGACCAAAGTATTGGAGCATCAGTCCTTCCAATGAATATTCCAGGGTTAATTTCCTTTAGGATTGACTGGTTCGATCTCCTCTGGTCCAAAGGACTCTCAAGAGTCTTCTCCTACACCACAGTTCAAAAGCATCAGTTCTTTGGTGCTCAGCCTTCTTTATGGCCCAACTCTCACATTCGTACATGACTACTGGTAAAACAATAGCTTTGACCATACAGACCTCTGTCAGAAAGTAATGTCTCTGCTTTTTAACACGGTGTCTAGGTTGTCATAGCTTTTCTTCCAAGGAGCAAGTGTCTTTTCATTTCGTGGCTGCAGTCATCATCCGCAGTGACTTTGCAGCACAAGAAAATAAAGTCTGTCACTGTTTACATTGTTTCCCCATCTATTTGCCATGAAGTGATAGGACTGGATGCCTTCATTTTTTCTTTCATCTTCATCAAGAAGCTCTTTAGTTCCTCTTCACTTTCTGCCATAAGAGTGGTGTCATCTGCATATCTGAGGTTATTGATGTTTCTCCCAGCAATCTTGATTCTGGCTTGTGCTTCATCCAGTCTGGCATTTTGCATGATGTACTATGCATATACGGTTGATCCCCTGGTGGCTCAGACGGTAAAGTGCCGGCCCACAATCCGGGACCCTGGTTCGATCCCTGGGATGGGAAGATCCCCTGGAGAAGGAAATGACAACCGACTTCAGTACTCTTGCCTAGAAAATTCCATGGATGGAGGAGCCTGGTGGGCTACAGTCCATGGAGTTGCAGAGTTGGACACGACTGAGCGACTTCACTCACTATGCATAGAAGTTAAATAAGCAGGATGACAATACACAGCCTTGATGTACTCCTTTCCCGACTTGGAACCAGTCTATTGTTCCATGTCCGGTTCTAACTGTGGCTTCTTGACCTGCATGCAGGTTTCTCAGGAGGCAGGTAAGGTGGTCTGGTATTCCCATCTCTTTAAGAACTTTCCACATTTTGTTGTGATCCACACAGTCAATGGCTTTAGCATAGTCAATGAAGCAGAAGTTGATGTTTTTTTCTGGCATTCTCTTGCTTTTTCTATGATCCAGTGGATGTTTTCAATTTGATCTCTGGTTCCTCTGCCTTTTCTAAATCTGGAAATTCCCTGTTCATGTATTGTTGAAGCCTAGCTTGGAGAATCTAGGTGAGTGATCACACCATTGTGGTTATCTGAGTCATTAAAATGTTTTTGTATAGTTCTTCTGTGTATTTTTGCCACCTCTTCTTGATATCTTCTGCTTCTGTTAGGTCCCTATCATTCTTGTCCTTTATTGTGCCCATCTTTGCATGAAATGTTCCCTTGGTGTCTCTAATTTTCTTGAAGAGACCTGGAGGAGCCAACTAGGGAGAGGAGGGCTGCAAACAAAGAAGTTCAATCTCCACAAACCCCAAACCAGCTTGCTTCCTCCTTGCCTTTCTTCTTAGGGAGAGAACTGATAGGCTCCTTTCCATTTTCTAGATGGAGCCTCCTCTGGTTTTATAATTATTTTCTTGAAGTCTTTATTGAATTTGTTACAATATAGTTTCTGTTTTATGTTTTTGACTCTTCGGCCCTGAGGTATGTGGGATCTTAGTTCCCTGGCAAGGGTTTGAACCTGCACCCCCTGTATTGGAAGGCAAAGTCTTAACCACTGGACCACCAGGAAAGTCCCAGTTTTATAATTACTAAACATACCCATACATAGGCAGACTGTTTAACATTGGAGAAGTATTTATGTGTATGCAAGTGGGGGAGTATATTCTGGAAACATTTCATTTGGGGAGAAAAATGGGCTACATTCCACCCTCATCAAAACACTTCCCCCTAAGCTGCATCTCTGCATTCAAAAGGCTCAGGCCTCCATCTGAACACAGCTCCCTGGCAACATCCTGGACTTTGATGGAGCTGTTTTAAATGGGCCTTTCTCTGGCTGCCTGCAGTAACTGAGAGGCACTGATAGCTTAACTTTCTGCTTTTGACGATTCTAATCCTCACTGATGAGCCTTCTGAACAGGACTACCTCCTCCTCACTAGTCTGGTCATTCTTCCATGTTAGTGACAGAAACGTTAGAGAAAGGATAATGCTTCAAATCAGAAAAAAGCTTCAGTTACCTTAACTTAAAAGTTACTAGATGAATGCCTCACTCTACTCCTTGCTCTAGCAATATTCAGCATTAAATCCCCTCTTGGGCTCTACCATTTTATCACTGTCCCAAACAAGGCTGGTTCTTAAAGAGAACTACCCTCCCTCATCCCACAAATCCACCCTGATTTCTTGAGCATCCTAAATACTTCTGAACATAACCAACTTTTAGGCCAGTTGTCTATAGTTAAGAAATTGCTTTAAAGGACACCACTATCATTCTTACACAAGCAGAACTTGTCAACTAACAACCTCAATTTCCTATTAACCTTCAACATGAAGGTCATCCAGAGGATCAAAAAGAATGGCCATAAGAAATCCACAAATCTATAGTGATACTCAGAAAAAGGGTGAGTAAGGAAAACTCACCAGCAGCTCAATACAGAAGCAATATAAGAATCACCAAATCTCCGTTTCGAACTTCCGGTGTAATCGCTGATTCAGGTAAGAATCAAAGGAAGGTAAAAATTTGGTTGAAAACTTTTAAGGAAATCAAGATATTTGTACTCTGCCAAAAATCAGCCCACAAATTCTTACTAATTGTAAAGAAAAATGTACTTTTCTGGTGGAAAGACCCAGCAGTCATCAGCTCTGCATCAGTAATACTGAGACAGCGGGACATTATATGATATTAATTTCACAGCATCGCATATGAAGTAATTTTGGTGACTCTGTTTGCTATAGACTGGATGTCTGTACCCAAACCCAAAATTCCTATGTTGACACCTCATCCCCAGGATAATGGTATTTGGAGGTGGGACCTTTGGGAGATGATTAGATCAAAAGGGCACAGCTTTCATCAGTGGGATTAGTGCCCTTCCAAGAGAGACCCTTCAGAGTTCACTGCCCCTTCTGCCATGTAGGGTACAAGCAGGCCTACTGCAACCCAGAAGGGGGCCCCCACCCAACCACGGGGCACCCTGATCTCAGACTTCCAGCCTCCAGATCTGTGAGAAATTTCTGTTGTTTATAAGCCACTCAGTCTACAGGATTTTTGTTGAGCAGCGTAAGTGGACTAAGATGATATTTAACCTGAATCTGCTAACATTTCTAAAACTAATTTCCAGTGTATACGAAATGCTAAAGAAAAACTAAATGATTCATGTGGAAACCTTTAAGAAACACATAATGCAGGACATTCTCCAAGACAACTAGCCTGGACTCTCCAAAATGTTAAAGAAGCAGGCGTGGCAGCTGTTAAAAGTCAAAATGGACAAAAAAAAAAAAAAAAAGACATAACCAAAGGCAATTCATGAACCTTGATTAGATCCTAATGTTGAAAAAACACTAAGACATTTTTCAATGAGTATGGAGATTTGAAAAGACTGGATACTACATGGTAAAACCGTCACTAACATCATTCTTAGGTGTGCTATTGTCTATTGCAAGGAAGAGGAAATGTCCCGATTTTTAGGAGCTGCATTCTGAAGTTTTTAGGGGTGAAATGCTCTGATGTCTGAAGCTGAAGAAAAGAGCAGATAGAGCAAAATACTGTTTGTGGGGTAGCATACTGGCAGGGAACACATGAAGCTCTTCCTTTTGTAAGAGAACTGCTCTGCAGTCACACCCTACAGAGCCACGTGACCCCCACTCAAGCGCGTTTGGCCCAGCGCCTCCAGACTCTGGCCTGGGGACCTGAGTTCTACAGCGGCTTTCTCATCTGATGGCCGGAGCCTCTGCTGTGTGCTGGCACTGGCTTCCCTTTTGGAGGTGCAGCTGGGAGCACACAGGCAGCCAGTGAGAATGCTGTTCCACACCCTGAACTCCTTATTTCCTACAGGCAGTGAGGCAGAAAGGGAGGCCTGAGTTATGGCCGAACCCAGCCAGGTTCAGCTAACAGGCTTTTCCGGCTATCTAACAACCTGGTAATGATTAACCTCACAACAGAGTCCAGCAAGTTTGGACCCTCAGCTGGCACAAAACAATTGCCAATAATTGCAATGACAACCATGATTCTTGAGTACTTACTAAGTGCCAGACACCAAGTGCCTTATGTACCCTAATGCGTGGATTTACAGGAACCATCAAACTTTATCATAGCATCGTTAAGTACTACTATCCAGGACTGACTGAAACCGTCAGCATAGGCAAAGGCTAAAAGTAATTTGCAATAGCCCTCACATTCAGAAGGCTGAGTCATCTTTGCTTGAAAAAATGGGAATTGATACTGGAGGTGGGAGGAGGTTCAGTATTCCCTAAAAACCGTTACTGTGAATCCCCCCTCAGTCTTTCAAGTCTTGGCCTCCATAACCATTTATCATGAGGAAGAATGTACCATTGTCAAAAATCATGGCTGACTTCCTGACATCTGGCAATCAAAGCAGGAGAAGCAAAGCCCTATCACCCAACCCAGTCGTTCCCTCCCAGGCCATCGCTCATCAGCTATTTGCCATGGCTCACAACTCTCTTCACACATTAGTGTGGAAAATTCTAAAGACTAGAGCAGATGCTCCCTCTTCAATATTACTGCAGATAGTTATACAGGGTGGGAAAATTAAGTTTCAAATATCCCTATCCCTTGGTGATAGAATAAAGGGGGAAAAAGACCTACAAACACTGAGGAAGTTAGGCAAGCATTTGAATCTTGGAGGTCGGCAGCTGAATTACATGAATATGGACAAAAACAAGAAGGGTGGACAATCATTTAGCAGCTGACTCCAGTATTTAACTATCTAGTAACTACACAGAAGACAGTTCAGTTCAGTTCAGTCGCTCAGTCATGTCCGACTCTTTTCGACCCCATGAACTGCAGCACATCAGGCCTCCCTGTCCATCACCAACTTCTGGAGTTCACTCAGACTCACGTCCATCGAGTCAGTGATGCCATCCAGCCATCTCATCCTCTGTCATCCCCTTCTCCTCCTGCCCCCAATCGCTCCCAGCATCAGAGTCTTTTCCAATGAGTCAACTCTTCGCATGAGGTGGCCAAAGTACTGGAGTTTCAGCTTTAGCATCATTCCTTCCAAAGAAATCCCAGGGCTGATCTCCTTCAGAATGGACTGGTTGGATCTCCTTGCAGTCCAAGGGACTCTCAAGAGTCTTCTCCAACACCACAGTTCAAAAGCATCAATTCTTCGGTGCTCAGCCTTCTTCACAGTCCAACTCTCACATCCATACATGACCACAGGAAAAACCATAGCCTTGACTAGACAGACCTTTGTTTTGGCAAAGTAATGTCTCTGCTTTTCAATATGCTATCCAGGTTGGTCATAACTTTTCTTCCAAGGAGTAAGCGTCTTTTAATTTCATGGCTGCAGTCACAATCTGCAGTGATTTTGGAGCCCCCCAAAATAAAGTCTGACACTGTTTACACTGTTTCCCCATCTGTAAGTTTTACTAATAAGAAGGCACCCTATAATGCAGCCATTGGAATTGAAGGGGAGCAGAATACACCATGCCAAAACAGGACCACAGGGATTCAGAACATGCCACCCTAAAGATGTCACTTGATTATTTTGAGCTGTAGGCACTTCAAGAAGAGTAAATGAAGAGAGATGCTTCCTCCAACTCCCTTATCTGCCTAAAAACAGAACTTCCAAAACCAACTCAGCTGTTATCAACCCCTTCCCTGGAAGTTTCATCAACTGGGGAAGATTGACTTATCACGAGAGAGGAGACTAGATGTTGACATAAACTCACAAACTTTGTCACAAACTCTCATAGCTCCCACCTACTCTTCAAGGGCCCCTTCATCCTTCCTAAATACCATTCACCCTCCCTTAAAAGGCTTAGATCTGTCTTCCCTTTCCCTATTAAGATGGTCTAATCCCTAATACTCTGCCACCTGGGAGAGTTACTAATTTTCCCCTGGTATCGCTCGTGATGAGGTAGGCATGTTAATAAACTTTTTTTTTCTCTTGTTAATCTGTCTTTTATTATAAGAGTCTCAGCTAAGAACTCAGAAGGGTAGAAGAAAAAGTCTTCTTCCTCCCCTGCAGAATAAATGGGCATCACTGCAGGCGACAACACGATGAAATCTCATATAATTTTGAACAAAAGAAGCCAGACACTGAAAAGTACATACTGTGACTATATGGGCTTCCCTGGAGGCTCATTGCTAAAGAATCTGCCTGCCAACGCAGGAGAAGCAAGAGATGCGGGTTTGATCCTTAGGTGGGAAAGAGCCCCTGGAGGAGGAAATGGCAACCCACTCCAGTACTCTCGCCTGGGAAATCCCACAGAGGAGCCTCACAAAAGACTTGGACAAGACTTCGCAACTAAACAACAATAAATTACTATATTAAAATTTTAAAATATTTAAAATCTGTATATAGAACAAAATTCAAACCAGGAAAAAACAATAAACATCGTTAATATTCAGAATACTGGCAACTTTTGAAGACAGTAGAAACTTAGAAGGGTCACCGTGGACATGAAGTATCTCTGGGGGCTGCTCAGTTTCTATTTCTTCATATGGGTGCTGGTGCACAGGTATGTTCCACATGTGAAAATTCACTGAACTGTACTCTTCTGTGTGTACTTTTAATATGTATGCTATACTTCAAAAGTTTAATTAAAAATGTGACAACAACCAAAACCACAATGAGATATCACCTCACATCTGTTAGAGTGGCTATTATTTAAAAAAAAAAAAAAAAGATAACAAGCATTGATAAAAGATTTGGAGAAAAGGGAACTCTCATGCATAGTTGGTTGGAATGTAAATTTGTGCAGCCACTATGGAAAACAGTATGGCCATTGCTCAAAAAATTAAAAATATAACTACTATATAATTCAGCAATTCTACTCTGGGTATTTATTCATACCCAAAGGAAATGCAATTTCTATCTCAGATAGATAGCTACATCCTGCCATGTCAATGCAGCATTGTTAACAATAGCCAAGAGATGAACATAATCTATGTGTTCATTGATGGAGGAATAAAATGTGAGATTATATATATGTATGCACACAGATACACACATAGTGGGATAGTATTCAGCCATTAAAGAGAATGAAATCTTGCCATTTTCAACATGGGTGGATCTTGAGGGTATTATGCTTATTGAGGTCAGACAGAGAAAGACAAATATTGTATGATCTCATGTATACATGGAATCTAAAAAACAAAGAAGCAAGCTCATAGATACAGAAAACAGACTGGCGGCTGTCAGAGGCATGGGGGAGACAGTCTGGGATCTGGGACCCTTTGCTGCAGTGCATGCACCTGGACAAAATACAAAGAAACTATATAGAACTAAAAATAGCTGTGAGCATGTGCAGTTTGGGCAAACTATGAACAAGACACAAAAAGACCAAAAATCCAACTGCCACTTCTAAGGAGCTGGGGGCAAAAGCAGGGTACTGCACATATCCCCTGCACACAGCACCACCAAGGGGTGGGTAAACACCGAAATCACTCCTCTGGCCCAACCTCTGAACCGGTCCCTACCCTCCCTCCATCAAAGGAACCAGCTCCCACACCATACCAGGGAGCAAGCAAGGGAAACTGTTTCTTGTTTTCACTCTCCTTTGCTGCAGCAGGGGCCCCAGTAAAGCCTTGCCTGAATCTCTTGTCTGGCCTCTTTTCAATTTCCATTGATTAAGGAGGCCAAGAACACTGGCCAGTAACAGACTTTGTGGCACCCAGCATGGGGCAGGGGGAGGAACTGGGCGCCTCCGGGACCCGAATGCAGCTTCCCCATGGGTAACAAGTAGCCACCTGAACCTCTTGTCTCAGTGTCAGTCCCTTCCTGGTCCCGGGGGGCCTCAGTACCCTAATTCAGACAACACTTTCCCTGTCTCCTTTATCCCTTTCCTCTCCTCTATCTCCTTCTCTCTTGCCCTCTCCTACTTCTCTGACCCATCCTTCTAAGACAGTGGACGTCAGGCAGCTGCAGCATCACTCCTCTCAGCGTGTGAGACCTATTCCTTTGGGCCAGCAATGGCTCACCTTGATGGGTGACAAGCAGGTGTGCAGACCTTGGTCCAGTGGGTTCTCCCTGATGGGAGATTTATGAGAGTGACAGAGGTTTAAACTTCATATGATGTAGTGGCTGGAAGTCTGATCATCCCACTCTCACCTTTATTTTCCTGCTATTTTTTCCATCCCTCCTTCCTTTACCTTGTCCTTGATCTTTATGCCTGCACTCCCATCCCCTTTATCCTGAAAACCTCTTGTGTCTTTAAGTTTCTGTCATTAGTTTATGCTGAGTAAAAGGATCTTTGTCTTATGTAGTTTTGCCTGTCCAACTGCTCCTACAAGTCTCTGCCAAAACTGTGGGCACAGTGGAGCATTTAAGCCTTGAAATACAAATGCAGCCCACATTACCTGAGATTCCATCCAGCCTTGGGTTACTTAGTGGGATTTTAAAGAAAGAAAAAAAAAAAAGAAGAGCTTGCATTTCTCTCTTCTGACTTTGCAATGTATCTATGCTCTCATGAACTGTCTGATCCATCTATAGTCCTCCAGACTGAGGGGGGAAAAAGGCCTTTTTAAACTCATGCAGATGTATACGTATGGCTGATTCATGTTGATGTATGGCAAAAGCCATCACAATATTGTAAAGTAATTATCCTCCAATTAAATAAATTAAAATAAAAAACTCAGGCAGGAAAACTATGAGATCTCTGGTTTTGTCTGTCTTTAAAAATTAGCTTGTAAATGAGCTGTATTTAGTTTGCTTAAATTGAGCACTTACGTACATTGTGTCATGGGTAGAGACACAGGCCCAAATCAGGAGCACCATTGGGATTATAATTCCCCAAAAGGAACAGAAGCCAGGAACCACATAGAGGGGAGAGTGCTCAGTCATGTCCAACTCTTTTTGAACCATGGACTGTAGCTCGCCAGGCTCTGCTGTCCATGGGATTATTCAGGCAAGAATACTGGAGTGGGTTGCCATTTCTTCCTCCAGGGATCTTCCAGACCCCGGGATTGAATCCACGTCTCCTGCATCTCCTGCATTTCAGGCAGATTCTTTATCCACTGAGCCATCCGGGAAGACCAGGAACCACATAATCCAATGTGTATTAGAAGGAATGAGAAAGTGCATCAAAAAGCCAAACTATATGTATCAAAACTCAACTATGAAAAGATTAAAGGAGTGACCCAAGAAGAAAAAGAAAATCTAGTTCTCTTTCAGGGATGGCTTGTGGACGGTTTTAGAAATAGTGATTCATCCTCTCCTGAGGGTCAGTCCATCCACTCCTGCTGGCACAACATTTTATCAGCCAGTCCATCCCTGATATTAGGCCAAAGTTACAATCAGACCCACAAGTTACAATCAGGCCCACAAACTCCTATGCTCCCAATTCCTAGAGGTAGTCTTTGGGGTATTTAATAACTGAGATCAAGCTGAGGAGGAAGAGAGAATCCAAGTGAAAACAGGCAGGCCAGGGCTCGTGCAGCCTCAGGACAACCGAAGGGGGCCAAGAAGTTTTAACCATCTGTCTGGAGGTAAAACCAGCAAGGCAGAATGCTTCAAATGCAAGTCAACTAGCCACTGTGCCCATGAATGCCAGGAAGTACCCCCAGGTCCATGCCCAGTCTGTAAACAAACAGGTCACTGGAAGTGGAATAGTCCCCAGTCCCAAAGGGGGAGAGGGGCTCCTGATCCTGAGATGGCCATGCCAGACAAGTGAGGCAGCCCACGGATTCTGGTGGCAACCCCTCGCCGCCATCCTGCGGAGATATCTGTCTCCATCAAGGAGCCCCAGGTGATCCTTGAAGTGGCGGGTAAGAAAATCAATGTTAAAACTGACACAGGAGCCACTTACTCTGTTCTGATCTCTCACGTTGGGCCTCTTTCCTCCAAAGGTTGTGCAGTGACTGATGTCATTGGACAGCCTCGCGCCCATTACTTCACTGGGCCTCTCACTTGCCAATTTAAACTCCATCTGATCTCACATTCCCTTTTAGTTGTGCCTGAATGTTTGACTCCAGTAGTGGGGAGAGACCTTCCGGACTCCCTCAGGGCCATATTAGGACTACGAGGCCCCAAACAGCCCCTTTTCTCGACTCTAAGACAAGTCAGCTGGAAAAATAATGGCCTATTCTCAGACATATTCTACACACGGCTAACCTGACAGCTTGGGACAAAGGAATCCCTGAAAAGGCTGTAAATGTGAAACTTGTAAAAATTACCCTTAAGCCAGAAGCCACTTACCCTAACAAAAGATCATACCCCAGAAATTTGGAAGCAAAAAAGTATTTTCAAACCCTCATAGATAAATCCTTAAAACACGGCCTCTTGGTGCCCTGTCCATCTCCATGCAATACCCCTGTTCTGCCAGTTGTTAAGCCAAATGGGGAACATGGAATGGTACATGACCTTAGAGTAGTAAATGATGCAGTGGTCCTATACATCCCCTTGTGGTCAATCCTTATATTAATTCAGGTTCCTGGAGACGCTGAATGGTTTACTGTTCCTGACCTCAAGGATGCCTTCTTTTGCATCCCAGATCATCCCTCATCTCAGGATCCATTTGCCTTCCAGTGGACTATCCCTACTAAAGCCAAATACAACAATATACCTGGACAGTATTGCTGCAAGGGTTTCAGGACAGCCCACACTTGTTCATCCAGGCCCTACTAACAAACTAAGGGAAATACACCGAAAAGAAGGGACTATTCTATAGTATGTAGGTGATAATATGTAGTACTCTTCATGGAGTCATCAGATCAAATATCATTGAAGTCTTTAATTTCCTTGGGGCATAGGGTCTCTCAGAAAAAGACACAAATTTCAAAACAACAATTTAAATATCTGGGATATATTATAAACCCTAGAAGTAGACAGTTATCTCCAGATAGAAAACAAGCTATATTACACCCAAGTGCCCCAAAAGACAAAGAAACATTTAGAAACATTTTCATACCTTCTAATGCATGACAGGATTTTGAAGAATTTGAATTCCAGGATTTGGACTAATGACTAAGCCCCTATATAAAGCCACTAAAGGCCTAGAACCATTACTTTGGACTGGGGAACAAGAAAGCGCTTTTAATAATATCAAACAGGCCCTCACCAGATCTCCTGCTTTGGGTGTCACCAATTTTAAAAAGCCATTCATCTCATACATAGCTGAAAAGGAAGGGACAGCCCTGGGGGTCCTTATACAGAAGCTAGGTGCAGTTCAGAGGTGTAGCTCAGACCAGAGGCTATTTTTCCAAACAACTAGATGCCATGGTCCGATGTTGGCCTGGCTGCTTCCAGTAGTAGCTGCCACTGCTTTATTAGTGGAAGAAGCTAACAAGCTTACCTTTAGACAGTCGCTGAAAGTCCAGACCCCATTAAGTACAAATAATTCTGGAGATAAACGGTCACCACTGGCTAACTGCAAGCCTCCTTACTAAGTACCAGGCTTTACTTCTTGACTCCTCAGAGGTAACCCTCAAAATTTTCCATACCCTCATTTGGGCAACACTGATGCCTGTTGAAAGCCCCAAACTAACATGTTCGTGCCTCAAAACCCTCGACCAGGTCTATGCCTGTAGGCTTGATGTAACAGGCCAGGCCACAGAAAACCCTGAGGAGGAAAGGTTTACTGTTGGCAGCAGTTTACAACCACCAATCCTCACTATTCAATACGGGCGAGGAAATTGAACACTGGTTCTCTAGCTTGGTCTTTGGATCTCACAAGGTATAAAGACTTTCTGGCAGGAGATCTTCATTTTCTCATAACCCTTCTCTTTTCAGTCATACTGATTTACGATATATTTCATCTAGTGCTCCATTGTCTTCCCTCTTGCTATAAATCTGTGACTAAGACTTTTTGATTCAAAAAAGAGACCTGAGACCAATAGGTCCAGATGTCCCATTTAAAAAAATAGATACACATGTTAAACTTTAACTCTGAAATTAACAACTGTACACCCAAGCAGAATGGCTTCACAATTTTGACCAGAGCAACACTGCCTCCACTGTCTGATCATCAGTTAAGGAAGCCCTCCCAAAGTTAACGTGCTTCCTTTCCTTTTCTAGGCCCTTCTAGTGGCAATTATTGTTGTCCTTTTGGCCCTTGTTTAACCTTTAGGTTAAGTTTGTATTTTTAGGCACCAACAGTTTCAACTGAGTCACACCATGGCTCAAGGAATTCAATCCATTTTAGCAGAGGATGACCCAGGTAGCAAAGATCCTTGGAGCAACCAGCTAGGAACTTCTAACAGGGGGTGGGTGAAATGGGTAAAGGAGGTCAGAACATACAAATTTTCAGTTATAAATCATGAGAATACAAGGTACAGCATGGTTGAGGCAGTTAATAATGTTGTTTAGTTGTGCAGTCATGTCCGACTCTTTGCGACCCTGTGGCCTACAGCCTGTCAGGCTCCTCTGTCCATGGGATTCCCCAGGCAAGAATCCTAGAGTGAGTTGCCATTTCCTTCTCCAGAGGATCTTCTTGACCACGGGATTGAATCTGCATCTCCTGCATTGACAGGCAGATTCTTTACCATTGAACCACCAGGGAAATCCAATAATACTATATAGTATATCTGCTGTTGCTACTGCTAAGTCACTTCAGTCGTGTCCGACTCTGTGCGACCCCAGAGACAGCAGCCCACCAGGCTCCCCCGTCCCTGGGATTCTCCAGGCAAGAACACTGGAGTGGGTTGCCATTTCCTTCTCCAATGCACAAAAGTGAAAAGTGAAAGTGAAGTTGCTCAGTCGTGTCCGACTCCTAGTGACCCCACGGACTGCAGCCTACCAGGCTCCTCCGTCCGGTGGGATTTTCCAGGCAAGAGTACTGGAGTGGGGTGCCATTGCCTTCTCCTATAGTATATCTGGAAACTCCTAAAAGAGTAAATCCTAAAAGTTCTCATCACAAGAAAAAAAACCTGTAACGGTGTATGGGGACAGATATTAACTAGATTTATTGTGGTGATCATTTTTGCAATATATAAACATATTGATTCATATCATATACCTAAAGCTAATATAATGTTGTATGTTAATTACATTTTTAAAAAATGAATAAATATGAAGACAACTTAATATTCCTATACCAAGAGATCTGACTTCTACTTCCAAAACAACCTTAGAAATGGTGCTGTGTAAAAACACCCACTCAAAGAAAGTGAGATCTCAAGGCAATTCAGAATCAACATCTTAAGTCCATGTGTAAAGTGAAATTAGACACAGATCCTGCAATAGCTGTGCAAATAACTCTGCAGGCATTAGCAAGAACTGCTGGGAAGAGTAATTACAGAGGCCTTTGATCCTCTATTATATCTTCTATCTGGTATCTCCAAGAAGAAATCAAACAAACAAGGCCCAGCAGTGAGCTGCCAAATCCCTCATGTCTTCATCTGTGTACAGCACCAACCCTAGACCCTTCACCTCTGCGTGGCAGCCACTGAGTTCAGGGAAGGACCAAGGTGGTACTAATGTTCTGACATGAAAACAGTATTAAATCAAAACTCCATGTAAGTTCACTTCTGTCTGGTCTTTATAAGCAGGATTCCAATCAGAGAGCAAATCTATGCCTTCCAGGTTGGCATTTACCCTAATATATCAAGTGCTATAAAAGCAAGAATGAACAAGAGAACTTGAGAGATTAGTACAGTCCATTACTTCAAACTTCCCAAGCCTATTTGACCTTACCCTGGTTTTTCCTGTGGTCATGTATGGATGTGAGAGTTGGACTGTGAAGAAGGCTGAGCGCCAAAAAATTGATGCTTTTGAACTGTGGTGCTGGAGAAGACTCTTGAGAGTCCCTTGGACTGCAAGGAGATCCAACCAGTCCATTCTGAAGGAGATCAGCCCTGGGATTTCTTTGGAAGGAAAGATGCTAAAGCTGAAACTCCAGTACTTTGGCCACCTCATGCGAAGAGTTGACTCATTGGAAAAGACTCTGATGCTGGGAGGGATTGGGGGCAAGAGGAGAAGGGGGCGACAGAGGATGAGACGGCTGGATGGCATCACTGACTCGATGGACGTGAGTCTGAGTGAACTCTGGGAGTTGGTGATGGACAGGGAGGCCTGGCGTGCTGTGATTCATGGGGTCACAAAGAGTCAGATACGACTGAGTGACTGAATTGAACTGAACTGTTATGGGTTGTATTGTGACGCCCCGTAATTCGTATGCCGGAATACTAACCCATATTCCTCATGACCTTATTTGGAAACAGGGTCATTATAGATGTAAGTAGGTAAGATGAGGTTATTAAACAGGAGTAGGGTGGGCCTGAATACAACAAGAGTGGCATTCTTATAAAAAGAAAAAAAAAAAACTTAGGCATGTGTACACACACAAATTGGAGAAGGCAATGGCACCCCACTCCAGTACTCTTGCCTGGAAAATCCCATGGATGGAGGAGCCTGTAGGCTGCAGTCCATGGGGTCGCTAAGAGTTGGACACGACTGAGCAACTTCACTTTCACTTTTCACTTTCATGCATTGGAGAAGGAAATGGCAACCCACTCCAGTGTTCTTGCCTGGAGAATCCCAGGGACGGCAGGGCCTGGTGGGCTGCCGTCTCTGGGGTCACACAGAGTGGGACACGACTGAAGCGACTTAGCAGCAGCAACAGCACACACACAAACACACGGAATACTGGAGTCACACGGCCATAAGGAAGTAACAGAAGCTAGAGAAAGACCTGGAACACATTCTTAGTGCCTTCCAAGGGAGCATGGACCTGCTGACCCCTCTATCTCAGACTCTGGCCTCCAGAACTGTGAACTGTTTAAAGTCCTGAGTCTGGGTTAGGGCTTTCTTCTGTATTAGCAAACTAACATATCTACAGAGCCCAGGTCTGGCAATGTTGGTGAACAAGGCATTTTATTCTTATCTTGGAGATGAAGAAACAAGTATAGAGAAATAATTCAGAATGCTGTAAGTCAGAAAGCCCCCATTGGCCAGGATTAGAACTCAGAAATCAAGAAAAAAAGTGCTCCAAAAAGTTGTAAGAAATAAAAGCATGAAAGAAATGGCAAATTCTCCTTCCCCAAAGGCCTGCTAACTCCTGTCTGGGAGGGATGAGGGTGGGCCTGTCTACAGAGAAAGGGGCCTAGTGTGTATTCCCAAAGGTGCTCTACCCCTGCAAATCTAAGCCAACACATTGTATCTGCACTGAGATTTGTAATTCCCAAGGAGAGAATGAATTTCTTTCAAAGGGCTGAATCTGCTAAAAAGAATGTAGTGACTGAAAATGTGGGAAGGAAAAAAAGAGGATGTGAACAGAAATTACGCTGTAATAAGACTTCCAGGGAGGCTAGCAGTTCAGAATCACTTCTGAACTTTCACATAGAATTAATCTACATTATGTTCCAAAAGTGTCAGTCCAGCGAAGAACTTGCACCATGGTGTCCATTTCAAATGCAACCACAGAAAATAAAAATGAACCTGCAAAAGAAATCAATGTTCAGGTGGGTTTTATAAATTGATCTCTAGTGTGTGACAGCTATGGCTCAAATCTAAATTACAGCAAACATCAGCAATACCTAGATTGCGTTTAATAGTAGCTGGAACAATATGGCTGGAGTCAGATTTTATGAATTAGAAAGCCACACATTTAAGAAATATTAATTGAGCACGTGCCACATGCCGGATGCAGTCCACCCATTCAAAGGCAGATCCAGGGGTGAACAAAATAGACACCAGCCTGTCTAAAAGCCTCACAGATTTTAGAGTGAAGCTCTCAAATTGGAGTTCAGAGGTGACTCACAGAGGTGATATCTGCTGGTCTTTAAAGGAGAAATTTTAGTGACAAACATCTTAGAAATTTCTATTTGTTCTTCTGAGTCCTGCAGTTAGCCAGACCTCTACGACTATCACTGAAGTCAGCACCAGAGGCTGGTCTCTGGCTCCTCTTGGGTACAGTGTATGGACTGGGAGGAGCATTCCCCTTCCTGTGTGCACCAACTTCAAAAGGGAGCAAAGGGTAGCTTGAAAAAGCTAAGGTCACTGATTTAATCTTCATAGGACAAGGTAACTTCAAGAAACTGCACTTATTATCTTGGCTGACAAGTCCACATTTCAAATCACTGGTTTACAGATAGGAATAGGCCCTCAAGCAAGACATAGGTAAAGCATTTCTTGAACGAAGAGGGAAAAAGCCAACAGAGATGAAGATCCAGTTGTGGCAGGCAACAGGCCTCCATCCAGCCATCATTCTGCTTTCCCAGGAGAGGCAGGGGCGCCGGAGCACTCACACCACCTTATTATAAGAGATCCCCTCTGGCCTTCAAGGACCCTCCCCTGGCCTTCCCTTCAGCACTCTGACCTGACAGTGTCAGCCCACCAGGCAAACTAAGAGTGCTGACAGTCACATCCTCGCGTGAATCCCAGGATTTCCTGCTCCAGTTGAGGACCCAGCAGCTCAGAGCAGCCTCGGTGATAGCCCCTTCAGCTCTTCCTCAAGCAGCAGCTCTTGCTACAAGGAGCAGCAACTCCGTTTTAGCCAAAACTACCCTGTTGGGACTTGATGCCATTCCAACCTACCTTCTTTCTCAATGAAATCCAGTCATCTTCAGTCAAATGATGAATTCAAAGCTAGACGCCAGTCTGATTAACTTCAGTCTTTACATTATTAAATTTGCATTTTATCCACTAAAGAGATGCCCAGCACTTTGAGGACACAGGCTTACACACCGTGCTAATGGTGCTGACCTTTCACTGTGGCTCAGGTGAGCTCAAAAACGGAGCAATTTTACTTGCATGTGTTAGTGTGGATGTGCTCAATTCACTGACTTTAAAGAAGAAGATACATGATAAAGGATGAAAACCTTAAAAGCCACTCCCTTCAAATCACTTTATAAACCTCTTTTGAGAAGCTGCTCTGTAGAAATTTTCTTTTAATTATAGTTACCACTTCTTACTACATGTCACCTTGTCTTTAAGAAAAATCAAAATGTTCAGAAATATGATTGTTTCCAAATACACAGAGAACATATTTTTCGGAGTTCATCTATTATGTCCAGATGGCTATTTAAAGCAAGCCAGAGATCCAAGCCCGCACCTCCCTGCGCTGCTGGAAGGCTGGTAGGTTTCAGTGCCCCCAAAACTTCTACAGATGTCACTGGGGCTGCTTATGCTCTGGGTGTGGCCCCAGCAATATCTCTCGCCTTATCTTTTACAAAGTTGCAAGGGACATCCCAAGAATTAAAAATGTCCTGTGGCATTTAACAGAACACCAGTCACTAAGTAGTCCATGGCTGTCCATGCATTTCAGGTAGCCAGCTGCTTGGCCACCTATAGCCAGAGGCACTGACTGTCATCTCTATGAATTATAAATGCCTCACATACAGGGTCAGGAGAACCTGCAAACAGTGTGAATTCTAGGTTAGAAATATTTTATTTCTCCCCGCTAAGAATTGCTTCCTCCCCCTCCTCCCTGTATGACCAGCTCCAACCCCAGCAATATTAACTTTGACACTTCACTTCTAAGGACCTTACAAAAATGCCTTGAAAACTTCAAATTTAAAACATTCATAATAATATTCTCCACTAAATAAAGGCAACCAAATTCTGTTAGGGAAACCTTTGCCTTTGTATATTATTTTAATTAGAGTACGGATTTCTCTGCTACTTTTTCAGGCACTATATCCTCACTACACAGTCTATTTATTAGATCATACTAATGACATTTTTAAAACTCCATCACACTCTCTTTTGCCACATTCTCTCTTGGCCTCCTTTGGCCTCCTGACTTCTGCCTGGGTTGCCCTTTAGCCCTTCTGCCTGCTGTGCCCTTTGGATGGTCTGGGCAGGGGGATCAAGGCCAGAACCCCAGGAGGAATCTGGCAGCCTGTGTGGAGGAGGCCCCTGTGGATGGCAGAGCACAAGTAGCCCAGGAGATACCAAGGTGCATTTAGGAGAGGCAGAGATGACAAGTAATAGCCCTTGATCTTATTTTTTATTTTTTTCTTTTTAACATTTTTTTTTTTTTTTTGAGGTGGATCTTTTTTTTTAAGTCTTTATTGAATCTGTTACAACATTGCTTCTGTTTTATGTTTTGGTGTTTTTGGCTGTGAGGCATGTGGACTCTCAGCTCCCTGCATGGGGATTAAACCACACCCCCTGCATTGGAAGACAAAATCTTAACCAGTAGACCATGAGGGAAGTCCCAGCCCTTGACCTTAAAGAGTTCTCAGCCTGGATCTAGGAGAGTACTCTGGAGAATTAGAAACAGCCCTGGATACAGAGCAACGGGGAGGAGCTACTCAATATCCAGGGCAGGCTTTGATGATGACACCAATCAGACCCCCTATCAAGGAAATAATGGCAAAAGCTTCTGGACCAACCTAACCCACCAGGGGGCAGACACCAGCAGGAAGGAGAACTAGGATCCTACAGCCTACAGCAAGGAAATCACAAACACAGAAAGTTTAAAACAATAGGACATGACAAAGAAAGATATCACAGATGATGGAACAAGATAAAAACCTACAAGAACAATTAAATGAAGAGGAGACAGGCAATCTACCTGAAAAAGAACTCAGAATAATGATAGTAAAGAGGACCCAAGATCTTGGAAAAAGAATGGAGGCATGTATTAAGAAGATACAAGAAATGTTTAACAAAGACCTAGAAGAACTAAAGAACAAATGAACAGATGAACAATACAATAACTGAAATGAAAAATACACTAGAAGGAATCAATATTAGAATAACTCAGGCAGAAGAATGGATAAGTGACCTGAAAGACAGAATGGTGGAATCTCTGCCATAGAATAGAATACAGAAAAAGAATGAAAAAAAATAAGGACAGTCTCAGAGACCTCTGGGGCAACATTAAATGTACCAACTTTGAATTATAGGGTTCCCAGAACAAGAAAAAGAGAAAAGGATTGAGAATACATTTGAAGAGATTATAATCAAAAACTGCCCTAATTTGGGAAAGGAGATAGTCAGCCAAGTAAAGGAAGCACAGAGAATCCCAGACAAGATAAACCCAGGAAGAAACACACTGAGATATGTTAATCAGACAAATTTAAATACAGAGAAAAATATTAAAAGCAACAAGGGAAAAGTAACAACATACAAGGGAATCTCATAAGGTTATCAGCTGATTTTTTAGTAGAAACTCTGCAGGCTAGAAGGGAATGATGTGATATATTTTATGTGATGAAAGGGAAAAACCTAAAATAAAAAATACTCTACACAGCAAAACTCTCATTCAGATTTGATGGAGAAATCAAAAGTTTTACAGACAAGCAAAAGCTAAGAGAATTCATCAACCACCAAACCTGCTTTACAACAAGTGCTAAAGGAACTTCTCTCAGGGAGAAATACAAGAGAAGGGAACAAAAGAGGAAGGGAAGAAAAAAGACCTAAAAAAATAAAAAAGAAAGTGGCAATAGAAACATATATATTGAGAGTTACTTTAAATATAAACGGATTAAATACTCCAACTAAAAGACAGATTAGACTGGCTGAATGGATAAAGAAACAAGACCCATGTATAATGCTTTCTATAAGAGTCTCTATGCGTCAGACCTAGGGGCATAAACAGACAGAGAGGATGGAAAAGATATTCTATGGAAATCAAAAGAAAGATGGAGTAGCAATACACATATCAGACAAAACAGACTTTAAAAACTGTTATAAGAGACAAGGAAGGGGGCTTCCCAAGTTGCTCAGTGGTAAAGAATTTGCCTGCCACTGCAGGAGACATGGGGTCCATCCCTGGTCTGAGAAGATCCCACATGCTGCAGAGCAACTAGGCCCATGTGCCACAACTATTAAGCCTATGCTCTAGAGCCTGGGAATCACAAACACTGAGCTCCTGTGCTGCACCTACTGATGCCCAAGCACACTAGAGCCCGTGCTTCTCCACAAGAGAAAGCCCCTACTCACCACAACTAGAGAAAAGCCCACGTAGCAATGAAGACCCAGCACAGCCAAAAACAAAATAAATAAATAAATAATTTTTAAAACGAGGCAAGAACACTACATACTGATCTTGGGATTAATCCAAGAAGAAGATGCAACAATTGCAAATATGTATGCATCCAACACAGGAGCACCTCAATATATAAGGCAAATGCTAACGGCCATAAAAGAGGAAATCCACAATAACACGGTAATAGTGGGGGACTGTAACATCCCACTTACACCAATGGACAGATCATCCAGACAGAAAGTTAATAAGGAAACACTAGCCTTAAATGACACATAAGACCAGATAGACTTAACTGATATTTATGGGACATTCCATCTGAAAGCAGCAGAATATACATTCTTCTCAAATGCACCAGGATAGATCACATCTTGGGTTACATATCAAGCCTTGATAAATTTAAGAAAACTGAAATCATATCAAGCATCTTTTCCAACCAAAAAACTATGAGATTAAAAATCAATTACAGGGAAAAAAAAAAAAAAACAGTAAAAATACAAACACACGGAGGCCTAACAATAAGCTGCTAGTTAACCAATGATCACTAAAGTATTCAAAAAATGCCTAGAGACAAAGGACAACATAAACATGATGATCCAATGGGACACAGTAAAAGCAGTTCTAAGAGGGATGTTTATAGCGATACACTCTTATCTTAAGAAACAAAAAAAATCTCAAACAAACAACCTAACCTTACACATAAAGCAATTAGAGAAAGAAAAAACAAAAACCCCAAGTGAGTAGAAGGAAGAAAATCATTAAGATCAGAGCAGGAATAAATGAAATAGAGACAAAGAAAACAACAGAAGAGATCAATGAGACTAAAAGATGGTTCTTTGAGAAGATAAACAAAATCGACAAACTAGGCAGACTCATCGAGAAAGGGGGGAGAGGACTCAGATCAATAAAATTAGAGATGAAAAACGGGAAGTTACAGTAAACACCACAGAAATACAAGTGACAAGAGACTACTACAACTATTAAATGCCAGTAAAATGGACACCCTAGAAGAAATGGATAAATTCTTAGAAAGGTACAGTCTTTCAAGACTGAACCAGGAAGAAATAGAATATATGAACAGACAAATCACAATTGAAATTGAAACTGTAATTAAAAATCTTTCAAGAAACAAAATTCCAGGACTAGAAGGCTTCACAGGCAAATTCTATCAAACATTTAAAGAACAGTTCACACACACATTTCTGAAACTTTTCCAAAAAATTGCATAGGAAGGAACACTTCCAAACTCATTTTATGAGGCCACCATCACCCTCATACCAAAACCAGACAAAGATATCGCCAAAAAATATTACAGGCTAATATCACTGATGAACATAAATGCAAAATCTTCTCAACATGCTAGCAAACCAAATCCAACAACACATTTAAAGGATCATAAACCATGATCAAGTGGGATTTACCCTAGGGATGCAAGGAATTTTCAATATCTGCAAACCAATCAGTATGATACAATACATCAACAAATGGAGGAATAAAAACCCATATGATCATCTCAATAGGCACAGGAAAAGCTTTTGACAAAATTGAACACCCATTTATGATAAAAATTCTCCAGAAAGTGGGCATAGATGGAAGCTACCTCAACATAATAAAGGCCATATATGACAAACTCACAACTAACATCATTCTCAATGGTGAAAATGTGAAAGCATTTCCTTTAAGATTAGCAACAAGACAAGGGTGCCCACTCTCTTCACTATTATTCAATATAGTTTTGGAAGTCCTATGGCAACCCACTCCAGTGTTCTTGCCTGGAGAATCCCAGGGACAGGGGAGCCTGGTGGGCTGCCGTCTATGGGGTCGCACAGAGTCAGACACAACTGAAGCAATTTAGTAGCAGCAGCAGTCATGACAGTCAGAAGAAATGGAAATAAAAGGAATCCAAATTGAAAAAGAAGCAAAACTGTCACTTTTTTCAGATGATACGATACTAAAGAAAACCCTAAAGCTAGTACCAGAAAACTACTAGAGCTCATCAAAAAATTCTGTAAATTTGCAGGATACAAAATTTATACACAAAAATCTCTTGCATTACTATACAGAAGCCTCTTTCATTACTATACACTAATTATATAACTAATGAAAGACCAGAAAGAGAAATCAAGGAAACAATGCCATTTACCATTTCATCTAAAAGAACAAATACCTAGGAAAAAATCTACCTAAGGAAGCAAAAGACCTATACTCAGGAAACTATAAGATACTGATGAAAGAAACCAAAGATGACACAAACCAATGAATATATCATGTTCTTGAATTAAAAGAATCAATATTGCAAGAATGACTGTACTACCCAGAGCAATCTACAGATTCAATGCAATCCCCATCAAATTACTAATGGCATTTTTCACAGAACTGGAACAAATAATTTCAAAGTTTGTATAGACATTCAGAAAACTAAGATCATGGCATCTGGTCCCATCACTTCATGGGAAATAGATGGGGAAACAGTGGAAACAGTGGCTGACTTTATTTTCTGGGCTCCAAAATCACTGCAGATGGTGACTGCAGCCATGAAATTAAAAGACGCTTACTCCTTGGAAGGAAAGTTATGACCAACCTAGATAGCATATTCAAAAGCAGAGGCATTACTTTGTCGACAAAGGTCCGTCTCGTCAAGGCTATGGTTTTTCCAGTGGTCATGTATGGATGTGAGAGTTGGACTGTGAAGAAGGCTGAGCGCCGAAGAATTGATAGTTTTGAACTGTGGTGTTGGGGAAGACTCTTGAGAGTCCCTTGGACTGCAAGGAGATCCAACCAGTCCATCCTAGAGGAGATCAGTCCTGGGTGTTCATTGGAATGACTGACGTTGAAGCTGAAACTCCAATACTTTGGCCACCTGATTGAAGAGCTGACTCATTGGAAAAGACCCTGATGCTGGGAAAGACTGAGGGCAGGAGGAGAAGGGGACGACAGAGGATAAGATGCTTGGGTGGCATCATCGACTCAATGGACATGAGTTTGGGTGGACTCCAGGAGTTGGTGATGGACAGGGAGGCCTGGTGTGCTACGGTTCATGGGGTCGCAAAGAGTCGGACACGACTGAGCAACTGAACTGAAGTGACTGATAGACACAGAAAAGACCCCGAATAGCCAAAGCATTCTTGAGAAAGAAAAATAGAGTTGGAGGAATCAGTTTCCCTGACTTCAAAATAATATTACAAAGCCACAGTAATCAAAATAGCATAGTATTGGCACAAAAACAGAAATATAGATCAATGGAACAGGATATATAGAAAGTCCAGAGGTAAACCCATGCACCTATGGTCACCTAACCTATGAAAAAAGAAGCAAGAATATACAATGAAGAACAGACAATCTTTTCAATAAGTGGACAACTATATCTAAAAGAATGAAATTAGAACACCTCTAACACCATACACAAAAATAAACTCAAAATAGATTAAAGATCTAAATGTAAGGCCAGGCACTATAAAACTCTTAGAGGAAAACATAGAACACTCTTTGACATAAATTCAGAAATATATTTTTCGATCCACCTTCTAGAATAATGAAAATAAAAACAAAAATAAATAAATGGGACCTAATTAAACTTAAAAGCTTTTGCACAGTAAAAGAAACCATAAACAAAACAAAAGACAACCCTCAGAATGGGAGAAAATATTTGCAAATGAAGCAACTGACAAGGGATTAATTTCTAAAATCTACAAATAGCTCCTGCAACTCAACTGGGGAAAAAAAAAGTGAAAATGGGCCAAATATCTAGGAATAGACATTTCTCCAAAGATACAAATGGCTAAAAAGCTCATGAAAAGATTATCAACATTCCTAATTATTAGGGAAATGGAAATCAAGATTAAAATGAGGTGTCACTTCACATTGATCAGAATGGCCATCATCAAAAAATCTACAAACAGTAAATGCTGGAGAAGGGGTGGAGAAAAGGGATCCCTCATCCACTGTTGGTGGGAATGCAAACTGGTACAGCTACTATGGAGAACAGTATGAAGGGTCCTTAAAAAACTAAAAATAGAACGATCATATGATCCAGCAATCCAACTCCTAGGCATATATCCAGAGAAAACCATAATTCAAAATGATATATGCACCCCAATGCTCATTGCAGCACTATTTACAACAGCCAGGACATCGAAGCAACCTAGAAGTCCACAATGACAGACAAATGGATATAGAAAATGTGGTGTACAGACATACAGTGGAACACTGTTCAGCCGTAAAAAAGAAGTGGAATAATGCCATTTACAGCAATATGGATGGACCTAGAGATTTTCATCTCTCAAATATATAATATCACTTATAGGTGGAATCTAAAAACAGGGTACAAATGAACTCATCTGCAGATCAGAAACAGAGTTATAGATGTCAGAGAACAAACTTACAGCTACCAGGGAGTCAGGGGTGGGGGATGGATAAATTGGAAGATTGTGATTGACATATACACACTATTATATACTAAATAGAAAATTAATAAGGACCTACTGTATAAAAGTGGGAACTTTACTCAATATTCTATAATGGCCTATATTGGAAAACAACCTAAAAGAGAGTGGATATATGTGTATGTATAACTGATTCTCTTTGCTGTACACCTGAAACTAACATGAGCATTGTAAATCAACTATACTCTAATAAAAATTCTTTAAAAAACCATCACATATACACAACAATCAAAATTCCTTCCTGTCATTTTCCCAAACTATTTTTGTCTTGCTTCATACCTAATTTAGAACATGTCATAAATATTATTTAAGCTGCAGAATGTCCCATCCTATGGAGGTACTATGATCTACTCATCCATTCCCTCCTTAGAAAATTAACTCAATTTTTATTATGAATTACACTTTAACATTTTTATGCCAAAGATTTCTTTTAATTTCAGACGTTCCCTGGAAAATAGATCTCTAGTATTAGAATTACTGCAGGTGTGAGCAATTACCCAAGTGCTCAAATAACTTTTCACTATTACACTGGCAAAGCGGTTCTCATTTCAGTGTTAAATGTGACATTTCACTCCCATATTCAGACAACTTTCTTCCCCTCAACCACTTTTCTCTGGAATCTCCTCTCCTGGATTGGCCTCCTTCCTCCCTTAGGCCTCCTGCGCCCATCAGTAGCAGAACTGGCCCCACTGGCTTAGGCTTAATTGTCTCATTTTTAAGAAGGCAGGGGTTTATTAGGTATTCGCTTGTTTCTGTTTCATTCATTCTCCAACTCTGCCACAACACACGCACAAAAGTATCCCATTAGCACCAAAAAAAGTATTCCATTAGCAGGTTTTTAATGATACGGATTATGTATTTATCTTATTTTATAGAAGGGAAACACTTTAGTGATTGGAAACATTTTTAAAGCGTTTAAAACAAACAAAAAACCCTCACATTATAGTTCCATGACCTACTTTCCATTTTCCTTTTTTGTAAATGTTCCACAAGTTCCTAAATTCAAATTATTTGCACTGGTTTACAGGTTCACCCATCACAGGACTTTCTATAATTTTTGCCCTCTACTCCTCTGCTTAGACAAAACAAAAAGTTTCCTTCTTTCTTTCCTCCAAGAGAAGTTTGACAACTCTTAAAAGGAATTTATATTTCTTTTCAGAATCCCATTAACTATTTAGTTCCATCACACTGAGATTAGCACATATCAAGTCTAAATTGTTCAGAAATGTGAAATTTAATAAAATGTATGAACACACTGCAAAACATAACATAAAACCACAACCATAAACATATGTATCCATCAAACCAGAAACCATTAATTTATATCTGATTGGCTGTTTCTACATTTTCCTATTAGCATTTGCTTATTACTTATTTACTTAGCCCAGCTTGGCCCCACAAGGAAGCAACAAGCAGCAAGTGCCAAAGGTTTAAGAACAATTCATAAGCGAAGGAAGGAGAAAAGGAGAAAGATTTCTGAATTTAAAAATCAAAGCCCAGAAAGTATACATAGTACCTTAACTTGGTTGCAAATTAAGTAAAGATCGGCCTCCTATAACTTAAGCGACAAAACAGAGCCCTCAGAATAAGATGAGGAGCAGAGCTCTACATGAGGACCATCTCTCCCCTTTTTTTTAACTCCACATGGACCTCTGCTTACTCTGCTACCTGAGACCAATGCTGTGACAATGAGACGCAGCAGAGGGTTCTCAAACCTGCAGCTGCTTCCGAATCACTTTGCAGTAGAAATGCTGACTCTGACTGAGGGGGTTTAGGGTGGGAGTGGAGATTCTGTTTTCTCACAAGCTGTCAGGTACTTGTTACTGCTGCTAGTTTGAGGAACAAAAAACTGAGTAGCAAATACAGACTTCAGTGTCTACATGTGTGTGTATGTGCATGAGCACTCAGTCGTGTCTGATTCTTTGCAACCCCATGGACTGTAGCCCACTGGGCTTCTCTGTCCATGAACTAGGAACTTTGTAATTACTAGACTTACAATAAAAGTTCCAAAATAGAGCTATAAATGATTGATTGGCTCACTTTGTTTTATTCAATAGAAGGTTCTTAAAGAGAGAAAAATGACCTTGATTATCCTTAATATTAACACAGGTTGAGCACATTTTACTGTATATTAACAAAATAGAGCAGAAACTGGTAATATGAGTTCCCTTGAGGAAGAAAACAGCCAACTTTGAGAAGGAGGGCGAAGAGGAAGGGTTTTCCCTGGTATTCTTTTGGAGGAAGGGCTTTCACTGATATTCTTTTGCAGCTTGTAAATGTTGAATCACAGATCAATTACCTTTTCAGAAAATAAATTGCATTTAAAACTTTTAAAGCATTTCATGGGATATCCTGGAAGCTGACTAAATGTCAACTCGATCCACTTCCCAGGAAAGTAAGTGGTTAAGCTGGGGGGGTGGGGGGGGGGACTCCTTAACTTTAAGTCAACATTTTTGTTCAAAGAGGAAGCATGCCTTAGTTTAACCACCTTCTAGGATCACACCAATATTATATTTTTATTATAATGATGTTTTTTACCCCATTACTGTTCTCAAGCACCACAGGGGCTCAGTAGCATGCCTTGATTCACAGGAGATTTGAAAAAAATTCTATGTGCTATATGTACCCCCAGTGAACCAGGTTCTCACTCTAGAGAATTTTTCAGTAGTCTCTGGTCTGTAAGTTTGAGAATTGGGCCCCTTGGTGCTGAAATGGTTTCTATTAACAGAACTGATTGACACAGAAGTAACAGCAACTGAAAACAGAAAGCAAAGGACTGAAAGGGTGAGAATGTGCATGTATGTGTGTGTGCAAGGGTGTGTCCTCACACCAGTGACCCTGTGGCTGACCCTCAGAGCAAATATTAGCTTGACCATCTGCCCTGAACTTAACCCATATGGACCCAGCTCCACCTGTGCCCTCATGGGGTCCCCAAGGCAGACACGTTCTTCTTTACGTAAGTTGGTCACGTCTCAGCTATAAGACTCTTGGAAAATGCTTGTTGCATTAGCAACTTGTTAATTAATATTCATCCCTAAGCCCTTAAATGCTTGTTCTGGTTCTGCTCTTAGCTGAATCTCCTTAGAGCAGGCTGCATCATGTTCCATCAAGTCTTCTTCAGATCCCTCATATCTGCCTCCTCCTCCATTCGCGGTGCCTGGTCTGGATCCCCACCCCCCACCCCAGTTCACCATCCTTCCAGGAACAGCCTCTGTTTATAACTGAGTGGATCAGCCTCAGAGACCAAAGGGAACTATCAGACACGGGCACATCCAGGCTTAAGGGAGTTCCACACGTCACAGCCCTGCCCCGAGGATTCTGGAAACGGTCCAGCATGTGCGTCTGAAGCAGCACAGGCCACCAAGCTAATTCCAGTTTCCTGTCTGTTATCCCAGAAGACACAGCAGTGGTGGGGAGACAACCAAAAATGTAAGGGTCGGGGAAGGAGGCCTTCAGCAGTGCTGAGGACCTTCCCAGCTCTCTGCTCAGCACAGAGCTCCACACAGCTACAGACATAGCCCAGGACCAGCACTGACTCCCAGCAACACAGGGGGTGGGCTGGGCAGGGAAAGGATGGCAAGAATCAGGCGAAGCCAAGGACCCAGCCAAGGGGGCTGCAGTTCAGGCCAGACTGTGGTTCCAGCAGGGACATCAGTGCCAGGCAGGAAATCAAAGAAAAACCTCAGAATTGCAGGCCCAGAAAATACTGTGAGGATTGAGGCGAGGGTGTCGTTCAGCTCACGTGGGTGCTCTCACCCTGGGCTTGAGCTGTATCACTGGTTTCCTACCTGCCAGGTGATGGATGTAAAGCTGCTGAAGTGCCTCTGCCCATGTCAGCAACAGACCAGCAATGGAGAGCTACTGAGTGGAAGTGCCAGTGAGAAGCAAGAGAAGCTACAGTGGCACCGGGCTGGAGGCAGCAGGTTCAGCTACCAAACTGCCCTTCCACTCACTCAAAAACTCTTCATAGCTTCTCCTACATCACCACCACCATCATCATCACCGAGACCAGCAGGAGACAGGTGTGCATTGCCTCTAAAGGCATTGCCTGCTGCCATTCTCCTCCTTGCTCACCATTCTCCTGAGTCTCTGGCCTCTGAAGATCCTAGAACCAACAAGTATGTGGCCACCCCAGGGCATTTGCACTTGCTGTTCCCTCTGCCTAGAAGGCTCTGCCCAGAGGTGCCTCATAGCTGTTTCTTCTCCTCCTTCAATCTTCACCCAAATGTCTTAATTAGCCTTCCCTGAGACCCTTTTTAAATCACAAATGCCCTCTACCACCTCACAATTCTTTTCTGTATTCATTATTCTTTACAGCACATACCACACTGACATTCCATGTTTTCCGTCTATAGTTGGGTGCCCTTCACCAGAAGCACCTGTGCCAAGAGTCAAGGAAGGGTAAAACAACTTCCCAGAGAGAAAGATGGTATCACGAGGAAAAACAACAAATGTCCATCAAGCCCTTTTTCTTCTTCCCATGCCACAGACATCTGTTTCCCCGTCTTTAGGTACTGAGAGACCTCTTCCTGAAGGTTCTTCACATCTCCGCTCCCTTCTCTCCCCTTTCTCCAAACTCCCCAGCATTGTCTACTCCATGTGAACTCCATACTGACCAACAGCACCTGCCTCACTGGGAGGACTGAGCGGGTCAGCTCATGTTTAGGGAAGTACTAGGCCGGTGTGGTGCTGTTTAGCCAATAAATCAGAGCCATTGTTACTATTATTTAGTACAAGTGCCTTGTATCACATATACTGATTAAAGTCTCATTTCCACAAGTAGGTTACAAGCAAATTGAGGGCCAACATCTTACCTTGTATTTTTGAATTTTCCCCCAGAGTACTTATCACAGGTTTTTAATAATTATTTGTCAAGTGATGGAAACAAAGGATTTTCATGTTTAAAGATTCATTTGAAACCCTTTAGACTCTCTATTTAGATAGTGATTCAATCCTTTAACCTCTTCCAGGACTGACCTTGTGTGTAAATATTGCAAATCCCTGAAAATGGCATTTATTATGGGAACTTTGCTAGAGCATGAACAGCAGAGTCAAAATACTCTATACATAAAGATCAAACAAATATTGACTCAAAAGAATTTTTCCCCAGGCAACTGTTACAGTCTTATCTGGAACAGAATGTTTGCACAGTTAATTAAGTATCGCTATGGACTCAGCAAAACCCCAGCAGACCCTCCTGGGAGGTAAAAAGCCGAGTTTCATGCTCCCACCATCTTATCACTATTTACAAGTCCTCTCTTCATACGCCTCACCTATCGCTACCGCTAATGCCAGGTGTGGGATTAAATGATAAGTACGTCATACACTTTTTATCCATGGACAAAAGATAAAGGAATCCCAGTGCCAAAGATTCCATTCACCTATATCATAGCAAATATGCTGTCTTTACCTCCCAGAAATCAATCAGGCTACCTCTGTTACTACCTGTTGACTTCCTAGAAATGCATGAAATAGCAGAACCATGAGGAGAGAAAGGTGTTCACAGTGTCACGGGACCCACCTCCGTACACCAATCACTAAGGACAGTTTACTTCCTATGGTCACTGACCCTGAAGCCTGCCAGAACCTGGGAGCCTCCAAATGCACCTGGAAATCACACACTGTTCTGTGTGGTGAGTGGGTTAGCTGACACTGGGCTGTCTAAGGTGTGGGGAGGACAGTTATGACAGGGAGAAGCTAGCAAGAGTTATTCACAATCTTTCCTCCTTCCTGCCTTCTATTGGTCAATATTTACTGAGCATTTCATTTGGCATCATATTTGTATGATGGTCCAGGCAGGAATCTAAGCACGAGGAACAGCAGAGGAATACACCCTACCATGCTCTCAGGAAGGTTAATCCAGTGACAGAGATCAGCAAGAGAAATAAGCAACATGTATATCATGTTAGGTGTTGATAATTGATAAGGGGAAGAAGGGGGAAAAAAATGAGGAGGCTCTACACGAACTGTCAAAGGGCTGAAGGTAGGGAGTAAAATTATAGATGCATAGCCAGTGATGTCCTTGATGAGAGGCTCATATTTCTATCTGAAGGAAGGGAGGGGGCAGGCTCACAGATCAATGGGGAAGAGCATTTCCAGCAGAAGTGAGCAAATGCCAGGTTCTATGACAAAGCATAGGTGGCACGTTGAGGGCCCCACAGAGACCAGTGTGACTGGAGCCTGACATTCACAGGAAGAGACGAGGAAATAAGATGCTAGAGGAGCAGGAACAAGACTGTTCTGAACCCTGCTTCCACAACATAGACCTTTTTATCAATCACAGAAAGACCACCCTTCCATCTAATTTTCATTTCCTCAAAACTCTCCAGTGGTTATTTTTCCAAGAATCTATATCTCCGTAATTCAAGAGAGCATCCTGCCCTTTACAAAAAGAAAAAAATGATACAGCAAGCCAATATATGCCTGGGGAAAAATCCTAAGCTCCTATTAATAAAAACAGAAACAGTTGTGGCTTTGAGTGTAAGCTTCTATAGGATTGGGACCAGGTGTCACAATAGAGACAAAATAGAGACACCAGGAGTCACAATAGAGACACAATAGAGACACCCAGCTCAGCACCATGGGTGACTGGACATGCAATGATGCTATAAAAAGATGTCAAGCTCATTAAAAAGAATAACATGTGGAATTACAGGAGACTGAAGCATTGAAATTTACCACAGGGACATTTTAAAAATGTTGCAATACATCAAACTCTGGCAAATTTAAATGCCAAGCTGGCTAATGCAATATCCATACCACACTCCCTTTCCTGCTCAACCAGCTTCTCAACAAGAATAAGATGCTATCAGCCAAGATCTGCGGCAGCCGGGTTCAGATCTGCTATCTTCCAATTCCATTCAGTCCTGACCAGCCCAGCTTCATGCATCACATGCAGTTTTTCCAAAGAACAAATATTTATACTCCTAACAAATTCTATACAACTCATTTTAGTGATTCCATTCTTCTTAAGAACACACAGTGTTATCAAGGCAATAAGCATGGACTCCAGGGCATACTTGAAGCCTGAGTAACAGCAACAAAAAACCAGTTATTATTATTATTAACTAAGTAGTCACAATCCTTCCCCATCAGGTTCTGCTGCAGTCACACCCACTGTCCCACCCACAAAATGGACAAATTCCTGTTGCTGGGTTATTTCATGACTCTCCCTGGTTGGAAATTATCAAAAGAAAACTAAAAGATGTCTATGGGGCTAAAGTGAGCCATAAAGTGAAGAACTGCAAAGGAAGAAGTAACTAGAATTTGAAAGAAGATGTGGATCAGAGGAGTGAAAATGAGTTTTGAGGAGAGATGAATGGGAAGTGTAAGGCAAGAGAGTGGGGAGAGGATTTTTAGAGCTGTTACTTGGAGTTTTTATAAATGTACACTGAATCTCTTTTTAAATGTTATCTGAATAAAGTAACATTTGAAATTTGGAAATACTTGTTACTTTAGTTACTGAACCGTGATCCTGTGGGTGGTAAACTGTATCAGCTACTCTTGGAACAACTAGACTTGAGCAGAGTCAAGTCCATGGATATAAAAAATGCAGTGAATTCTTCACATGACACAATGCATTCTGCATTATTGAGGGCAAAGACATATTCCAAAACAAAGTGTTGCAAAGATGTTATAGGGAAAATCAGCACCAAATGTCCCCTGCCTGCCTCAAACACCAAAGCCAGTTACTCTACAGACATTCAAATTCATGCTAGATTTCTCTCAAACTACCTAAAAAGGTAGTGTTAGTCACTCAGTTGTGCCCACTCTTTTTGACCCACATGGACTGCAGCCCACCAGGCTCTTCTGTTCATGGGATTTTCCAGACATGGATACTGGTGTGGTTTGCCAATTCCTTCTCTAGGGGATCTTCCTGACCCAGGGATTGAACCCGGGTTTCCTGCACTACAAGGAAGATTCTTTACCAACTGAAAGGGAAGCCCAAAAATGTAGAGATTTGGGCAAATATTCATTCTCTTGCATTTTTCCAGTCTCAGCCAAGAGTCCAGGTAACAAAAACCTGCTTCTTGCATTTGCATTCTCCAATCTAGACATTTCCAAACAGTTGACTTAAGAACTTTCTCTAGGATTAGCAATCTTACTGGTCCATCTTTTTCCCACTGGAAGACAGCCCATCAGGCCAGTGGAGAAGAGTGTGGTCATGCATCCTTCAACAGTGAAGGCTTTTCTACCCTCTGGGAAGTTTCTGATCAAAGAGGATTCTTATATAGAACATGCCACTGATAAGGACTCAAATAAGCTTCTCAACTGCGCGTAAAAGAAAACAAATTCTCTGTTCTAATCACAAGATAAAATATGTGAGACATTTATGATAACACCAGAATATTTTAAAATTACGTCAAATTTAAATTATATTTAAATAAAATATAATTTTAAAATTATATCAAATTTAAATAAAATTATATAAAATTTAAATAATCTCTAAGTAGCATAAGAACTAAAAACAATATTTGAAACCAAAGGAAAGAAGCAAAGAGTAGGCAGCACCTCTGTATTACACTATGCAAAACTCCAAAACCTAACATGTAGGATGCTCTCCATTCTCTGTTTCATGTTTTTTCCTAGTTTCTCGATTTTCCACAAGGATCATATATTATGTCTACAATCAGGAAAAACATGAAGTTTTTCAAAATTATGCACAGAAAACAAAGAAAATTTTATATATAAGTACACTGGAGGGTAAGTTGCTTTTTACTTCTCTGTATTTTCTGAAGCTTTTAGAGTGAGAATGTAATAATTTACAAGAAAAACAACTTTAAAAAAAAGATGTCTACATTATTAAAATATCAAAGGACTAAAGTATTTATTAAAGGTTATAAATATATAAAGAAAATATAACCAGGAAGACAGATTTCAGCAAGCTACCTTTCATAGTCAAACAACTTATACCTTACATATCAGTGCTTCTCAGATTTGAGGAGGCAGAAGAACCACCTGGAGGTGATGCTAATCTGCCAGTCAATGAACCTCATCCCCAGGATGGAAGCAATGGGAAGTAGTAGAGCTTTGGGAAGCCTGTCATGCTCTTTCCAAAGTGGGCAGAAGAGAAATGAACTCCAAATTCCATCCTTTCTCAACATTCTAAAGCAGGGGCACAGATTTCTCTCTCTCCAGTCAGCCCGTGCTGATTAAATACTTAGTCATGGCCTTAAAAGGGGACCAATGAGATTAAGATCATCATGATTCTGGAATCTAATGAGCTTGTTAGAGTCTCTGATGGAGCCAGCCTCTGATTCCAACTTGGCAGACTGCCTCCGGACTCCCTAGAATTCTCCATATCAAATCTCTTGTTGGAGCTTCCAAACACCGCACTCTCTCCTACCTAATGATTTGTCACAGGCCTAAGAATAGGATGGAGAACACCAATTCCAAATCTCTCTCTCCTAAGGAGACTGAGAACAGAAAAAGAAAAAAAGGCAAGCATGTGCTCCATGAGTCAACCAAGTGCTTACCAGCTCGGGGATCCAGAGCCGCTGGGAAGGAGGGGGAACTTGTAAAGAGTCAGAATAGTTCCTGCCTTTTGGGGTCCTTCAGGAGCTACGGATCAAAACCACACTCAGAAACTCCAAAAGCCTCAGGAGGAGACAGAAAGGCCCAAGAAACTACTAATGCCGCCCCCCTGCAGCCCCCCAGCCAACATCCTCCACTTGGCTAGCTCATCAAGATGCTAGAGAGTGACTACTGTTTCCTTTCACACTAAGGAGTAAGGTGCTTGGCTGAGAGGCCTCCCAGTTCTGCGCAGTGAGAACCTCAGAA
This sequence comes from Bos taurus, assembly GCF_002263795.3. Lineage (NCBI taxonomy): Eukaryota > Metazoa > Chordata > Mammalia > Artiodactyla > Bovidae > Bos > Bos taurus. Next base: position 46,898,484 of record NC_037329.1, on the reverse strand, counting down.
AGAAACTAACTTATTAACCATTCAGAAGAACACAGAGAATTTCTACCAGCCTCCAGGTCCCCAGACACCACACTTGCCATTTATCCCCCATGCTGCCATTTCCTGCCTGCAGTGAACTAATTACACACAGTGGGAATTCCGGAACTGCCTGTTCTAATGTTTATCAGCTGCTAACTTGTTGTGTGACCTCAAAGACATTTCTCTAGTGCCTTTATTTCCTCCGCTATAAAAGCAAGATAAGGAAATGACATGCTTGACAGAGAGCCCTAATATAACACTACAGTCATCACCACCCTAGACATGCTCACAGGGATGGTAATTAACGTGTTCACTTTACTACAGCCTTTAAAGATAACTGATGACATTGTGAAAAGCATGGGACTTCAAATGATACTTCCTCTTTCACTAAAACAGCTTTCAGTGGCAAAAACTCCCTAAAAATTGTTGATATCAGATGTGCTTCTTTGTATAGTATCAGATGTGTATCTTTGTATAGTACAAGGGGATGTATTTTTCCATAACCATCATTCTAACAGCAGACCAGGGCTTCATAAGTAGAAGAGACAATAGAAAAATCACTTTCAATTAGATTTCTGTAACCTTTACATCTAGCACTGAAAACTTATTTAGGTAAAATTGAGTTGTTCTTCCTGACCAATGAAACACTTTGCAACCCCTGGAAAGTGTGATTTAGAAGACTAGTTAGTAACACAGTCTGGGCATGTGAGAAAAGTTAGTTAGAAAGCATTCTGTGCACAAAGCAATCAGTATCATCTGATTTTTGTAAATCTATGTGAGCACAGAAACTAGTCAATAAATGAGAGCGATTATACTTTACATCTATCAATTTTAGGACGCCAATTCATTTCTTATACATTTGAATGAGCTATAAAATTATAACACATGTTAATTATTTATGTGTCACAAATTTAATGCAAATTTTCCCAGTATGTTGTCTCATTTGTATAGCAGTTTTAAATTTTAATATTTTCAAATCTGTTCATTTTTTCTTCACTGGTTGCTTCTTTTGAAGTCATGAAAATTGCCATTCTTATGCAGAACTAATAAATATTAAATTTTATGCTAGTGTTTCTATCATTTGATTTGCAATATTCAAATGATATTTGGGTTATGGTATATTTGGTGGGGGTCCAAATTTATATATTTTTATGTCCAAACCATTTATTTAATAATCTATTAAATAATCCTCCCTCATTTCCCTATTTTGAAAACTAAGCACATTTGACATAGTTAAGAAATTATTTCAATTTCAATTATCAAAGTACAAGAATCTCAAAGTAAGAATCCAAATATACATAATAGTTTTATAAAAAATCTCAGTAAGAGATTATGAACAAATCAAGTCATTACCAAGCCATTTCATCTTCAGTGGGGCATCAGTCAACTAAGCCATAATTCTGTCTAAAATCTGTTATTCCCATTCAGTACAAGACTTTGAGAATGTAACTGTGGAGTATATAAGTATATAGTAGCTGAGTCACTGACTGAATTCTCTGCTTCTTTCATGGGGAGGGGCTTTTTCTTCGGTGGCAGTGTTATTCTAACCCTGACACACATGGAAATAACACTCCTTGCCCTGAGGAAAATAAAAGAAGTTCAAGAATTGTTTAACTGGACAAGATTTAGAACCATGACTATGGTTCTTATGCACAGTGGACACTCAGGAAAGGCTGCCAATGGATCAACTATCTTAGTATCTCAGCCATAAGTGATGCTTGAATAAAAAAAGAAAAATAACATTTATCACTGAATGCTTTCATCTGAATTCATCTCCCTTACACTGTAATATGGACAGATTTTTGCCATCAGTTCACACCCTGAAGCACAAGACATGATGATCTTTCTTGTCAACTGCATAGCTAGGACTCATCATTATCCAGTCCTCTTTTCTGATTCAACAAAATAGAACTGCACCATTAGATTTTCAGCATGTCTATTCTTGCAGTAACTACTTTGAATTGTCTCTTAGAAACATCTACTGTAAGAAAAGTAAAAAAAGTGTAACTTCTAAAGTATATACATGGCTTGGTTTTAGAATCTGATCTTTTCTGGGTTCATTTTCCTGGGCTTTCTCCAGTAGGGAAGTAATGGCTGAGAGGTTCCTCCGGACGAAGGCACTGGATGGCAGTGCTCAGCCTGGTATTCTCTGCTTTTAATCTCCTCCACCAAAAACGAACTAGAGAGAGCGCCACCGTCATTGCCATCATGGATACAATTACTGAGCATCTGATGTTCACCAAGCTCACTATTAAATATGTCACTTGTTATATCTAGTGGTGTTTTTCTTACCCGCCCCCCACAGCCAAAAAAAAATTTTGAGGATGCATTTCCTCTACATCTCTCAAAAAAATTACTCAATATTATGCTTAACTATTAAGTGTAATTTTAGAGCTCTTGCTTAATTTTTTAATCTAATAAATGAACAATATTAAGAAATGTGATTTCACTTCACAATATAGTCTTGCACGTGAAATAGGAAAGTCCAACTATAAGACTGTCCTCCCTGCTTCTCTCTTTTCCATAGGAGAAGATACTTTTGTCATGCAGCATAAGGAGGGCAGGGAAGAGGAGAGATTATTTTACAAGCTAGCAAAGCAATCACATTCAGCTCCTCCCATCACTGTCCCCATCCTCCTTCCAAGCCCTGAGGAGGCTGGAGAAAGAGACAGAGTTACCCGCTAACCCATCCTGCCTGGCTGCCTCTCCCCGCCTCCCTCCCAGCACTTGCCCAGGGCTGGACCCTGGAGAGCCAGGCACACCTCCCAGGAGGCTCCCAAGGAGTAGAAAGCAAATGACAGGGAGCCCAGAAAAAGATGCAATTCCTCAATGTACTGAGAGAAACGCATCTAAAAACACATAAAAACACATGACTGGAAAAGGTCAATTTTCATTCCAATCCCAAAGAAGGGCAATGCCAAATAAAGCTCAAACTACTAGATAACTGCACTCATTTTGCATCTAGTAAGGTAATGCTCAAAATCCTTCAAGCTAGGCTTCAGCAGTATGTGAACCAAGAACTTCTGGATGTACAAGCCAGGTTTAGAAAAGGCAGAGGAACTGGAAATCAAATCACCAACATTCACTGGATCATAAAGCAAGGGAATTCCAGAAAAACATCTACTTCTGCTTCATTGACTATGCTAAAGCCTTTGACTGAATGGATAGAATAAACTGTGGAAAACTCTTAAAGAGATGGGAATACCAGACCACCTTACCTGTCTCCTGAAAATACCTGAATGCAGGTCAAGAAGCAACAGCTAGAACCTTATATGCAACAACTGATTGGTTCAAAATTGGGAAAGGAGTACAACAAGGCTGTATATTCTCACCCTGTTTAACTTATATGCAGAATACATACGAAATACATGTGAAATCTGGGCTAGATGAATCACAAGCTGGAATCAAGATTGCTGGGAAAAAAAATCAACAATCTCAGATATGTAGATGATACCACTCTAATGGCAGAAAGCAAAGAGAAACTAAAGAGCCGCTTGATGAGGGTCAAAGAGGAAACTGAAAAAGCTGGCTTAAAATTCAACATTCAAAAAATGAAGATCATGGCATCTGGTCCCATCACTTCATGGCAAATAAAAGGGGAAAAGTGGAAGCACTGACAGATTTTATTTTTTTGGCTCCAAAAATCACCATGGACAGTGACTGCATCCATGAAATTAAAAGACGCTTGCTTCTTGGAAGGAAAGCTATGACAAAACTAGACAGCATATTAAAAAGCAAAGACATCACTTTGCAGACAAAGGTCCTTTGACAAAAGTCAAAGCTATGGCTTTTCCGTAGTCATATATGGATGTGAGGGCTGGACAATAGAAAAGGCTGAGCACTGAAGAATTGATGCTTTCAAATTGTGGTGCTGGAGAAGACTCTTGAGAGTCCCTTGGACTGCAAGGAGATCAAACCAGTCCATTCTAAAGGAAATCAACCTTGAATATTCATTGGCAGGACTGATGCTGAAGCCCCAATACTTTGGCTACCTGATGCCAAGAGCTGACTCATTGGAAAAGACCCTGATGCTGGGAAAGATTGAGGGTAGGAGAAGAAGCAGAGAAGGCAATGGCACCCTACTCCAGTACTCTTGCCTAGAGAATCTCATGGATGGAGGAGCCTGGTGGACTGCTGTCTATGGGGTCACACAGAGTCGGTCATGACTGAAGCGACTTAGCAGCAGCAGCAGCAGCAGGAGAAGAGGGTGATAGAGGAAGAGGTGATTAGATACCATCACCAACTCAGTGGACATGAATTTGACAAACTCTGGGAGATAGTGAAGAACAGAGGAGGCTGGTGTGCTGCAGTCCACAAGGTTGCAGAGTCAGACACAACTTAGTGATTGAACAACAACAAAGGGAAGACATTTTAACCTTGGGTCTAAACAGTAAGTCTCCTCGTGGAGTCCACCTCTGCTCACAAGGTCACAGTCATCACAGCCTGGTGAGTCTGAGAGAGGCTGCCCAGTGCTCCTGCAGTGGGACCACCCCTCCTCCCCCATCCTTCCAGAAAGGGTTATTACAAGCCTGTGTTCATCCCTACTTTGAAGATTCAAACTCACACCAGTCCATTTTCCCTGAAATGTGCAGTCTTTCCCCAAACTCTGAGAGGCAGAAGAAAGCAGGCATTTACAAAGCCTGACGGTCGGTGCTGGGACAAGCACAGGAAGGACACAAATTGAAGCCAGGCCTCTGGAGTCACCCTGTTCAGGTGAGTGCTGGCTTCACCCTGCCTGGAAACTCCCCTCTAGAAGCTGCATTAGGAAGAAATGCCAGCACCGCCCACGGCTCCTTACTGTTGGCCCCAAAGCATCCCTACTCCCTGTGTGCATAGCCTTTCCCAAGAGACACTGCAGCTCCTCCCTTCAACAAAAATCAGAATCCCTGGCCCCTTGACCTTGGGCTTGCTGGCCTGGCCTTGCATTGACTGCAGGGAACCCAGGCTTTAAGAAATCTTTCAGGATTCCTCTTGCCCCTTCCAGCTCTGGCACAGCCTTGCCGAAGCTGCCCCAGGATGGCTGCTACCCTCAGGCTGGATCCCACATGGAGCAGATGTGAACCAACCTGCAGGCCCAGCCAGGGCCAAAGCTTGAAGCTCAGTTGCTCAGTGAAGTCCAAAATGGAGCAGTCAAGCTCCTTAGCCAACCTTCCACTGCAGAAGTGATTATAAACCATTGTTTTAAGCTACTGCATTTCAGAGTATTTGTTATCTAGTATTATTATTCCAACAGCTAACTGATACACCGTCTAAGAAACTGCTCATAGAAAATACAATATGCCACTTGCCTAAAATATAATGACTACATCTTAGTAAGTGCATGCTGTGGGCCCATTTTTGTAAGAGCTTCAGGTGAATGTATTTTGCCCTCTATTTCTTTGCATTGTTCACATGAGAAGCCTTTCTTATCTTTCTTTGCTATTCTTTGGAACTCTGCATTCAGATGGGTATATCTTGCCTTTTCTCCTTTGCATTTTGCTTCTCTTCTTTTCTCAGCTATTTGTAAGGCCTCCTCAGACAGCCATTTTTCCTTTTTGTATTTCTTTTTCTTGGGGATGGTCTTGATCATCGCCTCCTGTAAATGTTATGAACCTCTGTCCGTAGTTCTTCAGGCACTGTCTACCAGATCTAGCCCCTTGAATCTATTTGTCACCTCCACTGTATAATCAGAAGGGATTTGATTTAGGTCATACCTGAATGGCCTAGTGGTTTTCCCTACTTTCTTCAATTTGAGCCTGAATTTTGCAATAATGAGTTCAGGATCTGAGCTGCAGTCGGCTCCAAATCTTGCTTTTGCTGACTGTATAGATCTTTTTCATCTTCAGCTTCAAAGAATATAATCCACCTGATTATGGTATTGACCATCTAGTGATGATCACGTATAGAGTAGTCTCTTGTGTTGTTGGAAGAAGGTTTGCTATGAAAGTGCATTTTCTTGGCAAAACTTTTTAGCTTTTTTTCCCTGTTTCATTTTGTACTCTGAGGCCAAACTTGCCTGTTACTCCAGGTATCTCTTGACTTCCTAACTTTTGCATTCCAGTCCTCTATGATGAAGAGGACATCTTTTTTTTGGTATTAGTTCTAGAAGGTCTTGTAGATCTTCACAGAGTTCAACTTCATCTTCCTTGGCATTAGTGGTTGGGGACTTGGATTACTGTGATATTGAAAGGTTTGCATTGGGAATGAACTGAAATCATTCTACTGTTTTTGAGATTGCACACAAGTACTGCATTTCAGACTTTTATTGACTATGAGGGCTACTCAATTTCTTCTAAGGGATTCTTACTCACAGTAATACATGTAACGGTCATCTGAATTAAATTTGCCCACTCTAGTCCCTATTAGTTCACTGATACCTAAAATGTCAATGTTCACTCTTTCCAATTGCTGTTTGACCACTTCCAATTTACCTTGATTCATGGACCTAACATTTCAGGATCCTATGCAATATTGTTTTTTACGGCATTGGACTTAACTTTCACCACCAGACACATCCATACTGGGTGTTGTTTCTGCTTTGGCTCAGTCTCTTCATCCTTTTTGGAGCTATTTCTCTGTTCTTCTCCAGCAGCATATTGGACACATACCAACCTGGGGAGTACATCTTTCAGTGTACTAACTTCTTGCCTTTTCAATGTGAACAGTGCAAAGAAATAGAGGAAAACAATGGAAGGGGAAAAGCTAGAGATCTCTTCAAGAAAGTTAGAGATACCAAGGGAATATTTCATGCAACTGCTAAGTCACTTCAGTCGTGTCTGACTCTGTGCAACCCCATAGATGGAAGCCCACCAGGCTCCCCCGTCCCTGGGATTCTCCAGGCAAGAACACTGGAGTGGGTTGCCATTTCCTTCTCCAATGCATGAAAGTGAAAAGTGAAAGTGAAATCGCTCAGTCCTGTCTGACCCTCAGAGATCCCATGGACTGCAGCCTACCAGGCTCCTTCATCCATGGGGTTTTCCAGACAAGAGTACTGGAGTGGGGTGCCATTGCCTTCTCAGATTTCATGCAAAGATAGGCACAAAAAAGGACAAGAATGGTAGGGACCTAACAGAAGCAGAAGATATCAAGAAGAGGTGGCAAGAATACACAGAAAAACTGTACAAAAAAGGTCTTAATGACCCAGAAAACCATGATGCTGTGGGTCTCTCACCTAGAGCTAGACTTCCTCAAGTGTGAAGTCAAATGGGCCTTAAGAAGCATCTGTAAGAACAAAGCCAGAGGAGGTGATGGAATTCCAGAAAAGCTATTTCAACTCCTAACAGATGATGCTACGAAAGTGTTGCACTTAATATGCCAGCAAATTTGGAAAGCTCAGCAGTGGCCACAGAACTGCAAAAGGTCAGTTTTCATTCCAATCCCAAAGAAAGGCAATGCCAAACCGAGAACTTCCAGATGTACAAGTTAGAAAAGGCAAAGGACCCAGAGATCAAATTGGCATGTAAGTTTCTTACTGTTGCTTCTTGACCTGCATACGGATTTCTCAGGAGACAGGTAAGGTGGTCTGGTATGTCCTATCTCTTTAAGAATATTCCACAGCGTGCACATCTGGAAGTTCTCAGTTCCTGTACTGTTGAAGCCTAGCTTGAAGGATTTTAAGCATTATCTTGCTAGCATGTGAAGTGAGTGCAACTGTGTGGTAGTTTGAACTTTCTTTGGCATTCCAGTTCTGGGTTCCTACACTTGACCAACCCCACCAGGTCCACTGCTCCTCCCTGGAATGATCCCCTCCTTCCTGGAGCATCCCCTGGGGTACCTCCCGCAGGAACCCTTCCTGGCCCAGCCAGGAGCATGTGAATGCCCATCCTGAGCGTCCCCAGCTCCTAGGACCTTCTTGAACATGCAGTGACCACTGCAGACTGTAACTACTCAGCTCCTGCCAGAGCCCAGACACGTGCTTCTTGAGGGCAAAGCCTGGGTTCATTCACTTGCGACAGCCCTGTGCTCAGGAAGGTGCTTAGTCTCATCAGGGTACTCAAGGAGAGTCTGCTAAGTTACAAAGCATGTGAAGGGAACAACAACACAATGGAGAAATGGATATGGAGATGTAAGGCCCAGATTTTCATTTTTAAACGGGAAGTCTTCATTCCTCATAAACATTAATTAAACTGCTTAACACTCCCTGGGTCTCCAGTTATACATTGCTCAATTAAAATAGGTCTATCATGATGGTTTCCTCTGCCAAACCTTCCTCATGGGCTTCTGTTCTCACCAGGACAGCTTGGGATAAGTAACAAAAGGCATGATATTTGCTCAAAACAGCAGGGAAATTGAAGGCCTAATTCCTAAATGTTCAGTTCTGGCAACATAAGAGCACACATACTATGATTCCAAAAGAGATGCAGCAAAGTTTGTTGCAGAGGGAGGCACATAATGAATAAGTGAAAGGAGAAGGGTCCCAAGATAGGGACCAGATAACTGATGATTTAACAAGGGAGAAAAAACAGTTAACACCAACGAGCAAGTGACTCTTGCGAGAGGCCCAGTGCTCAAAACGCCAACTTGCAGCTGACAGGTGGCCGTCATTGCCTTAATCTCAGAGACACCAGTAAAGGTCAGGACTCAGCACCCGGACAGCACCCGTGGAAAGCTGACCAGGGTAGAGGGGTACAGGTTGCAGCTGCCCTCAACACCACATGACCACAGACAGGATCCGGGCCCCAGGCTTGGAGAAAGGGGGAAACTACATCCAAAGAGAGTGAACTGGACTGTCCACGAGTCAGAGGCTGAAATCCCACAAACACAGACTCTTCCTCACTGCAGCTTCACGTTCACTAACGAGCTGTGTTTCTGTTGCTGAGGAGACACGTCCCTGGTGTTTCCTGGCCAAGATGGGAGAGGCCGGGACAATGGGTATTCCTGACCCCTGTCAAATTCAGCGGGGACAGGACGTCACAGAGACAGCTGGAATGAAAGAACAATAAGATCCTTGAGATCAAACCACCAAATAATTTTCACTTTCCAGTCACGGCTTTGTTCAAGCAACAGCTTGCAGAAGCACAGCTACGAGAGGAAGTCGTGGCTGCTCTCTCTGGCAGACAGAGGCCAGGAACCCCAGTGTTGGTACGTGGACAGCCTCTGAGCTGGTAAATGGGGGCTTGGAGATCTGGTTTGGGAATCTGGGAATCACGTACTTAGGCCAACCCTGCATGTTGCAATATGGAAACCACAGCTCAGAGTAAGGCGACTTATCCAGGGTCACAGAATGGAAGCTGGAAGGACCAAGCTCAGGACTCCAGTTCCTGACTCCCAACCAAATACTCTTTCGTCCACACGGTGCCACCCCCTTTTCTAGAAACGGCTCTCCACGCCTTCCCCGGAGCAAGTTCCAGGCCACTCATGGGCTTACACGGAGGTAAAGAGGAACTTAGTGACAATCTGCCTTACCGATGCCTTTGTCACACACAAGAGGCAAAGCTCTGCTTTCCACCAACCCATCTCCTCCACTCCCCACCACAACTGCCCCCAACATGAGCAAATCAACAGAGCCTTTCAATGGCCTGGAATTTCCCAGGCTCCCCTGCCCCATCCATTTCTCTCTCTCTAGCATTTCTCACAGCACTGAATCAAATGACTGCCTGCAGTGCTGTGATTCTTTACTGGATTTGTCCCTACACAGTATATGTGCTTGGTTTTAAAATGCTGTTTGCTCCACTTTTAAATTTCATTTTAGAAGCCTGCAAGGAGAGATGCCAACATTTAATTGTAGGGACCAGAGGGGACTTTACAAACCGCTTACGAGGCACAAATAGAGTACTTATTTTCCTATTTCCTTTTTGATTAAATTGGCTGCTGTATCATATGCAGTAACAGTGTGAACCAGAAAGTGCTGCTGCATCCTTATCTCACCCTCACATAATCCAAGTATAAAATGCATTGTAGTAAAAAGAAAAAAGGAAACTAGAACTTCATATTTGTTTGAAACAATTAAACTTGAAAGGTTTATAGGGACGACTTATTTCCTTTCGGCCTAAGACCAAAAAGTTCACATTCCATTTAACCAGTGGAACGATAAAAAAGTAACATGATGAGAGAAGAATCAAGTCAACAAAATTAGAAATGAAAAAGGAGAGGTTACAACAGACAATGCAGAAATACAAAGGATTATATGAGACTATTATGAACAACTATATGGCAATAAAATGGATAACCTGGAAGAAATGCACAGATTCTTAGAAAAGTTCAATCTTCCAAGACCAAACCAGAAAGAAATAGAGATTATGAACAACCCAATTACAAGCACTGAAACTGAAGCTGTGATCAAAAATCTCACCAAAAACAAAAGCCCAGGACTAGATGGCTTCACAGGAGAATTCTATCAAACATTTAGAGAAGAGCTAATGCCTATCCTTCTGAAACTCTTTCAAAAAATTGCAAAGGAACACTTCCAAACTCATTCTACAAGGTCGCCATCACTCTGATACTAAAACCAGACAAAGACAACACAAAAAGAGAAAACTAGAGGCCAATATCACTGATGAACATAGATGCAAAAATCCTCAAGAAAATTTTAGCAAACAGAATTCGGCAATACATCAAAAAGCTCATACACCATGATCAAGTGGGTTTATTCCAGGAATGCAAGGATCATTCAATATACACAAATCAATCAATGCAATACACCATATTAACAAATTGAAATATAAAAACCATATGATAATCTCAATAGATGCAGAAAAAGCCTTTGACAAAATTCAGCACCTATTTATGATTAAAACTCTTCAAAAAATGGGCATAGAAGTAACCTACCTCAACATAGTAAAGGCAATATATGATAAGCCTACAGCAAACATTATTTTCAATGGCGAGAAACTGAAAGCATTCCCCCTATGATCAGGAACAAGACAAGGGTGTCCACTTTCACCACTATTATTCAACATAGTTCTGGAAGTCCTAGCTACAGCAATCAGAGAAGAAAAATATATATAAAAAAATCCAGATCATAAAAGAAGAAGTAAAGCTCTCACTGTTTGCAGATGACATGATACTGTACATCAGATCAGATCAGATCAGTCACTCAATCGTGTCCGACTCTTTCCAACCCCATGAATCGCAGCACACCAGGCCTCCCTGTCCATCAGCAACTCCTGGAGTTCACTCAGACTCACGTCCATTGAGTCAGTGATGCCATCCAGCCATTTCATCCTCTGTCATCCCCTTCTCCTCCTGCCCCCAATCGCTCCTAGCATCAGAGTCTTTTCTAATGAGTCAACTCTTCACATGAGGTGGCCAAAGTACTGGAGTTTCAGCTTTAGCATCACTCCTTCCAAAGAAATCCCAGGGTGATCTCCTTCAGAATGGACTGGTTGGATCTCCTTGCAGTCCAAGGGACTCTCAAGAGTCTTCTCCAACACCACAGTTCAAAAGCATCAATTCTTCGGCGCTCAGCCTTCTTCACAGTCCAACTCTCACATCCATACATGACCACGGGAAAAACCATAGCCTTGACTAGACTGACCTTTGTTGGCAAAGTAATGTCTCTGCTTTTCAATATGCTATCTAGGTTGTCATAACTTTCCTTCCAAGGAGTAAGCGTCTTTTAATTTCATGGCTGCAGTCACCATCTGTAGTGATTTTGGAGCCCAGAAAAATAAAGTCTGACACTGTTTCCATTGTTTCCCCATCTATTTCCCATGAAGTGATGGGACCGGATGCCATGATCTTCGTTTTCTGAATGTTGAGCCTTAAGCCAACTTTTTCACTCTCCTCTTTCACTTTCATCAAGAGGCTTTTGAGTTCCTCTTCACTTTCTGCCATAAGGGTGGTGTCATCTGCATATCTGAGGTTATTGATATTTCTCCAGGCAATCTTGATTCCAGCTTGTGTTTCTTCCAGTCCAGCATTTCTCATGATGTACTCTGCATATAAGTTAAATAAACAGGGTGACAATATACAGCCTTGACGTACTCCTTTTCCTATTTGGAACCAGTCTGTTGTTCCATGTCCAGTTCTAACTGTTGCTTCCTGACCTGCATACAAATTTCTCAAGAGGCAGATCAGGTGGTCTGGTATTCCCATCTCTTTCAGAATTTTCCACAGTTTATTGTGATCCACACAGTCAAAGGCTTTGGCATAGTCAATAAAGCAGAAATAGATGTTTTTCTGGAACTCTCTTGCTTTTTCCATGATCCAGCGGAAGTTGGCAATTTGATCTCTGGTTCCTCTGCCTTTTCTAAAACCAGCTTGAACATCAGGAAGTTTATGGTTCACATATTGCTGAAGCCTGACTTGGAGAATTTTGAGCATTACTTTACTAGCGTGTGAGATGAGTGCAATTGTGTGGTAGTTTGAGCATTCTTTGGCACTGCCTTTCTTTGGGATTGGAATGAAAACTGACCTTTTCCAGTCCTGTGGCCACTGCTGAGTTTTCCAAATGTGCTGGCATATTGAGTGCAGCACTTTCACAGCATCATCTTTCAGGATTTGGAATAGCTCAGCTGGAATTCCATCACCTCCACTAGCTTTGTTTGTAGTGATGCTTTCTAAGGCCCACTTGACTTCACATTCCAGGATGTCTGGCTCTAGGTCAGTCATCACACCATCATGATTATCTGGGTCGTGAAGCTCTTTTTTGTACAGTTCTTCTGTGTATTCTTGCCACCCCTTCTTAATATCTTCTGCTTCTGTTAGGTTCATACCATTTCTGTCCTTTATCGAGCCCGTCTTTGCATGAAATATGCCTTTAGTATCTCTGATTTTCTTGAAGAGATCTCTAGTCTTTCCCATTCTGTTGTTTTCCTCTATTTCTTTGCATTGATCGCTGAGGAAGGCTTTCTTATCTCTTCTTGCTATTCTTTGGAACTCAGCATTCAGATGCTTATATCTTTCCTTTTCTCCTTTGCTTTTCACTTCTATTCTTTTCACAGCTATTTGTAAGGCCTCCCTAGACAGCCATTTTGCTTTTTTGCATTTCTTTTCTATGGGGATGGTCTTGATCCCTGTCTCCTGTACAATGGCACGAACCTCATTCCATAGTTCATCAGGCACTCTGTCTATCAGATCTAGGCCCTTAAATCTATTTCTCATTTCCACTGTATGATCATAAGGGATTTGATTTGGTCATACCTGAATGGTCTAGTGGTTTTCCCTACTTTCTTCAATTTAAGTCTGAATTTGGCAATAAGGAGTTCATGGTCTGAGCCACAGTCAGCTCCAAATCTTGTTTTTGCTGACTGTATAGAGCTTCTCCATCTTTGGCTGCAAAGAATATAATCAATCTGATTTCGGTGTTGACCATCTGGTGATGTCCATGTATAGAGTCTTCTCTTGTGTTGTCGGAAGAAGGTGTTTGTTATGACCAGTGCATTTTCTTGGCAAAACTCTATTAGTCTTTGCCCTGCTTCATTCTGTATTCCAAGGCCAAATTTGCCTGTTACTCCAGGTGTTTCTTGACTTCCTACTTTTGCATTCCAGTCCCCTATAATGAAAAGGACATCTTTTTTGGGTGTTAGTTCTAAAAGGTCTTGTATACCTATGGCTGATTCATGTTGATGTTTGACAGAAAACAACAAAATTCTGTAAAGCAATTATCCTTCAATAAAACAAATTTTAAAAATCAACCTGATGTTATTTTAATTGTAATATTAATATATTATATAACAAATATATATATACAAATATATAAACAAATATATAACAAATATATAAACAAATATATAACAAAGCCAGAATAAAGGTTTATTTTAAAAATCCAAGTTAAAACGGAAGCACATGGCCCTTACCATTCTGAACTGAGGTATTTTTTAAAAGCCTCTGTAAACATTTTTAAGACTTGTGTTTATCTAATTGCTCTTGTTAGCACCACTTGCATTCTTTTCTAGAAAGATGACTACAATAAGCTAACAGGTATGTCTTAATATGCATCCTAGTTAATCCTCCGAATTGACAAGTTTAAAATGGATGGAGTATGCTCTTTACAAAAAATGTTGAATGTACAATTAAACAGAACAGGAACACTCTCACAGCCTCTGGGCCACTCAGATTTGGAGTCAGATAATGTCCCTGTCCTTGTCAATTCCACGTCATCAACACCTATCAGAAGGACAGTGCTGAATAGTCTTCTAGGGCAAAGTGAAGCAGGAATCCTAGACAAGTCACCCTGAAGATGAACATGGGGGCTGGTGTTATATTACCCCAGCCAGACACAACAAATGGAGCCAGGAAGTGGACTGAACATGGATTGCCTCTCTATGGAAAATATTGTGCATGTGTATGTCTGTGTGTGCGATAACATTTGAGAGAAAGATGAGAAGAGTTGCAAATAAGAGACAACAGAATTGTTGAATAAGGTAAGAGGTTCCTCCTATTGAAAAATGTGAGGTCAGATAAAAGGACTTACAAGCCTCTAGTATGAAAATTCTTTGATTTCTATGGGGTAGAAAGTGAATGAGATCCAAACTGAGATCTAAAAACTCTAACGGTGAGCCCACTTCCTCTGAAAGGTTTCCCTTTGATGGGAACCACTTGCTAGAATACTAAACTTCCTGTTTCCTGTCTGTCTTCCCCAAAAGACTTCTCCACAAGCACCCTAAGGGCACGGCCTGTGTTTAATTTATCTCTGTGATCTTACACAGTACCTGAAGTATACAGTGGGAGATAAAAAATGTAGAAATATAGGGTGAAAAATTTAATTTAGTAGGGACAATTTAAATTTTATTTTAAAATAATAAACACATATATACTAGATGTTAATCAAAATTCTTGGCACCTAGATGTTATATGAATAGATTCCTCAATTAAAATATGTCTTATCTGGTAACTACTATGCCAAACCTCCCAATGCATAGGACAAATGGAATTTTTATTGTGTGATTTTTTTATTTGATTTTTGATTATTCCTCCTTCCCTTGGAGGAACCAAGCAGCAACTCCACCTCATCAGTCAGATTCCTAGAGTATAAAAACAGTCGTCAAATAATAGCATAAGTAATACTGGCCACCTCGCTAACCAGGAACATTAGACAGGAGCAAGACATAGAATCTGCTCTCATCACTTCTATTCAACATTGTATGATCACTTCTAGCCAAGGTAATTAGGCAAGAAAAACAAAGGAATCTATGTTGGAAAGAAATTAAACCATCGCCATTTTAGATGATCTTGTATATCAAAAATTCTAAAGAACTAACTAAAAAACATTAGAGCCAATCAATGAGAAAAACTTCAAGATTTCAGGATACACAATCAAAACACAAGAATCAATTGTATTTCTATGCACTATCAATAGAAAATCCAAAAATAAAATCGGGACAGTTTCATATACATTGCAGCAGAAGGAATAAGAGGCTCAGTAATAAATTTAACAAAAGAAGTGCAGTACTTGAACACTGAAAATTAATAACGTCATTGAAAGAAATTAAAGAAGACCTAAATAACTGGAATAATATTCTATGTTCATGACTGGAAGACACTACTATTGAAATGAATTAATCCTCAAATTGATCTCCAGATTCAATGTAATCCCTATCAAAATCCATACTGGATTTATTGCAAAAATTAACAAACTAATCCTAAAATTTGTATGGCAATATAAGGGAACTAAAATAACAACAACAACAAAAAAAAGAATGAAGAAGATTTATACTTTCAGAATTCAAATTACTACAAAAGCATTCAAGATTGTGTGGTAGTGGCATAAGGACAGATATATAAATCAATAGACTAGAATTCAAAGCACAAAAGTAATTGTATATATTTATATTGATTTTTGACAGAGTGCTATGACAATTAATGGGGGAAAGAATACTCTGGTCAACAAATAGTGCTGGGACTGCAACATGCTAAAGAATATATTTGGATCCCTAACTCACATCATATACAAAAATTAACTCAAAATAGATGAAATATCTAAATATAAGAGTTACAATTATAAAACCTTTGAAGTAAACCTCTGTGACTTTGGTTGGTCACTGGTTTCTTAGCCATGACAACAAAAACACAACTGAACAAAAAAAAATATAGATATAAAACAGGATGTTGTCAAAATTAAAACTTTGGTGTTTCAATGGATATTAGCAAGGAAATGAAAAGATAACCTACAGAATGAGAAAAAATATTGGTAAATCATGTATCTGATAGGGTATATCCAGAATATATAAAGAACACTTACAACTCTAAAATAAAAAGACAAATAACCCAAATAATTGGCAAAGTATTTTAATAAACATTTCTCCAAAAATGATTTTAAATGGCCAATAAGCACATGAAAGATACCCGACATCATTAGTAGAAAAATGCAAACTGAAACCCTGAAGAGATCCTACTTCATACCACTAAGATGCCTATAAGCAAAAAGATGAACAATAAAACATGTGAATGATGTGAAGAAACTGGAACATTCACACATTGCTGGTGGGAACGTAAAATGGCACAGTTGCTTTGGATACAGTTTGGCAGTTCCTCAAAGAGTCAAATACAGACTTTCGTCATGATCCAGCAAATCTCCTCCTAGGTATATATCCAACAGACATGAAAACACAAAGTCTACATAAAAATTTTTGCATGGATGTTCATAGAAACGTTATTCATAATAGTCAAAAAATGAAAACAAATCTCCATCAAGATGAATGGATACAGAGAATATGGTATATCCATGCAACAGAATATTTTTCAGCCATAAAAAGGAATGAAGTACTGGTTTACGAAACTTAAATCTTGAAAACATTACGTTAAGAAAGCTAGACACAAAAGGCTGTGTACTGAATAATTCCATTAATATGAAATGCCCAGAATATGCAAATCCATAAGGTAGAGAGGAGAGCAGATATTGCCAGGGGCTGAGGGAAGGAGGGAAAAGTGAAACTGTTAGTCGGTCAGTGGTTTCCGACTCTGTGTGACCCCATGGACTGTAGACTGCCAGGCTCCACTCTTCATGGAATTCTCCAGGCAAGATTATTGGACTGGGTTGCCATGCCCTCCTCCTGGGGATCTTCCCAACCCAGGAATTAAACCTGGGTTTCCCAAAGAGGAATGAAAAAGCCTCTTGATAAACGTGAAAGTGGAGAGTGAAAAAGTTGGCTTAAAGCTCAACATTCAGAAAACGAAGGTCATGGCATCCGGTCCCATCACTTCATGGCAAATAGATGGGGAAACAGTGGAAACAGTGGCAGACTTTATTTTTTTGGGCTCCAAAATCACTACAGATGGTGACTGCAGCCATGAAATTAAAAGACGCTTACTCCTTGGAAGGAAAGTTATGACCAACCTAGATAGCATATTCAAAAGCAGAGACAAGGCTATGGTTTTTCCTGTGGTCATGTATGGATGTGAGAGTTGGACTGTGAAGAAGGCTGAGCACTGAAGAATTGATGCTTTTGAACTGTGGTGTTGGAGAAGACTCTTGAGAGTCCCTTGGACTGCAAGGAGATCCAACCAGTCCATTCTGAAGGAGATCAGCCCTGAGATTTCTTTGGAAGGAATGATGCTAAAGCTGAAACTCCAGTACTTTGGCCACCTCATGCGAAGAGTTGACTCATTGGAAAGGACTCTGATGCTGGGAGGGATTGAGGGCAAGAGGAGAAGGGGATGACAGAGGATGAGATGGCTGGATGGCATCACTGACTTGATGGACGTGAGTCTGAGTGAACTCCGGGAGTTGGTGATGGACAGGGAAGCCTGGCGTGCTGCGATTCATGGGGTCGTAAAGAGTCGGACACGACTGAGCAACTGATCTGATCTGATCTGATCTTCCCAAATTGCTTCCCTGGTGGCTCAGACGGTAAAGTGTCTGCCTGCAATGGGGGAGACCCAGGTTCGATTCCTGGGTCAGGAAGATGCCCTGGAGAAGGAAATGGCAACCCACTCCAGCACTCTTGCCTGGAAAATCCCATGGACGGAGGAGCCTTATAGGCTACAGTCCACGAGGTCGCAAATAGTTGGACACGACGAAGTGACTTCACTTCACTTCCCAAATTGCAGGCATTCTATACTATCTGAGCCACCAGAGAAGCTCAAAGGCAGGAATGGGGAGTGATTATTTATGGCATGAGATGTCTTTGTGGAGTCATGAAAACATTCTGGAATTAGGTAGTGATGATAGTTGTACAACTCTGTGAATATACTAGAAACCACTGAATTGTATACTTTAAAAGGGTGAATTTTATGGCGCATGTATTTATCTCAATATAAAGTTACAGTAATAATAGTAAGATACTTTCACATAATGCTGGTAAGAATGTTCACTAGAAGAACTTCTTGAAAGAGAGGTCTGGAAAAGGTTATCAAATTTTACCTAACAAATCAAATTATAAGAATTTATCCTCCATAAATAATGTCACAACTTTAGTTCTAAAGATTGTCTGCAATGTTGTTTATCGGAAATACCCTGAAGGCACAACAGAGATTTTGTTAAACCAATTATGGTACAGCCATTCAGTTTAATACAAGTCACCTATTAAAATTGTTTCCGATATACTTTTAACCAGGAAAAGGATACAAAATACAGTATGAAGTATGATCCTATTTTTGCTTTTTCAAACTATACATGTATGTATTCATGTCTCTGTATTAGAGAAATAATAGAAATGAGGCAGCCTAAACTATAGCCACTAGTGTATGTGCATATTTAAATTTAAATTCATAAGATTAACGAAAATTAAGAATTCAGATCTTCGCTTACACTGGCCACATCAGGTGCTCTGTAAGCACATGAGGACAGTGGCTACTGTGCTGAACAGCACAGAACACTTCCATCCCTGCAGAAACTTTCACTGAAATGAGCTGTTACAGAAGAATACACACCAAGAGGGCTTATGGGTGCTTTTGATTTTCTTATGTTTATTTTCTACTTTTCCTGTAATAAATAGAAATGTTTATGATTCAAGAACATTATTTTTATTTTTCAAAGATTCAAAGTAAACTGAAACAGGGAGAAGGGATCTGGAGAAACACCCACTGGGAGCAGGCATCGCCCACCACAAGTGGAGCAAGTCCCTCTGATCTGGGCAGCGAAGGGCGGGGCCTCCCCCTGCTCAGACAACACCTCTGCACCACAGGGCGGGGCAGCTTGACAGACTGGTGTGATGGATGGGTTACCAGAATGATGAGAATTCTATTTCTGCTCATTTCATCCAGATTTAAAGTTGCTTTCTGGGGAAGAGGATGTGCAACCTCATCACTTGGCCACAGCCAGAAAGAATCCTGCTTCCTGACAGAGATTCTGAAAAATCATCACCTTGGAACTTGGGGAAGAGGCACTCTCAAACTTTAGACGATTAGCTCGTGCTTTCCAGACATTTAAATACATGCCTAAATATATGAAAATATGTCTAAAATATGGATATTGTGGTGCTAGTGGTAAAGTATCCGTCTGCCAATGCAGAAGACATAAGAGACGCAGGTTTGATCCTTAAGTTGGGAGATCCCCTGGAGAAGGAAGTGGCAACCCACTCCAGTATTCTTGCCTGGAAAATCTCATGGATAGAGGAAGTCTGGTAGGCTACAGTTCATGCGGTCGCAAAGAGCTGGACATGACTGAAGTGACTTGGCATGCACACACAAAAAATCACATTCCTTTACATTCTTGAAACTCTTTTCTAAGGATATAATCGTGGATATGCTCAGAGATTTAGCTACAGGAATGTACATGACAGAGTTGTTTATGAGAGCAGAAGGCTAAATTCAAGCTAAAAGTACAAGATGTGGCCTCACAGTGGAATATTATACCAGCTGTTAAAAAATAATGCCACGCAGAACTAGTTAAAGACATGGAAAATGTTTGTAAAGGTTAAGCTTTTTAAAAAAAAATTTAATATTCTGTGAAAGACATTTCATTTTTAAACAAAAATATATACATACACACATATGCCTAGAAGAAATGAAATGATTAAAACAGTGTCAACTACTATGCAGTGGGAAAATATCTGATGTCGGAGGCAATCTGTTATTTTCCACATTTTCTACAAAGAACATGTACCACTGCAGTAACAAAAGAATAAATGTTAGTGCTTTGAAAACAATAACTTGTCTGATTGAAGACAAGAAATCTTTGTGCTTAGAATTTGAAATAAAATCATCAATATAGTTGAGGATTTTTACATTTAGCTCTGGGCTTCCTGGCTGCCAAGGGGCAAAAGGAAATAACGACTTTTATAGGTCTCTAACGCTTGACTGATCAGTTCTTCTCAGGAGATAAGCTACCATCTTGGCACTGGATTCTAGGAGAAAGGTATAATGTATTAACACATCATAATACCTATCCTATAGTGCAAGGTGGCAAGGGATTACTCACAGTCCTCATCTTTGTTCTAACTACTTCTGTAGTTGCTTAAGAGCTGTGGTCCTCACCTTTCACTAAGGAACAAATACCACCACTCAGTGCTTTTTTAAAAAAAAATTCATAATATACTTCTAGTTCTATTTTCCTACCATGGCAAAAAAGTCCCACAATGAATGCTCTCATAAGACAATAATGATGCAATATCCAGCTTTTATGCAATACTTTCACAGTGTCACTTTCACAAGAATACTCAGAAGAGTGTCTCACAGATGCAGTGGAGCACAAAACGTGGTAGATGCGACATATTTTAAGAATGTACGCTTCTTAACAAAACATTTAAGAGCCCGCTGAGGAGAGAAAGTAGAAAAAATTAGGTCAGTGGCCATGGATGCTTGCTCCCAAAGCTGATGGAAGCCACAGAGAGGCAGCGCTGAACCACCAGCCCTGAGTGGCCCCTGGCAAGCTGAACCCTCACCACGGCAAGAAGCCCCACGGCATCTGTCAGCATCGGTGTCCCTGAGGATTCAGACACTGGGGACGGTGGCCAGGGGAGTTTAGCCTGTTACCTTCTGTTGATGTCTATCCTTCCTACAACAACAATGTAGATTAGAGTTCCCTCTGTATCTCACCTACAGTTTCTCTCAGATCCTACAGATCTAAGTCACTCTGAGAGACAGCAAAGATGCTGTAGAACTTGGGAGACTATTAACAGAGTGTCCCTCTCCTTGCTAATCTCCCCCACCCCCAAATACCTTCCATTCCATATGCCTGATGCTTACCTTCAAGGTCAAAATCAAGACTTTCCTGACCAGTGGTGTGACCTTTCTTTCACCTGTGACCTCCAAGAGAACATAACCCTACACAACTCACTGACACACATCCTGCATGGCATGTGCCCCGATCAGGCTGCAGGCTGTGACATATTGGGCATCTCACCCAGGACCTGCTATAGTGCCTTGTGCACGAGTACCAAGGTGACAGTCCATCCATTTCCCACTTTGTCCACCGCCCCTTTGGTAAGTTAGAGATAAGGTTGATAGCACAACTGTGAACAAAGCGATGGCGCTAAAAGGCCAAAGTTCATTGACTGGGAACACAGTTTTCTTTTTTAAATTTTTTTAAAATTTAAATTTATTTATTTTAATTGGAGGCTAATTACTTTACAATATTGTATTGGTTTTGCCATGTATCAACATGAATCCGCCACAAGTGTACACGTGCTCCCCATCCTGAACCCCCCTCCCACCTCTCTCCTCATACCATCCCTCTGGGTCATACCAGTGCACCAGCCCCAAGCATCCTGTATCCTGCATTGAACCTGGACTGGTGATTCATTTCTTATATGATATTATACATACTTCAATGTCATTATCCCAAATCATCCTGCCCTCTCCCTCTAAGAATAACTCAGCAAATGAAATTTTGTGTGTTTACTATGAAGAAAAAGAAAGAAATATTCTTTTCAACATCTCAGGAGTTCAGTCTCTTGGAAATTAAAGACTCATATGCAGCTAATTAGAATAACATGTCATCAATATGAAAAAAAGTAAGAGGACACATAAAAGCTACAAAGAAAAGCCATAAGCAATGCTACTCAAGAGAAGGCTTCAATTTACATCCCACTGAATTTGGGCCATGGGAGCAGAAGTGCTATCTACAAAAAAACAAGGGGCCTTCTTTACTCTGAACTGATCTGCCACTTGCAGGGCCCTGGCCTCTGAACTAAGCCATTCATTTGCAGAGGACGCCACATGCTGAAGTCCATCTGGTGCAGGGCACTGGCCAGGGCAGTGAGGAAGCTGAACACAGCTGAAAGAACCAGTACAGCACCAGGCACGTGAAAACGCTTGGGGAGCCAGAAGAGCGGTCATGAACGTTTTGAAAGCTTGTCTAATGGAAGATGGGCTCAGTAAGCATTTCTCATCCTACAAGAAACAGCCCACAGTGGGGTCATGAGGTCAATTTAAAGACAGAAGACTTGCAGTAAGTGCTGTTTCATAAAATGCTTGTCATAAGCGTGAGTGTGTGTGTGCACACATACATGTGCACTGTGTAATGCAAATGGATTTCTTTCAAAACAGTTTGCAAGGCTGTGAAATAGACACAGTATTATTAGAAAGACATATTTCAATACAGTAGAAGGAAAACACCTCAAACAAGTGAAACTGCCTCAAAACAGGGTTTATTATTATGAATGGCAGACAGCTTCCAGCCTCTGAAAGACTCCAAGCAGCGCTAAAGGGATAGATTGTCAAGGAGGATATTGACATTGGTGGAGAGTTAAATGTAAGGAATTCTCAGTGTCTGCCCCATGCTATGAGACTGTCAGTCTAGACCACAGGCACTTAACTACTACTGAAGGAACAATTACAAGGGAAACAACTCCACGAAGTCACAGGGATGAATGTATATGCAGCCTGACATTTCATTTGGTCATTTATACTGGAATAGAATCTCTGTGAAAGGAAACGTTGTAAATGGTACTTAAGACTGAGGTTCTCAACCTAGACAGACACCAGAATCACCTGGGGAACTTGTAAAAGGTACCCATGCTCGGATCCCAACATATCTCAGTTAAAACACTGGGGCCCAAAATTTGTATTTTGTTTCATGTTCCCCGTTGTAAACCATTGATTTATATGTAAAAAGCATAATGATGATGATTTATAAAGCACAGAGGGACATGAAGATCATGAAAAGAAAGGACTAGAAAACATCAAATGAAGGGTTTTGGATTCTACTCTGGATACAGAGAACTGAAAAGAGAATCACTCCCATGCTCACAAATAAAACAGATAAACTGCAAGTTCATGACTCTCTTGAGTCTATTAGACAGCTGAGGTCACAGTGGGAACAAAGTAGCCCAGAATCTGAGAGAACCAGGCACCTGAAGAAAGAGACAAGATATGGCACTTCTTTACCCGAGGCAGATGTGCCTGGACACAAGCATCAAGTAACAAATAACAATGGAACCCTGGTGGGGGAGTTGAAAGAGCGTGGACACACATCACGTGGAGGCACAGGACGCAAGGAAGACCCAAGCCTCACACTGAAACAATGAGAAAAGTCCTGCTGCAAACCAGCCCCAACTCTAAACTCAAGGTGTCACTAGAGGAAGCTGAAGTCTGTGGGTCATTGAGAAGAAGTACACCCACAACAAACCTCAAATCCAGTCCCAACCAGAACGATCAACTCCCCACACAAAAGGCCTAGTGGAAACACAAAGGCATTCTCATTTACAGGCATAAAAACTATCTCAGTCTCTAACGTCCTACAGAAGATGTCCATGTCTTGACAAAATATTATAGAGCATACAAAAAGCAAGAAAAAACACTGCCAAGAGACACAGCTATTAATAGAACCAGATTCAGAATTGACACAGATGGGGAAGCAATCAGACACAGTATTTAAAATAACCATAATTAGCACAAAAAGACCCTAATGGAAAGAAGAGTGGACAACATGAAAGGTCAAATGTATAATTTTAACACAGATAAAAACTATAAGAAAGAATCAAAAGGAAATGCTTGAACATCTAAACACAGTAACAGAAATGAAAAACATTCTCCACAGGCATCAGTTCAGTTCAGTAGCTCAGTCGTGTCCGACTCTGCAACCCCATGAATCGCAGCACGCCAGGCCTCCCTGCCCATCACCAACTCCTGGAGTTCACTCAGACTCATGTCCATCGAGTCAGTGATGCCATCCAGCCATCTCATCCTCTGTCGTCCCCTTCTCCTCCTGCCCCCAATCCCTCCCAGCATCAGGGTCTTTTCCATTGAGTCAACTCTTCGCATGAGGTGGCCAAAGTACTGGAGTTTCAGCTTTAGCATCATTCCTTCCAAAGAAATCCCAGGGCTGATCTCCTTCAGAATGGACTGGTTGGATCTCCTTGCAGTCCAAGGGACTCTCAAGAGTCTTCTCCAACACCATACTTCAGTAGATTTGATGCATCCAAGGAAACAATCGGTGAACTTGAACATAGGTCAACAGAAATTACAATAACTAAAACAAGAAGAATCAAAAGAGTGAAACAAAAACAAATAATCAAGATTTCAGAAGAGGAAAAAGAGTATAGGGCAGAAAAAATATCTACTGAGAATTTTCTAAAAGTAATGACAGATACCAAACCACAGAACCAAGAAGCTCAAAAACACTATGGAGAATAAAAATCAAGCATATAAGCACAAGCTGAAATCAAGATTGCAGGGAGAAATATCAATAACCTCAGATATGCAGATGACACCACCCTTATGGCAGAAAGTGAAGAGGAACTAAAGAGCCTCTTGATGAAAGTGAAAGAGGAGACTGAAAAAGTTGGGTTAAAGCTCAACATTCAGAAAACAAAGATCATAGCATCTGGTCCCATCACTTCATGGGAAATAGATGGGGAAACAGTGGAAACAGTGGTAGACTTTATTTTGGGGGGCTCCAAAATCACTGCAGATGGTGACTGCAGCCATGAAATTAAAAGACGCTTACTCCTTGGAAGGAAGGTTATGTCCAACCTAGATAGCATATTAAAAAGCAGAGACATTACTTTGCCAATAAAGGTCCATCTCGTTAAGGCTATGGTTTTTCCAGTGGTCATGTATGGATGTGAGATTTGAACTGTGAAGAAAGCTGAGTGCCAAAGAATTGATGCTTTTGAACTGTGGTGTTGGAGAAGACTTTTGAGAGTCCCTTGGACTGCAAGGAGATCCAACCAGTCTATTCTAAAGGAGATCAGTCCTGGGTGTTGATTGGAAGGACTGATGCTAAAGCTGAAACTCCAATAGTTTGGCC
Source organism: Bos taurus (assembly GCF_002263795.3). Taxonomy (NCBI): domain Eukaryota; kingdom Metazoa; phylum Chordata; class Mammalia; order Artiodactyla; family Bovidae; genus Bos; species Bos taurus. Next base: position 46,873,472 of record NC_037329.1, on the reverse strand, counting down.
ACCTCATGTGAAGAGTTGACTCATTGGAAAAGACTCTGATGCTGGGAGGGATTGGGGGCAGGAGGAGAAGGGGACAACAGAGGATGAGATGGCAGGATGGCATCACCGACTCGATGGACATGCGTTTGAGTGAACTCTGGGAGTTGGTGACAGACAGGGAGGCCTGGCGTGCTGTGATTCATGGGGTCGCAAAGAGTCAGACATGACTGAGTGACTGAACTGAACTGAATATGCCTGTATGTGCACATGCGTGCGCGCGCACACACACACACACAGAGGCTGAAAACCAAAGACAAAAAGAGAATCTCAAAACCAGTGGGAGAAAATGAAACATTAAATACAAAGGAACAAAGATAAGAATTTCAGAAGACACTTTGTCAGAAGGTATTCAAATAAGAGAAAGAAGCAACATCTTGGAAGTACTGAAAGAAAACTGTCAACCCATAATTCTATACCTAGTGAAAATATATTTCAAAAAATGAAGGGGAAATGACTGCAACAGGCAAACAAAAACTAGAAAATTCACTGGCAGGAGAGTACACTACACGAAATACTAAGGTTTTATACGCAGAAAGAATATGATGCCAGACAGAAATCTGGATCTACACAAAGAAATGATAAGTCCTAGAAATGGAATAAATGAAAGTCAAATACAATCCTTTTTCTGATATTAAAATTGCTATAAAAAAGTAACTGAATGTTTAATGCCAACAGTAAGCAACTATGGCATGCAAAGCAAAATCCATTCTACAATCTGTTTTAGTATTACCTATGAGCAGAGTGGTTTTTATATTTGTAAAGTGCTGTTTAGGAATAAAAGAAGTATATGTAGCAGAAACCATATATGGCCTCAAAGCAAAATGTTTACTTTCTGGGCCTTTACAGAAAAGAGGGGGGGGGTTGCTGACTCCTGGTCTAAAATAATAATAGTAACAATGTTTTGTTTATAGCATATGTAGAAGAAAAATGATGACAACAATAGCAGAAAGAAAGGATTATAAATATACTGCTGAAAGCTCCTTAGACTACACATGGAACAGTCAATCACTAAAAATGTTAAAGAAGCATAAGTAAGAAGTGGAGATAAAAGGGAATCATAGACATTCTCAGGTATTAGGGAAACAGAGAGAACATAACTAGCAAGTGGTAGGTTTGTAACTAAGCCAAATTAATACCATAGTAAAAGTGAACGATCCAACACACCACTTAAACACAGATATTGTCAGATTAAAAAAATAAGACCCAATTATCTGAGTTCCACAATGAACCTGTCTTACATATACAGACACAGACAAGTTAAAATTAAAAAAATAGGAACAGATATGGATACAAACACTAAGAACAAGAAAGCTGAAGTAGCTAAATTGTGGTTGTTTAGTTGCTAAGTTGTGTCTGACTCCTTTGTGACCTCATGGACTGAGGTTCACCAGTGTCCACTGTCCACGTGATTTCCCAGGCAAGAATACTAGAGTGGGTTGTCATTTCCTTCTCTAAGTAGTATATTATTAACACCCAAAGTAGACCCCAGAACAAGGAATATTAACAAGGGTAAAAATGAGTATTATCTAATGAAAACAGGATCAATTCTCCAAGAGGACACAATAATCCTAAATGTATATGCACTGTGGAATTAAAGAAACTTCAGCTAAAATTGAAGTTGGAATGGCACATATGGGGAGCTCTCAGGCCCCTATCACGCAGTATCAATTACTCCAAACAACAAAGTACTTCTGCTGCTCCCACCGCTGGAAGACATCCCAGGCAATCAGAGACTAAAGCAGCACAACTGATGAGAAGTCTCCATACACTGAACTCCTAGCTTCCTTCGACAGGTGTGTGTGTGCATGCTAAGCTGCTTCTGTCGTGTCCAACTCTTTGCAACCTCATGGACTGTAGGCCGCAAAGCTCTTCTGTCCATGGGATTCTCAGGCAAGAATACTGAAGTGAGTTGCCATGCCCTCCTCCAGGGCACCTTCCCAACCCAGGGATTGAATTCATGTCCCTTATGTCTCCTACATTGGCAGGCAGGTTCTTTACCGCTAGCACCATCTGGGAACCATCCTGCAACAGGACTCTTTGGTTACTACAGTCTCTCCCAAGTTCCTGCTTTTACCCATAAAAGCAAGTTCCCCTTCCTTGTTCTTTGGATTTGCCTATGGTCCACCATGGTTCACATATCCTGAATTGCAACTTCTCTGGCTATTCCCAAATAAACTTGCCTTCACTGGAAGAATAACTGGCTATTACATAAGCTGCACTTAGAAACAAATGGTCAAAATATATGAATCAAAAAGTGCTAGAACTGAAAACAGAAGTTTAAAATCCACAACTGTAGTTGGAGAGTCTAACATGCCTCTCTGTGATTGACAAAACAAGTAGGCAGTCAGGACACAGAACACTTGAACAACCCTATCAGACAACTTGAACTAATATTTCTGGAACATTCCACCCAACAGTAGCAGAAAGCACATTCTTTTCAAGTGCACACTGAACATTCACCAAAATAAACCATATTTGGGACCATGATACAAACATGAACTCATTTTAAAGAATAAAAGTCATGCAAACTATAATATGGAATAATAATAGGAGAATTAAACTAAAAATCACTAACAAGAAGACTTCTGGAAAATTCCCAACTACTTGAAAAGTTAATGACACACTGTGAAATAATACATGGGTCAAGAGGAAGTCTGAAGGAAAAATTTAAATATATAAAAATGAAAATATACATATCAAAATTGTGGAATGCAGGATAAAGCAGTAGTTAAAGGGAAATTTAAAGCATTAAATGCGTAGCTTTTAAAACTGAGGAAAAATCTCAGATCAGTAATATATGCTTACCCCTCAAAAAACAGGAGTGTTAATTAAACCCAAAGCAAAGTGAAGGAAATAAAAAGGGCAGAAACTCAATAAACTTAAAAATGGGAGAGGGAGAGGGTGGGGAGATTTGGGAGAATGGCATTGAAACATGTATAATATCATGTATGAAATGAGTCGCCAGTCCAGGTTCGATGCACGATACTGGATGCTTGGGGCTGGTGCACTGGGACGACCCAGAGGGAGGGTATGGGGAGGGAGGAGGGTTCAGGATGGGGAACACATGTATACCTGTGGCGGATTCATTTCGATATTTGGCAAAACTAATACAATATTGTAAAGTTTAAAAATAAAAAAAAATAGAACAGGCAAACTTCATGAAATCAAAATCTGTATCCTTGAAAGATCAATAATGATGATAAACTTCTAGACAGACAAAGAAAACAGTTGAAGACACAAATTACCAATGTCAGGAATAAAAGGGGAAACATAACTACAGACCCCAAAGACATTAAATGGATAAGAGGAGAATACCACAAAAATTCTATATCCATAAATTTGACTACTTATGTTAAGACAACAAATTCCTAGAAAGATATAAACTATCAAGACTTATTAAGAAAAAATAGGTGACCTAAATTGTCCTCTATGGATTCAAGAAGTTAAACTGTAGTTTAAAAACCTTCCGTCAAAGAAAACTCTAGGCTGAGATGGTTTCACTAATGAATTCTACCAAACACTGAAGGAAGAAAAAATAGCAATCATACACAGTCCCTTCCAAAAATACACCACAACCAAGTAGAATTTATCCTAGGAACACAAAGCTGGTTCAACATTTGAAAATCAATCAGTGTAACTTATCACAGTAAATATGAATAAATTGCATGATCCTGTCAATAGAGAAAAAGCATTCAACAAAATTCAAAATCTATCCACAATAAAAATTTTCAGTATATAACAGATACAAGTGAAATTCCTTAACTTCATGGGGTATCTACAAAAAAATCTCAGCTAACATCATACTTCATAATGAAAGATTCAGTTCAGTTCAGTTGCTCAGTCGTGTCCGACTCTTCGCAACCCCATGAATCGCAGCACGCCAGGCCTCCCTGTCCACCATCAACTTCCGGAGTTCACTCAAACTCATGTCCATTGAATCGGTGATGCCATCCAGCCATCTCAACCTCTGTCGTCCCCATCTACGTGTGCCCCCAATCCCTCCCAACATCAGAGCATTTTCCAATGAGTCAAATCTTCGCATGAGGTGGCCAAAGTATTGGAGTTTCAGCTTTAGCATCAGTCCTTCCAATGAACACCCAGGACTGATTTCCTTTAGAATGGACTGGTTGGACCTCCTTGCAGTCCAAGGGACTCTCAAGAGTCTTCTCCAACATCACAGTTCAAAAGCATCAATTCTTCGGTGCTCAGCCTTCTTCACAGTCCAACTCTCACATCCATACATGACCACTGGAAAAACCATAGCCTTGACTAGATGGACCTTTGTTGGTAGAGTAATGTCTCTGCTTTTGAATATGCTGTCTAGGTTGGTCATAACTTTCCTTCCAAGGAGTAAGCATCTTTTAATTTCATGGCTGCAGTCACCATCTGCAGTGATTTTGGAACCAGAAAAATAAAGTCTGACACTGTTTCCACTGTTTCCCCATCTATTTCCCATGAAGTGATGGGACCAGATGCTATGATCTTCGTTTTCTGAATGTTGAGTTTTAAGCCAACTTTTTCACTCTCCACTTTCACTTTCATCAAGAGGCTTTTGAGTTCCTCTTTACTTTCTGCCATAAGGGTGGTGTCATCTGCATATCTGAGGTAATTGATATTTCTCCTGGCAATCTTGATTCCAGCTTGTGCTTCTTCCAGCCCAGCGTTTCTCATGATGTACTCTGCATAGAAGTTAAAGAAGCAGGGTGACAATATACAGCCTTGATGTATTCCTTTTCCTATTTGGAACCAGTCTGTTGTTCCATGTCCAGTTCTAACTGTTGCTTCCTGACCTGCATATAGGTTTCTCAAGAGGCAGGTCAGGTGGTCTGGTATTCCCATCTCTTTCAGAATTTCCCACAGTTTATTGTGATCCACACAGTCAAAGGCTTTGGCATAGTCAATAAAGCAGAAATAGACGTTTTTCTGGAACTCTCTTGCTTTTTTGATGATCCAGCAGATGTTGGCAATTAGATCTCTGGTTCCTCTGCCTTTTCTAAAACCAGCTTGAATATCTGGAAGTTCACAGTTCACATATTGCTGAAGCCTGGCTTGGAGAATTTTGAGCATTACTTTACTAGCATGTGAGATGAGTGCAATTGTGCGGTAGTTTGAGCATTCTTTGGCACTGCCTTTCTTTGGGATTGGAATGAAAATTCACCTTTTCCAGTCCTGTGGCCACTGCTGAGTTTTCCAAATTTGCTGTCAGGGGCGGTGGCCAAGAGGAGCTACCCCGAGCCCAGGATCAGAGGCGGCGACTGAGGGGAGCAACCCCACGTCCAAGAAGCAGTGGCTGCGTGGGACCAGGAGGGCCTAGAGGAGCTACTTATTACACGGTCCTGGCGGCCATGTAATAAGTGACACCTGGGACAGTTAGTGCTTGGGAGGGTTGGGAGGGAGGCCAGGGTAGCCGTCTAATAGATGACACCTGTGCAGGTGCAGGAGGGCCGAGAGGAGCTACTCCACATTCAAGGTCAGGAGGGGCGGCTGTGAGGAGATACCCCTCCCCCAAGGTAAGGAGCAGCAGCTGCGCTTTGCTGGAGCGGCCCTGAGGAGATACCCCACGTCCAAGGTAAGAGAAACCCAAGTAAGATGGTAGGTGTTGCAAGAGGGCATCAGAGGGCAGACACACTGAAAGCATAATCACAGAAAACTAGTCAATCTAATCATACTAGGACCACAGCCTTGTCTAACTCAATGAAACTAAGTCATGCCGTGGTGTGGGGCCACCCAGGACGACTGGGTCATGGTGGAGAGGTCTGACAGAATGTGGTTCGCTGGAGAAGGGAATGGCAAACCACTTCAGTATTCTTGCCTTGAAAACCCCATGAACAGTATGAAAAAATGAAAGATTATTTCTCCCCTATTATAAGAAAAGGCAAGAATGTTCTCTCTCACCATTCCTATTCAACACTGTACTAGAACTCTTAGTAGAATAAGTCAAGGAAAAGAAATAGAAAGTATCCAGATTGGAAGGGAAGAAATAAAAGTATCTTTATTTACAGATAACATGACTGTCTGTGTAGAAACCCCTCAAAGAATCTACAAGTAAACCTCTTAAATAAGTGACTTCAGCGAGGTAACAGAATACATCAAAATGCAAAAATCGATTGTATTTCTAAACATTAGCAACAAGAACAACCTCCAAAATGAAATACTAAATTATAAATCTACAAGACATGTAGAAGATCTATATCCTGAAAATTACTGAATGCTGTTAAAAATTTAAATAAAACCGAAATAAGGCATGAAGAGATAAGCAATATTGTGTTCATGGATTGAAATACTGGATATTGTAAAGATGTCAACTCTTTCTAAATGAATCTATAGATTCAATGCAATCCTATTCAAAAATCCCAGAAGGATGTTTTGTAGATATTGACAAGCTGACTCTACAATTTACATGAACAGTCCATGGAACTAGGAGAGCCATGATGATTTTGAAAAGGAATAAAATTGGAGGATTTATGCTACCTGTTTTCAAAATTCATTATAAAGTCATAGTATCTAGACAGTGTAGTGCTGGCACAAAGTAGGCATATAGATCAATGGAATAAAATTGAGAATCCAGGAAAAAAATCCTTATGATTATGGCCAATTGATTTTCTACAAAAATGTCCATACAATTCAATAGAAAAAGGATAGTCTTTTCCATAAATGGTACTGGAACAACTGAAATTCCACACATCAAAAAAAAATCTTCACTTGTAGTTTACATCTTATATACAAATTAACCCCAAACAGATCATAAACCCAAGTGTAAAACAAAACTATGAAATTTCTAGAAGAAAATGTAGAAAAGTTTCAAGACTTAGTTAAGCAAAGAATCTTAAGATACAACAAAAGTCTAATCCATAGAAAGACTGATACACCGGGTTACAGAAGTTAAAAGCACTTTTGCCCTGAGAAAGACGCTGCTATGGGAATAAAAGGATAAGGCAGAGACTGAGAGCATTTATCTGAAAATCACATTTATGACACAGAATATGTACCCAGATTATGTAAAGAACTGTGAAAACTCAACAATAAGAAAACAAACAACCCAAGAAAAATAGGCAATCAAAATTACCTCTGGGTAACACTTGTATGCTATACATTTGAATTTATTTATTTCCACAGCCAGTCATGAGTCCAAGCTTAAATCTTCACCATTTTTTATTTATACCATATTACTTGACTCTCAAATTAGGCTTTTGATCTTTGTTAACCTTTAATGAACTTCATACTGATCTAAAAAAAATACTATACTGTTTCTTCCTATAAAATAAAATTGGCTCTTTTCACACACACTCCAGAAATTATAACTTTCTGAGGCATCAAAAATTTACATTGAAACTTTTAAAATAATGAACCCTAAGCATAAATCACTACATTTTTAATCACTTCCTTCTTCCCCTGCTACCAAATCTAAACAATTCTGGACACAATGATGAAAGAAAGGACCCCCACTCTCCCTTTCTTTGTTCATATTTCTTCACTTATTTCTCATCATCATTTGTGGTGGTGGCTGGTGGGATTTAGTTCCTACGTCATGTCCAGCTTTTGCAAACCCATGGATTGTAGCCCGCCAGGCTCTTCTGTCCATGAAATTGTCCAGGCAAGAATAATGGAGTGGGTTGCCATTTCCCTTTCCAGGGGATCTTCCCAACCCAGGGATTGAACCCACATCTCCTGTATTGCAGGCAGATTTTTTACCACTGAACCATTGGGGAAGCTCCATATATCATGTTTCATAAGTCACTGTAAATCATGTTTTGGAACAATGTGAAGTATAGCAAAGAAATTCTGCATAAAAGAAATCCTTTAAGATCAAGTTATTCAATATGTAATCCTCTTCCTCCAAGTGAAGGTCTTTTTTTTTGCCCCATACCATGCTGGTTCAGGCCATATTACTCGGCTATAAACCAGAGAGAGCAAACTTTGATGTTTTCCAACACTGTGCCCAGCTTGTTTCCAAGTACTGCAGTCTTCTCTTTTCATTATAGTACTTATCATCTGACACAGCAGGCAAACAAACATATCTCCTTCCAGTAAAGTGTGAGCTCCATGAGAACAGAGCCTATGTCCTTCTCATATACTCTTTATATTCCCAGAGCAATGTCTGCCACACAGTGGGTGTTCAATAAATATGTGTGAATGAATGACTGTCCAAGGCATCTCTCTACTTTATCCCCTCACACTCTTCCGGGGACCCTGAGCAGGACTGCTGATGGAAACAACAAAATATGCTGCCCTCCACTCCCTTCTTTTTTCCAGGATTAGTGACTAGATCTTTCTGCCAAGTTCTATGTTAAGTAGATACTGAGGATGAAGGATCATGAGAAGTAGCACCCTGTGGCCCAATCGAATGCCAAATGCCCACCGTGTCCACCATGCCAAATGGAAACAAACAGCAGCTCATTTCAAACTTCAATGAAAACAGGCGAAATGCCCCAAAAGCAGTGGACAGTAGAGGCTGGTTTCCTACTGAACAGTTATAAAGTATCCACTCGCTGAGAATCTTTCTCTAATCCAGGACCTGCAACTAACTGCATCTTCACCAAGTCCCATCCTGTTAGTTTGAAGACAGGTAACAACACCAATGGAGAAGGCAATGGCATCCCACTCCAGTACTCTTGCCTGGAAAATCCCATGGACGGCGGAGCCTGGTAGGCTGCAGTCCATGGGGTCGCTAAGAGTCGGATATGACTGAGTGACTTCACTTTCACTTTTCACTTTCATGCCTTGGAGAAGGCAATGGCAACCCACTCCAGTGTTCTTGCCTGGAGAATCCCAGGGATAGGGGAGCCTGGTGGGCTGCCATCTATGGGGTCGCACAGAGTTGGACACGACTGAAGCGACTTAGCAGCAGCAGCAGCACTACCACCAAAGTCATGACTAAGAGCAGATATTCTCAATAACGGACAGGGAGAGGGTGAAGGGGATGCTGGGGGGGTGGGAGGCAGAGTGGAACCAGGTGTGAGGCTTTTTCTACCTATACTCAGCCCTGCCCTAAACCACCCACAGTTACCCCCATAGAGTGAGCTACTGTCGCCGTCACTAGGGAAATATGAAAGACTCAAACACATCACCAGGTTCTGACTGTAAGTTCTTTGAGGGATGGGACTGAGATTTAGGCTTCTTAGTGATGCCCAGAGTGGTTCTCTAGTCTCTACCTACGCCTCCAACCTCAGGCCCTTCCCTCCTCAGTCACATCCTACACTTCTGTTGTCCTGAGCTTCTCCTGTCTGCCCACAAGGCCATGTCTTTCATCATCTGTCACCACCTCTGGGAGACTTGGATGACTGCCTACTAACAGCCCGACAGGCAGTTTCACTTTCTGTCTGGCTAACAGAATTCCGATTTTCAGATATGGGCACCAATGTGCTTAGGGAATGTGACCCTTCCCCAGCTCCAGAACATGGCTTGGCCATGACAGTCACAGGCACTTTCTCCTCCTTTCCCAGTGATGGTTGAGCATGGACATATGACCATTCTGGCCAGCCACACAGGGAACTTCTGAGAAATTTTGACTCTTGTTATCTAGAGAATCATTGAGAAGCAAGCTGTCTCCTCCCCTTTTTGGTTTAGCTGTTTAGCACGTGAAGGCATGATGGAGCTCCAGTCACCCTGTGTCAGGGCAGGGAAAACCAAGAGAATCTTTAAGCAGCCAACCCAGAGCTGTGGCCACTTTGAACCACCTACCTCTAGACTTCTTAAGCATGACAGTAAAGTAACCCAAATTATGTTCCTCAGAACACAAAGTACCAAACAACAGAAAGAGAACAAGCCTGGCAATCCTATGGGTGCCCCTGGATCAAGCTATACTGCTTGGCCTGGGAAGTCCCTCCAACTTTTCCTCCTCAAGCGGCCCTACTCATCTTCAATTTACAGCTCAATCAGTTTCCTTGGGAAGTCTTTGATTGTCCCCAGTCAAATATTCACAAACCCTGTTATCTGCATATCTGCCTCTCCAACTAGACTGGGAGCTTCTCAAAGCAAACATTTTCACCCTTGGCAGAGGCACTGTTATATGTTGGGGAATAATTAAATATTGAATAAATGAATAGATGGATGAATAAATGAATGAACCAACAAGCAAACAAAAAAATCAAAGGATAAACATGCAGGACACCTTCCATGCCTTGGATAAAACTTGATGACTGACAGATGGAATATGGCACCCAAACCGTCTATCTTCTACCAAAGACTTCCTTTAGGTGGTGGTGAGTAAAGGCCGAAATAGGACAATGAACAGGTCCTATTTTGTCTGCCCAGAAGTCAGACCTCTCATCAGAGAAGGCGATGGCACCCCACTCCAGTACTCTTGCCTGGAAAATCCCATGGATGGAGGAGCCTGGTGGGCTGCAGTCCATGGGGTCGCTGGGAGTCAGACATGGCTGAGTGACTTCATTTTCACTTTCATGCATTGGAGAAGGAAATGACAACCCACTCCAGTGTTCTTGCCTGGAGAATCCCAGGGACGGGGGAGCCTGGTGGGCTGCCGTCTATGGGGTCACACAGAGTCGGACACGACTGAAGTGACTTAGCAGCAGACCTCTCATTGGGAACTATTCTTGCCCAGTCCCTGGCAGCTGGGGTGGGGCTGTCTATCATAGTGGCATCTGAGCCAAGCACTCACTCCCTGTCCATGGAGATGGCTTGGCCCCACTTTGGTCTAGTATATCAATAAGATTTGCTGTAAGAATGAAGGAGATGAAAAAAGTGAAAGATATCCCTACTAGTCTCCCCACCCACGTCCCAAAGGAACAGATAAACCTGAAGGTGCCAGTGCTTTTTATCACTCCATACTAAGAACCAGTCAACATGGCAGGAAAAAGAGCCAAGATTGTGTGTGTGTGTGTGTGTGTATTTAATATATTTGTTGTTCAATCACCAAGTCATGTTTGACTCTTTGTGACCCCATGGACAGCAGCATATCAGGCTTCCCTGTCCTTCCCTATCTCCCAGAGTTTGTTCAAATTCTTGTTCATTGAGTCAGTCATGCTATCTAACCATTTGCCGCCCCATAGCGAGAGACAGACAGAGAGAACAAGCCCAGCAACCCTATGTGAGCCTCTAGATCAAGCTATTCCTGAAGCAAACATCCTCAGCCTTTTCGTTTATGTGACCCAGTCAATTTCTATACTGCATTAGGCAATTTTCAAGGGACCAAAACCCAACTAGAAGAAGAATTCTGACAAATGCAGTCAGCAATGATGAAAGCAGACCAAACACATCCCTTCTATATTCAGGACCTGTGTACTATCACCTCTCAAACTTGGCTTCTGGGATACTGTCAGGAAATAAGATAGCCTGGAGAAGACCTGACCATGAACAGGTCAGAGCCGGAAAAATGCCAGCCCCTGACACACACATCAGGGACTTCCCTTATGTCTCAATAATAGAGAATCCATCTGCCAATGCAGCAGACTTGGGTTTGATCCCTGGGTAGGGAAAACCCCCTGGAGAAGGAAACGTCAACCCACTCCAGTATTCTTGCCTGGGAAATCCCATGGACAGAGGAGCCTGGTGGGCTACAGTCCATGGGTAACAAGGAGCCAAACAGGACTGAGCCACTAAACAACACCATCACACATATCACCACCAACACCACCTAAAGGAGGGTAAATCTGAGCTTTCTGGATCTCCCTTCAATTCAGAAATGAGTTTGAACCTCTGGGAAGCACAGAGTGTTACATTAACACACGGGGGAAAATGGAGAGAAATTTCACCAAGCAAGATGCTATGGGCTTTATGAATACCCTATAACTTAAGGCTGTTGTAAATTGGAGAAGGAAATGGCAACCCACTCCAGTATTCTTGCCTGGAGAACCCCGACAGAGGAGCCTGGTGGGCTGCTGTCCATGGGGTCACACAGAGTCGGCCACGACTGAAGTGACTTAGCATGCATGCATGCATGCCATGATTATAATACTCTTTTTATCTTTGAGCAAATTGAGAAACAGTGAAGTAATTGGTCGGAGTCACACAGCTAGTAACTAGAATTTATATTCTAGACTTTCCCCACTTTATCGCTCTGATGGCCAGGGCTTGGGAGATGGGGCTCGACCCTCCGCCTCCACCGCAACTCCGACAGCGCCCCAGGACACATAGACCGGGATGAAAACTGACAGCCTTAGCCCCCTGCAGTCAGAGCAGCCTGCATACCCAGTTTTTTGGAAGCCGCAGGTAACTAACCCAGGTGTCCGTCGGATTCTCAACACCAGCGCCAGAAGTAAAGACTCGGGCAGGAGCAGCGGCACCTGCGCGGGCCCGGGAAGCGCGGCCGAGAGAGAGGCGGGAGCTCGCCCCGGTCTCCCCCGTGGCTCGAACCCCGCGCCCAGCTCCGCGCTCTCCGCAGCAGCCAGCCCCCCTGCTCTCCCCACCAGTGCCCCGCAAACCCTGCCTCCGCACTGCCCAGGCCGCTCAGAGACCCGCGCAGCCCAGGTCCTGCCCCTGCGCCCATCCCAGCCCCGGCCTCGGGCAGATATTCGCATCTGTTCGCCCCCAGGCAGCGACGCGACCCCGACCCTCAGCGCCCCCGGCTCCCTTGCTCCCCCGGCGCGCCGGGCAGGGGGTGCCAGCATTGCCCACCGCGGCCGCGCGGTCCCTCAGGAACCGGGCTTGGGACCCACTGTACCCCGTGGACCGCCGCCCCCAGCGCGGTGCGCTCGCCCCGCTCACCTGCGCCGCTGTGCCCTCTGGGGCTGTCCTCGCGCCTGCCGGGTTCCCGGCTCCCAGCTCTCGGATCCCAATCCTGGGTCCTGGCTCCCGATTCAGGCTCGGTAGGCGCCCACAGGCGACCCTGCGGCTCCTCCCTACCCCGAGCTACCTGGGAAACCCGCGAAGGGGCGGAACATGGCCGGAACAGGTGGGCCCCGGCCGCCACGAGCAGCCGGACTCTGGCTCCTCGGAGATCCTCCGTGGGGTGGAAGGGCGGTCCCGGCGGCCCTGTAATAAGTGACACCTGGGACAGTTAATGCTTGGGAGGGTTGGAAGGAAGGCCAGGGCAGCCGTCTAATAGATGACACCTGCGCGGGTGCAGGAGTGCAGAGAGGAGCTACTCCACGTTCAAGGTTAGGAGGGGCGGCTGTGAGGAGACACCCCTTGTCCAAGGTAAGGAGCAGCAGCTGCGCTTTGCTGGAGCAGCCCTGAGGAGATACCCCACGTTGAAGGTAAGAGAAACCCAAGTAAGACAGTAGGTGTTGCGAGAGGGCTTCAGAGGGCAGACACACTGAAAGCATAATCAGAGAAAACTAGTCCATCTGATAACAGGGACCACAGCCTTGTCTAACTCAATGAAACTAAGCCATGCCATGGTGTGGGGCCACCCAGGACGATTGGGTCATGGTGGAGAGGTCTGACAGAATGTGGTTTACTGGAGAAGGGAATGGCAAACCACTTCAGTATTCTTGCCTTGAGAACTCCATGAACAGTATGAAAAGGCAAAATGATAGGATACTGAAAGAGGAACTCCCCAGGTTGGTAGGTGCCCAATATGCTACTGGAGATCAGTGGAGAATGAACGGATGAAGCCAAAGCAAAAACAATACCCAGTTGTGGATGTGACTGGCGATAGAAGCAAGGTCCGATGCTGTAAAGAGCAATATTGCATAGGAACCTGCAATGTCAGGTCCATGAATCAAGGCAAATTGGAAGTGGTCAAATAGGAGATGGCAAGAATGAACGTCGACATTCTGGGAATCAGCAAACTAAAATGGACTGGAATGGGTGAATTTAGCTCAGATGACCATTATATCTACTACTTTGGGCAGGAGTCCCTTAGAAGAAATGGAGTAGCCATCATGGTCAAGAAAAGAGTTCGAAATGCAGTACTTGGATGCAATCTCAAAAATGACAGAATGATCTCTGTTCGTTTCCAAGGCAAACCATTCAATATCACAGTAATCCAAGCCTATGCCCCAATCAGTAATGCTGAAAAAGCTGAAGTTGAACGGTTCTCTGAAGACCTACGAGACCTTTTAGAACAAACACCCAAAAAAGATGTCCTTTACATTATAGGGGACTGCAATGCAAAAGTAGGAAGTCAAGAAACACCTGGAGTAACAGGTAAATATGGCCTTGAAGTATGGAATGAAGCAGGGCAAGGCTAATAGAGTTTTGCCAAGAGAATGCACTGGTCATAGCAAATACCCTCTTCCAACAACACAAGAGAAGATTCTACACATGGACATCACTAGATGGTCAACACCAAAATCAGATTGATTCTATTCTTTGCAGCCAAAGATGGAGAAGCTCTATACAGTCAGCAAAAACAAGACTTGGAGCTGACTGTGGCTCAGATCATGAATTCCTTATTGCCAAATTCAGACTTAAGTTGAAGAAACTAGGGAAAACCACTAGACCATTCAGGTATGACCAAATCAAATCCCTTATGATTATACAGTGGAAGTGAGAAATAGATTTAAAGGACTAGATCTGATAGAGTGCCTGATGAACTATGGACGGAGGTTCGTGACATTGTATAGGAGATAGGGATCAAGATCATCCCCATGGAAAAGAAATGCAAAAAAAGCAAAATGGCTGTCTGGGGAGGCCTTACAAATAGCTGTGAAAAGAATAGAAGCAAAAAGCAAAGGAGAAAAGGAAAGATATAAGCATCTGAATGCAGAGTTCCAAAGAATAGCTAGGAGAGATAAGAAAGCCTTCTTCAGTGATCAATGCAAAGAAATAGAGGAAAACAACAGAATGGGAAAGACTAGAGATCTCTTCAAGAAAATTAGAGATACCAAGGGAACATTTCATGCAAAGATAGGCTCAATAAAGAACAGAAATGCTATGGATCTAACAGAAGCAGAAGATATTAAGAAGAGGTGGCAAGAATACACAGAAGAACTGTACAAAAAAGAGCGTCATGACCCAGATAATCACAATGGTGTGATCAATGACCTAGAGCCAGACATCCTGGAATATGAAGTCAAATGGGCCTTAGGAAGCATCACTACGAACAAAGCTAGTGGAGGTGATGGAATTCCAGTTGAGCTATTCCAAATCCTGAAAGATGATGCTGTGAAAGTGCTGCACTCAATATGCCAGCACATTTGGAAAACTCAGCAGTGGCCACAGGACTGGAAAAGGTCATTTTTCATCCCAATTCCAAAGAAAGGCAATGCCAAAGAATGCTCAAACTACCGCACAATTGCTCTCATCTCACATGCTAGTAAAGTAATGCTCAAAAGTCTCCAAGCCAGGCTTCAGCAATACGTGAACCGTGAACTTCCAGATGTTCAAGTTGGTTTTAGAAAAGGCAGAGGAACCAGAGATCAAATTGCCAACTTCCGCTGGATCATGGAAAAAGCAAGAGAGTTCCAGAAAAACACCTATTTCTGCTTTATTGTCTATGCCAAAGCCTTTGACTGTGTGGATCACAATCAACTGTGGAAAATTCTGAAAGAGATGGGAATACCAGACCACCTGACCTGCCTCTTGAGCAACCTGTATGCAGGTCAGGAAGCAACAGTTAGAACTGGACATGGAACAACAGACTGGTTCCAAATAGGAAAAGGAGTACGTCAAGGCTGTATATTGTCGCCCTGCTTCTTTAACTTCTATGCAGAGTACATCATGAGAAACGCTGGGCTGGAAGAAGCACAAGCTGGAATCAAGATTGCTGGGAGAAATATCAATAACCTTTTATATGTAGATGACACCACCCTTATGGCAGAGTGAAGAAGAACTAAAAAGCCTATTGATGAAAGTGAAAGAGGAGAGTGAAAAAGTTGGCTTAAAGCTCAACATTCAGAAAACAAAGATCATAGCATCTGGTCCCATCACTTCATGGGAAATAGATGGGGAAACAGTGGAAACAGTGGCAGACTTTATTTTTGGGGGCTCCAAAATCACCGCAGATGGTGATTGCAGCCATGAAATTAAAAGACGCTTACTCCTTGGAAGGAAAGTTATGACCAACCTAGATAGCATATTCAAAAGCAGAGACATTATTTTGCCAACAAAGGTCCATCTAGTCAAGGCTATGGTTTTTCCAGTGGTCATGTATGGATGTGAGAGTTGGACTGTGAAGAAAGCCGAGCACTGAAGAATTGATGCTTTTGAACTGTGGTGTTGGAGAAGACTCTTGAGAATCCCTTGGACTGCAAGGAGGTCCAACCAGTCCATTCTAAAGGAGATCAGTCCTGGTGTTGATTGGAAGGACTGATGCTAAAGCTGAAACTCCAGTACGTTGGCCACCTCATGCGAAGATTTGACTCATTGGAAAAGACCCTGATGCTGGGAGGGATTGGAGGCAGGAGGAGAAGGGGACGACAGAGGATGAGATGGCTGGATGGCATCACAGACTCGATGGACATGAGTTTGAGTGAAGTCCAGGAGTTGGTAATGGACAGGGAGGCCTGGCGTGCTGCGATTCATGGGGTTGCAAAGAGTTGGACACGATTGAGCAACTGAACTGAACCAGGACAGTGCTCGTATAATGGTGGGAATCAGGGCCAGCCAGTTTCCACATAGCCTGTCCTGCTGAGGAAGTGAATCACAGAGAGTGGGGGCCGGACCCTGCCCAGCCTGAAGAAGGGAGGCCAGTCCCTGTCTTTGTGGGCTGTAGAAACCAAGAACTGAGACCCTCAGGGTCAAATTCATGTGGCCAAGGGCAAGTCAGAATCGGAAGAACTCAGAAAGGCTTTGTCTAACCGTTCCACCCTCCCCACTCCCACTTCAAATGATTCTTCCATTTTTAAAAATAATGGCTTTAAACTATAAATAAAGTCATTTCAGATAGTGATGTTCCCCATACTCCACCCCCAGACTGTAAGCTCCAGGTGGGGCAGGAACCTCTCCTGTCCATGATGAATCACCAGACCAGTGAACAATCCCAGGAGAGTTAATACCTGGTCAATAAATGTGGTGTGATGAGGTCTTTTGAGTCCAGTCTCCTACTGGTCCCCTCCCCCCAACCCAGTCAAGCTGCCTGGTTTCCAGGCCACCCACCTTCTCTGTTCTGCTTGCCTCCCCTCCCAGTGCCCATCTGGAAGCTGGCTTCTAGAAGGTTTATGCACCCTGGGCACATTTGGAAGCTGTCAGGCAAATCTTTACCTCCTGAAGATGTCACAGGCAGAGGAACTCAGACATACAATGATGTCCTGCCAGCCCCACCCTGTGCAGGCACAGCTCACAGTTTGGGCGACTGACCTGACATCCCACAGCTGATAGCAGAGCTGACTGGGGGGCCCTGGTAGGCTGCTGGGCCTTGTGGACAGGAAGTCTTGACCTGTAGAAATGGTCAGGTTGAAGGAGGAAACAGAACAGGCTTAATCTTGAAAGCAGACTCCATCGTGGGCTGGACTGTGTTGAGCTATATGCCCAGTATCTATGGAAACAACATGCCAACTGGAAAACCAGGCCCCCGGAAGGAAGAGCCCCAGGGCTCTCCATTGCCTAAAAGAATACCCTAATTATCTGTGTAACTGAACAGAATCATACATTCTATTATGCTTATTGGGGTATGACCACAAGCCTATTGAAATTGTCCACTGTTAACTACCTAGGCTTAAGGCATATGAATCACTGGTTAACTTTGATTGTATCTTTCTTTTTCCTTTGTTCAGACTAGTTTCAGGGAAACTTATACACTTAGGGTATATCAGGTTTTCACAAAAACTGGTCGGGGTCCTTGGCTGAGAGGAGACTCTGCCTTGGGCCCGCCGGAGTAATAAACTGCACTCCACTATCTGCATTGTCCTGAGTAAGTTTGTTTGCCGGGATGTGTGGCTACAACAAGGTGTGACCTGAGTCATTTGTTTTTACTAAAGCTGTGACGGTTTCAGTAACAAAGATGTGTCAAAATAGGAAAGAACAAATGTGGTGTATTTTTTGTGTATGTTCCATTAAACAAACGAATGGTCTTAACACAAACACTCATGCGTGTGCACACACACCCACACAGGAGATGATGTGTGAGGCTGCTACTCAGACAATTTCAAGACTCATTAAAGAAATCCATTCCAGGCCTACTGTAAGAATTGCTATACAATCTTAAAGGTGCATGGAGACTATTCTTCCTTGTAACTATGTCAATGCTTCCCTGGTGGCTCAGTAGTAAAGAATCTGCCTGCAATGCAGGAGATGCAGGTTCGATCACTGGATCAGAAAGATATCCTGGAGAAGGGAAGGGCAACCCACTCCAGTATTCTTGCCCAGAGAATCCCATGGACAGAGGAGCCTTGTGGGCTACAGTCCATGGGGTCACAAAGGGTTGGACATGACTCAGTGACTAAACAACAGCAACAACAACAACAAACTATTTCAATACTCTTCAATGACTGCATATTAAACCTCAGAAGCCGTAACGGGAGGCTGTCTGTTAAGGTGAAGTCGGGGCCAAGTGACCTGCCCACCCCTCCCCCCAACAATAGGCTCAAGACTCTCAAGGGGGACCCCATCCCCCTTCATCAGTAAGGCCTGCACAGATGGGTGTTTAAGATTTGGTGCTGCCTAGTTGACCACATCACACTGGGCAAGACCAACCTGGAAAAAAGTCACAGAGGATGCCCCACCCAGTGTGCCCTCCTCCGCTGCACTCCCTCCATGGAGGTTGGGAAGGCTGGTGTCCTGGGTGGGGCTGTGAAGGGGCCTGCCCTTGGGATCTCCCCTTGTATCAGCAGTTAAGGCTGAGCTCCAGAGCCCCCTGGGTCTCACCCACATGAAATGGATCCAGCCCTTCTTGCTTTCAGTTTCAGTCAGTGGAGTGTGTGATCCCCTGTGACTGAGGATCCTCCTGCTGTGTATGTGATCTTGGCTGGGCCAGCCCAGTAGGCGATGCCACCCAGGCTAGCCTGAGAATCATCAGGAAAGTAAATATAAGTTGGGCTCTGTGTGTGTGTGTGTGTGTGTGTCTCGCTCTCATATCCCTGTCTCTCCCATCAAGGGAGGAGATCCTATCCCAGGAAGCACTTCACGGAGTGGGGGAACAGGACAGGGGAGGGAGCAAATCCCTAGGAGAACTTGAATGAGCAGGTTACCTTGGGCCACTTAGTCCCCCCAGGACCTTAAGAGACACGTGTGGATCATACTTCGGGACTGTCTCCTTGAGGGGTGAGGAAGTTGAGGCATTTATGCACCAATTCCTGGGATAAACATGCCTCTGGGCTGCTCTGTGCATTGACTGAACAACCTCTGCTCTTCCAGAGAGAGCTGCCCAAGGCTTCCTCCTGTGGGAATTGTCTGTATGTCACCTCAGGGTCAGCCAGGGTCTGTGGGCAGGGCAGTGGCAACTTCAGCACAGGCATAGAACAGCAATTCCTCACTTGTAACTTTCTCATTCAATGTCACTTCTCCCTCCATTTGTCACAAATAGTGTTCTTTCCTCCTTCGTGGACTCCTTCCTTCCTGGGATTCCTCCAAGAACTTCCACAGTGTTTGCTCTACCCAGGGATCTAGATCGAACTTGATTATGTTCGGCAGAAATCCAGGAAACCTCAGTCCATCAATAGTCCTCTTATTTTGAGAGTAGTTGTCGCTGGCTCTATGCTGTTGAGACACTGATGATCAGGCCACCTGGCACCATGCCAGGCATTGCTGAAAACTCCACAGTGATGTGGTGAAGGGCACAGCATTCAAGTTTAATAACCTGGCGGCCTGGGGTGACGTGTGCCCATTAAAGTGGGAATTTTGATCCAGGTCCTGGGTTAGAGATGAGAATTCTTCAATTGTTTTGCTCATTTAATGTAATTCTGAGCCTCCCCAGAACGGGGTTCCTGAAGTTACCAGCTCTTTCGGGTTTTAAATAAGTACACATATTCCCCAGGCATTCCTATGGTGCCACAGCAGGTAAATGGGTCCGGGGAGCTTCCAGTTCTGGCTACAGACTACAACTAGAATGAGTCCTCAACATCTCAGCCTTTGAAATCAGATGTGACTCTTTGCTTTTCAGTCCCAAGGACTGACATTCTTTCCCAGCCTCTCAGGGTGAATGACATTGTTGTAAGGCTAAGTCTCTATCTTCTCTCCCAGAGATGCGCTGAAGAAGAGGTAGTACTTAATAAGTAAACTTCTACCCAAGACTATCTCCTGCTGATCCTTCTGCACACTTTTCTCTTTACTCAGTCAAGTTCTAAGACTATGAGAGAGCCTGGGATCTAAGGGTGAGGCTGAAGAGTGGGTAGTAAATAAGGATAGAGATGTATGAACTGAGATAACATCCCTTTTGGAGATGAAATACAGACAAAATTGGAAATTGGAAAGAAAGCTGGAAAGGCAGAGACACAGGAGAAAATAAGAAAAAGAGGAAGCATGTCTTTTTAAATCTTTTCTATATTGAGAAAAAGAGGGCTTATGTATATGACAATATCTTAATGTTCACAGGGAAATACATAAATCAGTGCAAAGTAATGTGGCTGCAGAGGACCATACAGGGAATTGCTCAGTGATCATAGATTGGTGGTAGACCACGGGAAGTATATAACCATTGCTATGCTATGCTATGCTAAGTCACTTCAGTCGTGTCCAACTCTGTGCGACCCCATAGACGGCAGCCTACCAGGCTCCCCCATCCCTGGGATTCTCCAGGCAAGAACACTGGAGTGGATTGCCATTTCCTTCTCCAATGCATGAAAGTGAAAAGAGAAAGTGAAGTCGCTCAGTCGTGTCCGACTCTTAGCGACCCCATGGACTGCAGCCTACCAGGCTCCTCCGTCCATGGGATTTTCCAGGCAAGAGTACTGGAGTAGGGTGACATTGCCTTCTCCGATAACCATTGCTACTGTTAAGCAATCTAGTTGTATAATTTTTTTTTTTGAGGCAAAATCTGGATGTTGTCCTTCAAGATTTCTGCTACTGTGATTTCTACATATTGAACATATTGCCAATTCACCATATTTTTTCTTTTTAAAGTATATGTTTGTATATCAAATTCCTCTTCCTTGAACTGATGTACAATTTATCCACTCTTGTTTTCCATTGGACTAACTGGAAAAGTGTTAGTACATACAGTCATACGAAGTGGCAGCCATGAGGAGAGGCCTAAACCAGAAACGTCCAATGGTGCAGGTAGTGCCAACTGTGATATCCGTTTTATTTGTCACCCTAGAGTATGCCAAGAAACAGTATGCTCAGTTTGGTGTTGGTAGAGGCTATTATGAACTGAATGTTGCTGTTCCCTTCCCCTCCATTCATGTCGAAATACCGACCCCCGATATGATGGTATTGGTGGGGGTGGGGGTTGTGCACTATGAGTGGTGAGTAGGTCATGAGGGTGGAGTCTTCATAAATTACGTTGGTCCCTCTTGCTCTCTTTCTGCCATGTAATGGACTTGCCAGGTGGCACAGTGGTAAAAGAATCTGTCTGCCAATACAGGAGATGTGGTTTCGATCTTTGAGTCAGGAAGCCCCTGGAGAAGCGAATGGCAGCCCACTCCAGTGTTCTTGCCTGGGAAATCCCATGGACGAGCAGCAGTCCACGGGGTGGCAAAGAGTCAAGCACCACTGAGCGAATGAGCACAAACACAAGGATACAATGAGGAGTTTGCAGTCCGCAAGCCAGGAGAGTGTCATCACCAGAGTATGACCATATTGGCACCTGAATCTCAGCCCTTCAGGCTTCAGGTCTGTGAGAAATAGATTTCTGTCATTTATATGTCATCCTGTCTCTTGCATTTTGTTGTAGAAGCCAGGACTAACTTGGACAGAGATCCACTATCAAGTGTCTCAGTATTTCTACAAATGCTGCAAGAACTTGTACAACCTTTTGATCTAGTCAGCTCTTTGGCACATTTTGGCAAGCCAGTTAATTCTCTTTATTTTCTTTGTCATAGAAGCATTAAGACTCTTTCTCAGGGCATTGCTATTCAAAACTTAGTTCTATGAGTAGGTCTGATCATTTTTCTTACTGATGGCGTTATTTTAACTCTTACTTTTCATGAGAAACAGATGGAGAAACTGAACTATTATGGTCATAGATCCTGGATTCAAGAGGTTACAGCTTTAATTTCCTTACCAGACCACATTAGTTGTCTTTTTTTGATTGTCTACATCCATTCACTCAACAAATTCTTCCCGAGTACCTACTATATGTCAGACACTGAGGGTGTATACAAGGTTTTATTGGGCTTTGTAACAATAGGTCCTACCTTAAGAGCAGCAGAGAAGACACAAAAAAATAATAATACAGCTATAAAGATACAAATTTTCAAGAAGTCAGAGTACATGCAAGCACTATCTATCATATTATAAATGTGATTGGCTTCACCTTCAGGGCAAATGTATATGAGATGACCATCTTATTGTATTACTTTTTGTAATAAAGAGATTTTAAAATTTGAAACCGTGCTGCAGTTTGCTTGTTTAGCTTGCAAGCATGAAGGAGGCTGGGCTGTTTGCTTAAGGAGTTATGCTGGACACATTGAATTCAAGTTCTAACATATACTGTCCTCTTCAGTATTACTTTATCTGGTCCATAATAAGAAGAGAGCAGAGTCTCTTCAGTCTACACTTACAAATTACATTTGAGTGTGATAATCTCATTTCAAAAGGGCTCTGGGTATGTGTTGCTGCATTGCTCCTGAATAAACTCAGATGCATGCTGATTGATTAAAATAGTTATAAGACTAACTTCTCCTTTAAATTGAAAACAAAATCTCCATCTGTACATTTATTACACTTACTGTATCAACTTGGTTTAGGGATAGCTGAGGAACTTCAAAGCTAGATATATGACATGTGTTAAAAAAAAATCTTTGGGCAGAATAGATATAGCCATTGAGGTAGAGTTCATCATCAGCTTGCCCAAGCCTGTGTCAGAGACCTTCAGAAGAATGGCTCATAATTTTCACAAATCATTTTGCTGCCAGAATGCTTTTGAGCTGGAAGGAGCTAAATATTCAGGCCATAACTTTAGAACTAAGTTCTCACCCTCTAAGGGACCTTTAAAACTTGTTCTATCATGTTTCACCCCTGTTTATTTCTGATCCTTCTAAAAGTCTCACTTTCTTTCCCAACTATCTGTCATCACCTGGACTCTTTTCTACATATTGTTTGATACATCTCCTAATTTCTCTCTTCTCTCCAAAGTCCTTTCTCTGTATCCAGTTTACCTTTGGGCTCCTAAAATTCCTCACCTTCCCAAACACTATTATCCACCTGATACCCTAATATCTTAATTCCTCAATCTCCGCAACCTCAAATGCCTCTCATATTCATAGCCTAATTTTCATCACTGTACTGGATATCAGTGCACTCAAGTCTGGGCCTTCTCTCTACCTGTCTGCAAAACTCCCAGTTCACTCCATCCATGTCACCTAATATGGTGAGAAAATCATGAAAATAGTTTTCATGTAACAAACCTTCCTTATTTCCTTAATAAAGAAACTTTCCTACTTTTGAAGACAACTGCTCACTCCCATCTTCCGTCTTAATTTCCAGTTAATTTGCTGCTCTTAATTTCCAGTTGACAATGTGCTTCCTGTTTCAAAGAGAAATAAAAATCTACTGAACAGAATTCTGAAATCTCAGGATAGAACCTAAAAGTCGACCTTCATATGAACCTATCTTGTCTTCTTCCCCCTTTTCATCATGGATTTGTTAACAGCAAATCTCTCCTCTTTTTCACAAGATCTTATTTCCTTTCTTTTCTATACCTTCCAACTCCCTTTCTGGGGGCTTCCTTGATGACTCAGCAATAAAGAATCCACCTGCAATGCAGGAGATATGGGAGTTGCAGGTTTGACCCCTGGTTTGGGAAGCTTCCCTGGAGGAGGAAATGGCAACCCACTCCAATATTCTTCCCCTGGAAATTTTTGAAAAATCTAGAACTAAAAAATATAATAATTGCAATGAAAAATTCACTGGGTGGATATAATAGCAGATAGAAGAGGGTAGAACAGGAAGTCTGTGAAACTGAATGTCAATAAAAAACATTCAATCTGGAGAACATCGAGAAAAAAGACTGAGGTGAAATGAACACAGCCTTGGCGGCCTATCAAACCATGTGATTGGAGTCTAAGAAAAGAAAGAACATGTAGTATAATAAGTATTTGAATAAGTATTGGCCTCAATTCCACAAATTTGATTTTTAAAAATATTCAAGAAACTCAGTGGTCCCCAGCAGAATAAACACAAAACAAACCACACTTAGGCACATGACGATCAAGCTGCTGAAATCCAAAGATAAAGAGATAATGCTGAAAGGAGCCAGAAAAAGACGTCACATTCCAGAGGAGAATGATGATATGAATGGTGACTGGACTCCCTGTCAAAACCAATGGAGTGAAAGTAGCTCAGTCGTGTCCGACTCTTTGTGACCCACAGGGACTGTAGCCCTCCAGGCTCCTCTGTCCCTGAGAAGCTCCAGGCAAGAATCCTGGAGTGGGTTGCTTTGCCTTCCTCCAGGGGATCTTCCTGACCTAGGGATGTAACCTGTGTCTCCTGCATTGCAGGTGAATTCTTTACAGTCTGAGCCACAGGGAAGCCCCAAAACAATAACAAAACCCAAGACAATGGAGACCAAACAACATGAAAGTCAGAGAAAAAGCAAATGTCTCTGCTCTGTATTTTATATATACTGATTTTTTTAAAAAAATGAAGGTGGAATAAAGAGTTTTTCAGATAAATGAAAGATGAGAGAATATGTAGCCAGCAAAACCGTATCAAAAAAGAAAAAAAGGCTAAATGCTTCAGATTGAAGAGAAATGAAACTATGTGGAAACTTGGATCTACAGAAAGGAGTGAGAAGCACATAACATGGTAAATGTGTAAATATAAAAGAATATGGGTTTTCCCCTTTTAAGGACATCTGACCCTTTAGAACAAAAATGATAACATTTTAAGGTGGAGTTTATGATTAATGTAAAAGATGAGACAACAGTGGCACAAAAGACGAGGGAGCAAGCAAAGCGAAAGTATACTGTCACAAAGTTTTAGATTTTCGAGTGGGAAACAGCAAGTGTGAAGCAGTTTAAAGGTGAAATGTGAAATGATAAATACCAATTCTAATGAGCGGTGACGATTGACAAGCTGTGTTCTAAGCTCTCTCCTAGGTGGTTTGATCTATTTCCAAAGCTTTGAAAATCATCTCTATGTTGGTGCGTCTCAAATTTGTAACTCTACTTCAAATCCCTCCTCTCAAACCTAAAATCATATTTCCAGTTGTGTACTTGACATAAGGCTCAATGGCATTTAAAAAAAAATGGAAATTTTTATTTACTCCCTTTCCTCCAACCTATTCTTTCTTTAGTCTTTTCTATCTCAGTAAATGACACACCATTCACACAGCTCAAACCAGAAAGGAGGAGTCATTGTGGTTTCCTCCTTTTCCCTCATTCTTTCTGATTTATCACATCAGTAAGCCTTGTTATATCTCTAAAACATATTTCCACCACTACCACCAATCTAGGGCAATCCCCATCTAAGCTTCTCCCTAGACACCCCATTTCTACTCAAGTACTCATAGTGTGAATGATCTTTTAAAAATGCCAACCAAGTTTTACACACCTTTGTTTAAATCACTTAAACAACTTCCTGTGACCCCAGGAATAAAATTCATACTTCTACCACAACCTGAATCGCCCCTACTTCCCTCTCTTATTACTTACCACACTCAAGTCACTCTGTCTTGCTTGTTTCTCACTCCCAGGGCTGGGGCCAGTGTGAGGTGAATGACTCACAAAACATAAAAAATTTAAAGACAGGATCACTGTCGGTGTTATGCTAAGCTGTACTGGAGCTTGAGGCAAAAGGAAAAGTCAATAATACTACACATCTTTCTTTGAAAGATTGATATTTTGTTATCACAGATGGATTTATTTTTACTTTAATTTTGTAAATTTTGCATTAAAATATTACTTTTTGAGTTTTTTGGCACCCCCTTGAATTTTACAACTTAGGTGAATACCCCCTCCTAATTAATCTCTTCTCTGCTCAAACCACCAATTTCATTTCTGCTTCATAATCTTTGCTCATCCTTTTGTCTTTGCAAGGAATCAACCATCCACCAGCTCACTGCAGGTGAGGTTCCTTCTTGTCCTTAGATCTCAGCCTAAATGATACCTCCTTAGGGAAGGGGATCATCCTAGCTCAACAGTAACCCCACCCGGCCCCTATTTATTATGGATAGCACTATTTTTTCTTTTAAGGGGTTTTCACAAGCAATAATCATTTGGTTTGCTTATCTGTTTACCTGTCTATTACCTATCTTTCCCACTAGCCTATTCTCCAGCTGAGGTAAGGAGTCCAGCATTATTCTCAGATCATAGGAACATTCAATACACACTTTTGGGGGAGCTATTTGGTTTATTGCCACATCTTCAACATTTAAAAGAGTCCCTGGTTTATAAAAGGCACTTAATAAATATTTGCTAAACAAATAAGGGAAATCAATCTTGAAAGGATACACCATACCCTTACACTGCCCTGGGACAGATCCTTCTTACAGACCATTTCAGTGGGAATTCCTGGGTGACTTCAATACATACTTTTAAATACCCACTTTTAAAGTAAATTAATGAATAGGCTGAACTTGTGTCGAATAATGTTCAGCCCTTCTCTCCCTGGCCATTGCTTTTTCCTCTATTGTGATCTCCCTGTTTAGCCATGAGAGAATGAGGTCTTCCTGAAACAAATACCCTTGGAGTTTTCTCTAAACAAAACAGAACAGAGAGAGGTTACATGGAAACCAAAATACAATAGCTGGGGGACGGTGGATGAAAATCCTCTTAGGCCTGCCTCAGATTTTTATTTGTTTAGGATTATGAATTAGTAATTATTCCCATGATTGCACAAAAGCTTATAGTTAGAGCTGCTGAATCCAATTAACTGCTGAGGCTATTTGGTACATTCAGTGATTCTTTTTTTGTTTTTAAATTTAACCATAGGAAGAAACTCTTATTAAAATTTCAATATAGAGAACTTGGCTTCTAGGTTTTTCCTCTATGTTTCTAAGATAATAATTCTACCAGTGGTTTATTCATTCAATAAATATTTATCGAATGCCTACTGTATTGCAGGCAGCACTTTCAGGGCTGGGCAAACAGCAAAGAACAAGTCAGTCTTCGCTTTATGGAATTTACCTTCCGGCACAGGGAGACAGTGAGGAAACCAGGAAGAGATACTGTTAGGAAGGAAACCGCGAAAGCACCAGGGAATGAAGAGGAGTGCAATGGATGTGAGTAACTGAGGGGACCTTCTTTAAGGATGTGTGTGTGTGGGTAGCTGCTTCAGTTGTGTCTGACTCTTTGCAATGGTATGGACTGTAGCCGGCTGGACTCCTCTGTCCAAGACAAGAATACTGGAGTCGGTTGCCATGCCCTCTTCCAGGGGATCCTCCCAACCTAGGGATCAAACCTGCGTCTCCTGCATTGGCAGGCGGGTTCTTTACCACTAGGGTCACCTGCGAAGCCCACTTTAAGAACAGGGTTCAGTAAAGGCCTCTTTGGGAATGTGCCATCTGTGTAGAGGCCATCGATGTGTTTTGCCTTGAAGTGTTTGTCTTGCTCTGTCTTATATTGTATTCCAGTGCATCATGGATTGGATTCTCCGGGAGGAGATGCTGAAACAGACTTTGGGATGCATGATATTAATTAGGAATCAACATCCATGAAAGGAAGAGAAAGGGGAGCAGGATTAGACAGAGGAGGCGACTGAAGCGTCATGATGCCTCTTGACCTGTCAGCACATAGGCTTTCTCAAAATAGCATTTCCTTCTTACAGCTTTATTCATCTGAAAGTTCAAATAATCAATACACTGTTAAGTGAATCATTGAATAAATATTCAATAAACATCAATTAGACACTAAGCACTCTGGTAGGGACTGGAGAGGAACGAGAAGCACATATTCTGCCTTCCTGTCTGGAGTGATGGATGTGCATGTGAATAATTTTAAATTAATGTGGAAACTGCACTTCAAAGGGGCTCTTGCAGTGCAGCAGAGGGCATGGTTAAATGATCCACCTGGAAGTGCATTTTACAGCTAACCAACCTGGCAGGCTCATTGGTATGCAGGTTTCCTCAAAAATCAAGTATTCTACTGAAACACTATTAAAGTTATATTTTGGAAGAGGCAGAAATCTGATAAACCCTGCCCTCAGAATCTCCCAGATCTAGAACATCTCTTCCATACCTTATCAGTCGGGACTCTGGGGTTTCAGCTGATGGGTTTTTGGAACATTTGAACAAATAATGAATAAATAAAACTCTTTCAGTTAAGAGACTAGATCCTATATACTTTTTCACTTAAGCTCTCACAGTTACAGCCACACACAATCCATAGATACACAATTTGCCTACCCTAGGACATGTCTCTGTGAAGGAGCAATATGCAGATACTTGGAAGGTATTTATATATTGCAACACAGTATGTGTAATCTCTTGGTATTCAAGTGAAGTCTAAAAGGTCTGTTCAACAGGACTAAGGAGACAGTTCTTTCGAACTTAAAATGAAAGAAATCTAGGAATCCTAAAGAAATGAAGAAAGTGAAATAAGAAGTTGAGTAAAAATAAACTTATTGAAGGGAACTACATAAAATTTGCATTTATTAAAGTCCAGAAGCTTTATTTTAGAATAAGAATATATCAAAGGCTTCCCTGGTGGTTCAGTGTTTAAGAATCTGCCTGCCAATGCAGGGGTCCTGGGTTTGATCCCTGGTCCAGGAAGATGCCACGTGCTGCAGAGCGACTAAGTCCGTGTGCCACAATTCCTGAGCCTGCATGCTGCAGCTACTGAAGCCCTCAAGCCTAGAGCCCATGCTCTGCAGCGAGAGAAGCCACCACAACGAGAAGCCCGTGCAGCACAACTAGAGAGGAGCCCCCACTCACTCTAACTAGAGAAAACCCACGCACAGTGACAAAGACCCAGAGCAGCCAAAATAAATACATAAATCTTAAAAAAAGGGATATATCAACAACATAACTCTTGTGACTATTAGTTTTCTAAGCATCTATTTTTCTTCATGCAAATAAAGTACACATTGAAGACTTCTAGGAATCCTTGAAAAATAAAAATACAAATACTACTCCTAACTTACAACCAAGAATAGCTATTCTTGTCTTACAATCTTATTTCTGTGCTAATTGATTTCATTTAATTCTTAAAAGTTGAACATATTTTTAAAGTCACTACATAATGCAGAGGTGAAAAGAGAACTCCAATCCTGGAATGGAAGTGTTACAAAAAAGCAGGGGAACTATTTCAGCACCATGAGTTTGAACAGTGACTTGACTGTGAAGGTCTTATATTAAATTTTGGCACTGCCTGCTCAAGCCACAGCAGTCTATGTCAGGCTTTAATCCTATAGAGAAGACGATTTCTATTCAGAAGAGGACAGCGCGAACTTGAGTAATGAGAACAGCTGGACTGATTTAGGGGGTTTTGTTTTTAATATAAGAGTGCAGAGACAGTTCAGGAACAAAAACCTAGTTATTAGAATTGTGTTATTTTCTAATCCCTTTCTCTTCAGGGGCCATTCTGAGTTAGGCATGCCTTTACTGAGAACCCTGTTGAGCTAACTACTGCCTGGGAAGCTTGAAGCAAATCAGCCATAGTTGATGAGGTTGGTCCTCAGACTAAAATAATATGCCTGTTTGCCAAGCAATATACAATTGTAGGCTAGATGAATGGCGCATGTTTAAAAGCAGAACATGTTCAAAAGCAGAACATGTTCCTGTGGCTTTTTGAGACCATTATTGAAGAAGAAATATTTTACCTGCAAGTCTGACTATTTGTCAGCCTTTTCATATGCCTGGACAGGATCCTAAGATTGCTTTTTACTTCTGTGCCTTTCTTAAGATGGCATGTTGATACGCGATCTTTGCACAAGATGTAGTGAATTTAGGGTTCACTCTGAGATCATAGCAGGAGACTGTGACAAGTTCACTTTGCAAGGTACTGAATGGAATTCCTTTTATCAGACAGGTACAAAACTGCCTTTTCACCCTTTAATGGCAATGATTTAAATCTAGAAATAACTTTTTCTGCAAAGCACTTTTCTAATATCTTTACTTATGTCATTATTTCTTTTTCATTGAATGAAAAAAGTCCACCATAAAGGGGATTGCTAAAGAGTCAGGATTGCCCTTATTCATTCATTACATGGGGAATAGAATTTTTTTAATTTTAAGTTGATTTTTTGTTTGTTTTTGAACAATTCAATGTGGACCATAATAATAATAATGAAACACTAAAGATTTGGTTACAAATAGACTAGATTGATTACAGTACATATAGTATCATTTGGGAAGAACATTTGTAAGAGTACCAATCCTCCTCGATAAATGGTCACAGGATCCAAAGTCTAAAAATATAGCTGGGTCTCTCTATTTCTTGGGCATGTTATACATTCATGGAAAGGGAGGCGCTTTCCTAACACATTCTAAAAACTTAGAATAATGGGATTTGTTGTTCAGTCGCTAAGTCGTGTCTGACTCTTTGAGTCCCCATGGATTGCGGCATACCAGGCCCCTCTGTCCTTCACCGTCTTTTGGAATTTTCTCAAGTTCATGTTGGTGATACTATTTAACCATCTCATTCTCTGCCGCCTTCTTTTCCTGTTGCCTTCAATCTTTCCCAACATCAGGGTCTTTTGCAATGAGTCAGCTCTTCATATCAGGTGGCCAATGTATCGGAGCTTTAGCTTCAGCATCTGTCCTTCCAATGAATATTCAGGGTTGATTTCATTTTGGATTGACTGGTTTGATCTCCTTGCAGTTCGGAGGACTCTCAAGAGTCTTTTCCAGCACCACAATTTGAAAGCATCAATCCTTCAGTGCCCAGTTTTCTTTATGGTCCAACTCTCACATCCACACATGACTACCATATGGAAAAACCATAGCTTTGACTATATGGACATTTGTTGGCAAAGTGATGTCTTGGCTTTTTAATACACTGTCTAGGTTTGTCATAGCTTTCCTTCCAAGGAGCAAGCATCTTTGAGTTTCATGGGTGCGGTTACCATCCACAGTGATTTTGAAGCCCAAGAAAATAAAATAAAATCTGTCACTGCTTATAATTGTAATGGGATATAATTATGCTAAAATCCAAGAATCTGGTCTGATTTCCATTACCTTCTACTTAATTAGAGGTTTTCAATATTTCACAAGCTGAGAACATCAGCAATTGACATATAGGTTAATTTCCTATCCTCAGAGATGTGGGAAAGATGCTTCTGGAAGTGGGAAGATTGGGTCTAATTCTTCGTGAGTGACCCAACATCATCCCCTAAAACATGACACTGAAGCACATGCATCCTCGACCAACTTTGTAAGACTCTTTGGTGCAGCAACTTAAGATAGGCATTAGACTTACACAAATGTGAAAAATTTTTCTTTACCCCACTGTCAATTACTCCAGATAGAAATGAAGATTTAATAATGGAAATAATTTTTTCATGCCAAATGTCAAATCCTTGGCTTTTGGACCTTGGCCATCATACTTAATAAAATCAAAGTCTGACAGGTGTGTGTTTCCCCTTTGGCTGAGAACATATTTAACTCAACATTTACAGTTTATAAGGCATAGTACATATGTATTCCCACCATGAGAAACAAAGTCTTGGAACAGAATGTTGATTTTATGTTTTCAGGTGACTCAGATACTGTCAAAAAAGGATGACAAAGGTTTTTATTGCACATCTGTTTTGACTACTTACCAACCTTCTGAATAAACTTTCAGGACTTTGAGGCATTTTCGTTTGAAGGTACATCAAATGATTTTTAAAATGGGATGCTTAGAGATTATATAAGAGGCAATACTTCATTGTTATGACTTGGAGAGTGAAGCTAGAATAAAGTCTCAAGGCATTTATTCTAGAATTCTCAACTTTGAGAGTATAAATGCCATTCAACCCGACATTCAGGCTGAAATATGTCTCCCAACATCAGCATCCTTGCCTGTAGGTGGATGCTCCTGCTTTGAGCTATGAAATGCCTACTCACTGAAAGACTGACTGCGGGCTCATCCCATGTATAGGGCACTGCGCTATGCACTTTGAGAATACTGACTCAAATGGGCAGTAGAGAGTTTTGTGTCTAATAATGGGATTTGTGAGGATTTAAGTCTAGAGGAAGGATGGTTACTACCATGACAGCTCTTCCTCCTCCTGTAAGTGTGTTCTCAGAAAAGCAGTTCTCCTTCTCCATTTCTAAGACTTTAAGAGGATATTTATGTTTACTGTCATGGACCTGGATTAATGGCAGGTACATCACTTTGCTGACAAAGGTCTATATAGTCAAGGCTATGGTGTTTCCAGTAGTCATGTACGGACATGAGAGCAGGACAATAAAGAAGGCAGAGCACCAAAGAATAGATGCTTTCAAACTGTGGTGCTGGAGAAGACTCTTGAGAGTCCCTTGGACAGCAAGGAGATCAAACTAGTCAATCTTAAAGGAAATCAACCCTGACTACTCTTTGGAAGGACTGATGCTGAAGCTGAAACTCTAATACTTTGGCCACCTGATGCAAAGAGCCGACTCACTGGAAAAGACCCTGGTGCTGGGAAAGATTGAAGGCAAAAGGAGAAGAGGGGAAAAGAGCATGAGATGGTTAGATGGCATCACTGATTCAATGGAAATGAACTTGTGCAAACTCCAGGAGATGGTAAGGGACAGGGAAGCTTGGCGTGCTACAGTCCAGGGGGTCATGAAGAGTTGGACACGACTTGGCAACTGAACAACAACAACGTTTTGTTGCTTACTCAATAGCTAAGCCACCTTCTTCCCGGCTAATGGAAGCCTCTATGGGTGGCAGTGTGCTCGCGGAAGGGGAGTCCCTTCCAAACATCCAGAGCTTCTGGGAAATGCTTTCATCTCTAATAAGTAAGGCAAGCACATATCTCAGTTTTCCTGAGATCGTACTGGTTTATGTGTATTGTCCTGATTAAATTTCTAACAGTACCTTCTTTTACTTTAAAAAATTCTAATTCAAGTGATAAATTATATGGTCTTCCTGTAAATATGAGAGAAATCACTGCTCCACCTTCCGGTCTGTGTCTGGCTATGTAAAATGAGGGTATGATGCTTGGAGCTGAGGCAGCAATTTTATGTCTAGGAGGATAAGAACCAAGAGAGAATCGGATCCAGAAACAATTGATTCTGGATCTGTAGTGCCTCTGGATTTAAGAGTAAAAATGAAAGTTTGTATCTCTTAAGACACATAGGGGAGCACTCTGTTACCTGCAAGGAAAGGTAAGAAGGAAAGGAGAAACAAGGATGAGGCCTTTTCATGGGAAAGATTTTGAATTGCTCTCAGTAAAATTTCTAAGTTTTAGTTAGTATCATGTTCTCCATCCATGTTTAGAAATTCTGGACATTACATTTGTTTGAGAGGAAGTGGTAGAAAGTAGAAGAATCATGGTTTACTGCTCAATGACAAGGTTGGAAATTGAAAAGGAGTAACTTTTTCTTACCCTCTATGGTGGTTCCTTTTGGGGACCAATACAAACTGGTGGCAATATGTTGAAGGATGGGCTTCTCAGGTGGCTCAGTGGTAAAGAATCTGCCTACAATGCAGGAATCATGGGTTTGATCCCTAGGTCGGGATGATCCCCTGGAGTAGGAAATGGTAACCAGTTCCAGTTTTCTTGCCTGGAATATTCTATGGACAGGGGAGCCTGGTGGGATAGTCCATGGGGTCAAAAAGAGTCAGACATGACTGAGCAACTGAACAGACACACGCACACATACACATGTGTGTGTGAGCACACACACACATAGTCTAGGGATAAAGGTTCTCACTTCACACAACTGAGCCACCACCCCGGCCAAAATTGTTACCAATGAGCTTTGGAGACTCAACAATTTGACTTTTACATCACCAAATTAGCTGTGTTCAGAATTTACATTTTCTTTGTGAATATTCTTCAGAGGAAGACATTTGGTTGAGACATTATGAAAACTGCTGTTGATGTTTTTTTAAATGTATAGAATAGAGAATATAGTTCCACCTACTTATTTGAAATCACTTTAGGAAAATGATTACTGAAACACAAAAATTCTTTTTGGCTTTGACTCATTATCTAGCTAACCTACATACACTCAAAACAAACAAAAAGTGCATTTAAAGACTATTCTTGTATTAATAGCAAACTCCTGGGCACTTCCCTGGTAATCCAGTGGTTAACAATCTGCCTTCCAATGCAGGGGACTCAGTTTCAGTCCCTGATTGGGGAACTAAGATCCCACATGCTTTGGAGCGACTAAGCCTGCACACCATAACTAGAGTAAAGCCCATGTGCTGCAACAAAGACCAAAACGCAGCCATAAAAACAAAAACAAAAACCCAAACGCCAGATTGCTCAGATCTCCTCCGTATAGATTAATACATGTCTATTACACCTTGGCAAGTAAAGCTCCTGGCTCCCAAGGGAGAAAGAAGCACATGGGGAGAGGACTAACATGTAGAGTCTTAGCACCATGCCCGGCATGCAGCTCAGTGGGGCATTTCCTTTCTTACTCTTTTCTTCACTGTGTTACTAGATAATGATGCAGTTCTGACAGGTTTTGGCTTAGCAAGAACTAGATACTTACAGTATTGTTTTCTTTGCTTTAGACAGTGTGATCTTCTTAAGTTTGACTCTTCAAGAAAATAACGTTCTTTTAATTTCTCCTTCTCTGGAAGTCCATAGCAGATGCTGCACTTCCTAATGTCAGTTGAAGAGCAGTGGGGCAGTCCTTGGGTATTGATTTCTCTGAGAGTTCAACATCTTTAAACATCTCTGAGAGTTCAACATGTAGTGATCTAGGGGAACTAAAGAATTAGTCTTTCTAGTGCAATTCCCTATCTCCCCTGTGTTGGATCTACCTTGGGCTTACCTTTCTGGCAAGATAGACATCATAATTGGCAGCCTACTCACAGTAAGACTACACAGAGTGAAGACTGTCTAAACCTTGATACTTCACTAACCACATATAAAAGTGCTTTCACTGTACACTTTCAAAAAATGAAGTTTTTTCTTGCATTGAAATGGCAAAGATTCTAAAAAACTAGTCTCTCATCAATCTTTAAGCTATTTTTTCAATTACTGCACAGGCTGTATTTTTCCTATTTCTTTTCATCTTTTTGAATTGCCTGTTCTATCTTCTCACTTTCTATCAGAGTCTATTTTCTCTTTTTACCTTGAATTTCTCTGCATAAGTGAAATTTTTTGTGTGTATGTTCTTAAGACAGTGGCCCTAAGCTGGGCTTAGGCTTGGGGGAGCAATGTCAGTGTCCTATACCTGATGGATCCTATACCTGATAGGGAATAGGAGGCCCAGATATTAATATTTTGAAAAAGGAAGATATTCTGATACCCATCACAGATTAATTAGCTAATAATAGATCCATTAACCCATTTGTTATTCCACAAATATATATTGAGTGCCTAGTTTCCTAGACACCTTTCTGGGAGTGGAAGACAGCTGCCGTGAGATGACACATGCTGCCTCCGGCTTACACTGCCATGGAGACAGTACTCAACCTGCAAATAGCCAAGTGACAGACACTAATGTCCAGTGATAATGAGCACTGTGAAGAAAAATACAGCAGAGAAAGAGGATACAGTGGGGCAGTGGTGGGGATATTTTAGATACTATGCCCTTAGCCTCATCATGAACATCATCCTTGTCTTTTGGACAAAGAAGGAAGAATTGTAATTCCCTCCTTCCTCTCCTCTTTCCTTCCCTCCTTCCTTCCAAGCTGTACCACTGCAGTTAGAATAGATAAGGCAGATTTAGTGGGGAGAGTTGGGGTGGTTATTATTTTTTTCTTCTTGGAAAAGCTTAATCCTGGTGAATATTTTAGTATCATTTCCAAAGAGGTAGTTCTTGGAAAACTCCCTGGGTGAAATTGGCTTATACCTGGGATTCGCAGGTAGTGTTAGGGGTAAAGAATCCACCTGCCAGTGCGGGAGACGCAAGAGATGCAGGTTCAGTCCCTGGTTTGGGAAGGTCCCCTTGAGAAGGGAATGGCAACCCACTCCAGAATTCTTGCCTGGAGAATCCCACGGACAGAGGACCCTGGCGGGCTACAGTCTGTCAGGTCACAAAGAGTCATACACAGCTGAGCATGCTCATGCAGTGTCAATGCAATGAATGAATCTTTCAGGTCCCATCAGCCCTCTTTCTGCATTGCTCAGTTCTCAAAAATAATCTGAGATTTGCACTGGGTATGACGTGACCTCAGAGCTTTCGCATGAACATACTCAGTGAATGAGAATTTCTTGGCCTTTGTATACTAGCTCCTCTCATTTTTTGATAGATGTGTAATTAATTTTGAAGCATTTTCCTTGATTCAGTTACAGGCTCATGATGTAGAGTATAAAAATATTTCTTCTAAAATGAATTCATGCCAGTTCACTTCTGTCTAGCATCACCATCAGACCTCTTCTTGAAGCTCACCTCAAACTCAGCTGTTTAAAATTTGCTTGTCCCCCTTTGAGCCTGTTTTCAAGGAGCAATCTTACTTGGACATTTTCATAGTGACCTCACTTATCTTACCTGTGAAGTTCAAATCTTCCAGTGCAGTGGGCTTAGTTTACCTGTGTTTGTACACATTAGTATAATGCCCTCAGTGACCCCTTGCATCTCTTTTTCTCTGGAAGTTTAAGCACTGCTTTCTTGAGACTGCTGGAAATGGATCTGAGTATTTGTCATAATTTTTAATATCAAAGTATGAGCCATACTATTAACATGAAAAATGTGCCTGGCACACTAATCCCATCGTCTCCTTGTATGCTCAGTTGTTTCAGTCATGTCCAACTCTTTGCAACCTCATGAATTGTCTCCTTACTTGAGAATAAAGAATAAGAGAAAAAAAGTTAAGTAACAAAGAAAATTAAAGATACCTAATCCTCTTGCCTACAGATTTGTTTCCTGAAACTCCAGTACTTTGGCTACCTCATGCGAAGAGATGACTCATTGGAAAAGACTCTGATGCTGGGAGGGATTGGGGCAGGAGGAGAAGGGGACGACAGAGGATGAGATGGCTGGCTAGCATCACTGACTCTATGGACGTGAGGCTGAGTGAACTCTGGGAGTTGGTGATGGATAGGGAGGCCTGGCGTGCTGAGATTCATGGGGTCACAAAGAGTCGAACACGACTGAGTGACTGAACTGAACTGAACTGAACTGATATCTTCAGAGCAACAGGGTCACAGTCACCTGCAACAATGAAGTCAGACAAGAAGGGAGGTTCTTTTCTGTTCCTTTGCACGAAACATTTGAGGTGTGTATTTTTTCCAACCAATTCAACCAACAATTTCTTTAAATTGTTTCTGTTTGCACTCAAACCTTGATTACTAATGCTAATGGCAGCGGATAATTTAAGAACTTTCTTCATCCAAAAATAACTTAAATTTCACTTTGAAATGCATTGTGGTGTTTTAATTTTAATATAGGATAATTAAGGTTCATAATATTTCACAGAAGGTGATGTATCCAGTTAGACTACTAAAGGAAGTTACATTCAAGGGGGAGTAGTGATGTGTCAGTGGTGTAGACAGCAACAATCACACCTGAATTCAGAGCAAGGCTCTGCCAATGAGAGATAGGTGACCTCAGCCTGTTTGTTAAACTTGGAATGGTGACAGTACTCACCCACTGGGATATCTGAAGAGATTAAAAGAGAGAAAAGCATGTAATCACTGATCAGGGTCCTCAACTCTGATTACAAGCTCCTGATGTTACTTGTTGTCATTATTCAGATAAGTGTCAACTACCACATATATGTATTGGATTTTCCAATGGCCATAGATTAGGTTTCATGTTAAAATCTTAGAAAAAACCCAAAAACTATTAATATAGACTTTGGGGAAATGTGGGCTTCCTTGGTGGCTCAGACATAGAGAATATGCCTGCAGTGCAAGAGACCTAGGTTCAATCCCTGGGTTGGGAAGATTCCCTGGAGAAGGGAATGGCTACCCACTCCAGTATTCTTGCCTGGAGAATCTCATGGGGAGAGGAGCCTGGTGGGCTACAGTCCATGGGGTCCCAAAGAGTTGGACACGACTGAGCGACTAACACTTTCACTTTGGAAAATGTGTTACCAAGGATAAGAAATCAGACTAATGCCAGGAAATGTCACCTAAAAATTACATAAGTACTTTTTTCAATCAGCAAGGCTAAATGTAGACTTGATGCTGAGCTTATATATTTTTAATTCCTTATAATTGTTTTAGAGGCAAGAATACACACTGATGTCAATTTTACAAAGAAAATCAAGAAACTCGAGGACTCTCTAGTGCAGAAGTCCCCAAACTCCAGGCCTTGAACCAGTACTTTCTGTCAGATCAGCAGCAGCATTAGATTAGAAATAAAGTGCACAATAAATGTAATGCTCTTGCATCATCCTGAAACCATCCCTCCCACCCCAGTGCATGGAAAAATTTTCTGCCACGAAATCAATCTCTGGTGCCAGAAAGGTTGGGTATCGCTGCTCTAGTGGATTTATTTCAAAAAGCAAATGCAAGGCTCTGTGAGTGTTCCGAGAATGAGGCAGACAGATGAGCTGCAGTGTGGCAAATACAAATAATGTATTTCTCAATAACTATACAAAAGGTGAGCTAACAGCTTTGATGCAGGTTAGCCAGGCTGGCAATTTTTATATTCCTGAAAGCTGCCCAAAAGGCTCAGGAAGCTGGGCATGCGAGAGAAGGGTGTTCAGGCAATGTAGAGCTCACCCCCCTCCTTAGGATCACGGACAATGAAACTAGGAAAGACTTCATGAACACAGACCAGGTTCAAAGAAAGCTGCTAAAATGCTCGGGAAGCCAAAGTCCAAATCTGAGGGTCTACCCACAGAGAATAAAGCTTACAAGCATTGAATGTGGGAATATGAGTATGGAGAGACTATACAAAATGTACTGACAAAATTATAAAATATGAATGTATACTTATTCATTAACTTCTGGCATACTAGGATGGGTGGGATACCCCTTGAGGCTTGAAAGAGATCATTTAATACAGAGAAGGCATATTTTTCATAGCAATTATGAATATATAGAACTTGTTAAACCAAATAAATAAAAATACTGTAACTTGAAGAAGGTAATAATGGATTATTAGATTAAAGTGTCAGGGCAGGTTATTTGGACAAAAGACAGAAGTTTAACTTAATGATGACTGCACATATAGCATCTTTAATGAGTGTCTCTTGGTTACCTTATAGGGAACTTAGATCAAATTGTCCATCACTCTGATACAATAAGGTAATTTCTCCATTTTTTGTATTAGTCATTTTAGTAAAAATCTGTTTTAATAAAATTTTAAAATTGAAGTATGTGTGCATATAGAAAACTGAACAAGTCAAAGTGACAGTTTGATGAATTAGTACATAGTTAACACACTCACATAACTACCTCATAGTCAATAAATAGAACATCACCAAAATCCCAGAAGCCCCAGTGGGCACTTTCCAGTGGGCACTCATTGACCCCTTCCTTATCCACAAAGGTGATCACCTCTCAAAATCTTCTGCATCATAGATTAGGCCAGCTTGATTTTGAGCTTTTTAAAACAGCAGTCATCAGGTACATATTCTTTTCTATCTGGCTTCTGGACTTTATGTTTGTGAGTTCATTCATATCGTTTTGTGCAGTAGTAGTTTATTCATTTTCATTGCTGATTATCATTCATTTATATGAATATACCATAATTTATCGATCCATAGATACATTGGACCTTTGGGTTGTTTCTGCTTTGGAGCTGTTACAGACGAAGCCGCTGTCGCTGTCTTGTACGTGCTTTTGGCGCACGTAGGGGTGGCTGTCTGTTGAGCATACACCTAGGAATGGACTTGTTGGGGCATAGGATATGCCTGGAAAAATCCAATGTTGGACACAGGGAAACTGCATAAGCCTCCTCTACATCAATGCCTTGATGTTTTCTGCATGTTGGAAAGTGCAGCTTTTCTGCCAAATGAGCCAATTGTTGCTCCTGGGTCAACCTTAAGGGGAAGAAAACCAAAACCCCACATTTTTGAAGCTGCTGGGTGTTGCGGCTTGTCGAGGAGCAGTTTCAGACCCTGCGAATTTACTAACTGTGGGTTGCCTGCTGCTTTCACGCCCCTTGCCTTCCTCAGATCACAGGATTTGCTTTCACACTTGGATAAACCTACTTCTCATTAGCAGCTTAAGAAATCTTTTCTATTCATCCAGAATTTGTAATGTTTAGAAGTGGACTTCAATATTTTTTCTTTGCCAACAGATACTGCTATCTAATGAAGGATGAATTGCAAGTACCTGAGACTTGAGGGAGGGCTGGCCACCACATTGCATCACTAATGTTGGATGATCAGACATTTGTAAATAGTAAATACTGTACCCTGTACTCAGGCGTCAGCTAAGGGTTTACAGTAGGAGGCATGGATGCCATCTTGTCACTGAATGCAACAGAAGTGCTGCCTTTTAAATTTAACATCCTTCAAAAGGGACTGAGTTGGCACCTCCAGTTAGGGATGCCTGACTCCTACAAGATTGGTATGCCTTGAGCACTTCACAGAGAGGTCATTTAGCCTTCACACTGTGAGTATTTAAGATACAGAAATGGATTGCCAAATTTACTCTTAACATCTGCAATTTCTGAGCATGTGTGAAGTGCTTTACATGCATTATCTCATTCAATTTCCAAGCAATCCTATGAGTTAGATACTACTATTCTCTCTTGTAGATGGGACAATGGAGACTTGTAGAAGTTAAGTTGTCCTTCCCAATGATAAGTCAGTGACATTAGTTGGTGACAGAATCGGAACTCAAATCCATGTTTTATGGACTGCTACTGCAATTACGAACCACTTTATGTACCATCTCCTTACTCATTAAAAAAAATTAATTTATTTGGCTGCATGGAGTCTTTGCTGTTGCATGTGGGATATTCTTGTGTCATGCATGCAGAATCTTTTGTTGCAGTGTGTACTCTCTAGTTGTGTTGCTGGCACTCCAGAGCATTTGGGCTTCAGTACTTGCAGCACCGGTGCTTAGCCGCTCCGAGGCATGTGGGATCCTGGCACCTAGACCAAGGGTTGAACCTGTGGCCTCTGCATTACAAGGCAGATTCTTAACCACTGGACCACCAGGGATGTCCCCATGTCTCCCTATGCTTGGTTTCCTGCTTTGGTCTTTCACTTGTGATGAATCTAGCTTTGGTTAATAACTCTACAGAATTTAAGTCTCTCTCTCTCCCAGGACTGCCATTTACCACATTCATCATTTCTGTTTTCCTTAGGGCATTGCCTCAGAACTCTCTCAGCCAAAAAGGCTGACACTCCATTCATTCTCAGTTCCATCAGATTATAGTTTGGCACTTTTGTGCAAGGCATATTCAGTACATCAGTTTGTCTCTAGAGGCTTCTGTTTATTGGCCAACATTTTAAGACTTGGGCCTCTCCAAGAATGATGCCACAAACTATGACATATTACTGGTTTGCAGTAACAGATACTTTCATAATTCTCATTAATACCTGAGAATGGGGTATGATGTTAAATGGAAAAAACAGAATATAAAGAGGTAAACAACAGCTAGTTTCCATAGAGAATTATATGCCTGCACATTAATAAAGATTGGAAGATAATTTGCATAAGACTGATATTAATTATGATATTCTTCATTGTGTGCTAAGTTGCTTAAGTCAACCGTGTGTGTGCTGCGTTGCTTTAGTCACGTCTGACTCTTCAACCCTATACACTGTAGCCTGCCAGGTTCCTCAGTCCATGGGATTCTCCAGGCAAGAATACTGGAGTGGGTTGCCATACCCTCCTCCAGGGGATCTTCCCAACCCAGGGATTGAACCCACGTCTCCTACATTGCAGGTGGATTCTTTACTGCTGAGCCGCCAGGGAAGCCCCTGAATAAGTCAATAAAACTAATAAATAACAGATTGACTTAGAAAAGAGACATAACAATAATTGAAGGAGAACATAACCAAGGCTCATGAGAATTAGACTAAATACCTTTTCTGGATCACACTTCAGAGCTTTTAAAGTGTATTTGCATTTATTTTCTTACTTGAGCCTTGTAACATACTAGGAAATA
Source organism: Bos taurus (assembly GCF_002263795.3). Lineage (NCBI taxonomy): Eukaryota > Metazoa > Chordata > Mammalia > Artiodactyla > Bovidae > Bos > Bos taurus. Next base: position 46,831,498 of record NC_037329.1, on the reverse strand, counting down.
AGAAACATATATTATTTGTCCCATTTTATAGATAGAGCATCTGAGGCTCAGAGAAGTTGTTTGCATTGCCCTAGGTCACCAGTGATGGGACAAAGATTGATGCCCCGATTTCATGACTCAGGTCAAAATTCCTCTTATCCTACCACACTGCTTTCTTTCACCAGATGTCAGAGCTACCGGCATTAACTACACAGCAAGTCCATTTATCATGTGATGTCCATTAAAATCTAAAACCAAATCAATGTCTTCAAACCACATCTTCAAAGTCATCTTCATCTAAGAAATTCTGGTCAGTTACATACCTCTAAACTAAAGTGAACAAAATCCCAACTCAATTAATTATTTAAGTTATGGAGATAAAAAGACATAATGTGACCTGAATCCAATCTTCCTTAACCCATCTTTTTGGTCAATAAAATAGTTTCTCAAGTGTATGGTAGGTTTCACATTTTTAAAAATTGTTTAAAAATTTTTAATTGTGATAAAATACACATTAACATCTTAATTATTTTCAAATGTTCAGTTCAGTAGTGTTAAGTACATTCACATTGCTGTGCAATTAACCTCCAGAACTATTTTCACTTTGAAAAACTGAACATCTACATCCATTAAACAGTAATGTCCAGTCTCCCCTCTCCCAGCCTCAAGCAACCACCACTGTACTCAGTCTTAGCCAAAAGAATGAGACGTGATCAAGCAACCACCGTTGTACTTTCTGTCTCTATGAATTTGGCCACTCTGGGTACTTAAGTGGAATCATAGGGTACTTGTTTTGTTGTGACTGGTAGGTGTTGCAAGAGGGCATCAGAGGGCAAACACACTGAAACCATACTCACAGAAAACTAGTCAATCTAATCACACTAGGACCACAGCCTTGTCTAACTCAATGAAATTAAGCCATGCCCGTGGGGCAACCCAAGACAGGCAGGTCATGGTGGAGAGATCTGACAGAATGTGTGTGGTCCACTGGAGAAGGGAATGGCAAACCACTTCAGTATTCTTGCCTTGAGAACCCCATGAACAGTATGAAAAGGCAAAATGATAGGATACTGAAAGAGAAACTCCCCAGGTCAGTAGTTGCCCAATATGCTATTGGAGATCAGTGGAGAAATAACTCCAGAAAGAATGAAGGGATGGAGCCAAAGCAAAAACAATACCCAGCTGTGGATGTGACTGGTGATAGAAGCAAGGTCTGATGCTGTAAAGAGCAATATTGCATAGGAATCTGGAATGTCAGGTCCATGAATCAAGGCAAATTGGAAGTGGTCAAACAGGAGATGGCAAGAGTGAATGTCAACATTCTAGGAATCAGCGAACTGAAATGGACTGGAATGGGTGAATTTAACTCAGATGATCATTATATCTACTACTGTGGGCAGAAATCCCTCAGAAGAAATGGAGTAGCCATGATGGTCAACAAAAGAGTCCGAAATGCAGTACTTGGATGCAATCTCAAAAATGACAGAATGATCTCTGTTCATTTCCAAGGCAAACCATTCAATATCACGGTAATCCAAGCCTATGCCCCAACCAGTAACGCTGAAGAAGCTGAAGTTGAAAGGTTCTATGAAGACCTACAAGACCTTTTAGAACTAACACCCAAAAAAGTTGTCCTTTTCATTATAGGGGACTGGAACGCAAAAGTAGGAAGTCAAGAAACACCTGGAGTAACAGGCAAATTTGGCCTTGGAATACGGAATGAAGCAGGGCAAAGGCTAATAGAGTTTTGCCAAGAAAATGCACTGGTCATAACAAACACCCTCTTCCAACAACACAAGAGAAGACTCTATACATGGACATCACCAGATGGTCAACACCAAAATCAGATTGATTATATTCTTTGCAGCCAAAGATGGAGAAGCTCTATTCAGTCAGCAAAAACAAGACCGGGAGCAGACTGTGGCTTAGATCATGAGCTCCTCATTGCCAAATTCAGACTTAAATTGAAGAAAGTGGGGAAAACCACTAGACCATTCAGGTATGACCTAAATCAAATCCCTTATGATCATACAGTGGAAGTGAGAAATAGATTTAAGGGCCTAGATCTGATAGATAGAGTGCCTGATGAACTATGGAATGAGGTTTGTGACACTGTACAGGAGACAGGGATCAAGACCATCCCCATGGAAAAGAAATGCAAAAAAGCAAAATGGCTGTCTGGAGAGGCCTTACAAATAGCTGTGAAAAGAAGAGAAGTGGAAAGCAAAGGAGAAAAGGAAAGATATAAACATCTGAATGCTGAGTTCCAAAGAATAGTTAGGAGTGATAAGAAAGCCTTCTTCAGTGATCAATGCAAAGAAATAGAGGGAAACAACAGAATGGGAAAGACTAGAGATCTCTTCAAGAAAATCAGAGATACCAAAGGAATATTTCATGCAAAGATGGGCTCAATAAAGGACAGAAATGGTATGGACCTAACAGAAGCAGAAGATATTAAGAAGAGATGGCAAGAATATACAGAAGAACTGTACAAAAAAGAGCTTCACGACCCAGATAATCACGATGGTGTGATCACTCACCTAGAGCCAGACATCCTGGAATGTGAAGTCAAGTGGGCCTTAGAAAGCATCTCTACGAACAAAGCTAGTGGAGGTGATGGAATTCCAGTTGAGCTATTCCAAATCCTGAAAGATGATGCTGTGAAAGTGCTGCACTCAATATGCCAGCACATTTGGAAAACTCAGCAGTGGCCACAGGACTGGAAAAGGTCAGTTTTCATTCCAATCCCAAAGAAAGGCAATGCCAAAGAATGCTCAAACTACCGCACAATTGCACTCATCTCACACGCTAGTAAAGTAATGCTCAAAATTCTCCAAGCCAGGCTTCAGCAATATGTGAACCGTGAACTTCCAGATGTTCAAGTTGGTTTTAAAAAGGCAGAGGAACCAGAGATCAAATTGCCAACATCCACTGGATCATCGAAAAAGCAAGAGAGTTCCAGAAAAACATCTATTTCTGCTTTATTGACTATGCCAAAGCCTTTGACTGTGTGGATCACAATAAACTGTGGAAAATTCTGAAAGAGATGGGAATACCAGACCACCTGACCTGCCTCTTGAGAAACCTGTATGCAGGTCAGGAAGCAACAGTTAGAACTGGACATGGAACAACAGACTGGTTCCAAATAGGAAAAGGAGTACATCAAGGCTGTATATTGTCACCCAGCTGATTTAACTTATATGCAGAGTACATCATGAGAAACGCTGGGCTGGAAGAAACACAAGCTGGAATCAAGATTGCCTGGAGAAATATCAATAACCTCAGATATGCAGATGACACCGCCCTATGGCAGAAAGTGAAGAGGAACTCAAAAGCCTATTGATGAAAGTGAAAGGGGAGAGTGAAAAAGTTGGCTTAAAGCTCAACATTCAGAAAACGAAGATCATGGCATCCGGTCCCATCACTTCATGGGAAATAGATGGGGAAACAGTGGAAACAGTGTCAGACTTTATTTTTCTGGGCTCCAAAATCACTGCAGATGGTGATTGAAGCCACGAAATTAAAAGGCACTTACTCCTTGGAAGGAAAGTTATGACCAACCTAGACAGCATATTCAAAAGCAGAGACATTACTTTGCCAACAAAGGTTCGTCTAGTCAAGGCTATGGTTTTTCCCATGGTCATGTATGGATGTGAGAGTTGGACTGTGAAGAAGGCTGAGTGCCGAAGAATTGATGCTTTTGAACTGTGGTGTTGGAGAAGACTCTTGAGAGTCCCTTGGACTGCGAGGAGATCCAACCAGTCCATTCTGAAGGAGATCAGCCCTGGGATTTCTTTGGAAGGAATGATGCTAAAGCTGAAACTCCAGTACTTTGGCCACCTCATGCGAAGAGTTGACTCATTGGAAAGGACTCTGATGCTGGGAGGGATTGAGGGCAAGAGGAGAAGGGGATGACAGAGGATGAGATGGCTGGATGGCATCACTGACTTGATGGACGTGAGTCTGAGTGAACTCCGGGAGTTGGTGATGGACAGGGAGGCCTGGAGTGCTGCAATTCATGGGGTCGCAAAGAGTTGGACACGACTGAGTGACTGATCTGATCTGATCTGATCTGATTTCACTTACCCTAATGTCTTTAAAATTCATCCATTGTGTGAATAACATGTGTCAGAATTCCCTTCTTTTATAAGGTTGAATAGTATTCCATGGTATGTTTGTACCCCATTTTGCTCATCTGTTCATCCGTGATGGACACTTGGGTTGCTTCCACTTTTTTGCTATTATGACTAGTGCTGTTATGAATACGGGTGTACACATATCTCTTTGAGATTCTGCTTTCAACTCTTTTGGGTATACATCTAGAAGTAAAATTGCTAGAACATTTTGTAATTCTATTTAAAATTTTTTTAGGAGCCACTGTATGCTTTTCCATAGTGGCTTTTCCATTTTACAGTCCCACCAGCAGTGCACAAGGGTTCTAATTTCTCTACATCCTCACCACACTTGGTACTTTTGTTTTTGTTTTTCTCTTTATAGTAACTATTCCTAATGGGGGTAAAATGGTATCTCATGGTTTTGATTTGCTTTTCCCCAATGGCACCCCACTCCAGTACTCTTGCCTGGAAAATCCCATGGACAGGGGAGCCTGGTGGGCTGCCGTCTATGGGGTCGCACAGAGTCGGACACGACTGAGCACCTTCATTTTCACTTTTCACTTTCATGCATTGGAGAAGGAAATGGCAACCCATTCCAGTGTTCTTGCCTGGAGAATCCCAGGGACAGGGGAGCCTGGTAGGCTGCCATCTATGGGGTCACACAGAATCAGACACGACTGAGGCAACTTAGCAGCAGCAGCAGCAGCAACAGTGTGTTGAAAAGCAGAGACATTACTCTGCCAACAAAGGTCCACATAGTCAACAATTGTGAGAGATGGACTGTAAAGAAGGCAGAGTGCCAAAGAATTGATGCCTTTGAACTGTGGTGCTGGAGAAGACTCCTGAAAATCTCCTGGACAGCAAGGAGATCAGATCAGTCAATCTTAAGGGAAATAAACCCTGAATACTTATTGGAAGGACTGATACTGAAGCTGAAGCTCTAATATTTTGGTCATCTGATGCGAACAGCTGACTCATTGGTAAAGTCCCTGACACTGGGAAAGATTGATGGTGGAAGGAAAAGAGGGTGTCGGAGGATGAGATGGCTTGATGGCATCACCGATGCAATGGACATGAGCTTGGGCAAACTTCGGGAGATGGTGAGAGGCAGGGACGGCTAGTGTGCTGCAGTCCATGGGGTCACAAAGAGTCAGACACAAGTGGGTGACTGAACAATAAGCAACAGTAATTAGTGATGTTGAGCATCTTTTCATGTGCTTTTTGACTAACCATATATCTTCTTTGGAGAAATATATCACAGAAATCTTTTGCCAATTTGTAGTTGGGTTTTGTTGTTATTATTATTGAGTTGAAGGATTTCTTTATGTATTCTGGATATTAACTCCTTGTCAGATATATAATTTGCAAATATTTTCTCCCATTGCATGAGTTGCCTTTTCAGTCTGTTGATTGTGTCCTTTGATGTACAGAGTTTTAAATTTTGATGTAGCCACCTTCTTACCAGTTTTAGGATTGTGTTCCCTCTGAGAAATCAATGAAATAAATAGACTGTCTCCTAAGGAAAATAAAACATAGTAGGCATTCAAATAAAATCTCATGTACAATCTCATAAGGTTTTCTAATTCCCTGGCATCCATCTGGGGAGCTCCAGGGAAGCTTTCATCACTTGACTATTGTTTATGATGACTTGGCTGGGATTAGGGACAGATGCTGAGTGCTGGGGAGACAGTTCCTATTCCGTGATTTGAATCCCGACATACTAGACCCCTCTATTTCTTCTGGTGGAAGGAAATTAGATCTACAGTTCCTGCATGAACAGGAATTTAACTAGAAAGGCAGAATGGAAGGCACAGATTTATGTAGGTGGTGGCTGAAATGCATGCGCATGCAGGTGTGCAGTACAGATATTAGGAGCTGGGGCTAGACAGAAGCAATGTTGTCTTTTAGAAAGATGATTCGGAGAAGGCAATGGCACCCCACTCCAGTACTCTTGCCTGGAAAATCCCATGGACGGAGGAGCCTGGTAGGCTGCAGTCCAGGGGGTCCCCAAGAGTCAGACACGACTGAGTGATTTCACTTTCACTTTTCACTTTCATGCATTGGAGAAGGAAATGGCAACCCACTCCAGTGTTCTTGCCTGGAGAATCCCAGGGACGGCAGAGCCTGGTCGGCTGCCATCTATGGGGTTGCACAGAGTCGGACACAACTGAAGTGACTTAGCAGCAGCAACACTGTGCTTTTCTTAATTGCTCATACAGACCACAACTAAACATCGAGTAAGCAACTATCATGGTTTTGTCCAGTCATCTTAAGTGACATACAGGAAGATATCATTGGATTTGCAGTTTTAAGAAGTTAGTAGTAGAGAGAAAGGAGAGAGATGGCTGATTGGTTATATTCCATGTGAGAATGATACAATGATGAACAATGGAATCTCAGCTATTGGGAGATAAGATAGCTGGGGAGTAATATGGAAAAAGGACAGGAACAATGAACTAGATTTCTTGATGAACTGAATGAACAATTTTAACATGGGAAAGTAGGATAGAGCAAGTGGTTGGGAAATGGTGATCAGAATGTCATATTTGAAATTAAGATTTTAGAGTTGATACAGTTAACATTGATATGATAGACCAACATCTAGAGTACAGATATGGAAATGAGTAGCTGAGGCTTAGAAAAGGAGAAAATGTTTGAAAAATTTAATTCTGAAAATAGAAGGAAAATGATTACATAATATATTTAGAATTTAAGAGCCTGGAAATAAAATCTCAAAGACATGATTTCTATCAAGGGGACCAAGACAATTCAATCAGTTAAAGGAAATAGTCTTTAAAACAAATGGTGCTTGAACAACTGTATACCACAGTTGTTGTAAAGTGTTATTGTTTCCTCACACCATACATTAAATAAGTCCTTAAAATGAATCATACATCTGGATGTAAGAATTAAAGCTCTAAAAGTCTTAGAAGAAAATGGGAGTATATATGTAATATGGAAAAAGGACAGGAACATGAACAAGATCGTCATGACCCAGATTAACCACAGTGGTGTGACCACTCACCTATAGCCAGACAGCCTGGGATGACATGTATGGATGCAAGAGTTGGACTGTGAAGAAAACTGAGCGCTGAAGAATTGATGCTTTTGAACTGTGGTGTTGGAGAAGACTCTTGAGAGTCCCTTGGACTGCAAGGAGATCCAACCAGTCCATTCTAAAGGAGATCAGCCCTGGGTGTTCTTTGGAAGGAATGATGCTAAAGCTGAAACTCCAGTACTTGGCCACCTCATGAGAAGAGTTGACTCATTGGAAAAGACTGTGATACTGGGAGGGATTGAAGGCAGGAGAAAAAGGGGATGACAGAGGTTGAGATGGCTGCATGACATCACCAAGTCGATTCACGTGAGTTTGAGTGAACTCCGGGAGATGGTGATGGACAGGGAGGCCTGGTGTGCTTCGATTCATGGGGTCGCAAAGAGTCAGACACGACTGAGCGACTGAACTGAACTAGGAAGCATCACTATGAACAAAGCTAGTGGGGGTGATGTTATTCCACTTGAGCTATTTCAAATCTTAAAAGATGATGCTGTTAAAGTATTGCACTCAATATGCTACACAAATTTAGAAAACTCAGCTACACAAATTTGAAAAACTCAGCAGACCTTTTCCATAGTACTGGAAAAGTTCAGTTTTCTTTTCAATCCCAAAGAAGGGCGGTGCCAAAGAATGTTCAAACTAGTGCACAATTGCACTCATCTTACGTGCTAGCAAAGCAATGCTCAAAATTCTCCAAGCCAGGCTTCAACAGTATATGAACCGTACAGTTCGAGATTTTCAAGCTGGATTTAGGAAAGGCAAAGGAACCATAGATCAAATTGCCAACATCTGCTGGTTAATCGAAAAAGCAAGAGAGTTCCAGAAAAACATCTACTTCTGCTTTATTGATCACGCCAAAGCCTTTGACTGTGTAAATCACAATGAACTGTGGAAAATTCTTCAAGGGATAGGAATACCAGAACACCTTACCTGCCTCCTGAGGAATCTGTATGCAGGTCAGGAAGCAACAATTAGGACCAGACATGGAACAACAGACTGGTTCCAAATCAGGAAAGGAGTACATCAAGGCTAGTATTGTCACCCTGCTTACTTAACTTATATGCCGAGTACATCATGTGTAATGCCAGCCTGATGGAGCACATGCTGGGATCAAGATTGCCATGAGAAATATCAACAACCACAGATACACAGCTGATTCCACCCTTACGGCAAAAGTGAAAAGGAATTTAAGAGCCTCTTAATGAAAGTGAAAGAGGATTGTGAAAAAGCTGGTTTAAAACTCAACATTCAGAAAACAAAGATCATTGCATATGGTTCCATCACTTCATGGCAAATAGATGGGGAAATAATAGAAACAGTGACAGAATTTATTTTCTTGGGTTCCAAAATCAGTGCAGATATGGTGACTGCAGCCATGAAATTAAAAGATGCTTGCTCCTTGGAAGAACAGCTATAACCAAGCTAGACAGCATATTAAAAACAGAGACATTACTTTGCTGACAAATGTCTGTCTAGTCAAACCTATGGTTTTTCCTGTAGTCATGTATGGATGTGAGAGTCATGTATGGACTATAAAGAAAGCTGAGTGCTGAAGAATTGATGCTTTTGAACTGTGGTGTTGGAGAAGACTCTTGAAGATTAAACCATTCAATCCTGAAGGAATTCAGTCCTGAATATTCATGGAAGGACTGATGCTGAAGCTAAAACTCCAATACTTTGGTCACCTGATGCTAAGAACTGAATCACTGGCAAAGACTCTGATGTTGGAAAACTTTGAAGGCAGTAGGAGAAAGGGACGACACAGGATGAGATAATTGAAGGGCATCATTGACTCGATGGACTTGAGTCTGAGAAAACTGTGGTAGTTGGTGGTGGACAACGAAGCCTGGTGTGCTACAGTCCCTGGGGTCAGAAAGAGTCGAACACGACTGAGCTACTGAACTGAACTGAAGTAATCCATCCATGTTTCCCACTATGCATTCATACTAATAGTCAACCATTATACATGGATTGATTGAGCATCTATTAAAATCCAGGTTAACTGAATAAATATTCTAATCAAAGACAGAAAAAAAAAAAAGAAAGAAAGAAAGATGATTGCTCCAAAGGGGCAACCAAAGTCCATCCAGAAAAATGGAAATCATGGTGAGAATTTGAAACAGAGGGAATTGAATTCAGGGAACTGGTTTTTTTCCAGGAGGTGCAAGAGGCTGAACAAACAACTGAGGAACAGTTGCCAACTCAGAGTCTTATCTAAAGCAGAAAAGTAGGGGAAAAGGAGTCCAGAGAGGAAAGAAAAGAGGAGAAAACACATTTTCTCTGGGCAGTGTCTCCCATTGGCTGAACCCATACAGAAACCAACAGACCTGGGATCCTGGGAAATAGAGCAGAGTGGGTTCGGGAAGGGCAGGGAGTCAATCTAAGACAAATAGGCCCCAGAGAGCAAGGTATACATGGGGCACCTGTGCTGTGGGGGATTCTAAAGATCCGCTTTTACTTTATTTGGAAAACCTCTGCTGTTTATATGCATGTCACCTGCTAGGCTTGGCGGTGCCCCTTGAAATCTATTGACTCAGCTGCATGAATTAGGCTGCTATTAGTTGAAAGGGTTATGGCTGTCCTCTGGTTTCTCCATGTAAAAGTGAAAGTGTTCGTTGCTCAGTCATGTCTGACTTTTTGTGACTCCATGGACTGTAGCCCACCAGGCTCCTTTGTTCATGGAATTCTCCAGGCAAGAATATTAGAGTGGGTTGCTATGTCCTTCTCCAGGGGATCTTCCCAACCCAGGGACTGAACCCAGGTCTCCCAAATTGCAGGCAGATTCTTTACCGTTTGAGCTACGTGGAAAGCCCAAGGCTGTGAAAATCTGGGACTAATGCGGATGGATGACACAGGAGGAGGGAGCAGCCCAGTGGCCAAAAGTGACTTTGGCTGAACAAGCAACCAGGTAATTTATAGAAACAAGCTTGGCTTATGGGTTAGGCAAGGTCAGGAACAGCATCCTTGTGATAATGCATCCAAGGAGAGCAGGGTGAGAAGTTTAATTCATGGGCTACAGTCCATGGGGTCACAAAGAGTCAGACACCACTGAGCAACTGAGTACACAGGCACACATTTTGAAATAAGTTTCTTCTTCTGCACTCAAGGAAAATAAGACATTTTTCATTTTATATCCTTTTGTCAACATTTCCTTCCATATATAGCCCTTAAATAGAGTGAGCCCCAAAGACTTACAGAAAAACACTACAAAAATCATTATACTTCTAGAAGATTATAGGGAGTGGACAGAAGTGATAAGCAGCAAGGCAGAGGGGGAGGGGATGAGGTGGGGGAGGGTGAAGCAGAGGGAGAGAGCAAAGTACAAGATAAGAAAAGGAGGAAGAGATAATGAAAGGATGAGAGCATTGAGGCATTCTGTAGAAGAAAAATGAGAGATAGTTAATAGAGGAAAGGGGATTTAAGAGAGGCAGAGGAATTTTGAAGGGAGCTTAAGTTGAGGTCAATTGTCAGACATATGAAACTAGGCTCTTAAAACTTTCATTCTACAGAGTTTCAATTTTCAAAGTCAATTTTGACTTCCCTGGTGGTGCAGATGGTAAAGACCCGGGTTTGATCCCTGGGTTGGGAAGATCCCCTGGAGAAGGAAATGGCAACCCACTCCAGTACTCTTGCCTGGAAAATCCCATGGACAGAGGAGCATGGTAGACTACAGTCCATGGGGTCGCAAAGAATAGGACACAACTGAGTGACTTCACGTTCACTTTTCCACTTTCACTTTCTAGGTGCTCTGACCTATAACCTATAAACCACCTACCTGTTGCATTCAGCCAGGACAGACTAGCATAGTGGAGAAGCAATTAAAATATTGCTTAACCGAATGGTCTCAGCCCTGAGACATAAACCACTTTTCCCACTCGTCACCCCCATCACCACTTGCTCCCTATGTCTCAGCTCTGTTGGTTTTCAGGAACTTCCTGAAGTTCCTTACCATCCAACAACTAAAGATCTTCATATCCCTCCTCCATGCTCCATGCTGACTGGTTGGCAAGCATTTTCAATATAATCCTATTTAATGGAATTGTCACCACACCCAGCAAAGAAGGATTATGCTGTGGGTTTCAGCTGGGCTTCCCAGGTGGCTCAGATGGTAAAGCATCTGCCCGCAATGTGGGAGACTTGGGTTTGATCCCTGGGTTGGGAAGATCCCCTGGAGAAAGAAATAGCAACCCACTCCAGTATTCTTGCCTGGAAAATTCCATGGACAGAGGACCCTGGTAGACTACAGTCCATGGGGTCACAAAGAGTTGGACACAACTGAGCAACTTCACTTTCAGTTGAACTGATCACAATACTGTCATCCTATAGGTTGGAAGAAACCAGAATAAGAACTAGATGTGGTCTGAAGGCCAGCTCTGGCCTACATGAAAGAGAAAAATTCAGTCACTAACAGACAACTCCCAGATATAACCTTCATTTTGGAGTTAGGTTATATGCATTTTGGAGTTAGGTTATATGCACTAGAGAACTGAGGTTAAGACAAATATGTCAGCTGAGTAGAGAAGGGACAGTACTAAGTTCAAACAGCACCATAACCCCTTCTTATCTGATGATTGCTTCTCTTTAAAGTATTCAAGCTATTGATCAAATCTCATTTATAGAAATTTTACTCAATGGAGTTCCAGAACTGAGAAAAGTATATATTAAGGGTTAGATCATAGATTGTTTCTAAGCTTCAAAAGCCCTGACCAAATGTAGGAATCTTGATGTGTCTGTTTATTTTTGTTTGTCCAGTTACTTTTTCCCTCTGCAGCTGGCCATGTCTTATGAGTAAAAATTTACAGCAATCAGTGTTTCCATAGAATCAAAACACACCATTTTCTTACAGTGATACCACCCCAGCACAGCGATATTTGGGATTTTAAATTTAGCTTTTAGTCCCTTTCTTTTTCTCCACCAGGAAATTATCATTTGTTTTACATGATTGTTCCAAATTCACTTTATAAAATTAAGCACTGCTTAATAAATCTGACATTAGCTATGTATTACCTGGGAGTTTTAATAGTTATTTACTTCCTTTTTCTTAATAAAATTTCTTTTTTCTCTAGTTGGGCAGTTTTACTTTCTGTTTGTTATGTGGAAATAGGTGGGAAATCTTGAACTATGTTCTCTTGAGCAGAAAAAGTGACTTCCATCTTGGGGTATGAGTCGAAATTGACCTTTTCACCCCAGCATAGAAACATGGGCCTTAGGATAGCTCTCTTTGAGTGTTCAACATCCTTTTCAGGAATCCTGGTGGGAGTAGCAGTTTACAGCTATTTCCCACATGCTTCAGTGTGGGTTACATTCACACTAGTAAAACAGAAATTCCAAGAGCACAGTTTGACTGCTGTTTCTACACTTCTTACTTGAGAGCCTTCTCTCTCAATTCTGTAGGCCAATTTTGGCAAGCATTTGCTGAACCATCTCTTAAATTGATTGAAGTCACCTTGGTCTGTTCTCCTGAAGAGAGATTTTCTGAGAGACAAGGTGAGGGACACTCAACCACAAATGTAATCTGTCTACAACCTGAGCCCTACTTTTACCGATTTATTTATTCTTTGTAGGAGGAGGGTGGGAATAGGAAGACTCTGGCAGCCTGAATGTGATGAAGTGCTGAGAGGCCTGGGAGATCCCTACTGTGGCAATGGCTCTGACTGTGTGCTCAGCGGTGCATGTTGCCTTAGCAGGTTCCCATGCTTTGTATGAGACCTGGGCTTTCTGCAGAAAAGGCCCTGCTGAGAGAACAGCTGAAGTTCGCCTCCAGGATCAGAGAGGAAGCTTGTTTAGGTTAAGGTTTCAAAGCACTGACTTTTATTACATTTTAATGATCAGAGTCATATTTTATTCATGGAACTCAAACTGAGCACCCTGAAGTTAGCAAAACACAAGGTTTCCATTTTACATTCAGGCTAGCCTATGGTAAAGTTTGAAATAGAAGGGAAATGTTGGGATTGGACATTCTTTTTAAAAATAAACATCAAGGATGTGCTGAACACTGATGATAAAATGTATAGGGTAACATACTTATGAAGACTTCGATGGTTTCTGTTGAAGACGTCAGTGTGGTACATCTCATTTGCTAGAGACGTAACCTCTCATAAACTTGTATTTTCAGACCTTCACAACATACTTCTGATAAAAACAGAACTCCCCCTAGAATTTCTCACCAACTGTGACAGTTTTAAAATAGTCTGTATTTTACCCTTTCCTTTTTGAAACAGAGAGAGTGAGAAACATTAGAGAGAGAGAAAGAGAGAAATATTGGATTGTGTTCCATTTCTACGTACAACGTGAAGAAGAGTGAGTGAGGTTCTAATTCATTTTGTAGGAAAGAATGAAGAAGAATTTAATTTTCTCTTTATTCTGCTGCTAGAAAATGATAGGGGTGATTAACTTTTATGTTTCTGAAGCATTTTCACATGAAAGTCATTTTCAAAGAAACAGCAAGTAATCCTGGTAATTTAGAGTGTGTTTGAGGCACTTTTCAAGGGGACCTCTGTATTTCGGGAGAGATTAGGACAATACCCATGGAGGGTGAGATTCAGATGTATAATTGGCATTTGGTTGTGAAAGATTTACCTGTAAATCCACCTTGACCTCTCTGGACAAAAGACAAAGCCATAAGTGTGGCCAATGTTGACTTTTTCCTTTCTTTTTTACTTTGCAGTTGTTCTTAAACATCAAAGGACATCTCTGGAAAGAGACCCACAGGTGAATGGTGATAACAGTTGTTCAACATCAGTTCAGCAGCATCAGTTTTCCATCATCTGCCTCAAATTAGGGTTCAATTCCTGTATATTTAGCATGTTCCCTATAATTACAGAGTGAATAAATGAATAAGTAGACGAGAAGAGCTTGTGAGTAAAATACTTCTTAATAGCAGATACTTCCTAATTCCAAAAGTCACTTTTCCTGGACATTGCAGAGAACTACACTTTTTTATTTCTATTATAGATTTACTTCTATAATTACATTTTGCTTAGGTTAATACTGAAACTCATGTTTTTAAGTGCTTTCACACTAATTATGTGAATTTACAAGCTTAGAGGGAGCTGCAGAGCAAGGAGACATCAAGAGTAAGCTAAAAATGTTCCAGTGATAATTCTTAAGTGGGTAATCCAGTTAATTCCTCTAAATGCCAGCATGTGTTACCTATGTGTTCCACCAGCTCCTGCTCCCTCCCAAATAACTAGACTTGAAAGGAGGAACTACCTCTCATGTATGTCTTGCACATTGTCAATGCTTTGTCTGATAAAAGGGGAGGAGGTTAATTATAAATGTTTTCAAACTATGTTCTGTAGACTCCTTTATTTTTTAAAATATTGAAATTCTGGAGATTCACCTTAGGTGACAATAGGTCCCATTCTTAAGTTTTAGTTTTCTTCTTTGTGAGTTGGAAATAGGTTGCTGTAAGGATTAAAAGAAATAATTCACATAAAGAGATGATTAGTTCTTAGCTTACTACAAACGTACAAGACTACTGGGTGTTTTCATTATTACTCTTGTTCTATGCTCTGTAGAGCTCTATGCTCTACAGGGCTTTCCTGGTGGCTCAGACAGTGAAGAATTCGCCTGAACTGCAGGAGAGCCAGGTTCAATCCCTGGGTCAGGAAGATCCCTCAAGAAGGGAATGGCTTCCCACTTCAGTATTCTTGCCTGAAGAATTCCATGGACAGAGGAGCCTGGTGGGCTCCAGTCCATGGCATCGCAAAGAGTCAGACACGACTGAGTGACTAACACATGACATGCTCTATAGAGTAATTTAGCATGGATTTTGGCTCTTTTATAAAACTGTTAGCAGTTGGATTATCTTTGTCAATACCAAGCACATAGGATAGTCCTTCACAAAATT
This sequence comes from Bos taurus, assembly GCF_002263795.3. NCBI lineage: Eukaryota > Metazoa > Chordata > Mammalia > Artiodactyla > Bovidae > Bos > Bos taurus. The sequence goes on along the minus strand of NC_037329.1, from coordinate 46,816,494 downwards.
TTCACCACTAAAAAACTCTCCCTGCTTTTGTGACATGCTAAATGAACTCCTTTTCTTAAGTAATTAAAAAAATTAATCAAAGATGCTTAACTGTCAGTTGGAGCTTCTGACTGACAAGACATAATCAGTGCTAAAATAAACTGATATAATTCCAGGTGTTTGGTGAGTTAATACTTTCCTTTGGCCTTTAAAAACTATGACTTATATTAGCTCAAAGATCCTCATAATTACCTACTGTACACATAACCATATTTAAAGACCCCAGTTTATCTGCCAGTTTGTATTTCTCTAGGGCAGAATGTTGGACAGAAAAGGGTATAGCAGTAAGTAGTTCAACTGTTTTATTTAAAAGATACAGAACCTGAGTCCAGAGTGGTCATGTGATTTCTAATGTGAGAGACTAGGATCAGATCTTCAAATGCCAGTAAAATTGTTCCTTGGCATCTGGAGGGTATTGGTTCAAGAAGTCTCCACGAGTATCAGAATTCCATTATATAAAATGACATAGCACAATGAATACCAGTTGATTCTTCACATTCATGGATACAGAGCACCAACTGTGCTATACTTTTCCCCATGTACCACATGAATGTCCACATAAAGGGAAACTGAATCATCCTTTGATATCTTAGTGCATTTTTATTTGGAAGGTTGAGAATCAAGGTTATTTGCCCACAATAAAGGTAACAGTCAACAGTGACTGGGCAGTTCCCATGTATAGTCCCAATGCTAATACATATAATGCTTTATATATACAATCTCATTAAACATTTGTAATGATTTCGTAAGGTAAGTACTATCCTTATCTCTGTTTTACAGCTGGGGAATCATGCTCAGTGAGGTTAAGAATTCAGATTGTCAATTGTAAGCCAGGATTCCCAATGAGGCAGCCATGACTCTAGGCTTGTCCAGGGTCTCCTCTTTAACCATTCCACAGAATTGCCTCTACCACCTGATCCTTGTATGAAACAGATGGAAGATAATGTATGGTGTCTATGGTGGCTTACCTCAGGAACTTAGGACAATTATGTAAATAAAGGCAGAGTCATGGATTCCAGCCTGGAAAAATCAAGCAACTTTGGTCTATCCCCTGTTCATAGACAGCATTCTTATCCAAGCTACTTGTCTTGTGAGGGTAGTCATGGCTTAATGGAAGCCCAGTGAAAAGATGGCTCCAGCAGTGAAAACCCTTCATAACCCCTGCACGTTTAACTGACAAATTTAACCATTTAAGAACTGAGAAGGGGGAATAGGGAGACCACAGAAGTACCCAAATAGCCATCGTAAAGCTCTGTCCATGCATCTCTTTATTTAGGAGAATCCATCCAATACTTTACTCTTTCCAGACACATTTCCTTCATGAATTGCTTTTGCCTGTTCTTTGTCTATTTTTCACTCCAGTGGTTTTAAAATTTGTTTGCAAGAACTCTTTACATACTAAGCCTATTAATCCTTGGGCTGTCATAAATGTATAGCTATTTTTCTATCTATTGTTTGCTTTATGACTTTATTATTCTTTACACTTAAAGTTGTTATAGTTTTATGTAATAAAATCAATCCTTTTCTTTATTATTTCTGCTTTGTGTATGATAGAAGATACACTCCTATCCCAAGAAAATATTAGTATTCACAAATATTTCTTCTATGGTTTTCATAGTGTCTCTTTTGTACTTTTAAAACTTTAATTTAATTGGAATTACCTTTGGCATTTGGTAAAATGGACTGACTTCCCTATTCCCAAATTTTTAGTCTTTTAATCCAATCATTTGGTGAATAATCTACCCCTTCTGTTTATTTGAAACATTCTAATTTTTGATAACATATAATTTCATCTGCAATTTCTATGGTATTTCATCAATGCATTTCTTCATCAGCATAATACTATTAATAGTTTCAATTATTGTTGGGAATGTACTTAATTTGTACTTTATTTAAGCAATACTGGACTGGGTTTCTCATATCTCTGTCCTTGGTAAATTATAAGTAGCAATCTCAAGGCTCTTAAAGGGACTGTGAACACAGCAAGAAATGATTATGTTCAGCCTAACTGAAAGGTGGGAGGCAGAAAACATTACAAAGTAGTTTTGAAGACCCAATCAAAGTTATTTGGGATTACTTAATATAAGTCAAAACTCTTTAAAGATCTTAAAAACCTCTGAGACTTCCACTAAATGATTGATATTAATAAAGAACTCAGGTTATAAAAATATTCCAGGAGTTCCCTGGTTGCCTAGTGGTTAGGATTCTGGGCTTTTAGTGCTGCAATCTGGGTTCAATCACTGGTTGGGGAACTAAGATCCCACAAGCAGCACTGTGTGGCCAAAAATAACAACAAAAAAAATTTCAGATATTTACAGATTCAGATCCAGTCTTTGTACTAAATTGGGTCATAGTGAAGAATGGGGAAAACTCAGACACTGCTCTGTCATATGCAATAGATTTTGGCCCCTATTTATAATATATGCAAAATATAGAAGAAGTAAACTGAAATCAAAATTTAAATCAGCTCACAAAATAGTCAAATCAATTACTTGGCAAGTGTGCATTTTCCTCTTCGGAAAACTGCTTGTGGTAACATTCAAATTTTGTAAAGATAACTCTACAGAATGCGTCGTTGTGAAGTCGTGAAGTCGCTCAGTCATGTCCGACTCTTTGCGATCCCATGGACTGTAGTCTACCAGGCTTCTCTGTCCATGGGATTTTCCAGGCAAGAGTACTGGAGTGGGTTGCCACCTAGATAAACCATGTTACTTTAACCTAGGGTACAACTGGGACAACTGGAATTCTGAAAGAAATAACTGAGCTTTGACATGCTCATAACAACTAATTCTGTCTTTTCTAAAAACTCTTCCCTTCTCTCTTCCCATCAGTGCAAGGTCTAAGGATAAGTAGCAACACCTGATAGAGCTTGAGGGGTTCTTACTCACAATTGTGTGCTTTTTCATCGCTCTAAGGAGAAATCTGATAATAGCGCTGAGTGAACAATGGGCTAAAATGTTCATGTGGAAGAGGAAGAGGCCGAGGCCATGGCCGGTTTTATGTGAAAGTCGTTCAGCTGTGTCTGACTCTTTGCGATCCCATGGACCATATAGTCCATGGAATTCTCCAGGCCAGAACACTGGAGTGGGTACCCTTTCCCTCTGCAGGCGTTCTTCCCAACCCAGGGATTGAACCCAGATCTCCCACATTGCAGATGGGTTCTTTACCAGCTGAGCCACAAGGGAAGCCTAAGAATACTGGAGTGGGTAGCATATCCCTTCTCCAGGGGATCTTCCTGACCCAGGAATCGAACTGGGGTCTCCTGCATTGCAGGTGGATTCTTTACCAACTGAGCTGTCAGGGAAGCCCATTTTTATAGTTTTAGGGAACCCGTCTTATAGTTTTATAGCCATAGGGGAGACCAGTTTTACAGTTCTATTTTAAAATAAAAAAAATTGTTCTCATTCCATAAAACATACAGCTCTTACATGAGTAGCTTGATAAGTTTTGACAAATATGTGTACCTGTGTAACCAATGTTTACATCAAGATATAGAACATTTCTTTCACCCTAGAGAATTTCAGTGTCATACCCAGTTAACCCTCTTTCACTAAAGAAGTATTTTTCTTATTTTCTAATGTTATAGGCTAGTTTGGCTTATTTTTATAATTCAGATACATGCAATCACATTATCATATGTGCTTTTTGGGAAGGAAAGGCTGGCTTCTTTCAGCCAAATGTTTTTGATGTGCATCCACGTGGTTACCTGTGTCAATAATTTGTGTGTGTGTGTGTGAGTGTGTGTGTGTTCAGTCATGTCTAACTCTTTGTGTCCCCATGGACTGCAGCCTGCCAGGCTCCTCTGTCCAGTGGATTTCCCAGACAAGAATAGTGGAGTGGGCTGCCATTCCCTCCTCCAGGGAATCTTCCCGACCCAGAGATCTAACCTGCGTCTCTTGCATCCCATGCATTGGCAGGTGGATTCTTTACCACTAGTGCCACCTGGGAAGTCCAATAATTTGCTGTTTATTGCTGAGCAGTAGTTCATTGTATGAATATATCACTGCTGTTTTATCCATTCACATGTTGATACACATTTAGGTTGTTTCTAGCCAAAGGTTATATCAATAAAGTTCCTATGAATATTGTTGTATGTGTTGTTTTTTGGGCTTTTTTGTGGATATGTGTTTTCATTTCTCTTGGGTAAATATCTGAGAGTAGACATTCTGGATTAAAGGGCAGGAGTATGAACTGCCATCATGATTTCCCATAGTGGTTGTAATATCTTAATGTCTAAAAAGGAATGTGTGAGAATTCATGTTTTGCACATCCTTCCCAATATTTGGTACTGTCAAATTTAATTTCACTGTATCTATTCTAACTGGTTTGAAGTAGTATCTCATATGAGTGCTGAGTCACTTCAGTCATATCCAACTCAGTGCAACCCTATGGACTGTAGCCTGCCAGGCTCCTCTGCGTATGGGATTCTCCAGGCAAGAATACTAGAGTGAGTTGCTGTGCCCTCCTTCAGGGGATCTTCCTGACCCAGGGACTGAACCCACGTCTCTTATGTCTCCTGCATTGGCAGGCAGGTTCTTTACCACTAGTGCCACCTTATGAGTGTTATAAATGCTCTTTCTTCTTGAAAATAGTAATTTGTTTTATGTATTTGGCTGTGCTGTGTCCTAGTTGAAGCACTCAGGATCTTTAATCTTTGTTTTGGCCTCCAGAATCTTTTTAGTTGCAGCATGTGGGATGTTCTTTAGTTGTGGCATATGAACTCTCAGTTGCAGCATGTAGCATCTAGTTCCCTGACCAGGGTTGGAACCTGGGCCCCCTGCATTGGGAGCTCAGGGTTTTAGCCACAGGACCACCAGGGAAGTCCCTAAATGTACTTTCTTAATGACTATGATGATCACATTTTTAGGAGTTTATTGCCCATTCAGACTTTTGCCCATTTAAAAAAGTTGACTATCATTTTATTGTTGGTTTATGAGAAATCTTTACATATTCTGGACACATGTCATTTATCAGAAATATTGCAAATATTTTCCTTCATTCTGAGACTTGTTTAAAAATTTTTTAATGGTCATTTTAGGAACAGAACTTGAAAATTCTGATGATGTTTAAATTCTTAATCCCTCCCATAGTTGATGCTTCTTTTATGCATCTGGTCTAAGAACACTTTGTCTATTTCAAAGTGTTTGTTTCTTCTAAAGGTTTTCAGTTTTGATTAGATGTATGATCCATCTCACATTAATGTATATGTATGGTATGAGTTAGGGATCCAGGTTTACTTTTTTCCATATAAATATCTACTTCCAAATATTGAAAATATTTTACTTTTATTATTGAATTATCTTGATGCCTGTGTAAAAATTGATTGCTAACATGTTGGACTATTTCTGGATCTTTCTCTAGAACTCCAGACTCAGATATCTAAATGCCTTACTTGACAGTGCTACTTAGATATCTAATAGACATCTCAGGTCTCCTGCATTGCAGGCAGGTTCTTTACCAGCTGAGCTACAGGGGAAGCCCATCTCAAGTTCAATGTATCCCCAAACTAAATTCCTTCTTTCCCTTCAAACCTGTTCTACATGTGGCCTTCGCTGTCTCACTTTGTCATAATTCCCTTCTTTAATCATTCAGGCTAAAGAGCTTGGCGTTATGGTAGACACTCTCTCCTGCACCTTATATTTGCAAAGTGTACAAGTTTACTTTCCACGTCTGTAGCCTCCATCATGACAGTACTGATCTCTGCTTCCACCCTTGCCCCCAAGTATCTACTTTCAAACTGTTGGAGTTTCAATAACTTTTGACTTATGAATACTTAAATTACTCTGCTGAAAACACTCCAAGGACTCTCCCTTTGCACAGAAGAAAAGCTGCTGCTAAGTCGCTTCAGTCGTGTCTGACTCTGTGCAACCCCATAGACGGCAGCCCACCAGGCTCCCCCGTCCCTGGGATTCTCCAGGCAAGAACACTGGAGTGGGTTGCCATTTCCTTCTCCAATGCATGAAAGTGAAAAGTGAAAGTGAAGTCGCTCAGTCGTGTCCGACTCTAGTGACCCCATGGACTGCAGCCTACCAGGCTCCTCAAGGACGTGAAAATGATTTCCATATCCTCCAAACCCTTTCTGGCCCCATCTTCTACCTATTCCTATTCCTCTTACTCATCAATAGCCTCCCCTGCCCCATGGCTTGACAGCCGGTGGCTCTCACCTCAGGGTCTTAGCAGTTGCTGTTTCCTCTGCTTGGAATGCTCTTTCCCCATATTTCTTCATGGTTTTGATCAAATGGCACCTTACCAGTGAGGTCTCACCTGATTATTTATTTAAAATTGTATTCCTCCCCAGCAGTTATCACCTTTTACTATCTTAGAAAAAAACATATTTCACTTGTTTATGGAACAGGAATATTTGTCTGTGTCCTGCTGTTTATTCAGCATCCTGGAACACAGTAGACACCCAGTGGATATGTGTTAAACAGGCAAATTAATTCCTTCCCACTAGGGGCTGCAAGGTGTTTTGGGGCATGGAAATAAAGACTCAGACTGAAACAAATTTGCTATTAATTTTGAGACTCTTAAGTCTTTGTCAGAGTCCCCTTTAGGACTAATTTCTAAAAACTAAAATAGTAACTGAAAATTCAAGGATTAAAAGTACAGCATTCTTCCCACTGAGTCCCCTGTGCTCTGTTCCTAGTAGAGAACTTGTCTCAGTTTAAAGAAGTAAGACAGAAATGTACTGAACACATTTCAGAAATACAGTCAACTAAAACAACAGAAAATTTAAGGTTTAATACAGATTTAGGCTTCAGTTATTTTCAAAATTTGAGAGTCCCCAGGACAGCAAGGATATCAAACCAGTCAATTCTAAAGGAAATCAACCCTGAATATACATTGGAAGGACTGGTGCTGAAGCTGAAGCTCTATACTTTGGCCACCTGATGCGAAGACCTGATCGCTGGAAAAGACCCTGATGCTGGGAAAGATTGAAGGCAGGAGGAGAAGGGGGCAACAGAGGATGAGATGGTTGAATGGCATCACCAACTCAATGGACATGAGTTTGAGGAAACTCCAGGAGATAGCGAAGGACAGGGAAGCCTGGCTTGCTGCAGTTCATGAGGTTGCAAAGAGTGGACACAGCTTAGTGACCAAACAACAACAAAATTTGCAAAATGTGTCATTTCCAAACAATGCCGGTAAACAAGGAGTTATTATATGCATTATCAGTATGGTTATATAGCCCATTATATAGCTGTTGAATGCCAGGCAATATGCTTAGGACTTTGCATGTATTATTTAAGTTAATCCTCACACCAATACTATAAGACTACAGTACTGTAAGTACATATACATTTTAGACTTGAGGAGCTTGAAACTTACAGAAGTTAATCTGACAGCTGCTTGTATACTTCTTTAAGAGCATCACATTGAAAAATGAACTCTGAATTCCCAATGCCCATTCCCCAGGCAAAGGGTTCTTCAAAACTCCTGTCCCATTAGAATGTGGCCACGCCTAGACTTGCAAATGCAAGAAGGCAAAATGGTTGTCTGAGTAGGCCTTACAAATAGCTGAGAAAAGAAGCAAAGTGAAAGACAAAGGAGAAAAGGAAAGATATACCCATCTGAATGCAGAGTTCCAAAGAAGAGCAAGAAGAGATAAGAAAGTCTTCCTAAGTGAACAATGCAAAGAAATAGAGGAAAACAACAGAATGGGAAAGACTAGAGATCTCTTCAAGAAAATTAGAGATACCATTATTTCAGGCAAAATGGGCACAATAAAGGACAGAAATTGTATGGACCTAACAGAAGCAGAAGATACTAAGAAGAGATGGCAGAAATACACAGAAGAACTACACAAAAAAGATCTTAATGACCCAGATAACCACGATGGTATGATCACTCACCTATTTTGGAATGCAAAGTCAAGTGGGCCTTAAGAAGTATCACTATGAACAAAGCTAGTGGAGGTGATGGAATTCCAGCTAAGCTATTTCAAATCCTAAAAGATGATGCTGTACTAAATATGTCAGCAAATTTGGAAAACTCAGCAGTGGCCACAGGACTGGAAAAGGTCAGTTTTCATTCCAATCCCAAAGAAGGGCAATCCTAAAGACTGGTTAAATCTACTGTTAGGTATTTATTATTTTCTGCCTAACTTCTGACCCCAACTCCCCCACTACCAGAGAGAATGGTGTATAAAAATATGAATAGCAACTTCAGGGTTACCTTGCTACTATCCAACTACTCCAAAAGGAAAATACCCTGGGCACTCTGAAGCCCACAGGCAGATTAATTTTTGTCCACTGATCTCCAAACTGGCATACAGTTGGAAAAGATGCATGTGTTTCAAAAAAGAAAAAAACTTCCAAGATATATTTCTAGTCCAGCTTTAGGACTTATCATAAAGAGCCCTCCCCATACCTCTGATGACACATACAAATAAGCAAAGAGATAAGTTGTACTTAAGCTTACAATGAATTCCAGGATTTACAAGAAAGATCCTGGGCTTTGTGAGGTTGAACAAATGTGCCCTCTGTGAAAGGAGAGATTAATCTGAGGTTCAGGTCCTCTTGGAAGCTGCTGAACCACCCCTGGGAGTTTCAATGTCATGATGTTCTAGTTGGTTCCCTGATATTATCTTTTTCTGATCTTTGCAGCCTTCAGTCACTTTGCCCACAACTACGGCTCAGCCTGTCTTTAGAATCAAATCTGCTTTTTCATGAAACCTCTCCAGTTGGTTCACTGACTTTCGATGATCTCCAATTTCTTCCCAATGTCCCAGAAATGTGCTCATACTTTGTTTTCCCAACACTCAGTTTCTCCCTGACCCTTATGCCAGTAACTATAGCACTGGGGCTTACCCTTTTCCATAAGTTTCTTCCTTTCTTTCCTTTCCTCAACCCTCCTAGGTTAGTTGCTGAAACGGAGTTCCTGTGGCAGCACAGTTTCCATGACTTTTCCTGGGTCTTCTTCAGGTTACCTCGTGTTTGGCCCTTCGTTTCTGGTTGTTCACTAGGAAGTCTTTCAATAACACATTGTTATGAAACATGAATAGGATGCAGAGAAGGCATTCCAGATCAAGGGAGCTACATGGTGCAAAGATAAGACTTAGGCTTTGCAGCACAGGTTGGAGCTCACATGGAGCCCAATGAAATAACTGACATGATAGGAATATGGGTTTGTACTGGAGAATAGTGAGGACTTTGTTGGGGACACGGCTTGATTTCAGAGAGCCTCAGTGATTGGACTGAGGAATTTCATATTTGATGAAATAGGTAGAACCACAGGAAATGATTGTACATGGGGGTAAAAGGCTGAAAGACAAGCTTTAAAAAGATTAGTTTGGCTATTATGATATGTCAGATGAATTTGAGGCAGAGAGACTGTATTTAGGAAGGTTTTAGAGCAACAAAAGAATGAAAAGCCACAGACTTTTGGATAGCCACTTACTTTCGATAGCAAGGGGCAAAACCAAGGAATTCTTTGGAGGAAGAACAAACAAGAGATGGTGACAGACAGCATTTCTTTTCACAAAGCTAAATAGCTGGGAGAAGATGGAGACATGAGGTTGAAAACCCAGATGTTCTCAAATACATATTCAACTCTTAAAGTCAGATAAGCCATACATCCACATTTTAAAAATGTTCTTTGTTTTCTGATAGTTGATGGTTAGTTTGTAGAGGGTTTCCCAGATGGTGCAGTGGTAAAGAATCTGCCTGCCAATATAGGAGATGCAACAGACACAGATTCAATCCGTGGGTCAGGAAGATCTCCTGGAGTAGGAAATGACAACCCATTCCAGTATTCTTGCCTGGAAAATTCCATGGATGGAAGAGCCTGGTGGGCTATAATCCATGGGGGTTGTGAAGAGTCTGACATGAGTGAGTACACACACACATTTTGTAAACACAAACATGCCATGCATACTCAGGGTCAACAACATTCAGGAAAAAGTTCATAAATTTTGACTACACTGGAGAGCTTAGTCAGTGTGATACTAAATCGTAAAGATAGTTTGGATAGAGGCCTAAGTAAACTTCAGGAATTAAAGATTGAAAATGATTTTATAACATATTTCTTTCATGGATACTCCTGGAATGACCTGCTTGCCTCCAATCACCTGGGAATAACATAGAGTGGGCCATTAACCAAAAAATGTGAATTTTATTCTTTTGGCCTGGAGAGAGAGTGGGTTGGCAGGTCTTATTTTGTTTCTTGGAAGAGTAGAATTTGTTTAGAGACAGAATGATGTTCTATATTGTAGACAAAACAGATACTTTGAATGCCAGACCAACTCGGGCACTAATTTCATCTCTGCTATTTAGCAGCTATGTAATCTGGGCAAAGACACTTTATCAGTGAGGTGGTTGATTTCTTATTTGCAAAATAAGGGTAATGGTACATAATTCATGAGGCTGTTTGCAACACTTCAATGAGGTAACATGGTATTAATGACTGCTGTATGGAAGGTACTCACTCCCTTCCTCGCAAAACTTTCAGAAAGGTTCGTTTGCATAGCTAAGCCCTAGACAGGTTCAGTTTGATTCCTGGGTCAGAAATGGCAATTCACTCCCATATTCTTGTTTGGGAAATCCCATGGACAGAGGAGGCTGGTGGGCTACAGTCTATGGGATTGCAGAGAGTTGAACATGACTGAGCACTCATGCAGCACAGCAGCAGACAGGTTATCTTGATTAAACCTTAGGGAACTAGTGCAGAGTTTATTGAGGATTGGAACAAATGTACGTGTAACCAATGCTGCTACTGCTAAGTCGCTTCAGTCGTGTCCGACTCTGTGCAACCCCATAGACGCCAGCCCACCAGGCTCCGTCGTCCCTGGGATTCTCCAGGCAAGAACACCAGAGTGGGTTGCCATTTCCTTCTCCAATGCATGAAAGTGAAAAGTGAAAGTAAAGTCGCTCAGTCATGTCTGACTCCTAGCGACCACATGGACTGTAGTCCACCAGGCTCCTCCATCCATGGGAGTTTCCAGCCAAGAGTACTGGAGTGGGGTGCCAGGGCCTTCTCCGGTAACCAATGCTACTTCTTATCAAACTGCTTTAGGGTATTGCCCCTAGTAGACAAGTAAGAACAGAGACAGAGGTGGTGCTTCAAAAAAAAAAAAAGTGAGAAACTAAGCAAGGAAATCAACCCAAGGCATCAATTATAAATCCATCCCAAGTTGGAGCAGATTTATTTCCATTTTTGAAGGAAAGTGATTGTATCAGTTAATAGATGGAAGGGTCGACAATACAAAGGTGAAGAAAGGACCAAATCATGGTAATGGGACAATAAATCCAGTGCTTCTGAGGAAGCCAAAAATGAAAATATAAAAATCAACAAAAGAAATACGTCTGACTTTGTTTTTGGAAGCAGATGTTTTTGTGGCTAGATGGCAAATCCTCATTCACAATGCGAATGATTGTGTCTTAGGCTGCACAGGAAACGCTGATTTAGTATTTGGGAGATTTTTATTAAGAAATTAAATCTCAGTTTGGTGGAAAACAAGGATGAGTGATTAATAATCAAACTGAAGGATGAAAGGATAACAAAGGGACAAAGCAAGTTTGAATAAAGGAAGAAAAATGAGACAGAAACTTATTAAGGAAACCAGGCTACATTATGTCTTTCAAGTCCACATAGTACCTCCAAACAAGAATAGCCATTACTGAGGTAATGGGCTAGGATTTAGAAAACCAATAGGTTTTTTTCTGTGTATATTCTGGGCATAGATGTCCCAACAGAAAAATATAGAATTACTCATTGGTAAAACTGGAGTTTTACCTTAAAACGGGGACAAATAAAATCCAAATAACTCATATATATCATTTAATTTGTTCATGAATCCAGCCTGAAAGAAGGAGACAAACAAAAGGAGCAAAGGAAGGCGATTTAAGAGGGAACGATTCTTTGAAGACATTTTAGACTGAGATGAGAATCTCTGACTTCATATAGGTCAAGGGAGGGAGCCCATATCAGCTTTTGAGAAGATAAATGAGGGCCATGGAATGGAAGAGAATGATTTCTGAAGACAGTTGTATGGAAAACTTTCCAATTATGTGCTCCTTGAGAGAGGACATCATGTCTCTTCAGTATGCATGAGGAATGTATTTGGCGTTCCCCTTCGGTGCTTTTATCCTAACTCCAGAAATGGAAACCTGAAAGGAGATGATATGAATTCAAAGAAATTCCACTTCTCTATTATTTGAACAATGCTTTTTACAACACCAACTAAAAAATTAAGCCAACTCTTAGGAACTCAACTCTTTGATTTTCCAGATCCTTGCCCCATGCTATCGGTATGTTTTTCTTTCTACTTTTTACCCACTTGACATTGAAAATTGAGTTGGAGGACCATTACATAGACAAATATCTGTGGATTTGTCCACCAATACAGTGTCCTATCTGTGATAAGTTTTATTATTTAGAATTTAAATGTGTAATTAGTGGGGGAAAAGACCTAGAAAAATAACTAAGAAGTTAATCATAAATTAACTTAGTGCAGTGCATATTGAATGAATGGCTGTCAATATCTCCCTTAGCAAACATGAGAAACACACTGAGCCAAAGGCACACTCACCAACCTCCAGGACCTTCATACTCTCATCTCAACCCCCACCAAGCCTCCTTCTGATGTTGGGTGGGCTGACGCACAGGCAAGAAGTAGTGAGGAGCCAGGGGTAAGCCCCTTTCAGGGAATGGAGAATTGACGTTAGCAATCAGACTCAATTTCTAGCTCTCACTAAGTTTATGGATATTAACTGAATTTGAGAGCAAACCCTCCAAGGAACTTAGCTGAAATCATCTCATAAATCTTTTAAGATAAGTTAGGATGCCAGGTCTGAAGAGGCTTCATGATGAATGATAAAACAGAGGCGCCTGTGTGGCATGCCCCTGAGGAAAGCAAGTGAGCAATGTGGAATGAGAACCAAACTCTATATGCACTTAAAGGGCAAAAGACAACCACCCCACAAACTCCTGCAGTTGTTGTTTTAATGGCTTATTTATGGTGCTACAGAGCCAGACGTGTTTACTCTGCCCCGCAGTTAGTTATCATTATACTCAAAGATTCAGCTAATGAATTCTTCCCAGTGAAGAAAAAAAAAAAACCTCCTTGTTATAATGGGGTAGTAGTTTGGCCTGTCATCAGGTTAATGAAGCCAATCATTATTTTCGGGGACTGCTAAAATTATCTAGGAATCCCCTGTCCCCGGGCAGATAGACCCGAAGTTTTCAGCTGACCTTCACTGCTTCTGCCATTACGGCAGTAAATCTCCCTGGAAGGCAGACAGCACTTGGGTGATTTTAGAGAGGGCAAAGGAGCAGAATTATAGGTTGTCTGGGAAGGGTTGAAAGATTAGTCCTCTAGAGGGAAAAACTGAAATGAATCATCTTGAAGGGCAACTACCACTTAGGGTCAAAGTTTAAATGTCTGTAACCAGTGTTTTAGTTTGACTTGCTGCTGGGATAATTAATGCTCTCAGTTCTTGGAATAATTGAAAACAAAGCATTACATTTAGACTTTTAGAATAGACGAATTCATTTCAGAAAACAAAAAGGATGTTCATAAAAAAAAAAAAAAAACACCTGCCTATCAGTTGCTGAGCACATGAACACATGAAGACAAATACTGATGACTTACTTTTCTGAAATGAGTAATTCACCCCCTTTTTTTTAAACCATAAAAGGATACGATGGATTTCTTTAGAACAAGAATGGTGGAATAATATTAGGGTAGAGCCTCAAGTTCTTTTTCTTTAAGTGCTTCTTTTGTGCATATAACTTAATTTGTAGACATGGTAAAGCTTTGGTTTCAAGAGCCACAGAAGATCTTGGAAAGAATCAGTCTGTTGATCCTGCTGTCTACAGAGGTGGTTGCAGACCCCGAGCCCGAGGCAACATATCTCAAATGTTTGTCGTGTGTTGTCTCCTGCACACATGGCTTAACCAACAAGGTAGTGCCTTAAAGTAGCCTTTCTCCTCAGCAGCAAATAGCATGTTTAATAATCTAGTTAGATTTTAAATATTTCCAGTTTTTAAGAAATTAATACAGTGCCAGATAACTGGAGAGCAACAATATAAAACATTTTGTTGCACCAGAAAAAAAGCCTCAAATCCCAGTCTTTTGTATTATAGTCTGATTGAGTTAATTTGTCCTGACTTATACCAGGAAATAGATTTAACGTTAATGTTTGAGAATCTTTACAAATTCAAGTCTTCCAGATATTCCTAATTCTCTAAATATCTGTAGTCAATCTGATAATGTATAAAGTGTGAAGTAGGATTTCTCTCGTGGTTCAGCGGTTAAGAATCTGCCTGCCAATGCAGGGGACACGTGTTCAATCCCTGCTCCGGGAAGATCCCACATGCCATGTAGCGACTAAGCTCGTGCGTCACACCTACTGAAGCCTGTGTGCCCTAGAGCCTGTGCGCTGCAAGAGAAACCACCGCAATGAGAAGCCCGTGCACCACAACTAAGAGCAGCCCCTGCTTACCACAACTAGAGAAAGCCCACGTGCAGCAACAAAGACCCAGTGCAACCAAAAGTAAATAAATAAATTTCAAAAGTTTTTAAAAAGTGTGAAGTAGGAGTCTATGACAAAAGAAGGCATTGGTAAATCACAGAGACTTGCAAACATTATTTTCAGGTGTTGTCTGAGAATAAGGTTAACTGAACTGAGCGTCTTTGTGGGTGACTGACTAATTCCAGATGCCTCTGCTGACATGTGCCACTGCACCTGGGGCAGTTGGCTGTCTCAGTGCTCTGATTTGGGGCAAGTAATTCTTGAACTCTGCCTTGGTTTCCACCATTGTCCACCTACTCAGAAAAGTTATGCCTTTCAAATGCCCTATGGGAAAATGCAGTGAAAATGCAATCTTTCATTTTTAGGGCTGCTATTTCTCCTCCTAAGCCTTTTCCTAAGGAAAAGACCTTGATGCTGGGAAAGACTGAAGGCAGGAGGAGAGGGGATGACAGAGGATGAGATGATTGGATGGTATCACTGACTTAATACACATGATTTTGAGCAAGCTCTGGGAGGTGGTAAAGGACAGGGAAGTCTGGCATGCTGTAGTCCACAGGGTCGCAAAGAGTCGGACATGACTGAGCAACTGAAGAGCAACAAGCCAGATTACACGAGGAAGTGTGTGGCTTTGGTCATGGTCAAACTAGCTGCCACTAACTATGTCAACTTTGGCTTCTAATGAGATCCGTTTGGATACTGAGAGGGAGCCTGGATGTCTGGTCTGTTGCTATCAAGACCTGGCAGGTGGAACCAGAAACAATTATGCAGGTAAAACTAATCTCTCCCTTGCCCCTGCAAAAAGAAAAAAAAAAAAAAAAACCCAAACCCAACAAACAAAAACACCCTCATTTCTGCCAGCTAACTCATCAGGTATCTTGAAAGGAAATATTACAAAAAAATTTTCTCTATTATTGCTATGTCACCTCTGCTTTACTTATTTTTTACATGTTTCATGGAAGTCAGTCCTTGCATCTCCATCTTCAAGGACTGGTAGCCAAAGTAGAGTTTTATGGAGGCCACAGAACAGAGCTGTCTATTTTCTTGTGTGAAGATCCATCTCTGGGGAAAAACTTGGCCCTCACAGTGACCCAAACCAGCTTTAATGATATAGCCAGACAATGACAATGATCTCAGTCCATCCACAGGCTTAAATCATTGCTTGGATGTGTTCAACTGGCAGTAGTAAAGTTTTTTCAACTAGGGTTTCACGTGTATTTCTGGTTCCATCCCTAATCCTTGTTCATCTTGTTATTATAATAACCTTGCCAAGAGCATTGTACCTTCTGCGAATCTAACAGTTAGATCTCCAGATCTGATTGACTAGATCAGCTCGCAGGTTATGTTTGTTTGCAGCTTGCAGAGTTCAGCTCTCTACACTCATTAGAGCTAATTGTACCTGGGCACCTTCTGTGTGTGGCACTTGAAGCTCCATGCCAGGGCTGGCACGGTATGTGCATCCTTTGATAACATGACTGTTGAGGATTAAGAAGTAATTAAAATGACAGTCCATGACAATCAGTATATCAACAACACTGAAGGAAGCGTGCTGTCTTAAAGGCTTAGAACTGTGTGCCAAGCACCTGATGCTTAGAGATCTTCTGGAATGGACAAACCCTCTCCCTTCTCAGAGCGGCGGGTAATGTCATTTGGCTGCAAGTCGGTCTTTAATTATGGTGAGACTGCTCAATGCACCCCAGTGGCCTTACTGCTTACTCTTCCCCATTAATTCTGAAGTTGTAACCCAAGTCCAGAGCTGTTTTGGTGTGACCCTGAGGTTACTTGAGTTTTCCATTTGTGTTTAAGTAAATAACTGTGATCAGTAATTTCCCTCTGGAACTCTTAAAGTATGGCAATTACATGAAACCTGCTTGGCTCTGTCACACACTCCCAGAGTTAGAAATAAGTGCATGAGGCATTTGGAATGGTAATTTCCAAGATATGCTTGAGCCCCTCAGTAGTTGTGTGTTCCCTCTTTGCCTCATCAATATTCCCATTGTCGTTTTTAATTGCACAAACTCAAGGAGATAAGGTAAATTGAGAGTATATTATTTTAAGCCACAGAAAAGAGATGATTTCTATTCTCTACCACTAAGCTAAAACCATAGATTTGCTCCAAGTATAAAAGCTAACGCTTGGGGCTATATTTTCTTGTTTGACTATCTTTTTTTTTTGGCTGAAAAAGTATATTGATATTTCTAAAGTAAACTATACTGTAGTTGGCTAGGAGACAGGCTGAGTTGGGAAAATGAATTAAATAAAGTACATGTCTGAGTACCCATTTAGAAGAGTATTCACATTCTCAATAGCTCTTAAAGAAAGGCAATACATAATCAATAATGATGTACTGCTGGTTTTTCTAAAAACCAAACCCTCTGTGTAGCCAATGTGTAGCTCTCTGAGAAATCAATGGACATTAATTTTACAGAACCACAAGTCAAATTTATAAGTGGAGAGAAATAAAAATCTTAACACATCAAGTTCATAAAAATTAGGTAAGTATTTAATTATGCAGCCTATTTTGCTGCCTTGTAGAAATTCTAGAATACAAATAGTACTATAGAGTTTTATGATGACTAAACCATAAGCGGATGTTATAAAGTCCAATAATTTAAGAAATGACAGAGCATGATAAAGTGGATAAAATAGGCAATAAAGTTGAAAGGCTCCAAATCTTCTAAAAATAAAACTCTGTCAAATTTCACCATGTAACTTCATAACTATCAGACACTGAGCAAGTCCCTTCATATCCCTGAGCTTCAGTTCCTTCATTTGTGAAACTGAAATTTTACTCAGGTCACAGGGTTACTGTGGAGACAAGTGAAATATTTATGACATTGTATTTAAAAACCATAATGCACAGTGCAAATACTATTCTAACAATATTTTTCATCACATGGCAAACGTTCTTTAAGGACTGTAACCTTTGCTATTACTATGAAGAGCTCACTAGAGTGCTGGCCATGGTTACATTTAAAATTTTTTTCATAGATATTTCCGCCTATAATTTGGATCAACGGTCTATTATGGGATATTAGTGACTAGTTCAGTTTAGTTCAGTCACTCAGTCATGTCTGACTCTTTGCGACCCCATGAACTGCAGCACACCAGGCTTCCCTGTCCGTCATCAACTCCCGGAGCATACTCAAACTCATGTCCATAGAGTCGGTGATGCCATCCAACCATCTCATCCTCTGTTGTTCCCTTCTTCTCCTGCCTTCAATCTTTCCCAGCATCAGGGTCTTTCCCAATGAGTCAGTTCTTCGCATCAGGTGGCCAAAGTATTGAAGTTTCAGCTTCACATCAGTCCTTCCAATGAATATTCAGGACTGATTTCCTTTACTTAGCTTCTTATAGATGTGGATAATAAGAGTTAAATCAAGAAGCTTTCCTACACATATTCTTCCTGAAAATGAATCAAAATGGAAAACTATTAAAATAGCCAATGTGGCTAGAACTCAGTGAGGCACAATAGAAAGACCAGTGCACAGTGTAGGTAGTAAAGAGGATAAAGATGCCTTTCTTGTTCTGATATCTTCTAAATCCCTTCTAATTCCCAGTTGTCTGTGAAGCTTGATGAAGACAAGGATCATGGTTATGAAGTGATCTTTAGAAAAAATTTATTAGAGAGTATGAAGGGGGAAAAGCTGGCCAAGATGGGGTTCCTATAAAGTTGAACCCTAACCTCATGACTATTCCCTTCGGTGAAGGGGTTAGTGAGACATGAGAGGGGGCACCTGTTAGCCCTTAGTGGGTAACACTGCCAGCAGCCAGGGTGGTGGGCACCAGCCAGCCAGCAAAGGGCTCCCAGGTGGGGCACCAAACAGCATCTACCACAACTGCTGCACACTTATTTTACAAAAAGCTATTCTTGGGACCTATCTGGTGGTCAAGTGGTTAAGACTTCATGCTTCTACTGCTAAAAGCATGGGTTTAATCCCTGGTTGGGGAACTAAGATCCTGCATGCCACCCAACATGACCAAGAAAAACAAACAAACAAACAAACAAGACCTATGCTCTGACAGAAAGTCAGATACATGTGTATTACAAATTCTCCTGAAAGTCACTTTCTGCTTTTTGTACCACTCGGTCAAATCACTTTGGACTTTGCCTTAGAACCCGGTAAGTAGGCTTATCTTCCTCACGTACATCTAGCCCATGGCCGTTTCACTAACAATACCATCTTGGTTTACAGAGTCTTCACTGAAAGGAAAATGTGAAGTTGATTTAAGTGGCTTTGACAACTAAGATATTGCTTCTTCTTTTTCATGTTACCTTCCCACTATCCATTTTCCGTAAGTATCTGATTTACTCTCTGATCGACTGTCTAGGGCCAGCAGGGTGAAAAAGGTGTCATTAAAACTAGGCATTAGGCATTTAATTATGTAAATGTCAAACCCAAAATATGTAACTAATAGTGAAGCAAAACTCAGACTGCCTTTCTCAAAGAGCCCCTCCCTTCATAAAAAATTTCCAGAAATATGGGTTTCTAAAGCTAAATAACTTTCCTTTGAGACATGCCACACAGTTGATCTTGCTCTGAGAACTTTGTCACCAACATTCTGTAATTAATTAGTTCCTTGTTTCCTGTTTATTGTCTGCCCTCCGCCGGACTGTAAGTACTGCAGGGGTAGGTGTCTCTACTGTTCACCATTGTATCACCAGCACCCAGCCCAATGTCTGGTTCCTCATAGTGTTGAACAATTATTTACTGGAAAAAAAAAATTACTATGTTTAGCCTCTTGCAGCTTTGAAAATTCTTGAAGTAGTGAAACCTGTTTAAATGGGTTAATTCAGTGTTTGTTAAATTAAGTTATACACAGACCTACTCTTCTCCCCCATTTTGGGAAATAGTACCTTAGAGCAAGAAAAGACAATTCAATAGAGGTTGGAATTTGGCCTTGCCTTTGGTCTAGATGGTGACTGTGATGGCATTCACCTTTTGCCCCTTCCCCAAATCCATTCTCCACCTTCTTCTACCCTGACCTTGTGCTGTGCTAAGTTGCTTCAGTTGTGTCCAACCCTATGGACTGTAGTTGGTTGTGTCGCAACCCTATGGACTGTAGTCCACCAGGGTCCTCTATTCATGGGATTCTCCAGGGAAGGATACTGGAGTGGGTTGCTATGCTCTCTTCCAGGGGATCTTCCTGACTCAGGGACCAAACTTGTGTCTCATACATCTCCTGCATTGAAAGGTGGGTTCTTTACCACTAGCACCACCTGGGACCTTACAGCCTCCATAATCTGGGCTTTATCGACCTCTGGCTTCTTGTTGTATTTGGCCAATGTGAGGCAATGCAAGAGGTCAAAGGGCAGGATTAGAGAAGTATTTCTTTCCTTCTCGCTGTGCTTGGTACTGCAGTCTGTTCATGGATACAACCTTCCATGATAATTGCTCCTCCGCAGTGAATCCCCTTCCATTCTTTAACCTCATCCAGGCTCCAGTGACACTTACCCTTCCTTCTCAAGGGTCAGCTCTCAGGGCGGTAATGACTTCCCCTGGTGCCATCTATCTTAGGGATCCTCAAGTTTGCCTATGCATGTGGGCTAAGTCAATTCAGTTGTGTCTGACTCTTTGCGATCCCATAGATGGTAGCCCAACAGACCCCTCTGTCCATGGGACTCTCCAGGCAAGAATACTGGAGTGGGTTGCTGTGCCCTCCTCCAAGGATATTCCCGACCCAGGGATCAAACCCGAGTCTCTTATGTCTCCTACACTGGCAGGCAGATTCTTTACCACTAGTGCCACCATTTCACATGCCTACAGGCTTCCTTAGCCACACTCAAACTTCCCTAAATCATCTCCAGAATCCCCCCCAAAAGCCTTCTGTTTCCTGGAGGCCCCTGAATACACACAGATGGCCTCTTCAGTCTGGAATGGCCTGTGAAGGGGAAATTGAACACCTTCCTGGCAGAGTTAGAGCTTCACCTTGTGGTTTCGATATTCTGACTCAAGTTTTATGAATTCCCAGAATTTCATCCATACCTGTACAAGTTAGCACAAAAATAAATCCCAGAACCAAAGTAAAGTATTCTTATAAGTTATTCATCTTTTCAGTTCACAGTTGGAAGGTGAACTATGTACTAGATGGTTTTAATCTATTCCTCACACAGATTCTGAGCTTCAAAGAAAATAAGAGCTTATTCCTTGGGGCCATCACTCCTCATTTTTCATATAGTTCAGGACACTGTGGGCACTCACTGCATGTTAATGTAACTCATGTTTTTCTTTATATGATGGCCACAGCTGCTGAGAGTAGACAAAGTGGTGGCATTATCCATTGGATTCAGACTAGAGGATAACATCTGACAGAACTGTGGACCGAGGGGTAAAGAAGGTACCGTGAAGAGAAGGTATCAAATCCCCAGGTGTCATGTTTAGCACCTTTTTATGTTATATAAAGATGGGGCTAACATACTTACTTTCTATCATAACAGACTTGGCAATAATTAGGATCTATTCAATAGTGGTAGAATAATAGGAATGCCCTTTGGGTCTATGAGCATATGCTCTGGAGGTAAGGGTGACTGTACCATTGCATGAACTGTTGGTTTTCTTTTTTTTTTTAATTTTATTTTTAAACTTTACAATATTGTATTGGTTTTGCCAAGTATCAAAATGAATCCGTGACAGGTATACATGTGTTCCCCATCCTGAACCCTCCTCCCTCCTCCCTCCCCATACCATCTCTCTGGGTCATCCCAGTGCACCAGCCCCAAGCATCCAGTATCGTGCATCGAACCTCGACTGGCGACTCGTTCCATATATGATATTATACGTATTTCAATGCCATTCTCCCAAATCATCTCACCCTCTCCCTCTCCCACAGAGTCCAAAAGACTGTTCTATACATCAGTGTCTCTTTTGCTGTCTCTTATACACGGTTATTGTTACCATCTTTCTAAATTCCATATATATGCGTTAGTATACTGTATTGGTGTTTTTCTTTCTGGCTTACTTCACTCTGTATAATAGGCTCCAGTTTCATCCACCTCATTGGAACTGATTCAAATGTATTCTTTTTAATGGCTGAGTAATACTCCATTGTGTATATGTACCACAGCTTTCTTATCCATTCATCTGTTGATGGACATCTAGGTTGCTTCCATGTCCTGGCTATTATAAACAGTGCTGCGATGAACATTGGGGTACATGTGTCTCTTTCAATTCTGGTTTCCTCAGTGTGTATGCCCAGCATGGGATTGCTGGGTCATAAGGCAGTTGTTGTTGATCAGTCACTCAGTCGTGGCCGACTCTTTGTGACCCCATGGACTACAGTGTGCCAGGCTTCCCTGTCCTTCACTATCTCCCAGAGTCTGCTCAAACTGATGTCCATTGAGTCAGTGATGCCATCCAACCATCTCATCCTCTGTCACCCAGTACTCCTCTTGTCCTCAACCTTTCCCAGTGTAAGGGTCTTTTTCAATGAGTTGGCTCTTCGTGTCAGGTGGCCAAAGAATTGGAGCTTCAGCATCAGTCCTTCCAATGAATATTCAGGACTGATTTTCTTTAGGACTGACTGGTTTGATCTCCTTGCATTCCAAGGGACTCTGAAGAGTCTTCTTCAATGCCACAGTTCAAAACCATCAGTTCTTCAGTGCTCAGCCTTCTTTATGGTCCAACTCTCACACCCATACATGACTACTGGAAAAACCAGAGCTTTTGACTATATGAACCTTTGTCATCAAAGTGATGTCTCTGCTTTCTAATATGCTGTTTAGGTTTGTCGTAGCTTTTCTTCCAAGGAGCAAGTATCTTTTAATTTCATAGCTACAGTCACCATCTGCAGTGATTTTGGGGCCCAAGAAAATAAAATATGTCACTGTTTCCACTTTTCCCCCATCTATTTGCCATGAAGGGATGGGACTGGATGCCAAGATCTTCATTTTTTGAATGTTGAGTTTTAAGCCAGCTTTTTCACTCTCCTCTTTCACCTTCATTAAGAGGCTCTTTAGTTTCTCTTTGCTTTCTACCATTTAAGTGGTGTCATCTGCATATACCTACTAACTAACTATAGTAGGTATATTTGCCTTAGAAATCAATGGATACACCAAGTCAAATAATATTGCAAAATAAAGGTCCCTAAGATGGTTGGATGGCATTACCGACTCGATGGACGTGAGTTTGAGTGAACTCCGGGAGTTGGTGATGGACAGGGAGGCCTGGCGTGCTGCGATTCATGGGGTCGCAAAGAGTGGGACATGACTGAGCAACTGAACCGAACTGAATATGTGTGAAGAGAAAACTTCCTATTCTGATGAATAGCTTGCAGAAATCCATACCTTGTAGAGGCCCCCATTGGCCCTAAGAGCAGTAGGATGGTGATACAACTAGGGGAGTACTAGTTACAGATGTGTCCCTTCAAACAAGTCCCTAAAGCTGGTCAGATAGCAACCTGCTATTTAGCATCTCAGGAATCCTCCAGCAGCATTAATATAAATATGTGACAGTCAATTAGAGTTGTTTTTTTCCATCAGAAATCTTGTGATCAGAAATCATCAGAGATCTTGTGAAGTGTAAACCCAACATAACCACTGCTTCTGTTTTGATCTCTTTTGCTCCTTAGCTCACTTCTTCTTGGCATAGTTTTCATCACCTTGGAAATTATTTTGCAGGGTAAAATGGTTGCTTCCTAGTTTTATGGGTCCTTGATATGGGTTGTATGTTTCCCTTCTGTGGAACTGGTTTGTAGGCTTTCAGGCTAAACCTGTTTGGGCAGCCAAACTTGTAATGAAATAATAATAACCCAGTTCTCTTGTTCTTGCTTTTAATTATTTATTTTAATGATCATTTGTTTGTTTGCTTATCTCCTTCTCAAAGTATTAATTCCTTGAGAGCCTGACTCTTTCTTTAGTCTTTATTTTATCCTAGGAATTAACTCTTCCCAGGACCACTCAGTGGAAACAACATATCTCCCCAGGGAAAGCCCAACCCTGGCCTTTTATCTCCACCAGAAAAATGATATCAGAATCCATTAGTATATTCCCCAAAGTCTCAGTTGTGTGCGTGCATGCTAAGTCACTTCAGTCATCTCTGACTCTTTGCAACCCTATGGACTGTAGCCTGCCAGGCTCCTCTGTCCACGGGATTCTCCAGGCAAGAATGCTGGAGTGGGTTGCCGTGCCTTCCTCCAGGGGATCTTCCTGATCCAGGCATCAAATCTGTGTCTCTTATGTCTCCTGCATTGGCAGGCAGGTTCTTTACCACTAGCACTGCCTGGGAAGCCCTAACGCCATCAATAGTCAAGGGTAAGCTTTAGCCTGGTCCAGAGGTGACAAATGATACTCTTCCTGAGTGAGACTAGGATGTAGGCTTGTACCATTTTTGCTTCATACTTTGAGGTCCCAGCCCCATATCTCTTCAAGCGTTCTCTGCTTCTGACATGGGTAACTTTTTTTTTTTCCTTTTAACAGTTTAGCAACATATAACCAGAGAATCTCAAAGACCTTGTTTCTAGTAATGGTGCCTACCATTCGCATGAATCACTGCTCTTTTTTAAGATTTATTACTGTAAATGAAACACAACAATTCAGTGTAGTTCTCCATTATTCTGCGTGGGTTGATACTGTGTTTCTGGTGCAGTCTGTATTCTGGTAGTTTTCCCAGAACAAACTCACAGACTGAACCAAGGTGGATCCAGTCTCCAATACCTGCCAGTTGAAGGAAGCTTTATTTTTCATTCCTAGTATCTCCATTAAGATTTCAAAGATTCTGTAGATATGTTTCAGGCAGATGATAAACCCAGGTGTTCTGTGTTTCCTACAGTAGCTTCATATTTGATATACTAATGTAGTCCTTGAAAAAAACAGATAGACCATGGCGAATCATGGAGGACCTCCACAAACTTAATAACCTCAATCACAGTAACTGTGCGGGATACAATGTTTTTACCAGAACACAGCACCAGAGCGTCTTGTATTTGGTATGTAACCATTTATTAGTACATAAACCCTTCAGGCTGCATCAGGAAGTAGAAACCCAGAATATTTCATTCACCTGGGACAAACAAATCACTGTAACCAATAGATTCTTGCCCAAGGGCTACATGCACTGTTCAGATCTCTGGCAGAATATAATCCAAAAATATCAATTGTATTGATATTTCACAGAACATCATACTAATGCACTGCTGCTGAGTGTGTAGGGCTGCTGCTGCTTGTGGTGCAGTAGGTAGAGAAAGGAGTTACTAGAGTTAAATACTTACACTGACACCTTGATGGGATATGGTTACTGAGAAACATGGGGGCAGACAGAGGTGTATCTGAAACCCAAGAAATTCACTGGGAAAACTTTTCTACACCTAACACCATGAAAGGATGTCCCTGGGCACACAATATTCCTGCAGAGTTCTATTGCAAGACCTGGTGCTTTCTGTCTGATGACTTTCCTCTTACCTCATGCATGAGGCAGGTCAAAATGCCAAGCATCGATGTTCCTGGGAACAGATCTCAACCAATGATAGATGGAAGTTGGTGGGTACATATACCAGCTTCCTTTCACTTGGGAGGGAACCAAATATTGCTTTCAACAAGCTGTTGTTGCAGAAATTTAGAGAGAGAATAACCACAGTGGTCTGAGTAGAAAAGGCTTCATGGAAGAGATAGAACTTGATCTCCTAGTGAAAGTGAAAGTGAAGTCATTCAGTTGTGTCCAACTCTTTGTGACCCTGTGGACTGTAGCCTACCAGGCTCCTCCCTCTATGGATTCTCCAGGCAAGAATACTGGAGCGGGTTGTCATTTTCTTCTCCAGGGGATCTTCCCAACCCAGGGATTGAACCTGGGTCTCCCGCATTCCAGGCAGATGCTTTAACCTCTGAGCCACCAGGGAAGCCCTAGAGGCAAGTTCAAATTTTGCCAAGTGGCAAAGAGAAGGGAGAACATTAGAGAGGGGGATGATATGGGCAAAGGTCTAGGAGTGTGAGGTAGAGTGAGGAGAGAGATCCCACATAGGCCATCAGTGTTTGTGTGTTATTGTGTCCGACTCTTTGTGGCCCCATGACCAGAGCTCACCAGGTTCCTCTGTGCATGGAATTTTCCAGGCAAGAATACCAGAATGGGTTGCCATTTCCTGCTCCAGGGGATCTTCCTGACCCAGCGATCAAACCTACGTCTCTTGCGTCACTTGCATTGGCAGGTGGATCCTTTACCACTAGCACCACTTGGAAAGCCCAGGAATAATAGCTTTCTTTTATTCCAAGGGGGGGGGGTAAGCTAATATTTCTTGTTCTCCCTTATATACACCAAGCACTGTGCCAGGTTAATTACCTACTCTATTAAGGAAGAAGAAGTAGATTGATTTGACTGAGGGTATTTAAGGCCAGAATCTTCAAAACGTTAAAAAACAGGCATGGAAACTTGCATTTCATCTACAAGCATCTGAGGTATATAGATGGGGCTGGTGGGAATGAAATATACATTTTAGAAGCTAACTCGATAGCATGAATAGCAAAGGCTGTAGTAAAATGATATTGAAGGATAGGAGACTAGTTGAGAGACCCTTTGTAATAGGCTAGAGAAGATACAGCCTCACATGACACGGGCCTTACCAGGATGATGCCATATGGAATGGATGCGAATGTTTAGATATGAGCCTGTCAAAGATATGCTTTAGGGAAGAGGAAGAAATCAAAGACCTCAAGGTTCCCTACCTGATGGTGAAGGGAGTGGGGAGATGGCAGATATCAGAGGATAGTCTGGAAAGTGGAAGAAATGACCAGCTTGCTCTACCACATCCTCTTCCTCTTCCTGAAAAACCCTTATAGCTAGGAGCTTCTGAAACCTAATACCAAAATCAGTTTTTCAGGATTAGATTCACTAAAGGAGGAAGTGTTGAACCAGATTTTTAAGCCTCCTTGAGCTCCTGCCTCTTGTATTCTTCGTGAGTTGTAATACTTAATAGCAGGGGAACCATACTTTATAATTCCCAATTCCACTTTGCTGTCCTCATGGAGAATCTTATTTTTGCAACACTATTAGACATTCTAAATTGGGAATTTCCCAACTCCCATAACATACATGATAGTTTTAATGTTTCTTAAATATAGTGTTTGGGCATTTAATTATATTATGCAAAATTGGTAAACAGCTATTTCAAGACAGGGCTGATTAAACTGAATCTGCAAGATGTGGTATTTCCTAGTATTGTATTTTCAGAACCAAGTGATACAGTGTCCTAGCTCTTGAAGTTGAAAGATGAGTGGCGCCTAGAAAATGATTTAACAGTGATGATGGCTGGTGTTTAATCAAATAGTTGTTTTGATGATTTCTCGAAGAACTGATTAGACCCCCGAGGGGTTGGCTGAGACACACCTGTACTCTCCTTTTTTTCCTTTCCACCACTCACATGGCCCTGTGGACACACCTCACCCATTCCAGACTTTTTGCTCTTTTTCACATTGCTAGATGTTGTGTCAGCCAAAAGAGTTGCTGACCAGGGAGAACTCCAGCACTGCAGATCCTGTACACGAAGATGACTGTCGACAAGGGACCAAGGGATTGTGGATGGAAGATGATGAATGGAAATGCTGAAAATAAAATACATCTTTCTGCTGCCATGATGGCTTTTTCGCATTCATTCTTCTGTCACGTGACAGCCAGTCTCCTGTCTACTGTGCTGCTATGTTGATTTCCGCAGGTTTTTTTAAAAAAAAATAAGGTGCCCATGGTAATATATTCTAAAATCTTTTTCATTCTCTGTACATTCCTTCCTAGTAGTCTGTCCCTCCTTATTTTTAAGGGATTCAGAAGTGAAGATACGCTCACTACTGGATGGTTTCTGGTCTATGAAATCTGTCTTCATTTAAAGTATTTATCTGTAATAGTATTCCACAGCCAGGCTGTTGTTCCAGAGACTGACTGGTGAGGTAGCAGTTTGAGGCCTGATTTAAAACTTGTGGTAAGACCTCACCAGACTGCATCTCAAGATCATCACCAACGTGGAGAGTCTTTCTTTCAGTCTGTGATCACCCTGGGTATTAGGTGGAAAACACTGCTAGTTTGATCATTTATAAATCCTGCTGGTAGCTTGCTTCAGGGAAAGTTGCTGCTCTTGGCCTATTTGCCATTCCTGGAACATCTAAGAATATCTTAAAATATAGATATCCTGCATAGAAATGCAATTTTCAGGGCATAATAGAGGACAAATTAAAAATCTGTGAATTTCATATGCAAGACTTTTCTCCCGGCATCTCAAATTCCAGTCTGAATAGCCACCTTTCCTCCCCTGGAGCTGAAGGGAGTGACACTGTCTTCAGTTGTATATCCCAGGGCGTCAGCTCTGGGAATCATTTTTATACCTCTCAGAAACCACAGGGATCGACTTAGTCTATAGTATATTTTCAACCATATGCTTGGCTCTTTGGTTATTTTTGAAATCACAACATTTTAATTTTTTTCTGCTTTTTGTCATCCCTTTTCTTTTCCCCCTTTTTTCCTATTTTTCCTTCTTCCTAGTTCCTCTGCACAGGTATCTGCATATCTGTATATCATCTTCATTTCTACTGGTAAAGCTTTTGGTTAAATTTTCAGCTATTTATATGCTCTTCACTGAAAAAGACATGTTGCTTTTTGTCATTCTGGCATCTTTTCATTTCAGGAGCTAGCTGCCCTTCCTCTATTGGGGGGCACTCTCCAACCACTGTTTGCACTTTTCCCTTTTCTATTTGCTGTGAAAAAGACCCTGATGCCAGGAAAGACTGAAGGCAAAAGGAGAAGAGGGTGGCAGAGAATGAGATGGTTGAATAGCAACCACCTATTCACCGATCCAATGGAACATGAACTTGGGCAAACTCCAGGAGATAGTGAAGGACAGGGAGGCCTGGTGTGCTGCTGTCCATGGGGGTTACAAAGAGTTGGACACGACTTAGCGACTGAGCAACAACAACAACTCTGACCACATGGTCTCACCTCCTCTGGTACCCAGCTCTGGCTGGCCCAGTCCTTTAGCTTGCACCTGATTGGTTCAGGTGTGGGCATGTGACCTAAGCTAATCACAGTCCTCTGCAGGATATTTGTGAGAGCTTTCAGGGACATAGCCCTTTTTAAGGCTTCCTTTGAGAATGTTAACTGTAAGGTGAGTAAAACTTAGGACTGGCAAGTATTATCTTTGTCACAGGAGGAGGGGTCTCCCTAAAAATGAAGCCAACACAGAGAAAAGCAAAGCCAGGAGAGAGAAGGCTGCACTGGGTCCTTGACAGGATTGAGCCCCAGGCTCCCAGCCACTCCTTTTCAGGTACATGGGCCAAGAAGTTTCCTTTTCTGCATAAGCTACTTTGAGTTTCTGTTCCAGCATCTAAAATTTTTGATTAAACCACAGAATGCTAGTTTTAAGTCAAGAAATGTCACCTTAAACAAGAGGTCTCACTAGTCTATGACTGGAAATATAATTTCATGTATATTGAGTAATGCGTTGTAATGAGAGGGACCAGGTTCTTGTCCTCTGGGGACAAGAAGCCCCAGTGTCCCCAGTTACACTGGGTCCTGCTGAGTGCTCTTTCACCACTGCTGAGAAACGGGTCCCTAGCACTTTTGTGCCTTATCACTTTTAAAGCCTCAGGGCTCTGTCTCCTTCAAGTCACTGCATCAAACACCAGTCTGGCCTCATGAGGTGGAATAGAGGCTGCTCGTCCCTTTACAATTCCTTCTCAAACCTGAAAGAGGAGCCTTTTCTGCCTCTGTGAGCAGAGCCTCATGTACCTGTGTGTGGGCTGGCACGGGCTCTGAGTTCAGTAGGTGTGTCCAGCAGTCAGAGCCAAGGCCCAAGGAAGGCATGCAATTTCTAGTTCCTGAGTCTAAGGCCCACCTCTCCAAGCCTTACTTCCTGTTCCAAAAGCAACCCAGATTGTTAGCAGTGCCTTCTGAGTGTGGGGAAAGCCTACCCCCCCACAAGAGTGAGGTCTTGCTCACTGGCCCTCGTGGCACAATGACTCAGGGTGTATTGGCCAACACCAGTGCTTTCAACCTTCTGTGACACCGTGTGGGAGAGAGCCAGTCCAGTCAGTCCTGTTGAATTGCTACCTTCAGTGCCTTTTTCCCAGCAAGAGGTGGGGATCAGCCCTTTAATACACACCACAGTCTTCATGTTACCTAGTTCAGACACATTCCTTAATGCCACATAGAACGGAGTTCAAGGAAAAAAAAAAAAAAAGGAAAGAGGGTGCAGTGCAGAGAGTAAAGGGAATGTGTGTCAGGAAGTATTCAAGTACGGTTGACAAGGAAGGAGTATATAAATGGGAGATATCTAAGCTGGTTCCTAAAGGATTAGAAGGACCCAGGAAGAGAAAACAGTATTTTCCCAGATGTGCAAAAGACTCACGGTTTCCAAAAAAGTGAAGGGGAGCCAAATACAGCAGGAGAGAGAGAGGGAGAATGGCAGAGAAGTTGGCAGGCATCACCTCATACAGACAGTTCATAGACATTTGAATTTTATTCTAAATGCAATGAGAGAAGCCATTGAGGAGTTCTACACAGGTCATATGCTTTATCAAATTTATATATTTAAAAGACTAGTTTGGGGGACTTCCCTGGTGGTTTACTAGCTAAGACTCTGAGCTCCCAATGCAGGAAGCTTGTGTTTGATCCCTGATCAGGGAGCAAGATCTCACATCAGTTCAGTTCAGCTCAGTCACTCACTCATGTCCAACTCTTTGCGACCCATGACTGCAGCACTCCAGGCTCCCCTGTCCATCACCAACTCTTGCAGCATACTCAAACTCATGTCCATTGAGTTAGTGATGCTATCCAACCATCTCATCCTCTGTCGTCCCTTCTCCCACCTCTAATCTTTCCCAGCATCAGGGTCTTTCCAAATGAGTCAGTTCTTCACATCAGGTGGCCAAAGTATTGGAGTTTCAGCTTCAGCATCAGTCCTTCCAATGAATATTCAGGACTGATTTCCTTTAGGATGGACTGGTTGGGTCTCCTTGCTGTCCAAGGGTCTCTCAAGAGTCCTCTCCAACACCACAGTTCAAAAACATCAATTCTTTAGTACTCAGCTTTCTTTATAGTTCAACTCTCACATCCATACATGACTACTGGAAAAACCATAGCTTTGACTAGATGGACCTTTGTTGGCAAAGTAATGTTTCTGTTTTTTAATATGCTGTCTAGGTTGGTCATAACTTTTCTTCCAAGGAGCAAGCATCTTTTAATTTCATGGCTGCAGTCACCATCAGCAATGATTTTAGAGCCCAAGATAATAAAGTCTGTTATGGTTTCCACTGTTTCCCCATCTATTTCCTATGAAGTGATGGGACCAGATGCCATGATCTTAGTTTTCTGAATGTTGAGCTTTAAGCCAAGTTTTTCACTCTCCTCTTTCACTTTCATCAAGAGGCTCTTTAGTTCTTCACTTTCTGCCATAAGGGTGGTGTCATCTGCATATCTGAGGTTATTGATATTTCTCCTGGCAATCTTGATGCCAGCTTGTGCTTCATCCAGTCCAACATTTCTCATGATGTATACAGCTTAAAAAAAAAAAAAAAAAAAAAACTCCTGCATGACACAACTAAGATCCAGTGCAGCCTAATAAATAAGTAAATAAAAAACAAAAGACTAGTTTGGTTTCTGTATGGAGAACAGATTAGAGGAGGCAAGATGGTAAAGAAGGGAGTCTGGTTAAGAGGCTTTTGCAATGGTTCAAGTGAAAGATGATGGAGGCTCAGGTAGGGTGTTGAAATAGAGAGATAAAGACTAATGTGAGATGTATTTTGGAGGCTTACCTCCAAAAACAGGGTTGAGCCTCAGGTAGTTTTACTGACATAAATGTTGTAGGGGTGAGGAAAAGAGGCATCAAGAATGATTCCTAAGTCTCTGGCTTACATCATCAGATGGATAGTGGTATCATATATCAAGATGGAGAAAACTAGGGGAGGAAAGGTTTTTGAGAGGTTGTTATGCAGATGACACCACCCTGATAGCAGAAAGTGAAGAGGAACTAAAAAGCCTCTTGATGAAAGTGAAAGTGGAGAGTGAAAAAGTTGGCTTAAAGCTCAACATTCAGAAAATGAAGATCATGGCAACCGGTCCCATCACTTCATGGGAAATAGATGGGGAAACAGTGGAAACAGTGTCAGACTTTATTTTTCTGGGCTCCAAAATCACTGCAGATGGTGATTGCAGCCATGAAATTAAAAGACGCTTACTCCTTGGAAGGAAAGTTATGACCAACCTAGATAGCATATTCAAAAGCAGAGACCTTACTTTGCCAACAAAGGTCCGTCTAGTCAAGGCTATGGTTTTTCCTATGGTCATGTATGGATGTGAGAGTTGGACTGTGAAGAAGGCTGAGCGCCGAAGAATTGATGTTTTTGAACTGTGGTGTTGGAGAAGACTCTTGAGAGTCCCTTGGACTGCAAGGAGATCCAACCAATCCATTCTGAAGGAGATCAGCCCTGGGATTTCTTTGGAAGGAATGATGCTAAAGCTGAAACTCCAGTACTTTGGCCACCTCACGTGAAGAGCTGACTCATTGGAAAGGACTCTGATGCTGGGAGGGATTGGGGGCAGGAGGAGAAGGGGACGACAGAGGATGAGATGGCTGGATGGCATCACTGACTTGATGGACGTGAGTCTGAGTGAACTCCGGGAGTTGGTGATGGACAGGGAGGCCTGGTGTGCTGCAATTCATGGGGTCGCAAAGAGTCGGACACGACTGAGCGACTGATCTGATCTGATCTGATCTTACTGTGCTTAGTCACTCAGTCGTGTTTGACTCTTTGTGACCCCATGGACTGTAATCCACCAGGCTCCTCTGTCCATGGGGATTCTCCAGGCAAGAATACTGGAGTGGGTTGCGTGCCCTCCTCCAGGGGATCTTCCCAACCCAGGGACTGAACACAGGTCTCCTGCATTGCAGGCAGATTCTTTACTGAATGAGCCACCAGTGAAGCCCTTGAGAGGCAGGAGAGGAATCAAAATCTCAGTTTTAAGGAGGACAATTTTGAGATCAATATGGAGATATACTAGGAAGGGTTTCAGAGCCTGAAGATTATTTGGGAAGCATTAGCATTTGGTGATATTGTAGCCATGAAATGGGATGAGTACACCTGAGGACAAGGTAGAGAAGAGACCC
Organism: Bos taurus; assembly: GCF_002263795.3. Lineage (NCBI taxonomy): Eukaryota > Metazoa > Chordata > Mammalia > Artiodactyla > Bovidae > Bos > Bos taurus. The sequence goes on along the minus strand of NC_037329.1, from coordinate 46,783,912 downwards.
AGGATTAAGTCTTAGAAACTGCAATAATTAATGGTGAGGTAAAGGAAGAGAGGTGGCTTTCCTGGTGGCTCACATGGTAAGGAATCTGCCTGCAACGCAGGAGAACTGGGTTCAATCCCTGGGTTGGGAAGATCCCCTGGAGAAGGAAATGGCTACCCACTGCAGTATTCTTGCCTAGAGAATCCCATGGACAGAGGAACCTGGCAGGCTGCAGTCCACGGGGTCACAAAGAGTTGGACAAGACTGAGGAACTCAGCATCAAAGGAAGATAAGTTAGCAAAAAAGACTATGGAGAAAAAAAAAAAAAAAAAGACTATGGAGAAGCCGCTAAGGGGAAATCCGGGAGAATGCAGGCTCTGGAAGGAGAGTATAAGAGTATCTGAAAATTAAGGAGAGCTCAGCTGTGAGATCCCAAAGGTGAGATCAGAAAAGTGATCATTGAGTTTTGCTATATGGAGGTGATGAATGACTTTCACAAGGGTTGTTTGGGTGGAATAGAAGAGGCAGAAGTCAGATTGGGTTCAAGAGTGAATGGGACAGGAGGAAGTCGAGACAGCAAATGTGGAGAATTAATTCAAGGACTTGGTAAAGGGAAGCGGGGTAAGGGAGTAGTCATTGGAAAAAACATGTGCACTGGAGAGTTATTTTCTTAGATAGGAAGTACTAGATGGTATTTACTGATAGGAATTAAGGAGTTAAGGGAAAAGTAAATGAAGACTCAGGAGACTGAGAATGACAAAGTGAACAAAGTTCTTAAGAAGGGGTAAAGTCAAGAGCAGTACTCTTCACATGTTGGTGGACATGGGCCTGTTACACCCCTCACCCCACCCAGGGAAGCTTGTTAAATGGCAGACTGATTCAGCAGGCCAAGGGGGAGGCTGAGATTTTGCATTTCTAACAGTTTCCCAGGTGATGTTGATGCTGCTGGCCCAAAGACCATCTTGAGTAGCAACGGTGGAGCAGAAAGGGATACGCTTTTAAATGAGAAAGTGGAGAAGAGAGAAGAGGGCATAAAAGCCATCTCTGAGAGGGGAAAAGTAAGCCCTAAAGAAATGTAGTTAAATTTGGGTGCAGAGTTGAGGGCCCTTTTGAGATTTTTAAGTATGAACCTAACGTGATACCAGTCTACATTTAGTAACTTGGCTGCCCACAAGGAGATGGGGATGCTTGGATTTCTCCAAGCATATAGTTGGGGTTTTGTCAATTGAATATGAGAGTGGAGTGGGGCTTAGAGAGGAAGGTCATTTCAAAGCTGACTGTAATGATGATCATAGAATCTAAACTGGATAAGAATGGAAGCAGACTTACTGTTCTTGCCAAATGTATGTCAGCTGTGATGGCAACATTAATTTCCGTGAAGAGACATGTCAAGGTCATTCTGGAATAAAAAATATTGGCTCATTATATAAGTACATGCTGTTGTCTTAAAAAAACAGATTCTTATTGAGAAATGAAAGGTAAAGCAGCTATGGGTTTCCCATGATTCCTGTGTATTAGCTAAGAAGGTGTTTAGCTGTAAGAACAGATTACTCAAAAGTGGCCTAAATATCAGTAGCATCTACCATAACAAGAAAGCTTGATGTAGAACCATTGTTCTTTTTAACTGCTCAGAAATGCCATTTGGATCTAATTTATTTGTATTCTTTTTGTCCTTATAGTTATTTCCTCCTCTTTACAAGATGGCTGCTACTGCTCCAGACAACCCTTCCACATTCATGTCAGGAAGAAAGAAGGAGATGATGATGTCAGCTGCAATTGTCCCTTTTTATTAGATATGCAAAAGTTTGAACAGGAACATGGAATATACTGAGACCTGTTATTCTCTGGGCCTGCAGTAACCCTTAACTGGCTCATGTACCCAAGATAATTTAGTGGTTGTTTAGGAGGAAGATAAAGTAAAGAATGGCAATGTTTAATAAATGTTTGGCAACTTAAGAAAGATGGAAGAGTATGAATTACAGAGGCCCCAAAGATCTATCTACTGAAATATAACTCTGCCATCATTCCTTTTTAAATAACAGAGACTGCACATTTATTTGGATTAAAATTCAAAATGTTATGTATGCAATTTGTAAGTCCCGCGCTTCACACAGGGATGGTTATATGTGTGTCACATTTGTAGTAATAGCTTGAATCTCAATGCTCCAAAGCCCCTGCCTGCCTAACTGGCAAGGCACAATCCTTCCATGATCTCCTCCCATGACCCTCTCTTCTCTCCTGATAGTCGAGAATCTCCAACTGTCCTTCAGTTGTCCCTGAATGTCATTAGCCTTTCTTGTGTATACAATGCCCACAGTCCTTTTATAAGTTCCAGAAAGGAGATAGACTTTGAAAGCTCTAGGAGCAGAAACTTCCATATTGTAGCATAGACAATAAATCCCAAAGATAGTGCACATGCAGCAATCATACCTAAAGCACAGATTCAGGAGCCAGACTGCCTGGGTTCAAGTCTCTGCTCTGCCACTTGTTAGATATGTGATCTCTGCCAGTTTACTTAATCTTTATGTGTCTCAGTTTCCCCATCTGTAAATTGGAAAGAATACACATCTTTCCTAGAATGTTGTTTAGATGATTGAATGACTTAATACATTTGAAAATCTTAGAGTAGTGCCTGGCACCAAACAAATGCTATAGAAGTGTTTGCTATAGTTATTACTACTATTGCTACTAATACTACCTGCTACTCATACTGCTACTAATGCTGTCCTTATTTATATTTTTAATAACCAGCTAGTGCCTTGCACCTTGGACACTAGAGGCATTCAATAAATGTTGAAAGGAAGGAAGGAAGGAAAATGATGGCAGTTAGACGGCAGGTAATAAAGACGTGGTATTTATTAAAAGTGGTACTAATTTTTAGCTCAAGAAACCAAAATGAGTAAGAAATTGTACATGACTGCCTTACAGAAGATGTCTCCTTGGTCTCCAACTTAGATGTCAGTCATCTGTATTCAAAAAAATGAGATCCTGTGTTGCCACTTCCTGGATTACTAACACCCTCTAGAATGGTGTCTTTCATGCCTTCAACCCCATACCTTTTTGGAAGCCTGTATGGGCTTCTCCGTGGGGAGAGGAGGCCCCCTGCTCACGAGACTCCAGCTCAGCCAGTGAGAGGTCACTGTCAGCTGTTATATATATTGTGGTTTCTTTGCTTCAGGAAGTTTTTTTTTTTTTTTTTTTAAAGTCACCACACTAGATGAATGAAGGAAAGAGGACATGCCATTGTCTTTCAGGATTTCTAGTTCAGCCGACCCAACCCCAGAACATTATGCCATTTCCTTGTAGGTCTGAGTCGAGCTCTGTGTGAATTGCCCTCTGAGTCAAAAACCAAGCGAATGACATGCTTGTCTGAAGACTTTCTTCTTGCCCTCGCCTCACTTTTTATTCTTTACTGTCCTTTTGTGCACCAGTTGTGCTATGCATTTTATTCTTATGTTTTTCTGACTGCTGGGGTTGCTTCCAGAAGGATACCCTAAGACGGCAGAGAAATTAATGCATCCAGGGACTTCAAGCAGAAAAATCCATCTGACCTGGTGACAGTTGGTAAGCATTAGAGAAAATCTCATTTACTTGAGAACCATAAGTTTGGCAATTTCATTTCTGCTTACTTCACTCCCCTACCCAAAGCTCCAGGTTCAATCAAAGAGAGGAGGAAAAAGCAACTTCACCCAATTTGGTCATAGAGAGGGCTTTAAAGCCCATAGCAAGTCTGTTCAGAGGAAAGGAACTATAAGAAAAATATCTCATTGTTGTTGGTCCAAATCCGACTTCCGGATGCCCTATTGCATTTTAATGAAAACCTGAAGCCAGGTCCCAGATTTCCTTTTCAGCTGATGGATGCGGTGTTCCGCTGCAGAAGAAAGCACACATTCTTTCTGCCTTTTCTCCTTCCAGCTGCTTTATTGGGTGCTTTATCTCAACCACTTACCATTGTTTTATGATGAAGGCTGCATTCCAGCTCATCTCCAAGTGGTTTATGTTGTTCCACAGGGGCAGGGCCCAGGAAGAATGTCTTTTTCAAGAGAGGAAAAGTGGAATTTGTCAGTGATGCAAACCAGACAGGAGGGAAGGAAGGAGAGACTGGCTATTCACAAAAGAATTCGAAGACACCAAAAAGTGAACCTGACAGATTCAGTCAGCAGCTGAGGTCATCTGCCCACAATTCAGTGATCTGGTCTCTAATCACAGAGCTGACAGGATCCGGGGCCTGTGTGGAGCTGGGCACTTTTCTGTGCTTTGAAAGTCGGGACAAACACTGAACGTTTCATCAGGCAGGGTGAGGAAGCCTCTCTCACAGGAAGACCTTTGACCTGGTCTTGTTCTTCGTATGGTTAGTCTTCCACCTGCCCCAGATTTAACTCTTCCACACAGGCCTGCAAAATGGTTCTATCCTTCTTAAATCCAATTTAAGAACTCAAATTAGAACTAAAGCAATTCTATGTCAATGTGAATATCCATTTTAGCTTTGCTCTTCTGTGATGCCATTATCTCTCTGGGGGTGATGACACTTTCCAGACCCGTGTTTTCTAAAACAGACTTTTAAAAGAAAAAAAAAATCACAACAAAGATATCACAACAACTAATCTTAATATTTTACAGTACCTCTGAGGCTATATCTAATTTTGAAGGAAAAAAATCTAAGAAGTAATGCAGTTTTGTTTATTTTTGATGTATGGTTTAAACCTAAGAGTCAGGGTCTTTGCTGGTGGTCCAGTGGCTAAGACTTCTCACTCCCAGTGCAGTGGGCCCGGGTTCCATCCCTAGTTCTGGAACTAGATCCCACATGCCATAACTAAGAACAGACACAGTCAAATAAAAAAAAATTAAAAAAAATTTAAACAGACCCTTAGAGTCAAGTAATTATTGATTGTATAACTGTATAGGTATTAGGTACATAGGCGTTCTCAAGTGGCACAAGTGGTGAAGAACCATCTGCCAATGCAGCAGACCTGGGTTCCATCCTTGGGTTGGGAAGATCCCCTGGAGAAGGAAACTGCAACCTACTCCAGTATTCTTGCCTGGGAAATCCCATGGACAGCAGAACCTGGCGGGCTATAGTTCGTGGGGATCACAAAAAAGTCCGACCTGACTGAGAGACTGAACACACAGAGCACAGGCCTCTTTTAGTTATTATGGTATGCCAAAGAGTTTCAATACTTTCTGTTCATAAGATGTTTAAAATTTAGTTAGCGAAATAAAATAATCTCAAATAGCAGTTAGTGAGAAGACAGCGTGATAATTAACTGTATTTTATACAGGCAAAATAAAGTGTCAAAGAGTCAAGTATAGAGAACAGAGTTGGGTAGAATGAGGTGTTAATTGCATAGGATGGATTAAAAGGCAAAAGCAGTTACAGAGGGACCACTATGGTGCCGCTTGCTAGGGAACTGAGAAGAAAGGAGCATTAAAAAAGTCCCGAGGACTTCCCTGGTGGTCCAGGGGTTAGCACTCTGTGATCCCAGTGCAGGGGCCCTGGATTCTATCCCTGAGCAGGGAATTAGATCCTGCATACCACACCTAAGAGTTTGCACGCTGCAACTAAAGATCCCACATGCCTCAATTAAGACCTGGCACAGCCAAATAAAAGTTTTAAAAAATCATTCTTGTTCCTGGTTGTATTGAATGGCTCTGCAAGGTAGTTTATGATTCCTGATATCAGATGTATTAGCTACCTTAATGTCTGGAAGAAAAGGAACATACAAATACTTCTGTAACATGTTAGGCAGAATTTGAATATTCCTGGGAAGGTTTACCCGGGGAAAAGAGTATGAGTTTAAGTTTTACAAGATAGCTTTTATCCCATGTCTGAACTCACTCTTTTCTCTTAAAAATGTTTCCTAGCTTTTCCTAAAATGTCTCAGAATGTTCATGAGGACTAGTGCCAGGGGGCTTTTAAAAACAATAGATTTTGTTACATGAGTTCACTTAGCATCAACCATGTTATCACTTTAAGTGGTGTAAAGCTGGGCCCTTCATCTCACACACTCAAAGCCCCAGGTGTGTCAACATTTCCTTTTGAGTAATAAAGCTGCTTCTTCAGCTGCTTTGCACTCTATTCATTGGGGAAGCTGAAAAACAGAAAGCAATATGAGTAACACACGAGCCTGTGGCAGCCCGTTAGAAGAGTTCTCATTAGTTAATGCTACCAGTGAGACCACCAAAGGCTTTTCTTTTACACTAGTCTTTTCTTAGACTCTGTCTCATCTCATGCCCTTTTGGCACCTTTTCCATCAGGGGCTTCATGGTAAGCTTTGGTTTATTATAAAGCAGCGGTCCCCAATCTTCCTGGCACCAGGGACTGATTTCATGGAAGACATTTTTCCACAGACCTGGGGGCGTGGACGATTCAAGTGCATTACATTTATTGTGCAGTTTATCTCTATTTTTATTAATACATCAGCTCCACCTGAGATCATCAGGCATGAGATCCCGAAGGTTGGGGACCCCTGTTGCAAAGAACTCAATAAAGGGACTGCTGTGAAAGTAATACTTAATCTTACATTTCCAATTTGTGAAATGGGTGGGAACAAAATTGCTTGGATGTTGTTTTTCCTATGAAACTGGTTAAGCACAAGCAGATGATTTATAGGGTACCATTTGCTATAGATCATACTAGGAGAAACACCGCACTAGGGCCATCAAGGGGATGGGCCACGTTGCCCAAAAGAGAATCAGATGGGGACCTGATGCTCTGTGGATGGATGAAAGAAGAAGCCTGACCTAGGGTGGTTGGTTTTCCTGAACCTGGACAGAGGCATGAAGCAGCCTCAATGCAATATTCTAGAGGTGGTAGAACCTCAGATGGGAGTGACTCTGTGCCTATGAAACTAGGAACCATGCAGATAAAACATGAGGGTCCCAGCAAAAGTTTCCTTGGCTGAGCTTGGTGAGGGTGTGAAGGATTGTTTGATGTACTGTCAGCAGTACTAGTGGTTTTTTATGTCTTTAAAGGCCTGTGAAATAAGGAAAATACTCCACCACAGTTGGGTTAGTCTCTATTTTCCTGGAGTCCAGGGTTCTTGTAAGATCCAAGAGTGGTAATGAAGCCCTGATAACCAAACTTCTCATTAGCCTTGGTGAAGGAGTGTAGGAAGCAGATTTAATTTTATTCAGAAAAATTAAGAAATATAAATGCTATTGCATTCCAGATGCCATGGGGATAATTAAGGTCTGTTACAAGTCTTCAACAGAGGAGCACTGAAAAAGAGACCTATTTCTGTTGGCATATGGATTTCTCTAATCTTGTTTGGGAACTGGTTTCACAGAAAAAGCAAATTTAACAAACAAAAGTGCAAGCCAATTAGGAATTTACTAAATCCACACCCCTATTTGGTAAAAAGAAAAAAGAAAACCTTAACTAAACTTGGATATAATGGAATTCATCACTATTTCCAAGCAAAAGTGACAAGTAACACTGAATACTCTGGAATTTCAGTAACTAAATATGGGGCATTTTTTTTTTCAATTGGAGAATTACTTTACAGTGTTGTGTTGGTTTCTGTCATACAACAATATGAATCAGCCATAAGCACACATATGTCCCCTTCCTTTTGAACCTCCCTCACACCCCTCACCCCATCCCACCCCTCTAGGTTGTCACAGAGCACCAGGCCGAGCTTCCTATGTCATATAGCAAATTCAATATTGGGCATTTCAAAGAACTTTGGTGGTCCTGAGAATTCTTGTGAATGTCCCACTTACAACATATCAAGTATATTAAAATGAACTGATATCCATATTTAATTAAATGCATATAGAAATGTAAGAGTTGGCTTGCAGTCACAGGTTCCATATTGCATTTAACAACAATAAAAAAAAAAACCCTTAGTTTTAATTTTGTGATTCTCTTTTTAATATTTGGAACCAATTCATTTTCCCCCATATTTTTTTGAGATGTCAAAATATTTATTTGACAGTATTTGATAAATTTCCATGGACATTTTGAAGGCCCCAGGAGATCGAACCTATGGTGTGTATTAAAGGACCTGCACAGATGGACAGCTAGTGGTCAGATGTATGCTTTCTGTGACAACTGACCTGTCCTCATAAAAACAGTTCCTCATAAAAGCAGCAGTTTACAAGGGGAGATGGCTTTAAGTCAGTGTTAGATTCTATCACTTCACATGACACAGCAACCCTTTTCTTACCAGGTGAACTGCAAATGTATTTCATTTCAGTGGAAGGAATGTGAACAATTTTGTGCCTAAAGTGTCTATAAAGAGGTTGAAAAAAAAGTTTTTATAATGATACAAATAAACTGAACTAGTGGATGTGTTTTATGACTTCTAAATGCAAAGGGATGAGGATTTGATCAGGTATATTTTTATAAGAAGATGAAATTTCTCTTTTTTAATGAGCAGCTTTGGGGTAGCTTAAAACAATGAAATAATGGCAAGAATCCTGGACACAGGGAGAGAAAAAGTGAATATGGTTTTACTTTTCTCACTAAGGAACTATGTGAGCTTCACTGCATTTTGTGGCTCATGGAGGCATCAGTTATTTCCCTTGTGTAGTGAATGATCTGGAGTGAATAGGTATTTTCTAAACTTTGGTCATTTACAAAGCACTTGCATGATTTTTTGCCATATTCATGTGATATCAGGCCAATAATTTTGTAATATTTTCATTTGTATAAACTCCATTCTTTAAACCTGTGCTTGAGGAGACGTCTGTTTCTGTCAAATGAAATAACAGGGAGCAGGTTTACCCTTCCACATTAACAACTAAATACACAAACAAAAGTCAGAAAGCAAGAATTGTCAAGGCACTGGACATCAGGCAATGAATGCAGTGATACACGAGAGAGAGGAAACAAATACAGTGAACTCTACAATTGCCCCGTCTTATTGTCCAAAGAGAGTTTCTAGATCTTTCTAAGCAATACATTGGGGGCAGTTGTAGGTTTCACCTCATTTGTTTCCAGTTGTGGTACAGGGAAGGGAGATCTCAGCAGAGCCTCAAAGTTTCCCCAGGGTTGAGGAAACAGAATGGGAGTCAGGGAAGTCCATGGGACTGGAAAGTGAACAGCTGCACAGAGAAAAAACTCTAGTGCTAGAGAAGGTTTCCCTCCAGGATTCAACTGAGTTCTGAGCAGAGCAGTGAGGAAGCTATGACAGGCTGGGGAAAGAACCATCTGAAAGTATCAGAGATAACAATCAGCAGTGCTCATACAGGGCAGAAAATAGGGCCTAGTCTTGTAGATCTTATAATTCATGGAGCATTAGGTATATAGAAGGGTGTTGCCTCAACAGTGAGGAACATGAGCTCTGGACCAAACTCTGCTCTGGTTTCACCTAACGAAGCTTAAAAGGAAAACTTGAGAGGGTTAGTTTATTTTCAAGTAACCCATCATCCTAGAACACAGTTCATTAATATTTATTTAAAAGGAAATTATAGACACATATACCCCTATGTCCATTGCTGCACTAGTACAATAGCAATAAAATGAAGCAACCTAAATGTCCTTTGACAGATGAATGGATAAAGAAGATGTGGTACATGCATATGATGGAATACTACTCAGCCATAAAAAGGAAGAATATTGGGTCATTTATAGTGATGTAGATGAACCCAGAGTCTGTCATATAGAGTAAAGTAAGTCAGAAAGAGAAAAATAAATATTATATAGTAATACATATATATTTGGAAATGGTACTGATGAACCTATTTGCAGGGTAGGAATGGAGATGCAGAAGTAAAAAAACAGACTTGTTGATATGGTGGGGAAGGAGAGGGTGGGACAAATTGAGAGAGTAGCATTGACTTATATACATTGCTATGTGTAAAATGGACACTGGGAACGTGCTATATAGAATACGGAGCTCATCTTGGTGCTCTGTGTTGACCTAGAGGGGTGAGAAGGTGGGGTAGGTGGGACGCAGGCTCAAGAGGGAGGGGATATATGTACACATATAGCTGATTCATGTTGTTGTACAGCAGAAACTAACACAACATTGTAGAGAAATTTTATTCCAATTAAAAATCAATTTAAAAAATAATAAAAATAAAAAGAAATTATATCCAGCACCAAACGAAGTAGAATTCTAATTTATCATATGCAATTAAAAAAAAAAAAACCACCAGGAATGCAAAAAGCAAAATGAAGAGGAAAAAAAAATCAATCAAACCACTCCGGAACTGACACAAATTATAGAATTTGTACACAAGGATATTAAATCAGCTCTTATGACCATATTCCACATGTTTAAAATGCTAGAGGAAAGATTAAAGATTTTAAGTAGAGAAGTGAAACATGAAAAGGATGCAAATTGAACTCCTAGAGATGAAAACTACAATGACTAAGGTAAAAAATGTATTGCAAAGTATTAACAGCATATTGGACATCACAGAAAAAAAGACTAATGAACCTGAAGACAAAAAGACAAACCATCCTGAATGAAACATAGAGGGGAGAAAGGATTAAAGTAGTGAACAGAGCTTCAGGGAGCTGTGGGACTACTTCAAGCCATCTAATAAGTGCATAGTAATAGTTCCTGAAGGGCAGAGGAGGAGACAAAAAATATTTGAAGGGATAAAGGCTGAAAATTTTCCAAATTTTGGGTGAACTATAAAGCTGCAAGTCTGACAGAATTATAGTTCTGTCAGAACTATAAGTCTGACAGAATGTGGTCCACTGGAGAAGGGAATGGCAAACCACTTCAGTATTCTTGCCTTGAGAACCTCATGAATAGTAGGAAAAGGCAAAATGATAGGATACTGAAAGAGGAACTCCCCGGGTCGGTAGGTGCCCAAATGCTACTGGAGATCAGTGGAGAAATAACTCCAGAAAGAATGAACGGATGAAGCCAAAGCAAAAACAATATACCCAGTTATGGATGTGACTGGTGATAGAACCAAGGTCTGATGCTGTAAAGAGCAATATTGCATAGGAACCTGCAATGTCAGGTCCATGAATCAAGGCAAATTGTAAGTGGTCAAACAGGAGATGGCAAGAGTGAACATCGACATTCTAGGAATCAGTGAACTGAAATGGACTGGAATGGGTGACTTTAATTCAGATGACCATTATATCTACTACTGTGGGCACGAGTCCCTTAGAAGAAATGGACTAGCCATCATGGTCAACAAAAGAGTCTGAAATGCAGTACTTGGATGCAATCTCAAAAACAACAGAATGATCTCTGTTGATTTCCAAGGCAAACCATTCAATATCATGGTAAGCCAAGTCTATGCCTCGACCAGTAACGCTAAAGAAGCTGAAGTTGAATGGTTCTATGAAGACCTTCAAGACCTTTTAGAGCTAACATCCAAAAAAGATGTCCTTTTCATTATAGGGGACTGGAATGCAAAAGTAGGAAGTCAAGAAACGCCTGGGGTAACAGGCAAATTTGGCCTTGGAATACGGAATGAAGCAGGGCAAAGGCTAATAGAGTTTTGCCAAGAAAATGCACTGGTCATAGCAAACACCCTCTTCCAACAACACAAGAGAAGACTATACACATGGACATCACCAGATGGTCAACACTGAAATCAGATTGATTATATTCTTTGTAGCCAAAGATGGAGAAACTCAGCAAAAACAAGACTGGGAGCTGACTGAGGCTCAGATCGTGAACTCCTTATTGCCAAACTCAGACTTAAATTGAAGAAAGTAGGGAAAACCACTAGACCACTCAGGTATGACCTAAATCAAATCCCTTATGATTATACAGTGGAAGTGAGAAATAGATTTAAGGGACTAGATCTGATAGACAGAGTGCCTGATGAACTATGGACAGAATTTCCTGACATTGTACAGGAGACAGGAATCAAGACCATCCTCATGGAAAAGAAATGCAAAAAAGCAAAATGGCTGTTTGAAGAGGCCTTACAAATAGCTGTGAAAAGAAGAGAAGCAAAAAGCAAAGGAGAAAAGGAAAGATATAAGCATCTGAATGCAAAGTTCCAAAGAATAGCAAGGACAGATAAAAAAGCCTTCCTCAGTGATCACTGTAAAGAAATAGAGGAAAACAACAGAATAGGAAAGACCAGAGATCTCTTCAAGAAAATTAGAGATACCAAGGGAATATGTCATGCAAAGATGGGCTCAATAAAGGACAGAAATGGTATGGACCTAACAGAAGCAGAAGATATTAAGAGGTGGTAAGAATACACAGAAGAACAGTACAAAAAAGAGCTTCATGACCCAGATAATCATGATGGTGTGATCACTCACCTAGAGCCCAGACATCCTGGAATGTGAAGTCAAGTGGGCCTTAGAAAGCATCACTACGAACAAAGCTAGTGGAGGTGATGGAATTCCAGCTGAGCTATTTCAAATCCTGAAAGATGATGCTGTGAAAGTGCTGCACTCAATATGCCAGCAAATTTGGAAAACTCAGCAGTGGCCACAGGACTGGAAAAGGTGTTTTCATTCCAATCCCAAAGAAAGGCAATGCCAAAGAATGCTCAAACTACTGCACAATTGCACTCATCTCACCAGCAAAGTAATGCTCAAAATTCTCCAGGCTTCAGCAAAATAAGCCTCAAAATAAGTTAGGCTTCAGCAGTGCGTGAACCGTGAATTTCCAGATGTTCAAGCTGGTTTTAGAAAAGGCAGAGGAACCAGAGATCAAATTGCCAACATCCGCTGGATCATTGAAAAAGTAAGAGAGTTCCAAAAAAACATCTATTTCTGCTTTATTGACTATGCCAAAGCCTTTGACTCTGTGGACCACAGTAAACTGTGGAAATTTCTGAAAGAGATGGGAATACCAGACCACCTGACCTGCCTCTTGAGAAACCTATATGCAGGTCAGGAAGCAACAGTTAGAACTGGACATGGAACAACAGACTGGTTCCAAATAGGAAAAGGAATACGTCAAGGCTGTATATTGTCACCCTGCTTATTTGACTTATATGCAGAGTACATCATGAGAAATGCTGGGCTGGAGGAAGCCCAAGCTGGAATTGAGATTGCCAGGAGAAATATCAATAACCTCGGATATGCAGATGACACCACCCTTATGGCAGAAAGTGAAGAGGAACTAAAAATCCTCTTCATAAAAATGAAAGAGGAGAGTGGAAAAAGTTGGCTTAAAGCTCAACATTCAGAAAACTAAGATCATGGCATCTGGTCCCATTACTTCATGGCAGATAGATAGGGAAACAGTGTCAGACTTTATTTTTTGGGGCTCTAAAATCACTGCAGATGATGATTGTAGCATGAAATTAAAAGACGCTTACTCCTTAGAAGGAAAATTATGACCAACCTAGATAACATATTGAAAAGCAGAGATATTACTTTGCCAACAAAGGTCCATCTAGTCAAGGCTATGGTTTTTCCAGTGTTCATGTATGGATGTAAGAGTTGGACTGTGAAGAAAGCTGAGCACCAAAGAATTGATGCTTTTGAACTGTGGTGTTGGAGAAGACTCTTCAGAGTCCCTTGGACTGCAAGGAGATCCATCCAGTCCATCTTAAAGGAGATCAGTCCTGGGTGTTCATTGGAAGGACTGATGTTGAAGCGGAAACTCCAATACTTTGGCCACCTCTTGCGAAGTGTTGACTCATTGGAAAAGACTCTGATGCTGGGAGCGATTGTGGGCAGGAGGAGAAGGGGATGACAGAGAATGAGATGGCTGGATGGTATCACCTCCTCGATGGACATGGGTTTGAGTGAACTCTGGGAGTTGGTGATGGACAGGGAGGCATGGCATGCTGCAATTCATGGAGTCGCAAAGAGTCGGATACGACTGCGCAACTGAACTAACTAACTAACTAATAAAGCTGCAAATGGAAGGAGCTCAAAGAATGAAAATGATAAGAAAAGAAATAGAACCACTTGAAGGCACATAATAAATAAAATGATCAAAACCAGTGATAAAGATACAATCTTAGAAACATCCAGGGAATAAAGACACATTACAGACAGAGGATCAAGGATAAGATGAAATCAAATTTCTCAAAGTGAGAAGACAGTGGAGGAATATCCTTAAAGCGTTAAAAGAAAAATCATCTATCTAGAATTCTATACCAGACAATATTTTTCACAAAATAAAATAATTCTATACCAGACAATATCTTTCACAAAATAAAAGCTTTTTCTTTGAGACATACAAAGTGGGAAGATTCATCACCAGTAGAATCACAGAAAATATCACAGCAAGTCTTTTAGACAGAGGAAAATGATATTAGGTAGAAATATGGATCTACATAAAGGATTGAAGAGCACCAAAAATGGTAGCCATGTGGGTAAGTATATAATGCTTTTTCTTATTATTTATTTATTTTAAATGAATAATTGACTAAACAAAACTAACATAATATGGCATTCTTAATACAAGCAGAAGTTCAACATATGATAACAATGGCACAAAGCCTGGGAGGGGGGGAAAACTGCTTTTGTTAAGGCTCTTATACATAAAACAGCATTATATCAATTCAAGGTAGATTTTGATAAGTGAAAGATGTATACTATGAACCCTAAAGAAACCTTCAAAAAATGAAACAAAGGAATATATCTAAATAAATGAAGAGAAGATAAAATGGAATCATAAAAATTAATCTGAGAGATGGCAGAAAAGAAAAAAAGAGGAAAAGGGGGCAAATAATAAGCAAATAGCAAGTCTATAGATTTTAAACCTAACCATATCAATAATCAACTTAAATAAAAATAAACGTTCCAATTAAAAGGTAGGGATGATTGGACTGGATAAAGCAAACAAGATCCAACTATATGCTATCTGTAAGAAAAGCATTTTGAACATAAAGACACAAACAGATTAAAAGTAAAAGGGTAGAAAATGATATGCCATATTAATTAAAAGAAAGCAGGGCTGGCTGTATTAATATTCAGTTCAGTTCAGTTCAGTTGCTCAGTTGTGTCCGACTCTTGCGACCCCATGAATCACAGCACGCCAGGCCTCCCTGTCCATCACCAACTCCTGGAGTTCACTCAAACTCACGTCCATCGAGTCGGTGATACCATCCAGTCATCTCATCCTCTGTCATCCCCTTCTCCTCCTGCCCCCAATCTCTCCCATCATCAGGGTATTAATATTAGATAAACTATATTGGAATGTTTTAAAATCCCTAGTAATATAGTAATAATATTAGATAAACTATATTACTAGGGATTTTAAAACATTCCATTTCATAATGATAAGCATCAATTCAACAAGAGAATATATCAACTCTAAATATTTTTACACCTAATAATTAAGCTTCAAAATACATGAAGCCTAAACTGATATAAACTACAAGGAGAAATGAACAAATCCACAATTATGGTTGCAGATTTCACCACCTTCTTTCTATAACTGATAGATCAAGTAGGCTGAAGATCAACCAGCCCCAACCCATTTAACCTGACTGATGTTCACAGAACATTTCACCCATCTACAGCAGAGCACACTTTCTCCTCAAGGGCACACAGAATATTTGCCAGCAGAGATCATATTCTGGGTGTAACACAAATCTCAATAATGAAAAAGGATTCGGGTCATATACACTGTATTCTCTAACCACAAAGGAATTAAGATAGAAAACAAAACCAAGTACTGATACCAGACAATCCTGGTACTGTCTGGATATCAAGACAATCTCCAAGTATTTGGAAAAGAAGAAACATGCTTCTTCATTATCCATGGATCAGAGAAAAATTCAAAAGGGAAATT
Organism: Bos taurus; assembly: GCF_002263795.3. NCBI lineage: Eukaryota > Metazoa > Chordata > Mammalia > Artiodactyla > Bovidae > Bos > Bos taurus. The sequence continues at coordinate 46,768,295 of NC_037329.1, read as the reverse complement.
ACAAAGTATTTTGAACTGAAAAAAAATGAACATAACATATTAGAATTTGTACAATTCCACTAAAGCAATACTTAAAGAGAAAATCTATAGAACTTACCCCCCTATATTAGTACAGAAGAAGGACCTCAAAGCAATGACTTCAACTTCTATCTAAGGAACTAGAAAGGAAGAGGGAATTAAACCCAAAATATGCAGAACAAAGGACTGGGCTTTTTTTCCAGCAAAGTTCCCTGTGTCAGGACCTGGGCCAGCACTGTTCTCTCTGGTCTTGCCTGGTTTAATTGCTTGACAGATGAGGACTGTAAACAATATCAGTATTCACCAAACTCAGGGCCTGCCACATGGGAATCATAAGCAAGCCTGTTAGAAACATTAATTTCCAAGCCATGACCCAGATTTTGTTGTTTAGTTGCTAAGTTGTGTCCAACTCTTTGCAACTCCATGGACTGCAGCCTACCAGGCTCCTCTGTCCATGGGATTTCCCAGGCAAGAATACTGGAGTGGGTTGCCATTTTCTTCTCAAGGGGAGTCTTCCCGACCCAGATATCAAGTGTCTCCTGCATTGGCAGGCGGATTCTTCATCCAGATCGGGGGAATCAAAATTTCTAGGTAAGGCATGAAAACCTGTGCTTTTTATTTTATTATTTATTTATTATTATTATTTTACTTTACAATATTATATTGGTTTTGCCATACATCAACATGAATCCACCACGGGTATACACGTGTTTCCCATCCTGAACCCCCCTCCCACCTCCCTCCCCATACCATCCCTCTGGGTCATCCCAGTGCACCGGCCCCAAGCTTCCTGTATCCTGCATCGAACCTGGCCTGGTGATTCGTTTCTTATATGATATTATACATGTTTTAATGCCATTCTCCCAAATCATCCCCCCTCCCTCTCCCACAGAGTCCAAAAGACTGTCCTATACATCTGTCTCTTTTGCTGTCTCGCATACAGGGTTGTCGTTACCAGCTTTCTAAATTCCATATATATGCGTTAGTATACTATATTAGTGTTTTTCTTTCTGGCTTACTTCACTCTGTATAATTGGCTCCAGTTTCATCCACCTCATTAGAACTGATTCAAATGTATTCTTTTTAATGGCTGAGTAATACTCCATTGTGTATATGTACCACAGTTTTCTTATCCATTCATCTGCTGATGGACATCTAGGTTGCTTCCATGTCCTGGCTATTATAAACAGTGCTGCAATGAACACTGGGGTACACGTGTCTCTTAAAAAGCACAGGTTTCCTCGGTGTGGGAAACCTGTGCTTTTTAAACACAGAAGTGATAGGAATATCTGGACCTGTGTCCTTCTTCTTGGTGGCATTTTGTTCAATGCCTTGGCTTCTGAGGGGATGTCAGCAGCCCTAGACAGGAGGCTCTCAGCTTCAGGGAGATCCCTGCACATAACTCAAGTAGCTGAGTCATCATGGGGAACACAAGGGCCTGCACAACGAGAATATTAGCAATGACCGGGATGGACTCACACCAGAGCTCTTCCATTCATTGTTGACATTGCAGAAGCTTCAGATTTCTCAGTACTCGGTAGGTGCAGAAGGCTGGTTATGACCAAGGTTGGCTCCTCAGCCCTTCTAGCTTAGGGTATAATTTGATTTGTTTCATTTTCATTTCATTGTACCTATTTATTTCTATAATTTATTTATTTAATCATAAATGCCTTTCTATATCTCTTTGAACAATCTCAGCAAATGTATGCTGACATCTTTTCAGATGATTCTAATATGAGTTTCACTTGGTGTGAACTATTCTTCCAAGTCTTATTTCTTGGCTGTCCTTGGAGAAATTAGTCTTCCTGTGCTTTGGACTTTTGTTTGCAGGCTGATTTTGAGTATCCCCTTCAAATTTCTTCCTTCCAAACAGTTCAGAAGTTGACTCCGCCTAGCCCGGTCCTATTCCCAAACCAGAACCAAATTTTACAGTTGAGCATAGGATGTCTTCCCTGGTACCTCAGACTTTAAAGGATCTGCCTACAATGCGGGAGACCTGGGTTCAATCCCTGGGTGGGGAAGATCTCCTGGAGAAGGAAATGGCAACCCACTCCAGTATTCTTGCCTGGAAAATCCCATGGATGGAGAAACCTGGTAGGCTACAGTCCATGGGGTTGCAAAGAATGGGACACGACTGAGCGACTTCACTTTACTTCACTATCGGATGTACTGCCCCTGGAGGCCATTGAGGGATGTGGCTGATTCATTTACAGAGCCGGTAGTTGGCTCAGTTTCAGAGAGTAACACATGGTCTTTGCCCTTCATCTCCCAGGCTTACAGCTTCATCTGAAGCCACAGTCCCAGCAGAGTGAGAGTAGAGTGAAAGCCCTGTCTGCCTCTGGCATCAAACAGGAAGCCTGGCTCTGCTCCAGGTCTCATTTACACTTAGAACTCCTTGTCCTCCAGGGACCAAGCTCCCAGTCACAGGTGCCTACTTCCAAAGCCTAGACAACCCACAGTTTGTGTTTTCCCTTTGTGTCTGGTCCACAAGATCTTATCCTGTATTAGAAACTGGTTGAGTCTTCCTGGTTTTCCCCCTTTCTCTCTCTCTTCCCTCCTTCCTTCCTTCCTTCTTTCTTTCTTTCTTTTTCTGTCTCTTTCTTCCTGCCTTTTAAATATTTCACCTGTCATTGCTATGTGTTCTGAGCAGAAAGGTGAACTGACTGCCTCTTGATCATTATAAAAGTCTGAATTAATTCATTTGAAAATGGTAAAGAAATGACATTTTCCCCAAGTCACTGGAGTAAAACCCACATCCTGTATCAAGACTGACCCTTATTTACTCCTCCCCTTGACACAGTCCGAGCATTTGAATCTTCTGTTAATGCCTGTACTGTTATACAATTTGGTACTTATTGATTTGTTAGAAATGTTATGTGTGTGCATGTCCTGTTCTCCAAGATAATCTGCTAACTGCTTAACAGCAGAGACCATGATTTATCATTAAAGTATTCCCCAAATGGAACACTTTCTGATAGCCACACACAGAAAACCTCAATAAATACCAATTGTCAGGCTGATTTACCCCACCCATTTCAAATTTCCTTACTTCCTCCATCGAGTGCACCATGATATTAACAAAACACTTACATATCCAAACATAATGTTGAAATACAAAAGTGGACAGCTATATTCCATATACAAATGTGTACACATTTGATATTTTCAAGTTTTTTCTTTTCCTGCTCTGTGCTTTGAGAGTTCAGTTCAGTTCAGTCACTCAGTCCTGTCCGACTCTTTGTGACCCCATGAATCGCAGCATGCCAGGCTTCCCTGTCCATCACCAACTCCTGGAGTTCACTCAGACTCACGTCCATCGAGTCAGTGGTGCCATCCAGCCATCTCATCTTCTGTTGTCCCCTTCTCCTCCTTCCCCCAATCCCTCCCAGCATCAGAGTCTTTTCCAATGAGTCAACACTTCGCATGAGGTGGCCAAAGTACTGGAGTTTCAGCTTTAGCATCATTCCTTCCAATGAACACCCAGGACTGATCTCCTTTAGAATGGACTGGTTGGATCTCCTTGCAGTCCAAGGGACTCTCAAGAGTCTTCTCCAACACCACAGTTCAAAAGCATCAATTCTTTGGCGCTCAGCTTTCTTTACAGTCCAACTCTCACATCCATATATGACCACTGGAAAAACCATAGCCTTGACTAGACGGACTTTTGTTGGCAAAGTAATGTCTTTGCCTTTGAATATGCTATCTAGGTTGGTCATAACTTTTCTTCCAAGGAGTAAGCGTCTTTTAATTTCATGGCTGCAGTCACCATCTGCAGTGATTTTGGAGCCCCCCAAAATAAAGTCTGACACTGTTTCCACTGTTTCCCCATCTATTTGCCAAGAAGTTAGTGCCTCCTAAACTTTCAACTTGGAAACAGTGCATAGTTGTCTACTATCAGTTTCCCAGTGTGACAGAGAAAAATTCCCAGTGAGACAGACAGAGAAAAGGGCCTCCAGCTCTGCCCATCAAGAAGTCAGCTACCTGTGACCAGAAGGTGAGTACATTCTTTCTCTGAGCAGGTGTTAACCCACCCCAGCTAGTTAAGAGCCTGCAGGGCCTCTACTTTGGGGAGATAAAAGGGCAGCCTGCGTGGGGTCCCTTCTCCTCCCCAACAGAGCCATTTGTTACTGGGGATACACCCCCTCCAGGAATCTTTCAGTGCTCTTCAAACTGTGGGCATGCACAATGTACCTGACCTTGTTCAAAAGCAGGGGCTGCCCTGCCCCGGGCAAAAGAGTGAAGAAATACAGAAAATCACATCTCTTTCCAATCTCTTTCACTCTGTTGTATTGAAAGGCTCCGGCATTTGTCAACCAAAACACTTATTAGTTCTCCATTTTTTTCCTTTCCACTGTGTAATGTACACCATCAGCTGTTAACGATTCAGCAAGAGGCATTACTTTGATAAGACGCAGCCAGTGGGGGAAAAACGCAAAACTATGTATTCTCTATACTTTAGCTCATTCATTTACCTCTGAAAAGAATGCTCTTTATGTTCCTTCACTGAATTAGGAATGGACTTTGTGTGAAACATGTTTTATCCTGTAGAAAGGCTCTTTGGAGAGTGGCATTTACTCAAAGGGAACAAATGCCTGCAGGGTGTTCTTATAGAGGCGGGGGTGGCTGGTGACAAGGTGTGACATCTGCAGAAGAAATACAGTCAAGTACTCGAGCCACCCAGTACCTCCCAACAGACACAGGGCTCACTCACAAAACAACAGGAGACATGTGGCTTATGTTCGAAAGGCTGTTTACTCAGAACTCTATCCAACTGACGGTCCTAGCATTTTAACTATAAAATAGAGAAAGGGCTGTGAAATCTGTGTGAGGTCACCGCTGCCACTATACATTCCTTCACACATGGCCAATTCCTGGCTTAGAGCAGCAGACTATAAATCCACGATAAGACATGTGTGCTCATGTAGCTGCATAAGAAAAAGAGAGATACTTAACAAAAATGTAATTTGCTAAGTAATTGGAAGGTTATCCTTAAGCTCTGGGTTTTCTTTCAAGTTTTAGCTTGGCCTTTTCAAGACAAAGTAGAAAGTTGGTACATTCCTAAATCCCTGTAAAACAGACTTAAAACGGAGTGGCAGATTTTAAAGACACATATGGGTTAAGGGTGCAACACCAGGAAATGTTTTTCAATTAAGTACTTCAAGGTGAAATATATTACTCTGTGTAAGAGTAGTCATAGAAAAGAATACTGCAGAAAATGCTTGCCAGAGGTTTAGATTCAAAAAGGGATAGACCTGAAATGCAGGGTGCCAGTGCTTCTTGACTTGAGAAAAACCAGGGGCTTGGAAGAGTTCAGTGAAGCCCACCACCTGATCTCCTAGAATGGAGTGTTACAGGTTGAGTCCTGCCCCTTGTTGAAGTCTTGATCCGTGAAGTCCCAGAATGTAACTTCATTTGGAAACACGGTCTTTGTAATTAGTTACAATGAGGCCATACTGAATTAGGGGGGACCTTAATCCAATGGCTGGGGTCCTGTCCTCTAAGAAGGAAAAAGTATTTAGAAGACACACAGGAAGAATGCCTTGAGATGATGGAGGCAGAGATGAGAGTGATACATCTACAAGTCAAGGAATGGAAAGGATTGCTGGAGGCACCTGAAGCCAGAAGGACACCTTGATCTTGGACTTCTACCCTCCAGAACTGTGAGAGAATACATTTGTTATTTTAAGACACTCAATTTGTGGTACTTTGTTATGGAAGTCCTGGAAAACCTACACAAGGTTAACAAGTGTAGATATTATCTGATTTTTGGTTGTTCCCACTGGGAGGGTAATTCAGTCCCACCTGTTCCGTCTTAGCTGGAAGCAGAGATCTACTAATGATTTTTTGATGAGTTTTTTAATGTCTTGTTATGGATACCTTCTGCATGGATGCATTATATGAAGAAGACTGGTGTTTGATCCCTCACGCACACCTTCTGAGACTTGCCAGTTTTCTCTGTTAACACTCTCATATTTCACATTTACATGTTAGATTATTTGATCAATGACTTTGTCCCTCACTAGACTGAAAGCTCAGTGAGACATGGCATCAGCTATGTTTGTGTTTTGCTCATCACTGTCTTTTCAGCTTCTGGTACGTACCTTTTGTTGAACATGTGTTTGGTAAAAGAATAAGTTTGCTCTGTCTGCAAAATGTATTGCTATTCTTTTAATACAGGATTCCAGGAAACTTTAACACTTCCTAATTTAATTATTCTATGTACTTTCACAGTGTCTGTCCTAGGACACCTCTACATTTGTCCAATCTACCAGTCATGGAGAATGTTGGCAAAGGGGCACTTTTGTGTTAGATTTGCAAGACTGTGCCCTGTACCTTCCCCCCAAAGAAGAAGGAATGGCTTCTGGGATCCCAAAAGCCTGTGACATTCAAGGGTCTCTCAAGGTTAGAGTGCACCAAGAAGAGACATGTTTCTAGAGAACTATGAAATCTTTTGGGAGAATTCTCTCTTCTTGTTGGAGGTAAACACTCATTGTAAAAAAGGGGAAGAAGATAGCTATATAACATGAAGCGTAGATATGGACTGTTCACTGGTAACTCTTCAAAAGACCACCAGAAACACTTGCAGATGAAGCAAAGGTCCATTTATGAACTCTACTGCAATGTGGAGAACATCTGCTGCAGTCTTAGTGCAGACTCTAAATCAGAAAAATAGGAAAGGACATGGAGACTGAATGTACAAATGCACAATGACCGGATCATATATAACAATAGAATTCTGACCCACAGCCTCTGCAACTAACAGGTCAGGAAGCCAAACCACAACCTTGTCAGCAATTAGCCTAAAATGGTCAAGCCTGGTCAACGACTGACAGCTCCCCTACTTCTGCCCTGTCTCCCAAACCCAGGATTAACTAGAGAAAGCCAAATATGATCCTCAAACCAATCAGACAGGATTCCCTGCTTCTGGTCACCCGAGTACTCCAGCCACTCCATGATAGCAACACATACCAGAAGTTGTCTTTTTTTTTTTATTATAAAGTTTTACGACTCTTCTGTTTGTGTTCAGTCGCTGCCAAATGCAAATGATGGTGGCTGAAATCTCTTGCTCTAGTAAACTCTGAATACACAGCTCCTGTTCTCATTTGAGTTCCTTTCACTTATTTCCATAGGTATTTACGATGTTTTTAGAGTCTGAGCTGGGATTTCTAGGCAAGTCTTGAAAAGCAGGGACTGGTTGGAATGGGCAGAGTCTATGACATAACATTTTTGGTAGGCACAGGTAGGAGAGAGTCTGGAAGTACTCACATGATGAGAAGTTAGCCTTAAAATGTGAACAGTTTAATAGGCTCACAGTTTACTTTCCAGAGGACTTCCCTGGTGGTCCAGTGCTTGAGCCTCTCTGCTTCCAATGCAGGGGGCACAGGTTCAATCCCTCGTCAGGAAACTAAGATCCCACACGGTGCGTGGTATGGCTTCTTTGGTAAGTCAGCTGGTAAAGAATCCACTTGCTATGCAGGAGACCCTGGTTCGAGTCCTGGGTCAGGAAGAACCCCTGGAGAAGGGATAGGCTACCAACTCCAGTATTCCTGGGCTTACCTGGTAGCTCAGCTGGTAAAGAATCTGTCTGCAATGCGGGAGACCTGGGTTCAACCCACGGTTTGGAAAGATCCCCTGGAGAAGGGAACAGCTACCCACTCCAGTATCCTGGCCTGTATAGAGAATTCCATGGACTGTATAGTTCAGGGGGTCACAATGAGTCGGATACGACTGAGCTTTCCAGAAGGAAGTATTCTCTGGAGCAAAGAGCTAAGCTATTTTTGTTTGGTTCCAGTAATACTTAACATAGGGAGGGAAAAGTTATGCTTGGTCTAAGACATGGTTAATTCAAGGACAGAGAATTACATTGATTCCAATTCTTGGGATTGGAGGGAAAGAAATTCATTGAAAAATTTATGAGGGAAAAAAATTTCACTTTTAAGTTCATTTTTGTATTTTTTATTTTCCACCCAACTTAGACAACAAGGTTGGTCACTTGACTAATACCCTCACTAGCATAAACAACTTCCTTAGCTACTGCCCTTTGGTCCTAACCCACAAGGTGCTAAACCTGGATTAATCTGACACTGTGGGATATAACTGTTTTTCTTCTTTTGTTCCAACAACTATCTGTTGGTGGTGGTTAGGAGGAACAGTGAGCTCAGAGGGTGCTGAAGCCAAGTGAGGTCTCAGAAGGAACAAGCCCATGTCTGCTATGTGCACAAGTGGAGAGAGGAGAGAGTTTAAACTTAATACTTAAGTCTCAGAAATGTATATCTCTGTTGAGCTTTGGGCCTGCATATCCAATGAGCTCCTGGGTAACGTTATAAGGATATTCTACAACCAATCTGCATATGTCCAAAATTGAAATTACAATTGCTCTCCTTCACCAAAGGTTTGCTAATCAATCCATCAGATTGGCCTTGTGATCCTTGTTGGCACTGCATTCCAGGCAACTACTACCACCACTCAGGTTAACACACAATTCAAGATAAATCCTCTTCGCGATCTGGCTAAGGAAATTTGCCCTGATTGTGGAATTACAGGCATCAGCAATGGGATGAGGAAAGATGAAAACATAACCTCTTGAAATTTTATCTCATTTTTTCTTGGCCCTAAGCACAGAAGTAAGATCACAAGCAAAAATTCAACCAGTCCTGAATTATCCTAGGTACAGTGACAGACACTGGGGAAAATAAAGATAATGAGACTTTTAGACCTTTTTGGATTTATTCTTTACAATATCCCATTCAGCTTACATCTATCTGCCCATCTCTCACGACTTCCTCTCCTTAACCTCTAATATTTTCATTGTCAGGTGGTAATTAGGTACTTCTTATTTATGGGAAGGATTACCATGTCAATTCTATGTGGTTTCCGTGTTTATGCAAAAAGTGCTCCCTGACAGAAACAGGTATAAAACTGATTGATGGGTTAAAGCAACTGAGGGGTCTTTCCTAGCAGCCAAGATTACCGTTTCCTGGTAGAAAAACTGGTAGAGAAAATTGAGTTCTTTTAATAAATTCCATAATTACTTAGCTGTGAATGATTTTTTAAAAGTCACTTGACTGTGCAAACTGGTTAGAGTAGAAATATTTTAATGATATTTCAAGAGCTTAATGTCAACCATCAGTGTCCAATAAGTGAAAATTACTTTTAGTGATACATCTGGAAATAGGATGGTTTTTTGAGCCCAAATCTCTCAAGCTTTGCATAAAATCTGGATTTTCATTTCTACTGTGTGCCTGTTATATAAACTTCTGATATTTGTTATAGAGGAAAAAAAGATAAACCAGACATTACTTGGAATATTGAAAAATGAGTAGAATGTTAAGACATGTTAAATTTATTGTTTGCTCATTGAGAGAAAAAAAGTGAATAATTCATTTAAGGGAAACATTGTTACTTAAAGACAGGGCAATATTTTAATAAGTAGAAGGAGGAAGGTAATATATTTTGAAATAGGAGCTGCATCACTGGAATGAAAAATGTAATGTGACAAAGTAGCTACTTTGAAGAAGAAAATACTCATCTGAATGGAAAATTTTGTTATAGTCCTGTAAAATTTCAACTTTATCTTCATTCTTATCTGTTCATTCATTTAACGGGTATTTATTGAGAGCCTACTCTGTACTGGCGTTGTGTGAGGCATTGCTGATATTTTGGTAAATAAGACAGTCACAGTTTCTTCTTTCACTAAGACTGTTTAGTGAATTTTTCATTAATGATTAATTAATGCACTCACTACATTGGGTTTTGAGCAAACTCTGGGAGATGGTAAAAGACAGGGAAGCCTGGTGTGCGGCAGTCCATGGGGTCGCAAAGACACGGGCATGACTTAGCAACTGAACAACAATAACATGAAATTAGGTACAATGAGCTTTAACTCTGTGTGACAGGAAACTTGAATTAACAATGGTTTAAACAACTGTCTCATCTAAATATAGATCATCCAGACCTCAAATTATTTTGGGCCCATCATCATAAAAACCTCAAGTCTTTTTATCTTGCTGCTCTGCCATTCCTAACTGCTGCTGCTAAGTTGCTTCAATCGTGTCTGACTCTGTGAGACCCCATAGACGGCAGCCCACCAGGCTCCCCCGCCCCTGGGATTCTCCAGGCAAGAACACTGGAGTGGGTTGCCATTTCCTTCTCCAATGAATGAAAGTGAAAAGTGAAAGTGAAGTCGCTCAGTCGTGTCTGACCCTCAGCAACCCCATGGACTGTAGCCCACCAGGCTCCTCCATCCATGGGATTTTCCAGGCAAGAGTACTGGAGTGGGGTGCCACTGCCTTCTCCGGCCATTCCTAACTAGTATATACATTAAGCTTTTGAGTCTTTTTCTTTCACTTACATAGTGCATTGGGATATAGAACACTGTTTGTATCAACAGCCTGTCTGTTTTCATTATCAAATAGTATTCCATTCTATGGATGTACTACATTTTTATTTAGCTTTTTCCCAGTTGACGGACTTTGGAGTTGTTTCAAGATTTTAGTGATTAAATTGATATAAATATTTATTTAGAGGATTTTGCATGAATATAGGCCTATCATTTCACTTTGGTAAATATCTAGTGGAAAATTGGGCCATATGGAGAAGTGTATATTGAATTTTACAATATCTGTGAAACTGAGAGTTGCAGTCCCACTATGCACTCCCGTCAACAATATACAAGAATTCTGGTTGCTCTGCATCCTCATCAGAATTTGATATCATCAGATTTTTCCAACCATTATATCAAGTGTATGATAGTATCTCATTGTGGTTTTAATTAGCATTTCACTAATGATTAGTGGAACTGAGATAGATTAGTATCTTCTGCTACAAGTCCTGTGTCAGACATATGATTTGGAAATATTTTCTCCCAGTCTGTATCTTTTTATTCTGTCAACAGTTTTGTTTGCAGAGCAAATGTTTTTAATTTTGATAAAGCCCAATTTATTTATTCTTTTATAAATTGTGGTTTGGATCTTAAAATTGAACATTTATATGTTAAAAGCCAAATTTATAAAAAGAACAAAAGAATAAATTCCTCCTAACAACAACAGATTATCTACAAATAGTATATTAGCTATGTCTCCAAAATATGACATCAAACAAGAAGAAATTAGATAATTTTTGTTGGGAGAACTAGATTACAGTTATAAAAGATGAGACAAGGATCTAATAATTTTAATTTTTAAAACACAGAAGTAAAGACTTTTAGATTCTGCATGATCAGATCGGATCAGATCAGTCACTCAGTCGTGTCCGACTCTTTGCAACCCCATGAATCGCAGCACGCCAGGCCTCCCTGTCCATCACTAACTCCCGGAGTTCACCCAGACTCATATCCATCGAGTCAGTGATGCCATCCAGCCATCTCATCCTCTGTCGATTGTAGTATGTAAATAAATGAAATGCTTCGTGGAGGCTTTGAATACCCATTCACTTATTTATCCTTTCATTTCTTTAAGAATGTTTACTGAGCACCTAGAGTGAGCCAGGCACTGTGTTCTGGATGTCAGTACATAGATGAATATGATGGGCACTAGAGCTCTGGACAAACAAATCAACAGGTTAGAGCACAATGTGGTAAGAACTATAGTTGGCATTTGTTCAAAGTAAACCATGCTTCTTTTTGCACAGGTAGCAGTTTCATCACACTTATCTCAGTTTGCAATTATTTATTTGTGTGACAGGCCTTAATGTTTGTCTCTCATAGTCTGTTCCAGCAGTATAAATACAATGTATGTTTTCTTCATAGTGACTAGAACATAATAGGAGCTGGATAATCAATCGTTGAATAAAATAAGTGTTTGCTATTGAAGTATAGAGAGGAAGAGTTGCTAAATCTGCTCTGGGATCTCATTTAAAAAGGTGACATTTGAAGTGAGTCTTGAAGCAGAGGTAGGAACTTACTGGTGCAGCGGGGGTGGGGCTGGAGAGGAAGAGAAGGGCATTGCAGCACTATACAGTCTTAGCCATGGGGACTCGAAGTCACATAACATCTGTGGGAAGGACAAAAAAGTCGCAGTAGGGTAGAATCATCCTAGGTAGGGAAGTGTAGGGCAGCATGAAGCCAAAATGGAAGGCAGGGATTGGGACAGGAATGAAAGGCCTTGTCAACCAAGGTAGGTTTGAACTTCACAGCAATGGAGTTGGGGAGGGTGATGGATCTTAAGCTTTTAAGTGACATGATCAGTAGAGCAGTTAAGACTATGGCTGAGGCCCGGATAAGAGATGATAGGTGTGGCAGTGGCAGTTGAGATGCTGTGGAGAGACAGATTTGAATGCTATTCCAGGAGACCAAATTTATGGGACTTGGTGACTGAAAAGATGTGAAGGGTGAAGTAGAAGGAGAACTTAATATTTCAGCTCTTCTGATGCCTGGAGAGTACTGTATGTAGGGAATTAACAAATTATATTTTTTCCTGATTAATAAGTATTACATATTTTTTAGAAAATTCAGGAAAGTATAAAGAAGAAAAAAATTCATCTGTTGTCACAGTTCACAGAGATAAACCACTTCCAATATTTTGAGTGCCTATTGTTCTAAAATAGATCCTAAGGATGCTATCCCCACAAAGAACTTAAGTCTTATGAACAGCATTAATATATTGAACTTAATTTTGAGCCCAAATGTTAAGTTTTGACTATACTGCGAGCTGAGTCAGTTTAAAAAAAAAAAAAAAAGTGAATTAGGTACATGGATGTGAACTTCCCAAGATAGAATTTCTTCCCTGGAAACTAAATAAGGCAGCGATGACCATCCAGGACACGTTCTCATTAGTACCAGATTCCCACAGGTAACCTCCCGGGTCACTGAGGGACATTTCCAGGTTCCACCTGATTAATTCATGTTCAATTCATTCAATGTGCTGAGCCCTGCAGGAAGACAGCACACCGTAGTGATCACCTCCCGTGTCCAAATTTTCTAAAGGAGTGATAATTATTTTTGCCCACTTGAATCTAGAGCTTGTGTGAACCTGTGCACATCAACTATGAGTAAGAGAAAACTTTCTGAGGTCCAGAAGCTGTGAATAAAAAAAAAATTATCTAAAACCCTTCCAAATAGGGGAAACGGGAGGGAAGTTTAAAAAAAAAGAAAAAGAAAGGATATTTTTATATTGAGCAGGAGTAGATTACGAGGAGGGGCAGAGGCAGGCAGGTTCAAAGGAGGTCTGCCTGAAAAGAAGCTCAAAGAGAAAGGCCAAGGAAGCGGGGATATGGGGGGTGCGGGGGTAGGGGGCTCGGCTGAAAGACGGACAAACAAATGTAGCCACCGGGGCGGCCGTCCTAGCAAAGGCAGCCTGCAGGTCAGGTACCTGGCGGAGGTGGGGCAGCTGGGGGCGAGCTCCCGGCTCGCAGATGGAGTCCTTCCTTCAGACCTTCCCTGGACACCATCAGCTCCCCTCCCCCCACACCAAAAAACAAAACAAAACAAAACAAAAAAACCCCAGTCCCCGCCAGCCCTCGGCGGAGCGCGGAGGGGAGGAGGGGGAAGTGGGGCCGTGCTCAGCTTCCACTCTGAGGCTCCGGCTTGAAAAGTCCCCGAGAGTCAAACATGATTTACACCAGGGAAGAAAAAAATCAATACCACCAAGGGGAAGGTGGGCGGGGGGTGGGGGTGGGGGGCTCTGAGAGAAATGTTTGGCAAAGGAGGGGGAGCTTTCCCCACCAAAGCCCAGAACGCGACTCTCGCTTCCTCAGGAGGATCGGCCATCACCACCCCGGCTCTCCGCCCCTCCGTCGCCCGCCCCGAGGGGTTGCTCTTCTGTTGCAAACGTCAAGAGGTCTAGGTTTGCCCTGGGTTAGGTGCTCGACTAAGTTTTTCAGCTCGGGTTCTTAGGTGCATCGGGTTTCGCAAAGCCTGGGAGTAGGCTTTGGCTGGGGCCATTTTTACACGGCCGGGCTTTCCCTCATTCAGCTACCGGCCAGGGTAAGGGAGCGGCGCAAGGGTTCCTTAACAGGAAGGGGTCGGTGCAACCTGAACAAACATTGCTGGTTTTGAACGCTCACCGCGAACGCGTTTCAAGAGCAGGTCTCACAGCCTCCCGGTTCCGTCAGCGGAACTCTGCGGACTGGACCAGCAGGTCAGAGCGCGGAGCCGGGAAACCCCACCTGCGCCGGGGAGACAGCTCCGGTCGGCGGGAGTTTGCACACTGGGCTCTCAGGCGGACTCTCCCAGAGTTGGGTCGCGCGCCCCGGGCCAATGAGCGCGCCCCGCGGAGGGCTCGGTTACTCGCCACCCCCAACACACACACCCGCGCGTTGATTGGTCTCCCGGCCCGCGAGGCCGGGCTGGCCGGCTGCGGCGGCGGGCGGCGGCGAGTGCTGGGCGCGAGTGGGAGTGGCGCGCGCGCCCCCCGCCGCCCTGTCACTCCCCGCCGCGCTTCCTCCCTAGTCCCCTCCCTCCCTCGCTCCCTCTCTCCCTCCTTGCACTCCCCGGCTCCGGCCGCGCGCTGGCGGGGCTCCGCATTGCACACTCTGGGGGCGCCGCAGTGTTCGTGGGATGGGGCAGCGGGCTGCCGCTGGCGGCCGGAATCCGCGTGCAGCCGGGGTGAGTAGAGGCTGGCTTCCCGGGAGAGCACAAAAGGAGAGGGGTTTCCTGCTAGCCGCCCGATCTACTGCGGGGCCTCGACCAACCACGGAGTGAGCTGAGTCCCTGCAACTACCCTCTGCTAGGACAGTCCTTTACCCCCACACCCTCCCGGCCCCCTGGTCGGCGGAGCTGAGATCCTCGCTTCTGCATGCCGCTCCGATGTTTTGCCTCCGAGTGGGTAGCCCGCACTGCGCGCAGCTTGGGCAAGTCCGGAGGGGCGTGTGTGTAGTCCCTGAGCGCTGGGGGTGGAATGGAAATGTCAGGAGCTGCCAAGTTCAACGCTGGAGGAATCTTCCCCAGAGTAATTCAGCACCTTCCCAGGGCCAAGCGTGCGTCCACCAGGAACTCCAGCCGGAGGGAGAACCCCGGGCGGCGAAGTGGCAGCACCCCACATGTTGCTGCGGGGTGGGCGGGGGTGGGATGGAGATGGGGGTGGGCGGTGGCCCGGCTTGCGCCCATCCAGAGCAGCTGCCGAAGGGGCGGTGAGGTGGGGCGCTTCCAGCCGTTGCGCGAACGCCCAAGGCCCTCCGATCACCCACTCGGGGGGAGTTTTGCGAGTGGGTCATTCACCCACGGAGCCAGAGCTTCGCCTGGGCTTGACTTGGCGACCTGCTTTTCTCTCCAGTAAGAGCAGTTCCGTTGATTACATTTGGCTAAACAGGCTAGCCTAAAGCTCTGGTGAATCTGACTCGCTCTGACTCCCCGCCCCAATCCCACTAGTTTCACGTCCCCAGCTCCTGCCCTCGGCATGGGGCATGGATCCTATTCATCTCCACGAGGTTCCAAACTGGATGTTTGAGCATGGTTGTATCCAGCGTGGGTCCCGGCATCTGAAGTGTCACAATGATTTGCCATTTCCTAGGGGATTCCAAAGACTTGTTATAATTTGGAGGAGGGAGTGTGGGGGAGAGGAAAAATTGAGGAAGGAGCAATGTTTAGGAGGGAATTTGTTGGTAGAATAGTGTTGATCTACCAGAACATATGACAAAAAGAATGTTAAGCTTCTCCCTCTGGTAACCTACCCAAGGTGTGACCTCCAAAATTCAATTTTCTTTGTCGGAGACTAGGGAGTTTAGATTCTCCAGGGGGAAGCTTATTTCTTGTTAAATTGACTTACAGTGACATACACTCTGTTCTGTTCTGCTCTGGCCAGCCATTTCAGATGCCTTGATATTATTAGAGCAATTCCCTTAAAGACATTACATTTTCTTTCAGTGAGAGGAACTGGAAGTAGCTCTTTAAAATTTTGAATCTGCAGCTTATTTCTCTAGAAGACACTAATGGTTACTGTATATGTGTTCACGTGTACCAAGTTTGCAAAAGATATTTGTGCAATAGTCCATGAAATGGCTTAATACACATTTATGTTAAACCCATTTAAATGTAAAACATCTATCTGTTTTCAATTTTAGTTTCCACCTTGACCAAAGGCACCAGACTGAAACAGGACTTAAAAGAGGCTTCCTTGTTTAAAAAGAGATTTTGCAGGACTCAAGTCATGAGAACAAACAGTAAGCTTTCTGAGCTTGTGGCACACAAATGCTGTTAAAAATTGTGAATTAGTTTTTTGAGTTAAAAATGTCAGAAGTGCTTCCAAGCCAAAAAAGGTAGTTACAATGCATGGGTCTACCTTTTGAAGCTGTCCACAGTCTTTATGAGATGAATGTTTATAGCACAGAATGCATAAATGGGACTGATTATAGCAAATGATGCCAAGTAAAAAGCCATACTTTGCATCATGTTGTAAACTTCACAAGGCACACTGAGATCTACTATTAAAGTATCTGTGAGGAAGTCATATTTTCATCACCCCTGTTTTACAGGTGGAACAACTGAAGCTCTCAGAAGTTGAGTACTTTTCCAAGGTGAATAGCAGAGTTCAAGTTTTTTCCCCAAGTTCTTCCCTCTGTTGCTCCCTCTCTTCCTTCTTTCATGCTGGGCTTCCTTATTTCCTGGTTCTGATTTCTGTAGCTTTTTTTTTTTTTTTTACTATTCAACCCATGGCTACGGAACCATTATGTACCATTCTCAAAAGGCTTTTCTCTGCAAAGTACCACTTAGCTCCCACTATATGTGGGCTGATAAACATTTAGGGAGAAAGCTAATAATGGGTTTTAAGGAACTATGTTTTTCAAAGGGGCATATTATTTTTATTAATGAGTTGTTAAATATACAAGTAATCAAAACCCTAAAGAATGATGTCCTTATGGTGTTTTCGTGCTAAGTCACTTCAGCTGTGTCTAACTCTGCAACCCCATTGGCTGTAGCCTGCCAGGCTCCTCTGTCCCTGGGATTCTTCCAGGCAGGAGTACTGGAATGGGTTGCCATGCCCTTCTCCAGAGGATCTTTCTGAACCAAGTATCAAACCTGTGGCTCTTATGTCTACTTCATTGGCAGACAGGGTGTGTGTGTGTGTGTGTGTGTGTGTGTGTGTGTGTTTAGCACTTGCACCCCCTGGGAAGCCCTGTACTTATGTTGTGTGCTAAGTCACTTCAGTTTTATCCTCTTCTTTACCCTATGGACTGTAGTCTGCCAGGCTCCTCTGTCCATGGGACTTCCTAGGTAAGAATACTGGAGTGGGTTGCCATGTCCTCCTCCAGGAGATCTTCCCGACACAGGGATCGAACCCATGTCTCCTTGATTGCAGGCGGATTCTTTACTGCTGAGCCACCGGGTACTTAGGGTAATGCTTCAGAAAAATCAAGTGACAGTGGCAGAGATGTTTGAGAAATATGTAGGTCTGCAACTCTGTAAGTAGAAACTCCTCATACGTTTAATAGACAATTATAGTGAAGCTCTAATAAATGATTGTTTTGTTAGTGTCATTTGAATTTTAAAAAGAATTGAACAAAACATTACTTAAATAAACCCAGAACCACTCTGGGGGGCGGGGAACCCACTTATCAAAAGTCCTGAAATCCTCATTAACTAGTTTGCAAATGCAACAGAAGACATTGATTAAAGAGAAATCATGTTTTTACTTGCATAGCTAGCAATAAGGAGCTTACAGTTATCTGCCTACATGATTATTTATTAAAAATCCATCATTTGCAGATCTTTTCTTGGACAACTGTTGTTCAAGATACATTGCATAATATGTTACATAATATTTATTAAGATGAGTAGTATTAATTTTGTTTGCATTAATGTAGGCAGAAATATTTGAAGGGTCAGTTTACTAAATTAAGACAGTGGAGGGTGACAGATCCCAAACATACTAAAAATGAGGTAGCCAAAAATGAATGCGGACAAATTCTTGCAATGGATCCCCAAAATAATGATGAAAGACTCATATATTGTGAAATGAGAATTGTAGAAGTACCTGGCTTGCAGTGTACCAGACATACACTCAGATATATAAAAAGAGAACACAATGTAAATGAATTCTTAGCTTCTGCTTTTGCTGAATAATATTCCTATACCCAGGCTTTCTCAGGCAGTAAATGCACTGTAAATAATAGATTGAGAAATGGCAAGTGCCAAGGATATTCTCGACCTAATCAACAGACTAGATACTAAGTCTCCAAGATGGTCATCATCCAAGTGTGTTGAACCTTAGTGTGTAAGTGACAGCTCTCCAGGGCATTGGCTGGAAGACTTGAGGGGCTCTTGTCAGGGGAGGAGTTTCAGGGAGGACCCTGAAGCCATCAAGCCAGATCCATGTCCCTATGGACAACTGTGAGATCAGTGTTCAAAGTGAACATAGATTACAGTAATATAACTTATTTTGGAGAAAGGGGAAATCACGTGTTAAGAGTTTAAGGGAATATATTTGTAGCTAAAGTGTTGCAGAAAGGGTATGTGTTTTAAGCTTTCAGAAAGCTTGACTAGATTTCAAATCCTGGTTCTCTCCCTATTCAGGACTTTTTTGTTTGGCCAAGGAACAAGAAACAAACTGGAGATAAATAGACACTTTTCTGAGTGGACAGGTAGGCTCTTCTGGGAACTAGTTTGGGGATGGTTTTATTTTAACTTTTATAAATGTCTACAGATGGTATGTAGTTCTTAAGAGTAAGTGAAAACTATGCTGATAAAGTTGAACCATAGGAATAATTTAAAAGACAACCTAAATGGGAAGAAAAATAATAGAAGATTAAAGTCAAAATGGAAGATTGAAGATAAGTGTACTTGGGAAAAGCAATCCCAAGCACATTTGTAGGAAATGGTTTTAAATTCCATTCCTGTCAGCAGTCAAAATAGCTGGATAATATTCTCACAGCTCTCTTTTGAAAGATATGTCCACCAAGTTAAAGTCAATGTTAAGAGAAGGATATAAAATTTTATATTAGTGTGATACTATTAAAATGTGTAGTTGAGTAAGTTTGTATAAATTCTCTGTACTTATCTGTTCATCTTTCTATATAGAAAGAAATGCATCAATACATTAATAGTAATTGTCTCTGGGTATTATGAGATTATAGGGCTTCCCTGGTGACTCAGGCAGTAAAGAATCTACCTGCAATGCAGGAGACCCGGGTTTGATCCCTGGATTTGGAAGATCCCCTGGAGAAGGGAATGACTATCCACTCCAGTATTCTTCATGCAGAATTCTATGGACAGAGGAGCCTGGCAGTCTACAGTCCATGGGGCCACAAAGAGTCAGACACGACTGAGCAACTAACAGTACACTACTAGTGTGTATGAGATTACAAGTGTTTTTATTGTCTTCTTTTACTTAAGTACTTTCCAGATTTTCTTCAATGAACGTGTATTGCTCTTAGTAAAAAAGTATTATGAAAATAAGATATAGTGTTGTAGCCTATAGATTTCATATAGTCTTAAGAAAGGTTCATCTGATTATCATTTTTATGTCTTCTGCAAATCTGTAAGTTGAAAAAAGTGCCTCTATTTGCCCCATGAATTCCCTATATATGAAAGGCAGCAAGTTTAAATTTTTTTTTTTTTTTGTATTTGGTACTAAGAAAAAGTATGACTGAAGATGAACACTGTGCTTTCTTTAGATAGTGAGAACTGGGAAATGAAAAGACGTTCCATTTTTGCCATAATTATCAGGATATGAGAAGGACATGGCAACCCACTCCAGTATTCTTGTCTAGAGAATTCCATGGACTAGAGGAGCCTGGTGGGCTACAGTCCATGGAGTTGCAAAGAGTCGGACACGGCTGAAGTGACTTAGCACACAAGCAGGCACAATACCCTCTTCCCTGGGGGAAGGAAATGGCAACCCACTCCAGTATTCTTGCCTGGGAAATCCCATGGACAAAGGAGCCTGGCAGGTTACAGTCCATGGGGTCGCAAAGAGTCAGACATGACTTAGCAACTGCACCACCCACCACCGTCAGGATATGACGAACCAAGTTAATGGAAGTTGATATCTCTTGTAACAGTTGTGTTGACAAAGCTTCCAGCATCTCATAAGGGATGTGTCCAGTTTCCAGACTCGTGACCCTCAAAGAAGCCCAATGTATAATGTCCTCATTAGATAATTTTAGTTTTCTCTCAGTCTACTCATAATATATAACTGGTGACTAGTTACCATTAATAAGTAGGCTAATTGACATTTTTACCCTCTTGAGATTGCTGCAAAGGAAGAGCTAGACATACCAGAAGTCAAATTCTCATGCACACAGTTACGAATACAGTGAACTTGGATTATTTTTCATGAAAATAAAAAACTAAAACACATCTGTTGATATTTGAAAGCAAGGGGGTTCAGACAGGAAGTAATAAGCTCAAAGACTATGTGTTAATAATACCTCTATCTCCTGTCCTACATCCCACTCACTCATCCTTACTCTCTCTTTCGCCAAGAGAGGATGAAGGCTAAAATTAAAAATAGATTCCAAAAAACATTGAGGTGTATGCCTAAATGATTACCACATAATGGACTGTTGGCAAAGCAGAAGCATTACAGAAGCATTGGGTGTGAAATCTTCATCTTTTCATAGACCTTTTAAAAGCCATGGGTATAAGAATTCTTAAAGCCAGGATTGTCCTATGTCTGACATTTAAAAACAATCATGAATGTTACTTGAATTATCAAGTATCTCTAAGCATTCTAAATGATTAAATACAATACAGTTAGTGTGTTTGGGCAGTAGTATTTGGGGTGAACATTTTCAAAAATATATTGCTTAATATTTTTATGCTCTAAAAAGCAGGATAAATAAAGATTGCATTGTCCTTATCTTATTTCCCTCCTTCTTAAAAAGTACCAAATAGTATATAAACTAGCAAATGTACACATTGTTTGCATCACGATGCCTAGAAATACTTGTTTCTTTATGCCACCACCACTTCCCTGGTGGCTCAGACGGTAAAGCGTCTGCCTACAATGCGGAGACCCAGGTTTAATCCCTGAGTCGGGAAGATCTCCTGGAGAAGGAAATGGCAACTCACTCCAGTATTCTTGCCTGGAAAATCCCATGGACTGAAGAGCCTGGTAGGCTACAGTCCATGGGGTCGCAAAGAGTCGGACACGACTGCGGGACTTCACTTCACGTCACTTATGCCATTAAAGCAATTTAGATAATATACACTTACTTGCACTTGTAATAATAGCATTTATTACTCTACTTTTTATTTGTATGGCTTTTCATCTACAGGACTCTACCTGCTTATGAGGGATTATTGTTAGTTTTCCATTGGGAGAGAGAGCAGTGTAGAACAACCTTAGAAGCCAGAAATCTCCCATGTTGTAATTCCAGCCCCACCAGTTGCCAGACCTTAGGCAAGTGTGTCCTTAGGCAAATTATATAGTTTCCTCCAATTTAACTGGTTACTATTAACTAGCTGACTGACCTTTAGCAAGTTAGGCACCCAGTGTCTGGGCTTCATTTGCTTCAACTATAAAATCAAGGGGTTACACTAATTAAATTCCCAGGTGAGTAGGAACCAACATATATTTTTTGACATTTAAAACTACCCAATAATACTGATCTAATAAAACTGTGCCTTAATATTGGTATTTAGAAGAAACTGAGTTAACAAGACAGAGTTCTTGGAGATCTGTAACAAGAAATTTAAAACATCTAACATATCTCCCTGGAATTTGTTTTTTTCTTACTATGTAGATCCTTCCTGTTCTTTGACTTGATTATCCATGTAGAATACATTTAATTTCTTAAAATTTTTTTATCTTAAAGATAGAAAAGTTGACTTTCAAGTGTTCTAAAAATATTAACTCTTAAAAATAGTGACTTTAATAGAAGTAATATTCTGCATTGATGTAGGGTCTTTCCATACAAGATCAAAGGAATGGTATTAGAAATACATGGGTTTTCTTTTATGTATAACTTCATAGAAAGATTTTCCTTGATGGAATTCTTTTAATTCATATTCCCAGTCACCCAACTGAATGGATCCACAGAAACTTTTGTAGCAATTCTAACTTGTCCTTGGTCAGACGTGTCCTTGGTCAGGAGTCTCCTTTCGTCCATTACTTCCCAACTGACAATTCTTTTCAGTCCTTCAAGGCCTAGTTCAAACGCAGTCCTCCCAAAGAAGTCTTTTCTCTTGATTTACATCAATGTACATTTTTCTCTTTTACTGTATTTCATAATAGCGTACTGATTTTTACATTCTAGCTTATGATATACATCATGTCTTATTTCTGTTGAATGCTTGCATGAGTACATTGTCTTGTACAGAGTAAGCCTTCAATGAGTGTGTTGAAGAGACTTACTGCTTTCATAGAGAAAAAGCTATAAAGTTTAGGGATGGGCTGGGGGGTAGGGAGGAGGAAGAGGGGGAATTGCAGAAGATTGATTTAGATGGAAGAGATAGGTTGTGGTTTTGTGTGTGCTGTGTGTGCTCAGTCATGCCTGACTCTTTACAAGCCCATGGACCATATCCCATCAGGCTCCTCTGTCTGTGGAATTTTCCAGGCAAGAATACTGGAGGGGCCATTTCCTACTTCAGGGGATCTTCCCAACCCAAGGATTGAACCAGCCTCCCTTGAGTCTCCTGCATTGGCAGGTGGGTTCTTTACCACTAGTGCCACCTGGGAAGCCCCTTTGGCTTTGTAGTTTATGACAATTGCCATGTGCCTTTAGTCCCTGAATGTCTACCAAGAGCAAACAAATACTGCCAACTGTGACTGTTCTCCTCAAAGACCCTTCCTTGCTTTTGTTTCCTAGGAATACACTCTAGGTATTGAGGGTCTTTACAGAACAGACTCTAAGCCATCAATCACTATGACCAGGACTTGAGAAAGTTAGATAAGCCATCTGCTCACCTGAAAATAAAAAGCTGGCTATTTCACACTTTCACACTAAGCTGTACCATGCTTTTTAGAAGTGTATAGAATTAATTTCTGCTAAACAGAAAAGTTCAAGGAAGAAAATAATCATTTCTTGTCAGCCACATTTAATTATTCATATCTAATTCCACACTACCTTATTAGCATTCTTTTTCTCTAGCTTACATGGTGGCTACCTAGCTATATGTATATAGCATATGTTCAGTGTGTTTGATCTTTATCCTTAATAGAATAAAACAGAAGACAATATATCAAACTTGCCATATATAGGTAAAGATATACAAAATCCTTCTTGGCTATTGAAAACTCTTTGAATGAGTTTTCAACACATAATTAGGGCTGATACTTTTTAAGTAGAGAACCAGACAAGGCTAGATCTGTTTAATCTCAAATAGCCAGGGTTCTTCTTCTTGTTCCATTGTCATATGTTGGAATGACAGCCAGCTGACTTAAAATGTGGTTTTAGGTCCGTCTAGTCAAAGCTATGGTTTTTCCAGTAGTTGTATGGATGTGAGAGTTGGACTATAAAGAAAGCTGAGTGTTGAAGAATTGATGCTTTTGAACTGTGGTGTTAGAGAAGACTCTTGGGAGTCCCTTGGACTGCAAGAAGATCCAGCCAGTCCATCCTAAAGGAAATCAGTCCTGAATATTCATTGGAAGGACTGATGTTGAAGCTGAAACTCCAATACTTTGGCCACCTGATGGCCAAAGAACTGATTCATTGGAAAAGACCCTGATGTTGGGAAAGATTGAAGGCAGGAGGAGAAGGGGATGACAGAAGATGAGATGGTTGGATGGCTTCAGGAACTCAATGGACATGAGTTTGAGTAAACTCCAGGAGTTGGTGATGGACAGGGAGGCCTGGTGTGCTGCAGTCCATGGGGTCGCAAAGAGTCGGACACAACTGAGCGACTGAACTGAGGTAAGATGTGGCTGGATTAGCATCAACTCCACCCAGTTCTGAGAAACAGCTCAGGGTTCATTTTCTACTGCTGCCAATAGTGTTATTCTTTGGTAGAACCAAACCAGGCAAGTAAAAATCAACAGGATTCAAAAAATGTTTTTCCCATCAAAGCTGTTTAGAAGCTCAGCTTTCTAAATGACAGGCAATGTGTATTCTATAATAGAATAGCAGTTTAAAGAGAGGTACTGTTTGTAATGGAAGTTTCTTAGCTTGAAAAGTATGTCATAGAGACCATTGTTAAAGGGGGTAATTTTCAGCTAGGTTAAACAAATTTAAGAAATGTTGTATGCTGTAGCACCTACAAGACGTTGTAGGCAAATGGATAAACTCATTTCTACAGCTTCTGGGCAGTTTTGACATTGCACGAGGGCTTCAGATCTCTCCTGGAACAATGTACTGTATAAGGTTGAACATGGGAAATGGGAAGCAGAAAAAGAGTACAGAAAAGAAGGAGCTGGAGGAATTACAATAAGGAAAGGATCACCTACTTTATAACCAATTGAAGAAAACTTTCCAGTCTTATCTCATTCCAATCTTATCTGGGGAAGTCCTAAAATAAACAGAAATAAAATTGAAAAGAGCCACAAAGTTCTGTCTGCCTTAGGTTATCTTGTGTTCCTACCATATCCTTCATTAGGGCAATTCTGGTGCTGAGTCAGTCTCAACTCTAGAGTCTAAAAGATCACTGTTAAAAGGCTTCCATGAGGATTTCTCTGGTGGTTCAGTGGTTAAAACTCCATGCTTCTAACACAGGGGGCACAGGTTTGATCTCTGCTCTGAGAACTAAGATCTCACTTGTCGCAAGGCATGGCCATAAAATCAAAAATGGCTTCCCTGAAGCACATGTTGGCCAATCAATGAATCCAGCATATTGGTCAAATAGACAAATAAAAGTTGAGGGAATCAAAGAGTCCAAGGTGATTGAGACAGAGATACAGAAGAGGCGATGATTTTGTGGTGAGGTATGGGTAGAAACAAAAAGATGTTGGGGTCTTTGCATGTTTCCCATTTTTAATTTAAGCTCTCATCTGGCTATTTGCTGAATTATCAACCACTAATTCCTTCCTGTCAAGGCTATGGTTTTTCCAGTAGTCATGTATGGATGTGGGAGTTGGACTATAAAGAAAGCTGAGTGCAGAAGAATTGATGCTTTTGAACTGTGGTGTTGGAGAAGACTCTTGAGAGTCCCTTGGGACTGGAAGGAAATCCAACCAGTCCATCCTAAAGGAGATCAGTCCTGGGTGTTCATTGGAAGGATTGATGTTGAAGCTGAAACTCCAATATTTTGGCCACCTGATACGAAAAACTGACTCATTTGAAAAGACCCTGATGTTGGGAAAGAGTGAAGGTGGGAGGAGAAGGGGACTACAGAGGATGAGATGGTTAGATGGCATCACTGACTCAATGGACATGAGTTTGGGTAAACTTGGGGAGTTGATGATGGACAGGGAGGCCTGTTGTGCTGCAGTTCATGGGGTCGCAGAGTTGGACACGACTGAGTGACTGAAGTAAACTGAATTCCTTCCTGGGTTTTGGCCAAGCCAGGTAACTTCTTTGAACGTCTCTTTTCTCATTTGTAATATGATTGTACATGCACATCTAGAGCAGGGTCTGCAGGAAGAGATACTGGTTCCTTGGGATATCTGGCGGGGGGAAAAGTACAATGGTCAAAAATGTTTGGGATACAATGGATTAACTGCTTTTCAACTGTAAGACTTTTCAGAACTTTTAGTAAGTAAATCATCATTCTACATACCTGAAAGGAGGTGTACTCTTCAGTGAATCCCAAACCTGTTTGCCAATGGAACCCATTGAGAAGGTGCATCTTTTGAGTCAGTGTCCTGTGCAACAACAAATACTGGACTGGCTGTTGCCTGAGATTGTTCTCGGTTTTAAATTCTGTGAATGTACAGCTATGTAGTATGTCTTTCTTTCTGTTTCTTTTCTAGCTAACTCCTTGCCTCTCATCTTGAAGAATTTTTGTGTTGTATAAACCTTTTGATCAGAAATGTACTGTTAGAAAAATCCCTGCATCTACTTTAAGATCACATTGAGACAGTGCAAACCTGCAAGCCGTGCGCTTTCCCCAAACTTGTGTATTTTAGATGACATAAAGTCACAGGCAGTCAGAACACAAAGAACAAATTCCCCCAGTACACACACCCTAACAAAAATATTGAAATGTTTATTAATAGAGAAGAATAGAGAGGGGATATTTCACAAAGGAACAATTTATAAAAGACCCAGATTTCATCCTGGCAGAGGCATTTCTGAGCAACGCAGTGCAATTAATCTCAGAGTTGTAGCATAAAGATGAAATAATGAATACTGAAGGTATATGAAATGTACACTGCCCTTCCCCTCCTCTTCAGGATTACAGGCAACGTCTAGCATACCTCTCCTCGCCAGCAGCAGTCTTGGACTTTCTGTTTGGCTCCTGCCAGGTTCCTCCTTTGCTGGATGAGGAGCTGGTAAAAGGCACGGTTATTTGGGGAGGCAGAGGCGGCCGGAGCCCAGGGTGCAGCATGGCTGGGTCTGGATCCTTGTGCTGAGGTAACTCACCTTTCAGAGGTTGTTAGCGGTCGGGGGTAGAAGGGGGAAACAGGACTTAATTCTGGGTTAGAAAGCAGTAATAAGGATTCACAATGTTTTTTTTTTTTTTGGTCATCATTGCACTTTGTGAATTCTCTGAAATTAGAATTAATCCAAACCTCTACAGGTAACCCACAGCAGACAACTTTCAGTGGGCTCTGAATTTAGTTTTCTTTCTGTGTTTTTAAAGAAATAATTTATTAGATAATGTTAGGATACAAAAGCCAAAATAGGATAATAATTTCTCTTTTACAATTAAATTTACATGTGGCACTATTTCTAAAGTTTGTCTATCCTCCACCCTTATTTAAAAATTTTAAGAATATTTGTCAAATGTTCTCTTATTTGAATTCAGGTTTATCTCTGATGAAACATCAATATTCCTATTTAGTTTTTCTTGTCTTGTTAAAACAATTGGAATTAGTTGTATGCATTTAATTATATTTTTAAACTCTAAATTGAGATTTGAAATTTGGTAAAGAATTTCTAACTATTTTTTCCCCAAGTGATAATATACATATTATGATATTGGCTTGACTCGTAAGACTCATGTTTCCTCACCTTTTTGAGTTGTCTCAGTGAGGATTCCAAGTGGCACTGTGCCTAGATTTTTTAATTCAGCTTTCTCATATTTAGAGGCTGTCTTTTCTCTTCCCTAAACATTTGAGCAGCACTTTAGTTCATTGCACATTGCAAGCACTGGCAAAACTAGATGCTCAGCAGATATCTAAAGAGAGAGAGTCTCCCTACTCTATCAGTGTTTGCTGAATAAATAAAACAGATTAGTTAATGAGCAGTGCTTCCTGTAACTGTCACCACTGTCATGCCAGTAATGTAACCATTATCTACTATACAGGCTGTTTTTCTTAACAATTAAAAGTAAATTTTTTATAACCTGCCAACATAATGCTAATTAGTGTTTAATGTTCATTTTCCTGTTTCAGAAGATACATAGATAAAAGAATTCTACTTAAAAAGTTTTGTACAGGTTTCACCAAACCAAACAGATGTAGTTGGTTCTGTACTGCAGCAGCTCAGTGAAGTTTGGAGGAGACCTGAGTCTTCCCCATAGGAATGAGATGCTCTCTGCAGAACTGAACCTAAGGGCCTTCAAACCACTGAGTAGGGTTTGTTTTGGCATGCTACTGCATTTCCCCTTTGGAATGCTCAGTCAGTTCAGGTATGCTGATTTCCATAAAGCTTTCAGCATAAAGTTTGAGTCATCTTTTGTGAAAAAGAATCTCGTTTGCATTGGGTCTGTACTTGATTGTTGATATTGTATAGTCTGTGCTGTGGATGTGTAGAAAGACTAGGCATTTTTTAGACTTCTTGACTAGTAAGTCTCCTTTGTTAAAGATTAGTTGTTTGAAAAAGGAAAAAAACTCATAGATGTAGAAAAAAAAATACTAGAGGTTACCAGTGGAGAGAAGGAATGGGGAAGGGGCAGGACAGGGGTAGGGAATGAAGAGGTACAAACTATTATGTATAAAATAAATAAGCATAGTCAAGGCTGTGGTTTTTCCACTAGTTGTGCATGGATGTGAGAGTTGGACTATAAAGAAAGCTGAGCACTGAAGAATTGATGCTTTTGAACTGTGGTGTTGGAGAAGACTCTTGAGAGTCCCTTGGACTGCAAGGAGATCCAACCAGTCCATCCTAAAGGAAATCAGTCCTGAATATTCATTGGAAGGACTGATGCTGAGGCTGAAACTCCAATACTTTGGTCACCTGATGCAAAGAGCTGACTCATCTGAAAAGACCCTGATGCTTGGAAAGTTTGAAGGCGGGAGGAGAAGGGGACGACAGAGGATGAGATGGTTGGATGGCATCGTGGACTCAGTGGACATAAGTTTGAGTAAACTCTGGGAATGGACAGGGAGGCCTGGTGTGCTGCAGTCTATGGGGTTGCAAAGAGTCGGACACGACTAAGAATGACTGAACTGAACTGAAACAAGCTACAAGGTTATATTGTTCAACACAGGGAATATAGGCAATATTTTATAATAACCATAATGCAGTATAACCTTTAAAATTACTAATCACTCACTGTGTTGTACACCTGTAACATATATCGTACATCAACTATACTTCAATAAAGAAAAGAAACGAGAGGGTATATAATCCTTCTCTTTTGAAACAGGATTGGGGAAAAACTCCTCCTTTCTCTGTTGCATCCAATATCTGTAATTCCCTAACAGTTTGTCTAGGACATTACCAACAGCATCACTTGGCACAGTGGAGTTGATTTATTAAAATCACCTGCTTATTTTAATAATCAAGTTAATAACAACTCAAATGACTTGTTGGGGGCTTGGTATAGAAGTTGATTTTATTTGCTGTAATTTACCCAACAAATGACAGTATTAAGGTTCCCTTTCCCATCTTTTTTTGGGTAGGTGTTTGTGTCATTTGGGGGACAGCACTTAAGAAACTGTCTCTTATTGGTGACTTTGAGAATTGTTCACACTTGAATAGATTATAAACTTAAGTTTAAATAATGTTGAAATCGTTAAAAAATAGTTACATCGTTTAATATTACATCAACACTGTCTACATTTAACAAGTCCAAACATTTGAATGGCTAAATATTTTATACTTGCCAATGTGAACATGGTGATAATCAGGCAACTAGTGCTTCTTTTCTGGGCCCTACCCAAGATATAAATAGAAAGGGTTAGATAGGGCAACTGTCTTCATGGAACTTGGGGTGTTTTCTCTCTCTGTCTCTTTAAATATTTGAGAAACAAGTCATACCAATTACAGTTCACAGGGAAAACACAATAGTGAGTGAAATAAGCAAAAGTTTTTGGGGATAAAGTAGTAAATAACTCTCACAAAAATCCTTGTCTTCATAGATCTTACATTCTAGAGGGTTGGGGCAGAAGGTAAGGACATAAATAAGAAAATATGCAGCATGCCAGATGATGCTAAGTGCTACGGAGAAACTAAAGTGGAGGGAGGGAGAAAGTATGTCAGAAGTGAGCTGGAGGCAGTTGGTAACTTTAAGTTTGGTGGCCAGAGGCCCCACTCAGAAGGTGTCACGTGGGCATCTGGACTAGGTAAGGGAGAGAGCCTTAGGGACCTCTGCAGGAAGGGCCTTCCAGGCAGAAATGCAAAGGTGCTATTTTGGCATCATGAAGTCACTGGCCCTCAAAACAGCAAGAGACCAATGGTGGGAGTGGAGTAAGCCAGGGAGAGAGTAGTATAAGGTCAAAGGCATAAGAAGGCAGCCCTTCCATCAGGCAGAGTCTTAGAAGATGTTTTCCTCCTTCCCTCTCTCCTTTTCTTTCTTTCTTTGGACTGAGAGAGTTGGGCCATTGGAAGAATTTCTACCAAGGAATGACCTGATTAAATGTATGATTAGGAAGGAGGGGATAAGGCTGAGGGAGGCTATTGCAACAATACAGGTGACTTTGGTTTAGATCCAACATGGAGTGGAGGTTGCTGTGGAGGTGGTAAAAGGGGGCATCCTTTGTCTGTTTGAAAAGAATGGAGGAGATAGGATTTACTGAAAGGTAGGGTGTGGGGGCATGAGTGAGGAAGCCGAGTTGAAGATGGATCCAAGGTTTGAGATCAGAGAACTGAAAGGGTAGGGTTGTCACGTACTGAGATGGGAAGGCTGAGGAGGAGCAGATTTGCAAGAGGAGCCCATCATCCAGAGACACCTTACATATGAGATGCTTATCAGGCTTCCACATGGAGACAGTGAGTTGCTGGTTGGGGATATGACTGTGAGTTTAGGAGAGAGATCTGGGTGAAGATATAATTGAGGGGCTTCACTCTCTCTGTAAAAGCCAGGAAATGTGAGCTACCCATATGGGTGAGGAGATCAGATTGGTCTGTCAGGGCAGAATGAGGATAATTAAGTGACCATTATAAGGTCCTTTATTTTTTTGCTATACCTACTGAGAGGAGTGAGGAATATGTGGGCCACAAGAGATGAAGCAACTTTCATAGTGTGAAAATGGAACTGGTCTTTGCAAATGGGTGATATTTGAAGGGTTAGAAATAACGAAGGGAGGGCATTTGGTTAAAAGGTAAGAGGATTAGGCACTTGCCCCTTAGCGAGAAGGTAGTAAGGGGAAATTTATCAAGATCAGGGTAGAATTTTCTCACTAGTGGAAGGGGTGAGACTTACAGTCTGTATTCTATTTCCCAGGACCACAATATGCACATGATAGAGTCTTGAGTCTCATTAAAATCTTGAGTGTTTCTTGACACTTAAGCAACAGCTTCTTCCCCTTATCCTTGCAGCTGGTGCTGCCTTATATTATGAATAACTTGAAACTGACATGTGGGGAATTTTAAGTACATATGTTATCAAAACAGATGTTTCACAGACTTTATAGACTATCTGGAGGTCAGCTCATCTTTCAGAAAGCAGCTTGGAATCTGAATTTAGTTCCTCTCATAATTTTATGTTCTCCAAAGTCACTGTGTGGGAAATTTTAAATTTATTAGCAACTTTCTCTTGTTCTTGAATCTTAGATAGCAATTTCAGTAGGTTGGAAAAAATTGTATGCTGCATTACATAGAGGCAGATATTGAATGACTTTACTTGCCTGGTGATAAATCTAAGGCTTGTATTTTAATGCTTTCATTGGAACTTTGGAGTCATGTTTTATAAAGGAAAAAAAAAAGACCTCTGCCTTCTTTTTTGATGCAAAATGATAATTAAAACAAAAGTGACCATAAAATAATACAAAGGATGCCAATTTGAGAACAAATGGTGAGAAAAATTTTGCCTCTTGTTCCCTCTCCTTCTACTTTTTACTAGAATCTAGATGAGGATCAGGTCTCATTTTTATTCTGGGTTAAAGTTGCTCATGAAGTTGGGAAAGCTGAGGACTTTGGCAGAACTCCCTGAGGAATGAGCAAGTTATGCATTTCTTTGTTCATTTTACTTAAAGAATGCCTTTAAAACAACGTGGTGTTAGTGGTTTGGCATAACCAGGTGACATTTCTGTATCCCCACTTTTTCTTTGGGTTTCAGGGAGGTACAGAGCAGAGCTCTAGTAGACTGTGACAGTTCATGAAGCCCCCTAGGTGTTTGGTGGCTCAGACAGTAAAGAATCGTCTGGCAATGTGGGAGACCCAGGTTCAATCCCTGGGTCTGGAAGATCCCCTGGAGAAGGGAATGGCAACCCACTCCGATGTTCTTGCCTGGAGAATTCCGTAGTCAGAGGAGCCTGGAGAGCTTACAGTCCCTGGGGTCGCAGAGAGTCGGACACGATTGAGCAACTAACATACACAGGTTTTGGCTGGACAGTAGTGATCAGTGAGCAGTTCAGTGGACTGAGCACTGTCCAGTAGAATGTTCTAGTCTCTCCTGTGATGACAGAAATATTCTGTGTCTGCACTGGTCAGTATAGAAGCATTGACCACATGTGGCTACTGAGTTACTGACATGTGGCTGATGCAGCTGAGGAATTGAATTTTAAATTTTATTTAATTTTAATCTACTTAAATTTAAGTGGCCACATGTCGCTAGTGTCTGCTAAATTGGACAGCACAGCCAAGTTGATGGTGGGTCTTGGGCTTCCTGGAGCGTGGAGTGGGCAGGTGCCCACCCTTTCCTTGCTGGGGCCTCTCCACCACCCTGATGAGAGGTACACAAGCAGATCTTTCTCATCCAGACACAGCCCCCATGATAACTTCTAGTGACTGGAATAGGCCAGGACTTCATGACATACGTCCTCCCCATCCTTCATGGAAATGGGGAGAAGGAATATAGAAAGGCAGAGTGATGCTGGAAGAGATAAGTCATTGTTATAGTCTTAAAGACCTTTGGTACTAGAAAGTATGATATTAAGAATAGCCTATTTAAATCATGAAATGTTTTATAACTGATTATGAAAGAGAATTATCCTGGGGTGATATTTAGAGGTAATGTTGTGAGATAATAATGTCACTAGTTAGTTGAAATTAGGGATTCTGTGGGGGACCCACTTTCTTTCCCTGAGGATGGCTGCTTAATTATAAGCAGTGCTCTTAAAGTTTTTTTTTTTTTCATTTTTTATTTTAATTTTAATTTATTTTTTATTTTTTATGTTTAAGAAATCATTTTAATAATTCTTTATGGATATTATACTTTTGTGAATAAGATGTACAGAATATATATATATATAACATTTCTTTAAGACATTTTTTTATTGGAGTCTAGTTGATTTACGATGTGTTTCTACTTCATAGCAAAGTGAATCAGTTATACATATATTCACTCTTTTTAAGATTCTGTTCCCATATAGGTCACTACAGAACATTGAATAGAGTTCCCTGTGCTATAACAGTAGGTCCTTGTTAGTTTTCTATTTTATATATAGTAGTGTCCCCATGGACAGAAGAGCCTGGTGGGCTGTAGTCCATGGGGTCGCAGAGTTGGACCCGGCTGAGCGACTAAGCACAGCACAAGCACAGTTTGTATATGCCAACCCCAGTTCCCCAGTTTATCCCCCACCCCTCTACCCCTTGGTAATCATGTTTGTTTTCTACATCGTGATTCTATTTCTGTTTTGTAAATAAGTCATCTGTACCATTTCTTTTTTTACACAGTGGAAGTTTCTTTCTTCTATTATTTTAAAATATTTTATTTATTAAAAAATTTTTATTCCACTTATTAATTTTAATCTTTTGGCCATGCCACATAGCATGTGGGATCCCAGTTCCCAAACTAGGGATTGAACCCATGCCCTCTGCACTGGCAATATGGAATCTCAACCACCGGATCACCAGGGAAGTCCAATTTGTACCAGTTTTTTTTTCCTTTTTTAAAATTCCACATCGAGCAATACACACACCATTGGTATTTATATGAAAACACATAGTAGACATTCAATAATCGACTCTTTAAAACTTTCATTTTTAAATTAGTAGTGTATTACTCTGTGGTGGGGATTATTAAGGAGAGGGATACAGAGCACAAGATATTAACATGACTAAATTAGGGCCACTGTTGGCCAAAAAAAGGGACTGAGTGTGTGACCAGGACCCCAGTAGGCCCAGTCTCAGAACTGTCAGTTGGGATGTTGGTGTTATGAAGCATGCCCCGTTAAAATGATACTCCTGGGTCCTGATGGGTGGTAGACGAGAGGAGAAGGAGGGCTTTTGCCTCTCAACAGTCAGTGCTCACTTCAGAAGAATTCCACATACCAGCAGTCTTCCCACTGCAGTGAGGAGCTGTCCCTTTTGAATTTGTGGAGAAAGGTTTTAAAACAGATTTTTTGATTGGTATTTCTGTGGTCATTCTGTCACTCTTACTCGTAAAACCAAATGGAGCCTACATGCCAGGGACTATGCTTCAGTTGCTATCTAAATGAGGAGGAAAAATCTGTGTAGATGGCCGAAGAAAACTAACAATAAAACATGCTGTGAGAGAGATCCCAGATGAGTGTCAGGCAGTGAACGTGTCCCCTGCACTTGTCCTCAAAGACATAAAGGGCCGTCAGGTGGAAGAGGTACCATACTTCCCCTCTGGGGCTCCAGAAGGCAAAACCGGTGGTTATTTTCTAACTAAATGATATTGAAGGCCTGTTTGTGCAGAGCCCTCTGGTGAGGGAGAATGATTTAGGAGTGGAAAGCTGAGCAGAAGATGAAGATGTGACTGTGGCTGCCAGTTGTGGGGAAACTCATTTAAGTCGAGAGAAGAGAAAACTTCAGAAAGTAGAAGAGGCCACATGAGCGGATTAGTCCCCTTTGCTGGAGGGGTCCCCAAAGAGACTTCCTGCATCTTGAATGGGGAAGAGGGAATTCATGCTGCTAGAGCATGCAGGCATGTGTCCGTGCTCAGTCATGTCTGACTCTTTGAGACCCCATGGAGCATAGCTTGCCTGGCTCCTCTGTCCATGGTATTTTATGGGGAAGAATACTGGAGTGGGTTGCCATTTCCTTCTCCAGGGATCTTCCTGACTCTGAGATTGAACCTGTGTCTCTTGTGTCTCCTGCATTGGCAAGTGGATCTTTAATCACCCTACCGCCTGGGAAAGAGGGTACTCATGCTGCTGGAGCAGGGGTCAGCAAATTACTGACCTTGGGCCAGATCCTTTCCCTACCTCCTTTTATACATTTTTATCAGGACCCAGCCATGCCAGTTAAGTGGACAGGGCTGCATTCATGTTGTAACCATAGAGGTGAGTACTGACAAGACCATGTGACCTACAAAGCCTAGATTATTTACTATCTGCCGCTGTATAAAAAAAGTTTGAGGGTTCTAAAGAGGGGTGGATACAGTGATACATAAAATCCTTTCTAATTCTCCAAATGTAAGGGATTGAGAGAGAAGGCCATTGGATTGGCAGAGGGATTGACAGAGAAGGCCATTCCATATGACCACTTGGGCAGATCTCAAGGGGAGTAAGTCAGTGTACCTGGGATGCTGCCAAAAGACTCATTCCAACATCCATTCATTTGTTCGTTCATTCATTCTTTTTGCCTCCAACGTGCTGTTGGCCAGTGTAGACAGTAAACTTAGCCATTTTTTGCCTGCTCTTGGTAAAGTAAGCACAAATTCTGGCATGAGCTGTTGGCATTTTGATAAGAACTTGCCCGTATGGAAATACCCATTAAGTTCAGTGTTTATAATCAAGTTTTATGGAGTTATTTTATTTTAAGTATAATAGTTTCACCTAGACACAACTTAGAATTTATTCACGTGTTTGGTTTAATCATAGGATGCGAGAAATGGTTGTTCTAAAATGAAAACCTCACTGTATTGGCAGAAGATGCAGCTCCCGGTGTTAAGAATAGGATGTACATTACTATTCATGCCTTTTTAATTGATTAGCCTTTAAGGCTTCTGGAAGCCTTTAAAAGTTGTTTTGTCAACATTAGACCAGCTGCTGTATAATTATGGTAGCTCTTCTTGCAGTTAAATTCTTTTAATAACGTGTTCAATCTGCCGATGCCAAAGTGCTTTGAACCTGTGATATATACTATAGAGAGCTTTTGTTTTTACTTACAGATGGTTGGTGCCATTTTCTGGGCAACTCTGTAGAATTTTCACAGAAATTTTAAAGATGAATTACTTCAAATGGGAGGCAAATGAATCTGAACATCAGGTTCCTCCTCCCCCCTATAAAAATTGTTCATATGTGACTTGAATTTTGAACTTGAAACAACCTAAATATGCTCATTAAAATAAAATCTGCTCCTTGAGACATTTTAAAGGCTCTTTTCAAGCCTGACTCTAAAGCTTGTAAATGAAAACTTTCTGGCACTGGTCAGATGATGGCAAAAGCAGTGGGGCTTGTGATAAAGATCATTGCTTAATGAGGAACCAGGCACGGTTGTTCTGCCCTCCATGCAGGACACGGAAGTTTCACTCAGAAAACCAAATTCAAATTTAGCAGTGTGTTTTGCTATTTTTAAAAGGAGTTCTATCCTGAAGTCTGGCATGAGAAGGTATAACTAGGTAGGTACTGGTGTCCGAAAGATGCAAACAGAAGATTCTGGGCTTCTTTCCTCCTGATCCACTCTCTTCCCTGCCCACTTTGTACCCCATTTCTATGGACAGATGATACTGGTGCTTAAGGGAGGTGAGAGGTGCAGGTGGTGATGTGGGTGGCTATGGAGGTTGCTCCTGACAGCTCAAGCATTTTGGGTCACTTCTTCCCTATGGCATTTTAAGAGAAAAGGCAAGGTAGCACCTGGAGGAACAAGAGACTAGATGGGGCCACAGCTGGCTCTCTCTGGCCTCTTTGTCCCTTGTTTGTTAAGGAATGCCTCTATGTTGGTGGAAAACTGTGATATGAATCCCTCAATCACTTGTGCTCATCCTTTCCCTCCACTTTGTGGTTAAGGGGGCTGGAAGAGAAATTGACACTTTATGAAAAAACTGGTCTGTTTCAAGATTAAGTAGGTGTTCAGGAGTATTAATAATCTGCTGAATCTGGAGAAGAAGTTCTGGATAGTGTTGGCTTTTATAATGGTAGAGTCTGCTGAAAATTATTTCTTCCATTCATTTACTCAGGAAGTGACGATTTGTTTGCCGTGGGAGCTCTTGAGCCCTGAGAATTGACAGATTTGGGAGGTTTGAGAACCCATGGACAGTGAGATGTTGGGCATTTGTGTGTTTTGAAGTAGCTGTTGAAACTCGTTTCTGAAGAGAACTAGAGTTTGTTTAATTAAAAGTTGCCTAGATTAATTATATTTTTTCCTGTGGGACAATGTTCATTCCTGGTAAATGGCTTCATCTTTTCAAAGGTATATTGAAATGTTAATACAGGATGTTTTTAATGTTTCAGACTGCTAGAATAGGCTACCCAGATGTGACCCAAGAAAACTAGCGTGAGTCTTAATGTTCTCTCTCTAAATATCAAAACTTGTTACTATCATTATGTATTTTTGATGACGTCACCTTTTGTGAAGGTGCATAGTTTTTATTGATATGACAGGAATTAAATCTACTTACCAGTGTCAATTCTAATTGCTTGCATGAAACCTCGTCTTCTAATCAATCTTATCACATCAACATTTTATTTGCTTTCACCTACAGTGCATATCGCATTAGCATTTTATATGCTTTCTCAAAGTCTCACATACAGTTTTAGAAAATTAAAAACTGAAAATTTCTCAGAGCTGCAAAATTGTTCCACAGTCCACTCACATCATCTCGAGATTGCATTGAATCAGGGAGCGGAGATGTTGGGTTTAACTTCTGGTGCTAAAACTTGATAAGCATAAACCTACATGTATATATATATATGCATATATACATACACGAGTGATCAGTTCCTAAAGAATCCCACAATCAGCGAGACAAAGGACTTGTGCACACTCAGATGGCTTTGGAATCTTAGAGGTCTTTGCTTCTCAATCTACTCGTCCCTCTAAGGCTCCTATTATATTCATAGGTACTCAGGCATTAAATCTTTTTATGATTTTTATCAAATATTTTGATTCTTGTTTACAAGCAATGAATATCTAATTTTGACTCAAATATTTAATATTAACTAATAAAATAACTCAAGTTAATTTAGAAAAAATTATTTTTCAAGGATTATCTTGTGTGTGGAGCAGAATGGATCTTTTTCTTATCCCTACCTTATTCTTTTTGGACTCTATAAGGATTTGCCTTTGCACTCTGGGACACTAGTGCATTTTTATGGTGTTGGACTGTGTCACCTCTCCCTTAAATTAATAAATGGAGGATTAATTAAAGGAAGAATCAGTCAGTAAAACTGCTGAAAGACCAAGGCTATATAACTGGGTCTCACCAGCAAGGATTTGAGTGTATCCAATATTCTCTTCCTATCTCTTGGTTTCTCTCACCTTGTTTTGATTCTTTCTTACTGCAGCCCAGGTGCAGAGAAGGTGACCTCAGATGCTCCTGAGATGTATACATCTCATAGTTTATGCCACCACGTGGGACTGACTCATACTCTCTCTGTTCCCAGAATAAGTAGTCCTGAAGAAGAGAGCTGATTGGTGGAGCCTGGGACAGATGTCAACTTGGACCAATCAGCCCTGGGTAGAATCACATTGTACTTGTCATTGGTGGCTCCTTTTCTTTCAGTTGGTAAAAGGAGACTCAGTGTAGGCTGGGGAAGCTTGAACCACGTGAGATGTTTTCCTTCCCCCATTTGTTGGCCCATCACCTTTTTCTCACCAACCATGACCACTGGCCTCTTCCAGATGCCTTTTTCTTCCTGTCACATCTACCTCGCATGCTGTTGTTTTTCAAGGTGTAGGAGATAACCTGGGACAAGACATAGTGGGAATAGGAGAGTTCCTGGGTCAGTGGTTTAGAGCAGGTCTCTTCTGGTCTTTTCCCTTGAGTCCCAGTGATGCCCCTCTTCCTTTTCAGAATGCCGAGAGAAGTGGCAGTGCAGGAGAAGGCAGATGAAAAGGTCAAATGATGAAGTTCACAGTGTGCTTTTGGCCCAGGAGATAATGTCCTTTTCTAAAGGCTAAATGTTTTCTCAGGATGAATAGATCAATCATGAGTCCAAAATTTCATGACTACCTTAGGAGATATTTGATTCTTTATGTATGTATATCATATATCTATGTTGGAGAAAATGTACTTTGGGTTTTGCTATATTTCCTAAACTCCAGGAGTTGGTGATGGACAGGGAAGCCTGGCGTGCTGCAGTTCACGGGGTCGCAAAGAGTCAGACATGACTGAGTGACTGAACTGAACTGAACTGATATTTCCTAATTTGTTTTCATTATCCAAATTCATTTGCACATACTTTTTAGGCTAAGAAAAATTTCTAAACCCACTTAACATGTGACTCTTCAAAATTTTAGTGGGATCCTCTGTGTGTTCACTTAAATAAGAGTCATTCTTTTGTTCCTCCAAGTTAATGGTGCTCACTCAGCTCACTTATGTTCTGCTTCTGACAGCCATTCAGCAGTAATGCATCCCCAAAGGAGTTGCAGTTGATTTCTAAATCTTGTGTTTTCAGCTGCTGCCTAGTTATCCTGCCCTGATTGGCATTTTAACCATTGAATTAGATTTTTCTCCTACTAAAGGGAGCTTTATGAGCTTTAACTTTGAGTGCCTGTATCACAGTCTGATGTTTGCGTTATAACTGACACTGAGTAAGTACTTTTTGCTCAAAATTGCCTTGTCTCCTAAGATTGAGGGAGGGTTTAGATGCAGCTCCCTGACTCTCTCAGGGTTCAGTTGAGTGTGCTTCAGGGTGGCTCTGTAGGTGAACACATTAGTAATAGTCTCACCCAGCACATGTTAACATGTTCACTTTATTTCTGCCATCAATGGTGATCATACTCCCTGAGAACTGCTTCTCTGGGCTTGTTGACTGATACGACCATAAATATATCTCTGAAGGCTAAAGCTGTAGCTGTTTCAGCACAGATGGAACAAAAATAAATGTCCCACTGTGTTAGTATTACAAATTATCATCCAACAGTGGCATGAAATTTAAGGTGGTGATAGTTTAATTCTGGGCTTGCCAGGCGGCACAGTGGTAAAGAATTCACCTGCCAATGCAAGAGATGCAAGAGACACAGATTCGATCCCTGAGTCAGGAAGATCCCCTGGAGAAGGAATATTAGGCAACCCACTCTAGTATTCTTGCCTGGAAAATCCCACGGACAGAGGAGCCTGGCAGGTTACAGTCCATGGGGTCACAAAGCGTTGGACACGACTGAGTACGTACGCACACACACATACACACAAACACACATACAGTTTTAATTTCTACTCTTTTTTGTTTACATAATGGCAGAATGACTAGAATTAAAAAATATTAATCAAATAAGTTTTGCTGACCATATTGTGTACATGGTTCATTGTTTGCCCTGAAAGTTATGAAACATTTTATATTTAAAAAACAGCACTACCTCTGGACATTCTTACTTCTAATTATTGGTAATAAATAAACAAAATTGTTCTCTGGGTCTATAAATGGATTTTGAGGAAAGGAATATATCTTTGCCTTAGAGATACCAAATCATGATGTTTCTTCTTCTTCTGTTATCATGTGCATCCATTCAATCAACAAATATCAATTGGGTACCTACCTTTTTTACTTCTGAAAACTTAAAATTAGGGATATATGGACGAATAACAAACTTCCAATAAAGAATTACAGACCTGAGAGAAGGTGCAGTAGAACACAAAGAAGGGAGTGGTGAAGATCAGGGAAGACTTAATTAGAAGATGACAACTGAAGGGGGCCATCTGCCCTGGGGGGACAAGAAGGAAGAAAGAAGAATGTAAGTCAAGACACAGGCATGAAGCAGCACGATCAACTGAAAGAGGTCATATGTTTGAACAAAATTACGGTGAAGGGCATGTGTGGCTATAAGTGGAACATGGAAAAAGTAGCATAGAGGCCTCACCAGGGAGTGGTTTTACATATATATTAGTATATATAACATATATGTCTTATTTGGACACGTGTGTATATGCACATATACATGTGTATACATACATGCACACATACATGTGTACACATACATACACATGTATACATGCATATTTACACATATGAACATACTTGTGTGTATCCAATTATGGAATATTGATTTAATTTTTAATATTAATATTTTCAGTCTTTTTGTTACCTGTTCCTAAACTTAAGAGGACATGAATTCTCCTGTCATCTTGCCTGGGGGAAGTATAAGAATTTTGTGGGGTAGAAAAGAAGGGTGAATCCATAGTTTGAAAAACCCACAAGATTACTGTGCTAAATCCCTGTGTCCACCCCACTAAGAATCACAGCTAAACCCAATAGAAGCCGCTGAATAGTTTTAAGTTATTTTGCCTTTTAATACCAGTGAACTCATTAGAGTACTATCTCAATTTATTATTCTTTGAATAAAAGACTTTAAAAATTACTTGCCCCCTCCCTTTCTAGGCTCTCATGATCCCCCATGTAATTTTTCAATATCCAGTAAGAAAACACATTTTTCCCCTCTTGGCACAAACGCATTTTTAAGACTAATAGGAAAGGAGTATTTTGGGGACAGAATATAAAAATGAAGGTGGAACAGAAAGTAGAAGCTATTATTTAGTTTCCCGTCTTTGATTTTCATGACACGGTTCATTTCTAGGATGCCTATGGGAGTGTCCAGGCCAAGTGGGAGAGGCAGTGTGGGGAGAGTATGGCAGGCACAGTACCTTGCACAGAGTAGGCCTGCAGTGGTTGTTAGTGCCCTTGTCCTCCCCTTTCAAGCTCTAGCCATTTTCTTTTTAAAAATCAGAATCCATCAGAGTCTCTCTTAGTGGCTAATATCGAGTAACTGGGAAAAGTGTTTGAGAAGAAAATAATGACTCAGATGTTAGACCTGTATAAGTTAGAATGAGAAGGAAATTGAAGGATTATCTAATACCCCCACCTCTCACTTTGTTGAGAGGGAAACCAAGGTCCTGAGAGTGTGAGCAACTTATCCAAACTCATAGAACTGATAAATATGGGGAAAGGACCAGAGCCCAGGTCCTCTGACTCCAAATATCGGATCTTTTCAGTCTCTCAGGCATGTTGATGTTGTATTTGCATGCTTTCCATTTTCAGTAAACATTCAGAGTTACCCCTCCGTAAAGGTTCTAATCAGTGCGTCTGAAACACATCCCTCCATTAACTGCCCTCTTTTTTTCTGGTTTTTTTTTTTTTTTGACCATTTATTGGTGTCAATATCCACCAGCTGCCTGAGCTAGTCATTTCAGCATCTCTTTTGTCTCTATCTTGTATTCACTTGGTCCTGTTGATTTTACTTTGGACATGTGTTTGAAATCCACTTTGCTTTCATTTCCTGTATTGCTTCCTTGATTGAATCTTTCTTCTTTTCTTCTCAGGACAATTCAAGGAGCTTGTAAGCTAGGTCTGCCTTCTGCGATTCACTCTCTGCACTGCCTGCAGAGTGTTTTTTGTAAACACACATCTGAGTGATGGGTTCAACAGCTTTCAATGTCTTTCAGTTCCGTAAAGGCCCTCTCTTTCGCTGTGGCCCTCTATGATATGACCTTAGTGTCTCTCTTCAACATTTCCTTCTGTCATTTTCTCCACCTTTTGTCTCCCAGGCTCTAATCACACCAGTCTGTTCAATATTTCCAGCTTTTTCATGTGCTTTCCTGGGATGACCTTAACCACAAATTTAAGCACATACTGATGCCTGATTCTATATGTCACTCTCATGAGGCCCTCTCTTCCTTTCTTGCTTGAGATACATGGATCCGTCCTCTGTTAATCCAGAGCACTTTGTTTATACTTCTGCAATAGCCCTGAGTGGTGGTGTTTGATGAGCGCTAAAATTTGTTTTCTTTTTTTAAAATATGCCTTATCAATATTTTTTAAAATTAAGTTTTATTCAATAGTCTGTGAACTCCTTGAGCTCAGCAGTTGTATCGGATTCATTGGCACCCGAGGCAGACTAAATAGTGATCCCTCAAAAATGTCCACGTCTTAATCCCTGGAGCCTATGAGTATTACCTTCCATGGCAGAAGGGATTCTGTAGATGTGATTAAGGATCCTGAGATGAGTGATTGTCCTCATAGTCCTGGTGGACCCAGTGTAATCACAGGGTCCTTATAAGAAGGAGGCAGAAGGGTCGGGGCAGAGAATGTGGTGTGATGAGCAAGCAGAGGAGAGCAGAGATAATTAATAGAAGCAGAGGTTGGAATGATGTGCTTTGAAGATGGAGGAAGGGGCCACCAGCCAAGGAATGCAGGTGGCTCCTAGAAGCTAAAAAAGGCAAAGATTCTTCCTTAGAGCCTCCAGAAAAAACACAACTCTGCTCACCCTTGATTTTAGCTCAGTGAGACCTGGTTCAGACTTTATACCTCCAGAACTAAGAGATAATAAATTTGTGAAAGTGCTGTGAGATGTATCAAGCACACAGGTATGCTGTTTATCATTACATATTTTGTTGCCTGTATATTGTCCACATCTCATGGACCAGGGTTACATGGCTCATTAGCTATGATATCTGAATCATTTGATGAGTATGTGCTTAACCTACTCGGTGAACACATTTGATAAAAATAAAAATACCCGTTTGCCCTCTGAGTTATCATTCTTATATTTTGGATC
Organism: Bos taurus; assembly: GCF_002263795.3. Taxonomy (NCBI): domain Eukaryota; kingdom Metazoa; phylum Chordata; class Mammalia; order Artiodactyla; family Bovidae; genus Bos; species Bos taurus. The sequence continues at coordinate 46,725,419 of NC_037329.1, read as the reverse complement.
ATTGATACTAAAAACCTTGAGCTCACAATTTAGTCTCTGGCATAGAGCTTTTTTTTTTTTAAATGAATCCTTCTCATTGCGCTCCTGAGGGAATGTTGGTATCGGATAGCCTGCAGGAGGGTAGGGCTGGTAAAGGCTTGCATAGAGATTTCAGCAGCTTTTCAGTGGGGTTCTTTGGGACAGTGAAAGTGAAAGTTGCTCAGTTGTGTCCGACTCTTTGTGACCCCATAGACTATGCAGTCTGTGGAATTCTCCAGGCCAGAATACTGGAGTGGGTAGCCTTTCCCTTCTCCAGGGGATCTTCCCAGCCCAGGGATTGAAGCCAGGTCTCCCGCATTGCAGGGATAAGGGAGCAATGAATCCATTGAGGATGCTTGTCATTTGTGGTGGAGAATCCTAGGCTGGGGCTGAATTGCAAATCCTGGGGCATCCTAACTCAAAGAGATCAGCAGTTTACAAAGAAAGCCGGTGAGGTGACTGTGACTGTTGTTTTCTGTCTTTGCCTTTGCCTACAAGATTACTTTCCTTTATGGTGCTTTAATTGCTCATTGTCTGCCATTTGGTTTTGAGGTGAGTTGAGATCATCAGGACAATGAAAGGCTAAGATGTGACCTACCCAGACTTACTGCTTGGCAAGTTCTCAACTTTTTGAAATACTGATGAGCTGCAGGATGTCTGGTTGGGATTGAGATGATACCTGTCTAAAAAGGAGCATCATTTTTTAATGATTTATTGTTTCTTTTGTTAAACCACCCATAGTGTATGGTCTACAGAGCTGAAGTGTTTGATACACGTTCAAGGCAATTCCAACTATACTGAACGGGGTAATATCCCAACATAAAATGATAGTGTGATAGGCATCCTTAAGTGTACATTTTTGTCCTCTATTGGATTCTTTCCTTGGGATGAATTCTTAGATGTAGAATTAGTCAACCAAGGGGATGAACTTTAAAACAAAAGCAAAGTAAAAACCAAACAAAATAAAAAATAATTGGTACATATTAACAGATTGCTTTCTTTAAAAACTGTATTAATTTACATTCCCACTAGTAGTGTATGAGAATGCTTATCTCACTGCAAGCTTGCCAACGCTTACTTACTCAATTAATATTTATAGAGTTCATACAATCTGCCAGGTTCAGATATTTTTGAAAAGTTTTCAAAAGTGCCGCAGGTGATTTGAAGTGTAGCTAGGCTGAGAACCACTGGTTTGCTTGATGGGAAAAGATAAGAAAGGAGATTTTCTCTCATCACTTCTCTGTGGTCTGAATGTCTCTTCCTATCCCCTTAAAATAGATCAATTTCATTAGGTCATTGCTGTTTTATTTACATAGGACACAGTATTCCTACAAGCAGCCCTTTCATACTCAGTCTAACATCATCTTGAAGATTCATAGTAGTCTCAACTATGGGCTTAGTAATATAATCCTCTGCCCACACAGCTTTCCAATATTCAAATATGGTGTTACCTTTCAACTGAGCAGCAGCTTCTTGTTTACAAAGTGCTTCACCAATATGATCTCATTTAACTATTGCAATTACCTTGTGATTCTGGCATTTTTTTCTTTTTACAGAAAAGGAGAAAGACCATAGTTAATAAGTAACTTTTCCCTAAGGTCACACAAGTGGTGATCATGTGTTAGGTGCTGACTCAACGCAGGTCTTCTGACTTTAAGCTCAGAGTTTCTAATGCTGTGTCATAACCTGCCATTGGGATTTCTCTAGTTCTGCTCCACAACTGGAGCAGTTCTGGAGCAGAACTGGATCCTAGTTTATTCCAGGATCCAGTTATTGGGTTGTTTTAGGTTACTTTATTGAGTGTTTGCAGGTTTCTCTGTGCTGTCCTTTGCTCATTTTCTTGCCTGTGTGATCATCTACAATTCTAAGCATCTAGAGTAGTGTTTCTCAGCTTCTTTTTTCATTATTTCTCTCTCACCAAGGGGAAAAATAATTTAAATTTTTTCTAATGAGAGAAATTAAATACTAAAGAATAAGATCTTATCAAGTAGGATTAAGTTTTGGATGGCCATTACCTATTGTTATATGTAAAATCTTTTTTGCCTCCTAGAAACCAATTCTCATCATCTTGGTGGCCCAGAAATACTGTTAGTGGACAAACTAACTTAGATGACCTTAACCCTGACTGTCAAGGCAGAGGTGGAACTTACAGATGGAACTGGCATATGTGTGTTGTTGGTAGTGGTGGTTTAGTCACTAAGTCGTGTCCGACTGTTAGGGGCATATATTAAACTGACATTACTCTTTACCAAAGTCTGTTTCAGTTCAGTTCAGTTCAGTCACGTCGTCTGACTCCCTGTGACCCCATAAACCACACAGGCCTCCCTGTCCATCACCAACTCCCGGAGTTTACCCAAACTCATGTCCATCGAGTCGGTGATGCCATCTAACCATCTCATCCTCTGTCGTCTCCTTCTCCTCCTGCCTTCAATCTTTCCCAACATCAGTCTTTTCAAATGAGTCAGCTCTTCGCATCAGGTGGCCAAAATATTGGAGTTTCAGCTAGAAAACTACAAACAAACTAATCACTTAAAAGTCAGCAGTGCTTTCATATGAATTGCTAATGATTTAAATACACATTCCACGTGATCCAACCACCTGGATATCAAACTTGTCTTGGTTTTCCAGATGCTGTTAGGTCATGTAAGATTATGTCTTCCCTTTCCACCCACTGCCTACTTTTTTATGAGCTTTGAAAGGGCTGTTGTCTGCCTGTTGCCCCAGCTCTAGGCTCAGCTTTTAGGTTTATTAGTTTCAGATTTGTGGCAAGTACCTATGTTTCCATGGACAGAGAAGCCTGGCAGGCTGCATGGATTGCAATCCATGGATTGCAAAGAGTTGGACATGACTGAGCATGCACGCACATATGTTTCCATTTATAATGTCAGAGAAATAAATGCTGTCATGTTCAGAGACAGGAAAACACTGTATTGGTAGATAAAGACTGTCCCATGTTGGGCTTGACTGGCTGCCACCAGCTCTGGTATCCTCTGACCTTTGGCAAGAATGTAAGTGGGAATCAAGGGCTCCAGGTAGCTTCTGTTTGTTTTTGCAAGAGAGCCAGATCTGAGAGGTTTGAGAAGATGCCAGATTTTACAAACACAGAGCCAAAGAAAAGAACAAGGATGGCAGGGAGGGACCAGGCATTGGGGAGGGAGGAGTAACTTGCAGGGAGTAGAGGTTGGCAGAAAATCAGCTTTCATTTATTTCTATGGGTAGAATCTTCAAGATTAACGTGCTAATTTCTTTATTGAAGTCCAACAAGATTTTAAGTCATTTATCAGGATTCATAGAGTGCCTATTTATAGAAGTCCGAATAAAAGTAAGTGAACCATGAATGGTAACATGCATCTAAAAAATTTAATAAGATTTAAAGGTTAAATAAACCAATGGAGCCTGCTGTTTTCTCCAGAGCCCCTTTACAACTTTTAACCTGGTTTCCTTTTTGTTTTTCGCCTCTTCATTTTACACAGTGTCTTCTGTGACTTCTTTAGCCTCAGCTTTTAGAACATTAAAGCTTGTTTTTAGAGGAAATTTCATTTTTAGTTGTGATACTGAGCAACAGATTCATATGCCCATGGGGTGTAACCAAACTCTAACAGTGGATGTTTGTGGCAAAGTAAGAGAAGGGAATGGCAAACCACTGGAGAAAGGAATGGCAAACCACTTCAGTATTCTTGCCTTGAGAACACCTGGAACAGTATGAAAAGACAAAAGATAAAGATGAACTCCCCAGGTTGGTAGGTGCCCAACATGCTACTGGAGATCAGTAGAGAACTAACTCCAGAAAGACTGAAGAGACAGAGCCAAGGCAAAAACAATACCCAGTTGTGGATGTGACTGGTGATGGAATAAAGTCCGATGCTGTAGAGAGCAATGTTGCATAGGAACCTGGAATGTTAGGTCCATGAATCAAGGCAAATTGGAAGTGGTCAAACAGGAGATGGTAAGAGTGAACATTGATATTTTAGGAATCAGAGAACAAAAATGGACTGGAATGGGTGAATTTAACTCAGATGACAGTTTACTGCTACTGTGGGCAAGAATCCCTTAGAAGAAATGGAGTAGCCATCATAGTCAACAAACGAGTCTGAAATGCAGTACTTGGATGCAGTCTCAAAAATGATAGAATGATGTCTGTTCATTTCCAAGGCAAACCATTCAGTATCACAGTAATCCAAGTCTATGCCCCAACCAGTAACACTGAAGAAGCTGAAGTTGAGAGGTTCTATGAAGACCTACAAGACCTTCTGGAACGAACACCCCAAAAAAGATGTCTTTTTCATAATAGGGGACTGGAATGCAAAAGTAGGAATTCAAAAAATAACCTGGAGTAATAGGCAATTGGCCTTGAAGTACAGAATGAAGCAGAGCAAAGACTAACAGACTTTTGCCAAGAGAACACACTGGTCATAGCAAACACCCACTTCCAACAACACAAGAGAAGACTCTACACATGGACATCACCAGATGATCAGTACCGAAATCATATTGATTATATTCTTTGCAGCCAAAGATGGAGAAGCTCTGTATAATCAGCAAAAACAAGACTGGGAGCTGACTGTAGCTCAGATCATGAACTCCTTATTGCCAAATTCAGACTTAAATTGAAGAAAGTAGGAAAACCACTAGACCATTCAGGTATAAAATAAGTCAAATCCCTTATGACTATCCAATGGAAGTGACAAATAGATTCAAGGGATTAGATCTGATAGGCCGAGTCCCTGAAAAACTCTGGATGGAGGTTCATGACATTATACAGGAGGCAGTGATTGATATCATCCCCAAGAAAAAGAAATGCAAAAAGGCAAAATGCTTGTCTGAGGAGGCCTTACAAACAGCTATGAAAAGAAAAGAAGCAAAAGGCAAAGGAGAAAAGGAAAGATATAAGCATCTGAATGCAGAGTTCCAAAGAATAGCAAGGAGAGATAAGAAAGCCTTCCTCAGTGATCAGTGCAAAGAAATAGAGGAAAACAATAGAATGGAAAAGACTAGAGATCTCTTCAAGAAAATTAGAGATACCAAGGGAAATTTTCATGCAAAGATGGGCACAATAAAGGACAGAAATGGTATGGACCTAACAGAAGCAGAAGATACTAAGAAGAGGTGGCAAGAATACACAGAAGAACTATACAAAAAAGATCTTCATGACCCAGATAATCACGATGGCGTGATCACTCACCTAGAGCCAGACATCCTGGAATGTGAAGTCAAGTGGGCCTTAGGAAGCATCACTATGAACAAAGCTACTGGAGGTGATGGAATCCCAGTTGAGCTATTTCAGATCCTAAAAGATGATGCTGTGAAAGTGCTGCACTCAATATGCCAGCAAATTTGGAAAACTCAGCAGTGGCCACAGGACTGGAAAATGTCAGTTTTCATTCTAATCCCAAAGAAGGGGCAATGCCAAAGAATGTTTAAACAACCACACAATTGCACTCATCTCACACACTAGCAAAGTAATGCTCAAAATTCTCCAAGCCAGGCTTCAACAGTACGTGAACTGTGAGCTTCCAGATGTTCAAGCTGGATTTAGAAAAGGCAGAGGAACCAAAGATCAAATTGCCAACATCTGCTGAATCATCGAAAAAGCAAGAGAGTTCCGGAAAAACATCTATTTCTGCTTTATTGACTATGCCAAAGCCTTTGACTATGTGGATCACAATAAACTGTGGAAAATTCTGAAAGAGCTGGGAATACCAGACCACCTGCCTCCTGAGAAATCTGTATGCAGGTCAAGAAGCAACAGTTAAAACTTGACATGGAACAACAGACTGCTTCCAAATTGGGAAAGGAGTACGTCAAGGCTGTATATTGTCACCCTACTTATTTAACCTATATGCAGAGTACATCATGAGAAATGCTGCTGCTGCTGCTGCTTCTAAGTCGCTGCAGTCGTGTCCGACTCTGTTCGACCCCATATACTGCAGCCCACCAGGCTCCCCCATCCTTGGGATTCTCCAAGCAAGAACGCTGGAGTGGGTTGCCATTTCCTTCTCCAATGCAGGAAAATGAAAAGTGAAGGTGAAGTCGCGCAGTCGTATCGACTCTTAGTGACCCCATGGACTGCAGCCCACCAGGCTCCTCCGTCCGTGAGATTTTCCAGGCAAGAGTACTGGAGTGGGGTGCCATTGCCTTCTCCGTGAGAAATGCTAGGCTGGATTAATACAAGCTGGAATCAAGATTTCCTGGAGAAATATCAATAACCTCAGATATGCAGATGACACCACCCTTATGGCAGAAAGCGAAGAAGAACTAAAGAGCTTCTTGATGAAAGTGAAAGAAGAGAGTGAAAAAATTGGCTTAAAACTCAACATTCAGAAATCAAAGATCATGGCAACTGGTCCCGTCACTTCATGGCAAATAGATGGAGAAACAGTGGAAACAGTGAGAGACTTTATTTTCTTGGGCTCCAAAATCACAGAAGATGGTGACTGCAGCCATGAAATTAAAAGGCACTTGCTTCTTGAAAAAAAAGTTATGACCAACCTAGATAGCCTATTAAAAAGCAGAGACATTACTTTTCCAACAAAGGTCCATCTCATCAAAGCTATGATTTTTCCAATAGTCATGTTTGGATGTGAGAGATGAGCTAGAAAGAAAGCTGAGCACTGAAGAACTGATGCTTTTGAACTGTGGTATTGGAGAAGACTCTTGAAAGACCCTTGGACAGCAAGGAGATCCAACCAGTCCATCCTAAAGGAAATCAGCCCTTAATATTCATTGGAAGGACTGATGCTGAAGCTGAAACTCCAATACTTTGACCACCTGATGTGAAGAACTGACTCATTTGAAAAGACCCTGATGCTGGGAAAGATTGAAGGTGGGAGGAGAAGCAGACCACAGAGAATGAGATGGTTGGGTGGCATCACTGACTTAATGGGCATGAGTTTGAGTATGCTTCAGGAGTTGGTGATGGACAGGGAAGCCTGGCGTGCTGCAGTCCATGGGATCACAAAGAATCGGACATGACTGAGCAACTGAACTGAACTGAGGATTCTTTTGCAGGGTGCCCAGCAAAGGAGAGGCAGACAAGCCACAGAACCACTCCACCTTGGTCTTGGAGTTAGGGATATTTTAAAAGGGAAGAAAAAAGAAACGGGGGTTAATCACATCTTGTGATATTTCTGTGACAGTTCTTAATTGCAGCTTTTGGAATCAGGATATTTCTGGCTTACGATTCTCTGGCCAGGTCGGCTCATCTTGCCCTGGAGAAGCAAACTCAGTTTATACCTTAAGGATGGTATCAACAATAGCAATTTTAATTATCAAGATCAGCAGTCTTCTTCACAGGATTGAAGTCAGAGAGGACAAGAAAGGAGTTGGGATCCTGGCTCACACGAGTTTACTCTCAATTTATAGAACAATCACTGCTGAAGAACATAGGTGAGAATGTCTGGCCCTGCCTAGGGCTTTCTCTTCTACCCATGGCTTCATTTACCAGAGGATCTGGAAGATTTTTCCATGCATCTTGCATGTGTATGCACTCAGTCGCTCAGTTATGTCTGACTCTTTTCAATGCTATAGACTGTAACCCACCAGGCTCCTCTGTCATTGGGATTTCCCAGGCAGGAATACTAGAGTGGGTTGCCATTTCCTTCTTTAGAGGATCTTCTTGACCCAAGGATCGAACCTGCAGCAACTTCATTGGCAGGTGGATTCTTTACCACTAAGCCATGTGGGAAGCCCTCCATGCATCTTAAGCCAGGCTAAATGAAGTTTACCAGCGCAGTGGTTCAAGGGACATTTATGTAGAGAAAGGAAGAGAAAGTAGATTTATTTGCTATTACATAGTCTAAAGAAATAGGTTTCTTTCCCTGTAGGAAGTATTCTGGTTTAGTTCATCAAAGGAGGATGGGGTGATGATTTTATCCACAAGGCTTTCTTATCCTCCTACCCTCCCAACACTTCACACTGAAGAGTAAGCAAATTTTCTTTAAAGTTTAGGAAGTAAAACTATGGTTGATGATAATTCCTCCTTCGTATCAGTAACCAACATTTTTTGAGTGCCTTTTGTGTCAGAAATCATTCCAACAAAACCATGACTGCCACTTAGCCAGCATCAGCAAGCCTCATCAGCTGACATGTTTAGCTGAGATGCCAAAGGGTGCAGAGTGCAAGATTCTAGTAACAGAGATGCTTAGTAAGACTTATTTTGTCAACCCTTCAAGACTTCAGTAAATCTTCAAAATACTCCCAGTCAATCCTAATTTAGGTTTGGGATTTCTCTTCTTGATCCTGGGGAATGGTATTGGACCATTGAGGGAGCAAAAATGAGCCCCAAACACTCTGCTTCTCATGCAAAAAGGCTTTAGAAATTCCAAACCCTGGGAAGGTGTCTCTTTGGACTTCAGGTCTCAGGAGAGGCTGACGTCCCAGGGGGCTGACTTCCCTAGGCTCTTTATTGGAATTGGCCCTTATTCTGGACAGAAGACAAATCAGGGATTTTGCCTTAAAAATAGAGATTTAATAACCTTTCTCCAGGGTAAAGTTACAATGGTGAATGGGTGCCGGTGAGGCTTTATCCAGATTTAAGCTGCCCCACCACAGCTCATCCTTGTTAATTCCTGATACTTGTAGCACAGCTCACCTGGTAAGACCTTAAGCCTGATAAAGTCCCACTCCACTATGAAGACTGTAACTGTACACTGTGCTCATGCCATCACACTTCTGTCAGGTTGAAGTCTCTCTTTGGATCAAAAGAGTGCCCTGAGTGAATCTGCCTGGCAGATTAGTTATCCAGATTGGCTCAAAGCCCATGAGTAGAAATGTTCATCCCTGTGTTGTCTTAAATACCTAGGGACAGTTCATGGGGACAGCTTAATCTGGAATGCTGTGTGGATTTCATTCTCACTTGTTAATTAATAAGCTCTTATAGGGACTTGAGACTCTGGAGCTGAACACCTGACTCAGGTGACTACAGGATGTTACCGTCTTAAAGCTGGTCTAATCATTAACATACAGGAGCATTTGAAGAGTTTCATATAGTTTAGGAAAAAAATCATCTCTGTAAGTCAATTTGTATGGTGTTCAAGAACAAGCAAAATGAGTCCACTGTAATAAAGGCCTGAAAAGAGATCACCTGTGGAAAGAGTGGGGACAGGGCAGAAGGGGAGCTTTCTGGAGTATAAGAAATGTTCTATATCTTGCTCTGGGTGGGAGTTACATGGGGACATACATACATATATACAAATTCATGGAGCTATACATCAGTGCAAAAGAAAAAATAATTCTCATCTAAGAGTTTATGCCATCATTCTCCAAGCTCATAGATTTTGTTAACCACTCTCAGAGTAAGCCTTTGGAAGGTTTTAAGATTGTGTTTAAGATTTGTACTTTAAAGAGCTCTCTTTGATTGTTGCTGGAAAAGAGATGGGGTGAATGCAGCAACAAGGGCTTGGGAGGTTAGTGCAGTGGTCCAGCAAGAGAATGGGCATTTGATTAAATGGTGGTGGGGAGAGAAAAGGATGGGGTGATGGGTGGGGTGTGGGAGCTACAGGTGTTGAGGATGACCCCCAAGAATCCAGAAAGGTAGTATGGATGGAGGGGCCATTGCCTAGAGATCAAGAATTCAGCTGAAGGCAGGTTAAGTTTCAGATGCTTGTGAACCAGCCTTAGAGATGACAAATAGGTAATTAAGTAAATGAGTCTGGAGCCAGTAAATAGGTCTAGGCTGAAGTTATAAATTTGTGAATTGCTGGTGTGGTATTTAAAGCAATGGGAATGCATGAAATCACTTTGGGTGAATGCACAGAGTTGAAATAAAAGAGATTTCAAGACTGCCCTGGGGAGTTGCAGCATAGAGAGGTCAGGTGTGGGAGAAGTCAAAAAACGAATCTAAAAAGAAGTGCACAAGAGGTATAAGGACAGCAAAGAGATTGAGATCCTCTAGTAAGGGAAGACTGCTCTTAGAAGCAGGGAGTGGGAAGCTGTGGTGGATGCTGTCAAAAGTCAGGTAAGTGGAGGATTGACATCCTCAGGTGGACTTGGCAGCGTGGAGGCCATGGTCACATCAGCAAAAACAGCTTACATGGATAGGTAGTAGCAGAAGCCACCATAAAGACAGACTTTTTTCTTTTTCCCTGCAGGACTTCTATTGCATTAGCTGAATAGTCAAAATATACATCCTTTATATATTTAAAGGATGGATATTTAAAACCTTTATATATTTAAATATATAAAGGTTTTATATATTTAAATATATATATATATATATATATATATATATATCCTTTATATATTTAAAACCAAAGATGATGGGAATTTCAAAAAGCCCCTGATAGGTTCTCAACTGGTGGTTCAGTGGTAAGAATCTGCCTGCCAATGCAGGGGATGAGAGTTCAATCTCTGGGCCAGGAAGATTCCCCAGAAGAAGGAAATGGCAACCCACTCCAGTATTCTTGCCTGGGAAATCCCATGGACAGAGGAGCCTGGTGGGCTACAGTCCATTGGGTTGCAAAAGAGTTGGACATGACTTAGTGACTAAACAACAACAACAATTGTGTAACAACATTTAAAGTTTAATTCTAGAGCACAATGTAAAGGATTAATTATGGTCCCACTTTCTTAGTTGTTTTAGTAGAAAATTTGAATTTAGAATATGCTGTGGGACATTATTTGGGAGTCCATATATTTACTCAGTAGGGTTTTTGAAGAGATTATCTGCACGGTCCATTCCTGCCCACATACAGAAATGAACTCCATGATATCTGAGTCATGTTGCTTTAAAGGACAGTCTTGAATGAACTTTCTTTGGACATTTAGAATTTCTCCAGCTAATATTGGGGCTAAGTATCCTACTAGGCTAAAATGACCAGCATCTTTTCTTAAACCAGTTATGGAAGTCCTGATAAAGGAAAGAAACCAGGGAAGTTAGGACTCATGCCACATTATTTCAGAAGTCAAAACATACTATTTTGGCTTAGAAAAAAATACACATAGCTGTCTAGTTTTCTCAGCACCACTTATTGAAGAAGCTGTTTTTTCCCCACTGTATGCCTTCTTTGTCAAAAATAAGTTACCCACAGGTGCATGGGTTTATCTCTGGGTTTTCTATCTTGTTCCATTGGACTATATTTCTGTTTTTGTGCCAGTACCATACTGTCTTGATGACTGTAGCTTTATAGTATCGTCTGAAGTCAGGAAGTTTGATTCCTCCAGCTATATTCTTCTTTATCAAGATTGCTTTGGCTATTTGGGGTCTTTTGTGTTTCCATATCAATTGTGAAATTTTTCGTTCTAGTTCTGTGAAAAAATGCCATTGGTAATTTGATAGGGATCTCATTGAATCTGTAGATTGCTTTTGGTAGTATAGTCATTTTCACAATATTGATTCTTCCAACCTAGGAACATGGAATATCTCTCCATCTGTTTATGTCATCTTTCATTTCTTTCATTAGTGTCTTACAGCTTTCTGTATACAGTTCTTTTGTCTCCTTAGGTAGGTTTATTCCTAGATATTTTATTCTTTTTGCAGTGGTGAATGGGATTGATTCCTTAATTTCTCTTTCTGATTTTTCACTGATAGTGTGTAGTAATGCAAGTGATTTCTGTGTATTGATTTTTGTATCCTGCAACTTTGATAAATTTACTGATTAGCTCTAGTAATTTTCTGATAGTATCTTTAGGATTTTTTATGTATAGTATCATGTATCTGCAAACAGTGAGAGTTTTACTTCTTTTCTGATCTGGATTCCTTTTTCTGATTCCCATAGCTAGGACTTCCAAAACTATGTTGAATAATAGTGGTAGTGTGGGCACCCTTGTCTTGTTCCTGATCTTAGGGGGAATGCTTTCAGTTTTTCACCATTGAGAATGTTTCCTGTGGGTTTATCATATATGGTATTTACTATTTTGAGGTAGGTCCTTCTAAGCCCTTTTTTTTGAAGCGTTTTTAATCATAAATGGGTGCTGAATTTTATCAAAGGCTTTTTTTCTGCATCTATTGAGATTGTCATATGATTTTTATCTTTCAATTTGTTAGTATCATGTATCTTATTGATTCATTTGTATATATTGAAGAATCCTTGCATCCCTGGGATAAATCTGACTTGATCATGGTATATGATCTTTTTCATGTGTTGTTGAATTCTATTTTCTAGAATTTTGTTGAGGATTTTTGCATCTGTGTTCGTCATTGATATTGGCCTGTAATTTTCTTTTTTATGTGTTGTCTTTGTCTGGTTTTGGTATCAGGGTGATGGTAGAATGAGTTTGGAAGTGTTCCTTCGTCTGTAATTTTTTGAAGGAGTTTTATAAGGGTAGACATTAACTCATCTCTAAATGTTTGATAGAATTCACCTATGAAGCCAGAAAAAAAATGAACAATGAATGTCTCAAAATTATGCCCAGGTCTTCCATGTAGGAAGTAGTTTGTGAATAAGATGCTTCAGTTAATAACATTGAAAAGTGCAGAGAAGTATAGCTCTTACATCCTGGAGGGTTGTGGTGACACAGGCCTCAGACCTAGGTGTTCTGAAGTTCTGAGAATGAAGGCAAGGATTTGAGTATGACTGAGAGCCCAGAAAGTAGTGGCTTCCTAAGGGATATATTGAATAATATTATTCCGAATAGAAAACCCGCCCCTGACAATCTCCTTTTTCTTGCTTTCTTTCTGAGTCTTAGGTTCTTAAGGGAAATAATATGTATTAAATTAATATTTTTATTCCACTTAGGAGGGTCTGCTGAGAACTACAAGGTCACAACTATAGTGAGGTTCTTGTATACTTATGTCAAGGGGGAGAGCCTTGACATCCTATTTAATGGCAAGGTGGCACATATTAGGCTTTTTCTATAGGTGGTTTATATTTTAGGATGAAATTTTATTTTATAGCATATTCATATTTGTAAAATATTATATATAGGTTTGTATATATATTTGTATAATATTTGTATAAAATTTGTATAACATTATATATAGACATATATATATATATGTGTCTATCTGTCTTCTTCCCTCTACTCCTCACAGTTTTTACACACATCTCCTTTCCATACACACACACATATACCATTTTTAATTTGGGATCCATTACTCCCTCCATGGGCTTCCCTGGTGGCTCAGATGGTAAAGAATCCACCTGCAATGTGGGAGATCACTGGTTTAGGAAGATCCTCTGGAGGAGGGCATGGCAACCCAGTCCACTATTCTTGTCTGGAGAATCCCCATGGACAGAGGAGCCTGGTGGGCTACAGTCCACAGGGCCACAAAGAGTCAGGCACAACTGAGCGACTAAGCACAGCACTCCCCCCCATACCCCTTATTGCTGCCAAAACCACATGGGTTGTGGGCTGGGCTGGATGGACAGACACCTACCTCCCTCTACCCTTCTGTGTGGGTTGGAAAACTTTCTGTTTATTTTTTTATGAATAAAATTGATTATACTAACTAAAGAAAAAATTATTATATAATATAATGATATGCCATATAATTATGTAAAAATGATGTATATTTGGTTTTTCTCTTTTACATGTGCTGGGATGACCAAGGAGAGACAGTAGTGAAGAGCTTCATTAGTTCTGGAACTTTGCAGAATTTCAGGGGATGTTGGATGTCCAGCTTGGTCTGGGTAAACTTCAGTCATCTAGGGATCTAGAGAGACTTGGGGGAGTGTCTGTAACTCATCTGAAGAGCTGGTTCACAAACTGCAGTGTTTATTTTAGATTAGAATGCACATCTTTCTTAAATGAAGGTAGGGATGTGTGGATTTATTTCAGAGCTGGCCCAAACAGGACTTGTCTAGATATCTCGAAGATTTTTTATTAGTGTGAAAGAACCTTGTAACTAAGTACTGACATATATGGCACTGTGATATTTTGACATACAGGTGGTATCCAACTAAATTGTTCTGAGACTTGGTGAGGCTGAGTCATGGAGCTGTTGGAGGTAACTGTGGGTGTGAATGGGGAGAAACTTGAGTGAGAGGTTTCCTTTCCTCTGAAGCTAGTTGATGATGAGAATGATGCCTCCTGGATTTTGATTATATGTTAAAAATGTGGCATGTTCTCTGTATTTGCATGATGAAAATAAAACTCAGAAAATTTATGTGTGTTCTATGCCCATGGGGTTCCAACAGTCTCAAACAAGATTTAGAACATGCCAGAATCAGGAAAGCAGAGGTCTCCTGCTGCTTGCTCTTGGTATTTTGTTATTGTTCAGTCTCTAAGTCATGTCCCAACTCTTTGAGACCTGGTGAACTACAGCATGCCAGACTTCCCTGTCCTTCACTACTTCCCAGAATTTGCTCAAACTGATGTCCATTGAATCAGTGATGCCATCCAACCATCTCACCCTCTGTCACTCCCATCTCCTCCAGCCCTCAGCATCAGCATCTTTTCCAATGAGTTGGCTCTTCCCATCAGGTGGCCAAAGTATTGGAACTTCAGCTTCAGTCCTTCCAATGAATATTGAGGGTTGATTTCTTTTAGGATTGACTGGTTTGATCTCCTTGCTGTCCAAGGGGCTCTCAAGTATCTTCTCTAGCACCACAGTTTGAAAGCATCATTTCTTCGGTGCTCAGCCTTCTTTATGGTCCAACTCTCATATCTGTAAATGACTACTGGAAAAACCATGGCTTTGTCGCCAAAGTAATATCTTTGTCGGCAAAGTAATATCTCTGCTTTTTAATACACTGTCTTGGTTTGTCATAGCTTTTCTTCCAAGGAGCAGGGGTCTTTTAATTTCATGGCTGCAGTCACCATCCACAGTGATTTTGGAGCCCAAGAAAATAAAATCTGTCACTGTTTCCACTTTTTACCCATCTATTTGCCATGAAGTGATGGGACCAGATGCTGTGATCTTGGTATACTCTTATTAATATTCTTCTCCTCTCCACCATACTTTCTTGCTGACCATCTGCTACAACTGATAGACTTTTAAAGTGTTGAAAGTGTTAGTCGCTCAGTTGTGTCTGACTTGTTGTGACCCTATGGACTGTAACCTGCCAGGCTCCTCTGTCCATGGAATTCTGCAGGCAATAATACTGGAGTGGGTAGCCATCCCCTTCTCCAGGGGCTCTTCTTGACCCAGGGATCGAACCCAGGTCTCTTGCATTGCAGGCAGATTCTTTACCATCTGACCCACTAGATTTTTAAAAGTCCTTCTCAAGTGCCAGGAAGGTATCATTTTGTTATTATTATTGCTGCTGTTATTCTTGCTATTATTGTAGAGAGGTGAGGAATGAGTTTAACAGGTGGGGGTGGGGGGACTCTAACAAGAGAATGTGGCTGGGTGTAGAGAAGCCCTAGGGCTAAGATGTGACAGAGTTATGCAGGATATTACTAATGAGAACAATGCCATAAATATGTAAAGCCTACAGAATTGGGCATCTGGTTCCCCAAACGCTACCACTGCAAAATTACAATTGCAGCATTTTGTTAGTACATACGCCAAGTGTTATTGTCGCCTGAGAGGAGGCAGCTGAACTGGAGATAGTGAACACACCTAAACAAACATGGCCCAGGACGGAGCTGCAAAAACAGAAAAGGGGCTGCCTGCTGGCATGGAAAGCGCCTCAGGCTGAAACAACAGAAGCTGAGGTTGCAGTGTTTGCCTGGGATGTGTCGTTCACCCTGGCTTTGTTGTGGAGGCCTTGGGAAAATAGCCCTACAGATAAACTTTCCAGATTTGCAATCCAAAACCTGTACAATAGAAACAGCTCTCTCTAACTTGGTAATATTGAAGAGCTTCCTGGCTGCTCAGTCACATTATGCAATCTCTTTGTAGGTCCCGAATTTCATCTGAATATTATTAATATAAATAGAGATTGTGGGCCATCACCTACCCCACACCAACCCCAGTACTTTTTCCTTCATTGCCTCTGGACTCTTCTGCTTAGCAGATCAGCCCCTTCTAATTTGGAAAACCCATGGGAGAACGTTTAAAGGACCATGGCTTGAGTCAGATGAGCCTGAACCGCCATCTGTGAAATGTTGTTATTGTTGTTCAGTCGCTAAGTCTTGTCCAACTCTTGAGACCCCATGGAATGCAGCATGCCAGGCTTCCCTGTCTTCTGTCTCCTGGAGTTTGCACAAACTCATGTCCATTGAATCAGTGATGCTATCTGACCATCTCATTCTCTGTTGCCCCTTCTCCTCCTGCCCTCAATCTGCCTAGCATCAAGGTCTTTTCCAGTGAGTCTGCTCTTCACATCAGGTGGTCCAAGTATTGGAGCTTCAGCTCTAGCATCAGTCCTTCCAATGATATTCAGGGTTGATTTCCTTTAAGATTGACTGGTTTCATCTCCTTGCTGTCCAAGGGACTCTCAACAGTCTTCCCCAGCACCACAGTTCAAAAGCATCAGTGCTTCAGTGCTCAGCCTTCTTTATGGTCCAACTCTCATATCTGTACAGGACTATTGGAAAAATCATGGCTTTGACTATACAGACCTTTGTTGGCAAAGTGATGTCTCTGCTTTTTAATACACTGTCTAGGTTTGTCATAGCTTTTCTTCCAAGGAGCAAATGTCTTTTAATTTCATGGCTGCAGTGACTGTCTGCGATGATTTTGGGGCCCAAGAAAATAAAATCTGCCACTGTTTCCATTGTTTCCCCATCTATTTGCCATGAGGTAATGGGACCAGATGCCATGATGTTTGTTTTTTGAATGTTGAGTTTTAAGTCAGCTTTTTCACTCTCCTCTTTTACCTTCATCAAGAGGCTCTTTAGTTCCTCTTATCTTTCTGCCATTAGAGTGGTATCATCTGCATATCTGAGGTAGTTGATATTTCTCCTGGCAATCTTGTGATTCATCCAGCCCAGAATTTCACATGATATACTCTGCATAGAAGTTAAATAAGCAGTGTGCCAGTATACAGCCTTGACGTACCCCTTTCCCAATTTTGAACCAGTTCATTGTTCCATGTTCATTTCTAACTTTTGCTTCTTGACCACATATAGGTTTCTCAGGAGGCAGATAATGTGGTCTGGTATTCCCATCTCTAAGAATTTTCTACAGTTTGTTGTGATCCACACAGTCAAAGGTTTTAGCCTAGTCAATGAAGCAGATGTTTTCCTGAAATTTTCTTGCTTTTTCTTGATCCAGTGGATGTTGATGATTTGATCTGTAAAGTGTTACTATAACAACTCCTCAGAGAAAGCCACAGTTGTTGAACAGGTTCTGGGTTGTAGTGGGCACTGTGTACGGAGCTGCTCTATCAGACTGTAAGGGCGCTGCAGGAGGCAGAAGCACTTCTCACAGACATGGGCTCTCACCTTTTTTTTTTTTTTTTCTTTTTTAACTTTACAATATTGTATTGGTTTTGCCCAGGCCCAGCAATATGAGTGTAGAAAAGCAAAGCCAGGGAGACTGTATTAAGGCACCTCTGGTCCTTTCAGTCATCTTTACTGGCTTTGTTGTTTTTGCCCTGGAGTCTCCCTCAGCCTTTGCATTCACTCATCACACACGCAGTGGGTGTTGCCATGCACCAGACCCTGGGCCAGACCCCTGGGGATCCAGAAAGACACAGTTCGTATCTACAATTTGCCTCTTCTTTTTTCTAAAGCTTGCACTTTCTTAAGCTGGTGATGCCTAGTTGTACTCGTTCCTGGGAACAACTCACCTAATTCATAATTAGACTGTGTCTAATTCATAGTACGAGTCAAGGGAGCTTATTTGAGCAAATTTTAATAATAGTACTTGTCCTGTAGTTTCATTTTAGTTCTCTTGTTTTTAAGTGGTCACTTTATTTTTATTTATTGGCTGTACTGGGGCTGCATGTGGACTTTTCTCTAGTTGAGGCAAATGGGAATTACTCTCTAGTTGCAGTGCGTGGGCTTCTCTTGCACTGGCTTCTCTTGTTGCAGAGCATGGACTCAAGAGCACAAGGGCTTTAGTAGTTGTCGCACTCAGGCTTAGTTGCCCTGTGGAGTGTGGCATCTTCTTGGACCAGGGATCAAACCCCTGTCCCCTGCATTGGCAGGAGGATTCTTAACCACTGAACCACAAGGGAAGTTCCAGGTGGTGCAAATGCCCTGGGTCAGGAGACTGTTGTCAAGTTTGAGAAATAGCAAGCCGTGAAATGATCAGAGTGGTAGGGAGTGAGATCAGAAAGGTAATGGCGGCTGGATTATTCTGAGTCTCGAAGGCCTTTGCAATACCCCTGGAGTTTACTCTGGATGGAAGAGAGTCCCAGGAGGGTTCTAAGCACGGGGAGGATGTTAACTGGCGTCTTTTAAAGCATCACTACCTACTGGGAAGAGACTGTGGAGGCCAAGGGTGGAGGTGGGGAGACAGGTAGGAGACAGGTGGGAGGCTATTGCTACATTCCAGATGAGAGGTGATGGTGTCAGGGAAGGGGTGAGAAGAGATCAAAATCTGGACATATTCTGAAGATCTGCTGATGCGTAAGCTGTGTATGTGGGACCAAGTGTGGAGGGAAGGATTTTGCACACATTTTGGCCTGAATGGCTGGACAGATGGAGTTGTCATTAATAGATGTTGGGCACCCTGAGAATACACTAGACACCTGGATCAGTACTTCCATGTTATGTTAGACTTTTTAAGTTCCTATGTACATAAGACCTCTAGTAGGAAATGTTGAGTAGACAGCTGGATGCAGAAGTATGCAGCTCAATGGAGCGATCAGAGCTGAAAATATTTTTTTCAAGATGATTTACTTATGGCTGCACTGTGTCTTCATTGCTGCATGTGGGCTTTGTCCAGTCGTGGCGAGTGAGGGCTGCTATCTAGTTGCGGTGTCCAGGCTTCTCACCATGGTGGCTTCTCCTGTTGCAGAGCACAGGCTCTAGGTGCACAGGCTTAAGTAGTTGTGGCACACGGGCTTAATTGTCCTGTAACATATGGGCTCTTCTAGGCCCAGAGATCGAACCCATGTCCCCTGCATTGGCAGGCAAATGCTTTACCACGGAGCCACCAGGAAAGCCCTGAAAATATTTAGTTTTAAGTCATGGGGCTTCTCGGGTGGCTTAGTGATAAAGCATCCGCCTGCCAATGCAGGAGATGCAAGAGATGCAGGTTCGATCTCTGAGTCTGGAAGATCCCCTAGAGTAGGAAATGGCAACCCACTCCAGTGTTCTTGCCTGGGAAATTCCATGGACAAGCAGCTACAGTCCACAGGGTTGCAAAGAATTGGATAAGATTGAGCTTACACACAAGCAAGCAAGTGTGAGCCTGTAGATGGTATTTAAAGTTGCTTGTAAGAGATCTCCAAGGGATAAGAGAATATTAGAAAAGAGGAGAGGTTTAATAGTTGATCTTTGGGACACTCAGTATCCTGAGTCTGGGACATGAGGAGGAAACAGAAAAGGAAAAAGCAACCACTGAAAAAAAGAAAAATCAAGACAAGCAGGTGTCCCTACAACCAAGTGAAGAAGAGTTGTGAGGAGGATGGGATGAGTTGTGTCAAATGCTGGAACTGGTCAAGTAAGATGACAACTGAAAATTGAACATTGAATTCAGGTCCCTAGAGGTCCCTGGTGGCCTTGATGCAAACTGTGTTGGTGGGATGATGGGGCAAATTCTTCTTTGGAGGGAGTAGTAAGCAGAATGGAAGGAAAGAAACTGGAGACAAGGATAAATGACTCTTGAAGATTTTTGCTGCAAAAGGAAGAAAACATTAGGTTGGTAGTTCATGGGGGAACTGGAGTCAAGATGACTTTATTTTGTTGTTATTTCAGATGCATAAAACAGCAGAAGGTTAGTTTGCCAATAGTGCTGATCTGGTGGAGAGCATACAATTAATGATTTTGAGGGGAAAATTGCCAGAATGCTGATGCTGAGTAGATGGAAAATGATAGGCTCTACTGGAGAGGATGTCCTATTTTAGGAACAGGGACATTTCATCCCTATACTGGGAAGAAGATTAAGTGTTGGTTGGCACAGACACTGGTGGTGGGTAGAGGTGTTGACGAAGCATGGGGAGGCTCTTTTCTGATTTCTTTGGGTTTCTCAGTGAAGTGAGAAACCAGGTCACCAATAGAGGGTGATGCTAGAGTAGGGAGTCGTAGATGTTTGAAGAGAAAGAGAAGGTATAATGTTGTCATTCAGGAGAATAGGAGCAGGATTGGACTAAGATCTAATCCTGTGGACTAGTTTCTGATGCTGGTTTTTATTACCAGGATCAACACACATTTGTCAGTGCTGTTCCATTTACCGAGTACTTTCTCATATGCTGATGGTCCCAGAAACCCTAGGAAATGGCAGAGAGAGAGTGAGGTATGCAAAAATCACACAGCTTGAAGTCAAAGTGTGAGACACAAGTCCGTCTCCTGAACTGCAGTCTAGCATTCTTTTCCTTAATAAAGCGTCTGTTTTTTTTAATTAGTGTTAATTAGTGATGATTTCCAGGTAGGAAAGTACTTCACAGGCTCCGTATTTACCCTTTTGTGCTTTGCTGCTGTGAATAGTCCTAGAGAGAAAAGATTAAATTAAATAATATTTGTCCATCACTATTAAGGGTTGAGTTTCATTATCTTCAGCCAAAGTTCACCATATAGCAAGTTTAATGGTGAGAAAAATCCTTGCAGAACTTAAAAATGAAATCTACTTAATAGGAAAAACATAGCCTTGTTAATGGAAATTCTGGTTGCTTTCCAGATCATAAATACATTTTTAGAAATACTTTTGTTAACATGGGAAATTATAATTTCCTTAAGTGCAAAGTATTGTTATAAATAGGAAGTATGAAATTCTTCTTCTTACCCTGTGGTCATATCTCCTATGATGCTAATTGTGCCACATGCTTAAGTAATACTAGGGTAAAATATCTTTCATTTTCCCTCAGGTATGATTAGACCTTCTAAGGTAGAATTGATTATTTTCCTGTTGTATAAGAAGTGGTTTAATCAATTTTGACATCTCCATCTCCTCCTCAAAATGTCAACTCTTTAAAGCGAACTCATCAACATATTCCACCTTCTGAATTTTTGCTTCACCTTCTTTTCACCCTCTTTTAGATCTGGATCTGCAGCACCAAATTATACTTGTGAAACTCACATTGACATCAGTCAGCATCTCAGGCCAGTGTTACTGACTATACCATAAATTACTAGAGTTTCTAAATCTTTCAACAGCTGGATTCACATCTTGTATAAGATTTAGTTAATGGCAGAACAAGTTAACTATGCACAAATATTAGTCATACATAAAAACTATATATTGAATTGGAATAATTTTGGAATGTCTCTAGAAGAGTAGCAAATACTCAAATTGATCACCTGTTGCAATGCTGTTACTTTGTTAATTTAAGAGACAGTTACAAGAATATTGTGGACTGACTTCCTCTAGAATTCTTTCAGCTAAACTAGGTTTTCTTATTTTGATAATACTTTACATATTGGTTTTGCCTGGACACAAGGCAATAGACTTTTAGTTAAAGAGAGTCTGTTAGCAAGAGCGTCTTTGATGATCTTTTAAAATATTCTCCAAGGAAAATGGTAAGAATAAAAAATCTTGAATGTCAGTATCTAGTTTATAAAGAAAATATCCCAGTGGGTGCTTTTTGGGGTATTTTTTTCTTTTGGTAAAAATCCATAACATAGCATTGACCATTTTGAAGTGTACAATTCAGCAACATTAATCATATCCACAGCATTGTGCAGCCATCACTACTATGCTACTACCAAAATTTTTGGTCACCCTAAGCCCAGTAAGTGTTTTCTTTTTTTTAATTGCATGAAAATATTAAGTGCTTTCTGTACCAGCTGACTCACCTTGAATAATGCCTCAAGTTTTAATAGGTCAGTCAAAAACTATCCAATATGAGTGCTCATTTTGTAATATGCTCATTTCTCACTAGGCTGAACTTAGCCACATCTTTGGCCTCCTTGATTATTGTTAAAATTCAGCTTCTCAGGTAAGGTGATTGCTTTCATGGGTCTCCCCCTAATCCTTTTATCAAAGTGCCACAAAATTAAACTCGACATCTGTTAGTTTAACATCAAAGAGGTTTGACGATCATGTGTGTTGCCACATGTACAGTTCGAAGATTAAAGTCAGTTCAGTTTAGAGACCCCGAGTAAAACAGATGACCAAAGGAAGCAGTGCATGGAAACTCAAATGAGAGAAACATTTATCTTATTCAGTTATTATGGGTCAAAGCCTTCCACGAACTGTGTAAATACCATAGAAGGGAATCCATTTGTTAAATTATAATGAACTCAGTCTACTTTGTGCAAATAAATAACTTTTCAATTTAAACCACTGATGCATTTACTTTTAGATAACAGGGTTGATGGTTTTCTAGAAACTGGTGACATAGGCCAGTCGATAATGAGGCTAATTTTCCCAGTTATGATGTGCTTACTATGACTCACACTTCTTTCTCAACTTATAAAACAGGTATTCATCCTTAAAGGATCCAAATGAAATGCTACTTCTTTTGTGAATCCTTTCCCAACTCCCATAGACTATCATTGAATCTTCTTTATGGTCTAACAGTACTCTGAAAAAAATCCACGTTGGAGCAAACATCACATTAAATTCTCATTTCCTGTACACTATAAGCTTCTCAGGGTAGGGAGCATGTCTTATTCCTATTTGTATTTCCACTGCAGTTTCCAGCACAGTGGAAGCCCATTGAATATTTGTTGACTGACTGAATGTGTGAACTAATCAATCTAAGCATCCATGCTGGAGTTTTCATTTTTTAACAGTGCCTTGATTTTACAATGTTTATATTTTATTTACTAAGGCAATTGGCAGAATATATATAAGATCCAATTTTATATGTTGACATAAACTGAAGACAGAAACTTCCCTGGCAGTCCAGTGGTTAAGACTTTGCTGTCTAATGTAGGGGGTACAGATTTGATCCCTAGTTGGAGAGTTAAAGGAAGACCCTGTGGCTCAGAGGGCATAGAGTCAGCTTGCAATACGGGAGACCCAGGTTTGATCCTTAGGTTGGGAAGATCCTCTGGAGAAGGAAATGGCAACGCACTCCAGTATTCTTGCCTGGAGAATCCCCATGGACAGAGGAGCCTGGTGGGCTACAGTTCATGGGGTTGCAGAGTCAGACACAACTGAGCGAGACTTTTTTTCACTTTTTGGAGAGTTAAAATCCCACATGCCTTGGGGCCAAAACATCAAAACATAAAACAGAAGCAATGTTATAAAAGATTCAATAAATCCTTATAAAAAAATTAAAACACTGCAAAACTGAAGACAAAATATTCTTTCTGATCACAAACTCTTGGACATTTGCCCTTGACCATAGAAAACTCAAAATGGCATCCTCTATAGAAAATTTTCTAGAGGCTTCCCTGGTGGCTCAGATGGTAAAGCGTCTGCCTGCAATGCGGGAGACCTGGGTTCGATTCCTGGGTCGGGAAGAACCCCTGGAGAAGGAAATGGCAATCCACTCCAGCACTCTTGCCTGGAAAATCCCATGGACGGGGGAGCCTCATAGGCTACAGTCCATGGGGTCGCAAAGAGTCGGACATGACTGAGCAACTTCACTTTCACTTTCATAGAAAATTTTAGATGACTGTGTTTGTTTGTCATAAGAATTGAGAAAGCAGCAGCCAGGAATATATCTCCTCCAGGTCCTCTATGGCAGAGTGTGACATCTCCACCATCTGCTTTGTTCCTGTGTGAAGGCCCAGCGCTGGTCCCAGTCAGGGACACCAACTAGGAAGCATTCCGCATGACATGGTTCTTGCCACAGTTGGGTATCAGTGTTGACCTTGCAGCTGGCCCCACAGAGGAAGTTGCAGCCCAAAGGGAGCAGCCTGTCTTGAGGTATCACCGTGGATGTCTGGGACTAGGCAGTGGGGCTTCCCTCCCTTCTCATGAGGCTGTGTCCAGTGCAAGCACTGAATCCCTCTGCCTTCCTGTGGCTTCCGGGGACCCATCCTCTCATTTCTCTCTCTCCACTTTCCTTCTCTTTTATCCCTCCTTTGCCTGAAGGCGATCTCGTGAGGTGGAGAAGAAACGGGCCATTTGGATAACTAGCAACAGAGTCCTAATAGCCATCATGTCTGCACAGGGCTACCTTAGTGACCTTTTTGTTAAGAGCTGAGTGACTTAACTGGTCTTTTCAGCAAGGCAATTGGGGAGATTTATTTTCTTAAACTGAAATGATCAGTGAATTCAGTGAAAACAATTAGACTGGCTCTTTACGGATACTGAAATTTTCCTTTCCTCTGATTACCAAACAGAGAAATCAAGCCTTGTTTGTATGCTTGCCAGAACAGAAAAGCTGTGGGAAAGGGTGGGAAGAAAAGGTTGATTTTTCTCTGGCACTTAGGAAAAAGTTCACATATATACAGAGAGGGGAGAGAGAGAACAGGAGAAACACCTGCTTTATGGAGTGGGGTGGGGTGGGCTCCTTTTCCAGATTTTGAACAATTAAGGCAGCACTTGGCTCTAGAACATTGTCACTGTTCCCTAAGCCACTGTTCCCCTGGCTCAATGAATATATCTTGGCAAAAGGTCAAGAATTTCCCCTCAAACCTGTAACTAACCATTATAATTGCCTATGTTTTCAAAAATGAAAATGTCCTTAAAACCAAAGCCATCTATTTTAACCTTTTGAATCTTCTGTAAAAAGATAAATGGCATGTGGGGGAAGGTAGCTCTTCCTGAAGAATGAAGACAAACCTGAACTTAGTTATAATTATAAGGAAAGGCAGGTCTTCAGAACAGTAATGGCAGGGTAGGAGGTTTTGCTTCCTGTCACACTTGGAGTATCTTTGTTTTCATTACAGCTGCCTAGGAATTTCCCCCTCTTTGTAAAGGTGATTTTCAGATTTCTCATCTACCCTGTGCTTTAAATTGTAATAATGCTTATTGACATGGAGGGTCTGGATTTTCTGCTTCTCAGTGATCTCATCCTCTTGCCTTCAGCTGCTAGAAACTCTTCTCCAAGAGAAACCTGATTGCAATGCATAGCCTTTGGCAGTGAGTGTAGAAACAGGTCCTTTATTATCAGGCTCAGAGTTGAGACGGGGATGCCTGCTTCCCAGGTGGAAACTGCGGGCCTTGCTTAAAGACATATTCCAACCTGCTGACAGGAAGGAAGCAGTTAGTGCAGGATGGTACCAGCGGGAAGAACCACACCTTCTATTTTAGCAAGAGCCATGACTCAGAAAATAGACGGTTTTGAACAATTCTGAAGACTCATGTAATTTCTGAAAAGGGAGGGAAGGGATGTAAGTTGCACTGCGGTCAGCAATGACTGGGGAGTCCTGCTAGTCCTAAGCTGATGTCCCCTCTCTGTAAGGCTGCCTGCTGCCAAGCAGCAAGTGGCTGCATGCAGTCCGTGACGGTTAGCTACATGTTGAGTAAAAACAGTGAAATAAATTAAGAACTTAGAAAGATGTGTTTTATCAAGATTCCAGGTGCCTCCCAATCACCTTTGCTTGGAGTGTAGGAAATCAAGGCTTATCCACCAGCCGTTTCCCAGTTACAAAGACATAGCTCCCTGCTTCCAACCCCATCATAACCTCAGGATGTTGTATTTCTGAAAAGGCTAAGAACTGACTGATAATGGATGAGAACAAGTGGAGAAGTCTCAGCAGCCCCAGTGTGACAGTGACACTGCCCCTCCAGCCACACTGAGGTGCTCTTCCAGAAGGCCAATGACATCTTTAATTTGAGACTCTCTATTTTTGTGTTAACGCTCAGTTCCTATGTGAACATCTGGACAGAGTGTTTCTTTGAAACGAGTAGAATCAAAGACAGATGTAGGGATTGAATGTGGATAGTAAGAGAGGGAAGAAAATGTTTTAATACTTCTAATTCTGTGAATTTATGCCTCCTATTGTTTCTCTCTCAGGCCAAATCATTTTGAGTAATCAGTTGGGATCAACCCAATCCTTGGTTGGGTTGCTGATGGAAAGAAGTGAACTGGCATCGAATTGCATTCCCTTTTGCACCTTGCCCTTTATTCAAATAGTGCTAACCAATGTAAGTTCATTTTGTTGACTCATTCTTTCATGTATTTAACAAATGTTCATGTAAGATTTACTACAGGGAAGGCACTGTGTCAGATGCTGGTGATGCAAAGGTAGGTAGGAGAGGTCACAGGCTGGAGGGGCTCCTGGTGGCTGTGGAGGCAACAGTACCGCATGCTCTGAGAATGGCCTTAAGGAAGCCGGGAAGAAGTGAGCAGCTCAGAGGGGAAAGAGGGGAAGAGTTCTCAAGGGGGAACTTGCTTGGGCTGAAATGGAATGATGAACATCTCTTGGGCAGGTAATGAGAATGAGACACTCCCAGCAAGGAGAACAGGACAGGTGCTAGGTAGATGAGAGAATGAAGAAGGAGCCATGAGTATAAGTATTGGAATAAACTGAGAAAATTGAAAGATGTTTTTATCAAGACTTGGAGCATCTTCTGGATCATCTTTGTGTGTAGTACACAGAACCAAGGCTCATCCATCAGCCACCCTTGACCTATGGTCTAGACTGCAGATGGCACTCTAAGGAGTTTGGATTCTCTCTCTATCTCCATATATATATATATATATATATATATATATATATATATATATAAAATATATATTAACAATATAGGAGAAAGAGCTTTGGGGTAGAAGTGCTGGTTGGCTGTGAGTTCTCTGGTTGGCTTTGACTGAGCACGTTCCTATTTGTGAACCAATCATTGTAGCTATGGGGATATGTATTCTGTCTTGGTCTGGGTCAGATGCCACCCCTTTTATAGGTCTTTGGGGAATTAAAATTTTCTAAACTACTTGGGATAAGCTTTCCACTTGACACAGGATCCTGTGCTTTAACCACAAAAGAGGCAATGGGAAAGTAGGAAAAATTCTATCTACCACATACCACCACAGTATAGAAGAAGGATGGAGAGGAAAACAAGTAAAAGAATAAAATTGAAATA
The DNA here is from genome assembly GCF_002263795.3 of Bos taurus. Classification (NCBI taxonomy): domain Eukaryota; kingdom Metazoa; phylum Chordata; class Mammalia; order Artiodactyla; family Bovidae; genus Bos; species Bos taurus. The sequence goes on along the minus strand of NC_037329.1, from coordinate 46,698,604 downwards.
CTCTTGAGTGGGTGGCCATTCCCTTCTCTAGGGGATCTTCCTGACCCAGGAATTGAACCCTGGTCTCCCTCATTGCAGGCAGATTCTTTACTGTCTGAACAACCAGGGAAACCCCTTCTTTCTTCTGGATGTTCCTAAATGATGGCTTCAGCTTTATTTAAATAATTAAATGTGTTGAACTACCTTTCACCTTATTTTCTTCTAAAGCTAATATATAAAGACAAAGAGGATTAAAAGTTTGAGTGAATTTCTGTGAAATAGAGGATAGCATTAATCGATACTCATAATGTACCATGATACACAAAGCTGTAGGTTTAACCTGGTGCAGCTTCCTGAACTGTTCATTTACATAAATTCAGAAACCCATTGCTTTATGTGAGAACAGATGCATTTATTATGGCGTGCTAAGTTGCTTCAGTCGTGTCCGACTCTTTGCGACCCTATGGACTGTAGCCTGCCGGGCTCCTCTGTCCAAGGGATTCTCCAGGCAAGAGTACTGGAGTGGGTTACCATGCCCTCCTCCAGGGGATCTTCCTGACCCAGGAGTTGAACCAGTCTCTGGCATCTCCTGCATTGCCAGGCGGGTTTTTTACCATTAGCGCCACCAGGGAAGCCCATATATTATGGAGTAGAATGTAATTGACACTCAAGAGAATAAAACATGAGGCATCAAATAGATTTCTACTTGCTACCTTGGGCTGGATCTCAAACGCCCTTGAGTAGGCCTTTTTGCTTTACAACTGGGGGTAATTAAGAGAAGAAAGTTGAGAAGTACTAGGCTCCATCTTCCTGAACTAAGGAAATTCACACACAGTGAAGTCCTCGTGCAAAAATGATAGGTCAGGAGAACCTCTCTGAGAATTGGCTATGCCTCTGTAATATTCACAACTTAACAGCAGGTGTGAGGAGGTCGGGAGGTGAGCTAGTCAGAGGGGAGATGAAGAGAGGGGGAGAGAGGGAGAGTCATGAGATTCCTGCCTGAATGTTTGGGTTTCTTTTTATAAGACCATTGGTTACATTTGAAATCTGGTCTTCACATACAATAGTCCCTTTGTATTCACAGGGGGATTGGTTCCAGGACCCCAGTGAATACCAAAATATGTGGGTCCTTAAGTCCCTTATATGAAATGGTGTAGTACAGTCAGTCCTCTGTATTTATGGAGGCAGCACCCAGGGATGTACAATGCTGACTGTAGTTTTAGCTTCGCTGAAGTCAAATACCTGTTTTCTTCTCTGTGCTGGTGCTTTATGAGCCGCTCAACTAAATCTGTTTTCAATAACATTCAAGTTATAATGTAAGTACTATGACTTATATTAAAAGGAAGATTAAAAATTCTTAACAGCCTGGTGAACTTAACCCTTCCTAATGCTAGGCACATTATCTTTCTTCTTTCCTGAAGGACTGGGAAAGTTCCAGAAAGTTCTTTGCCCAACAGAATGGGTTAGTACTGTTCTACACACTGTGTTACCCTTTTCAGTGGATGTTGTCAAATCAAGTTGCAGGGCAGGACATAAAGGTCAACTGTACATGATTTTAGGGGGAGAGGAGAGTGGCTGGGAGGTAAAATATACCCTAAGCTTTGGCTTTTAAAGACTTATGAATTTGTAGTTGCTTTGTGACTCTCGACTGATCACTCTTTAAAACATTTTTTTAATTTATTTATGGTTTATTTTTGGCCGTGCTGGGTCTTCTTTTTTCTAGTTGGGAAGAGTGGAGGCTACTTTCTAGCTGCAGTGTGAGGGCTTCTCTTTGCAGTGGCTTCTCTTGTTGCGGAACACGGGCTCTAGAGTGGATGGGCTTCAGTAGTTGCAAAACATGGGCTCAGTAGTTGCGGTTCCTGGGCTCTAGAGCACAGCTCAGTAATTGTGGTGCACATGCTTATTTGCTGCAAGGCATGTGGGATCTTCCTGGATCAGGGATGGAACGCATGTCCCCGATATTGGCAGGATTCTTTACCTCTACTGAGTTCAGGGAAGCCCTGATCACTTTTCTTAGTTTTCATTCTGATAAAAGTCTCCCTATCCTTTTCCCAAGAAGCTCTTCCATAGCAGACACCCTATCCTGAATATGCCTGAGAGAGTTGGAGCCAGTTTTATGGGGTGGGGGACCAAGGTGGGGACCCCTCTCTCTTTGAATTGATTTGCTAATGTTTTCCTGGGTTTACAGAAACAAGACACCTGAAAAAGTTAACATTTTAGGACAAAAATCACAGCTAGGCATAGTCCTGACTTCAGGGAGAATGATCCAATAAGAGGACGAGAACCAAATTAAGGAAATATGAAAATTAGAAACAGAGAAGCCAAAATGGCTTCATGTATTAATGAATGGCCTGGAGGCACATTTGTGCCTGCCTGCTTCTGGGCTTACAAACTCTATCCAGGCATATTTTCATAACAATGGCTGTATTTGAATAGCAGCAAAGGTCACCCAGATGTAGAGTTTTGACCTGACACTACAATGGGGGTTTGGTTTGGTGTCTTTATTTTTGGTTTGTAAAGTTTTTTGTTCAAGGCAAAGTTCATCTCTCCCAGTGCCAGCCTATCTAGAATGGAGGTGGACCAGCTTCAGGTTCCCAATTAGTCCCTCCTCCAGACCCTGACTTGTGGCTCTCTTGGGGTCATGCTAGCACACCCCCTGCCCATCCTGGCTCTTGATTCGTTAGCATTTAACCTCCTAGCATTACTCTCAAACAGAACAATATATGTGTAAACACTCTGAAAATCATCATAAGCTTCTTATTAACCAAATGCAATCAATTATAATAATTATTTTGCTTTGACTTCCTTGTCAGAAGATATTCCATTCAGGTAGTTCACTCATATTTTGGACCTTCAGTCATTTTCAGAATGCTCTCTGTTGAAAATCTGAAACAGGCTCTGGCCAGTTTTGAAAATCTTTAGCCTTGCAGCTCTACTGTGTAATCTGCTTTCTGACCTCTTCCTCCCAGCACCCTCTTACTTCATTTATACTTTGACTTATCTCTTGTCTGCCCTTTGGGGAGGTGGGAGACACCCTTGTCCTCAGGGGAGATGTGTACACAGAGGGTAGCTGTGAAGGTATGTGCTGTGCTGGCTACTTCGGACCAGTTCAGCAAACTTACGGAAGCCTCGCTTGTCTACTGTTCCTCTTCTCTACTTACCCAGCACTTCCCATGGTCCTATTTTATTGCAGATTTTCATGTTGACTCATTTTTATGCTGCTTTAGTAGCTCTCTGCCCTGCTTTGAGACAGCCTACTTTTCTGGAAAATTCCTTGGGACCTTGCTATTTGGAATGGGTGCAGCCAAGCCTACTGCCCTCAGCGATGCAGGTCCTACTACTTGACCTCAGGCCTCATTTCCTAGTTTATGTTTTGAATCTCAGGATATGATGGCTGACTCTGTTCTAAGTACTGTGCATCATTCATGTCCAGCACGAAGTATCACAGTCCATTAAGTCAGTAGACAGTAATTGAATGGAAATATTGTTAGATGTAGTTTACAGATGATGAATAGGTTGTGACATGATGTAGTGCATGTAATTGGATTTAAACATGCACTCTTGTTTGGAGATACTCATCGATAATAAACTTTCTTTGTTGAGCATATACACTGTATTGGACAATGCTTGAGTTGCCTTACATGATTTTCCTCTAACATTCATACAAGCCTGTATAGTGAGCATCAGTATCCCCATTTTACAGATGAAAGAATTGAGGCACTTGCCCGAGTTGAGTGGCAGAATCAGTGTCATCGTGCAGGTGCATCTGACTTCACAGCCAAAGCTTTCCATTATGCCAGGTTGCTCTGTATTTACAAAGAAGAATCCTAGAGTGAGTGATTTTTATTCACCCACCCTCAGCAGGAGAAAACACCTTCAAGCATTCTCTTGAATGTGGCACCATATTTGTTCACTGAATGAATGAATGAATGAATGATTTTTGCTATGTGCCAGATACTAAAATGGACTTTGGAGTATTAAAGGTGAATACAACTCAGCCTTAGACCCTGAGACTCTCATGATCTAGTGGGGGAACCTCTTTTTCAGTGTCACTGAATTAGTGTCTGATGTCTGGTATAGACAGTGGCATCCCACTCCAGCACTCTTACCTGGAAAATCCCATGGACGCAGGAGCCTGGTGGGCTGCAGTCCATGGGGTCACTAAGAGTTGGACACGACTGAGCAACTTCACTTTCACTTTTCACTTTCATGCATTGGAGAAGGAAATGGCAACCCATTCCAGTGTTCTTGCCTGGAGAATTCCAGGGACAGGGGAGCCTGATGGGCTGCTGTCTATGGGGTCACCCAGAGTCAGACACAACTGAAGCGACTTAGCAGCAGCAGCAGTAGTCTGGTATAGAAGGTTAAGTTCTTAAAATTTCACCTTTAAGCTTTCTCTTATTCAAACCCTTTAAAAAATGATTATGGATGAAAGTGCTTGCCCTGAAGTCACTTGACTTAGGGAATGACATGGATTATTATAGATCTTTGTATTGTTTGTATGTGGCTTTTTTAAAAAACTGAATTTTTTTACTGAAGCTCTTACTAACATTTTACATAGAAGTCAGATTCCACAAAAGAAACTAATATTGTGTGATTATGTTTCACCTTCATGGGGCCCCTCACAAACTACACAATGCTTTCAAGGTACATTATTTTATTTTATGCCCTTTTAAGGGCAGCTCTCGGTTTCACAGACGTGACTCTCAGAGGCCACTCAAGTGTGTTTGTTGGGCTGAATGTGACCCTGTGTTTTTCACCTGTGACACACCAGCTTTCCAGTGGGAGGAGGGGGTGTTGCTGATAAAGGAAGCTTTCTGAAAGAAGAGAAGGGACATCGACTAGAAGGAAATGTTATAAACCTCTTGACTTGTCTGTAGGAAGTGGAGAATCAGGGATATAGGGATATGCTTCAGGAGGACACCTGGAATTAAAGAACCCAGCACACAGAAACCACAGGAGGGGGTCGGCTCTGGCTGCCATCACACGACCCCACATACTGGACGGCATACACAACAGATGCTGATTTCTCAAAGTTCTTGAGACTGGGAAGTCCACGCTCAAGATGCCAGCTGATCTGGCTCCTGGCGAGGACCTTTTCCTAGCTTGTAGGTGGCCACATCTTCCTGTGTCCTCATATGGGAGGGAGAGGACAACAAGCTCCGTGGTGTCTTATAAGGACACTAATGGCACCCAAGGGCCGCACCCTCATAACGTCATCTAAACCTGATCACCTCCCAAAGGCCCATCTCCACACACCATTTACATGGGCAGTTAGGGCTTCAACATACGAATTCGGGGAAGGCTGTTCAGTTCACAGCAGGGTGTGTGGTGGTGGACAGGTAGAGCTTACAGAGGATGAGCTCAACTAGGCCAGTCAGGGTGTGGTGTGTGCATGTGTAAGTGTGGGCATGAGAGGCACAGTCACTGTGCTTGTAGAAAACAATTTCTCCATGGGCCTTTGAACTGAAAGAAGGAGGAGAGTGGAATGTGTGACTCCTGGGCATACTCCAGCCTTTCAGCATCTTACAGATTAATGCAGTGATTATCAATCCCTGCAACCCCCAAGGAAAAGGGAAGCGGTGACTGCATAGTGTTTGCATGCTCAGTCAGTTTAGTCACTCAGTCCTGGCCAACTCTTTGTGACCCCATGGACTGTAGCACGCCAGGCTTCCCTGTCCATCACCAGCTCCCAGAGCTTACTCATACACATGTCCATTGAGTCGGTGATGCCGTCCAACCATCTCATCCTCTGTCATCCCTTTCTCCTCCCACCTTCAATCTTTCCCAGCATCAGGGTCTTTTCAGTCATATCCAACTCTTTTGCGACCCCCTGGACTGTAGCCCACCAGGCTCCTCTGTCCATGGGATTCTCCAGGCAAGAATACTTGAGTGGATTGCCCTTTCCTCCTCCAGGGGATCTTCCCATCCAGGGATAGAACCCATATCTCCTGCATTGACAAGTGGCTTCTTTACCACTGTGCCACCTGGGAAGCCCCATGTGGTTTCATAGTACTGTTATTCCATGCATATAAGCAGAATGCTGCCATAAAAAGGCAGTATGTCATTTTTTGAGGCAATACAAAGGTCTTGAATATGTACCCTTTTGAAATCTTTTAGATCCATATTTCACCCCCTGGGAAAGTTTCCTGTCAACTTTGTGTGGGACATCACTAGAAAAATAGTCCTTGCACGTTGTCTCAGAGTGTGTGATGAAAAAGTGCGTGGTCTTAGGTTCTTTTGATTCACCTGATTCAGGTAGAGCCTTGCATAAGTCTTTTCTTACTTCTGAAGTCAAGATGATTCCAGGATAACTATAAAAACCTCTTTTATGGTAATTATAATCAGAGTTCTGAATACATTTATGCATCTACAGCTTTTCAGTTTTACACTTAAATAGATTCCATCAGAAGTATTTTTGAGGGCCAATTTACCTTGGAGAGTTTTCATTAAAGCCCATTCTTGTGTTTCTAGTATTTTCAGCAGCAGAACAAGTCGGTCTGGTCATAAATGCCTATGGTGAGGGAATGAGTCAAAGGTCTTCGCTGTGTGAAGATGGTGTTATTTCCTCCTTACAGTTACAGAAGCATGCATTTTCAAAGAAAATAACCTCAGACTTGCTCTTTCAGGATATTAGACGGCACTGAATAACCAATTTATGAAGAATTAAGGCCCGTTAAGTTAGAGGGTGTCGGGGACGGAGGACAGGCTGAGCAGCCTCACCAGGAGTGAATTGAGACAAGTGTGCCTCTCTCCTACTGTGTGGGCAGCTGGCAGACTGCAGATGGAGAATGGCTTTTGGGAGCTGCCTTTTCGGACATGGCATTGCTTGAACATCAGAGAGTATTATGCACACATCTGAGGAAGATTAAGGGATCTGGGTTGCAGTGTACCATGAGAGAAGATGAGATTAGCTTTCTCTAGCCAGAAAGACTGGTTACATTTTACAAAGTACTTTAACCACAGAGATTTCTAAATTCTCCTGGAATCTATTACCATCTTTTAGCTACTGGGGCTTTGAAACATGGGCTGCTAGATTCATGGTGGTAGTAGAGTGATTTACTTTCCTTTGTGGTGGGGTTTGAATACCAAGGTGCCAAATGAGACGGGAAAGGCGTCTCCAGACCTGATCATGGAGGTAGGGAGTTACTACACAAAGCCTGCTTACAAATCAGGTGGCCTGAGGGTCTCCAACAAAATGTGTGATAATCGGCTTCGACTGCCGCATTTCCATCAGGATGACAAGAGTACTTAAGACCCTCTGTTTGGAAACTCAGAAGCCAGTGTTTTTGCTTCAGTCTTAATTCACAGTGATGTCGTCTCTCCTTGGTGCAAGGAAATGAATGGATATTCCTTTTCTTCTGTGTGTGTGCATGTGTTCAGTCGCTCGGTCGTGTCCGACTTTTTGTGACCCCGTGGACTGTAGCCCACCAGGCTCCTCTGTCCATGGGATTTCCCAGGCAAGAATACTAAAGTGGGTTGCCATTTCCTCCTCAAGGGTATATTCCTGATCTAGGAATCGAACCTATATCTCTAGTGTCTCCTGAATCGCCAAGGAGATTCTTCACTACTGAGCCGTCTGGGAATCTTATTTTCCTCTACAGGAAGTTGGTTTTAGAGCCATTAGTGATGCTATGAGCTTCCCTTCACTCTGGGTCACTGAAGTTTTACTTTTGCTACAACTAGACTGTCAATAGGTGACCTAGAAATTTCTGGAAATAGTGGTAATAGGAGCGATAATTATTCTATGTTCATGCTTGTGCTATGGGCTTTCACTCTCCACATTGTTTAAACTTCAGAAAAAAGAATTTGAAGACTCTCCTACCTGGCATCCATTTAAAATATAGTATTTTAAAACTAAATTTATATCCATACATTTATATTTCATAATTTTGAACCCTTTTTTGAAAATGAAATTTACTTTTTCCTGATCATATAAAGTAGAAAAAAATCATCCAAAATTCATGCCTCTGTGATAACCACAAATTACATTTCAGGTCTTATCCTTTCATCTCTTTCTCTCTCTTTTCAAACACACTGGCGTGTGTATGTGTATGCATACTAATAGATCTTCACAAATTAGATCACATGACACAGTCTGTGTTCATTGTGCAACATTTTCAAAACGTATTTGTTTCTTCCCTCCCTTCATATCCAGGACTCCCTGACTCCTTCACTGTCAAACAGTGCTGAACAACCTAGTTTATGTCTCCACATGTCTCTCCATGTATTATATAACCATCTGTGAATATTTATATATTTTATCTTTTGTTCTGTTCAGGGAGGCATCCTCCATAGCAGTGTTGGCCTGGTGTTCAGGATTCATGATCCACAATTCTAGGTGATGGACAAGACATTCCAAAAATAGGGGGATTCTTATATCTTCTCCGAATTTTCTGTTTCTTAAGAGCAGAACATCACAGATTTCCCTTCTTGAGATAGTGCACAGCTAACTGTTCTCTTCTGTTGTTTATTCTCATGCCATGATTTGATTTTAATGGAATTAAGTCTGGTATGGCCCTCACTATTCTTTTTCACAAATTTCTTGGAAATTTTCGGACATTTTATCTTGCCAAAACATTTATCATATCCACTTTAAGAACTGGAGATTCTAATTGGCATTGGACTTAACATATATATGAACTTTGAATTTACATGCTTATCTCTAAATTTTCTTTTCATTTTAATGCTATTATGCTTTAAAATTTTCCATTGCAAATATTAAGAAAAGCTCTGAACTTTTCCAGCCACTTGAACAAACTCCTTCATTGATTCTAGTAGTTTTCATTTGAAAGCTGAAATTAGAATTTCTAGCTATGTAAACATATCATTATCAAAAATAGAAACTTCTATCTCCCCATATACTATTTATATTAACTATTTTCTTATCCTCAGTTTATTGTTGAATTGTAATAGGAGCAGATATCCTATTTTATTCCTGACATTTGATTGTTTGGAATGACGTTTGCAATTGGTTTTCAATAACTCAAAATAGGTATTTTCACATTCAAGAGGTTTCTTCAATTTATATTTTACTTGAAGTTTTATTAAAAATGGCCAATGAATTTTACCAAATGTTTTTTTAGAACCTATTGATATAACCCATCGCTTTTCCTCCCTGCATTCATTGCTAGCATGAATGATGCTAATGGATTTGCTGGTGCAGAAACTTGTTCATTGGCAATATTCATTTCATCTCCTTTTGCATCTACTTGCTAATATTTTATTTAGAATTTTTGCAAATATTTATAGGTGGGATTGCTCTGTAGTTTTCTTTTATTGTACTACTTTGACCACTTTTGGTTTTAAGGCTAAACCACTTTTATAAAATGGATTTAGGAACTTTATATTTCTGTAGTCATGAACAATTTAAATAACATTTCTATTCTTTATAAGTTATATGAAACTAACTCTGAAATCATCTGTTTCTGCTCTTTTTTAATGGTAGGAATTTAACCACTTTCCCAGTCTCTCCAGTGGTAATTGGTCTATTTGATTTTCTACATGAATTAGTTTTGTTCATTTATATCTTGCAGAAATTCATACCAAGAACTTTAGAATGCATTCATTTCTCTCTCTTTCTCCTGCCTCCAGACTTGCTCCTTCCCAACTTCTACATTTTCTTTATTTCTTGACAGTTACTATAACCTTGTAGTTTGTCTCTTATTTTGGAAATCTTCAACATTTAATTTACATACTCTTAGGCAATGGCACCCCACTCCAGTACTCTTGCCTGGAACATCCCGTGGACAGAGGAGCCCGGAGGGCTGCAGTCCATGGGGTCGCTGAGGGTCGGACACGACTGATCGACTTCACTTTCACTTTTCACTTTCATGCATTGGAGAAGGAAAGGGCAACCCATTCCAGTGTTCTTGCCTGGAGAATCCCAGGGATGGGGGGACCTGGAGGGCTGCCGTCTATGGGGTCACACAGAGTCGGACACGACTAAAGCGACTTAGCAGCAGCAGTCATCTTATCCATAGTACCTTAGATTTCACAATACAGTCACAAGATGCGGTTTTCACCACTGTTTTTTCTCCTTTTTCTGTTTCCTCTATCCTGAGGTCTCTTCTTTGATGCATTTTTATTATAGCATTAGAGTCTTTCTCAGTATTTTTTTACATATGAAGAATGTGGCTTATTTATTTACTTATTGAAGCATGGTTGATTTACAATGTGTTGGTATCTGGTGTACAGCATAGTGATTCAGTTATTTACCTATATATAAACATATATGCATATATTCTTTTTCATTATGGTTTATTACAGGATATTGAATAGAGTTCCCCTGAGGTTTATTTATTTTTGAATCCTTGTATTCCTTCAAGGATTTTTCTTGCTTGCTATATAACCTTGAGAAAGTTATATACTTTTTCTGGGCCTCATCTCTTTATTTGTGAAATGAGGATATTAGTATAGTTACTTCTTGTGAATGTTGTGAGAGTAAATGAATTGGTATAAGCATTCTGGTTATCTGTTGGTATATAGTGAACTAACCCCAAACAACAGTATAAACTGCAGTTTGTTCTTATGTCTCATGGTTCTCTGGGTTGGTCGGGCTTAGCCGGGCAATTCTTACTTGAGGTCTTTCATGTAGTTGGACTCAGACAGCAGCAGGGGCTAGAATCACCTGAAGGTACAGCTGGACTGGATGTCCAAGATGGCTTTTCACTCATGTCTCACCTTCTCTCATATAACCTCACTCTCTATCAGAGAAGCCTGGATTCCTTACGTGGGAACACAGGGCTCCAGAGGCAGAAACCTGACAGTCTTCATGAAGTCTTGGCTTAGAACTGATACAACACTTCTACCAGATTCTGTGAGATGAGAGGCTAGACTCCACCTTGAGTTGGAGGAATAGCTTGAATGGAGAGAGAGGGAAGGAATTAATGACAGCCACCTATGTAGACAAATTAAGATAATAAATGAAATGCTTAAAACTGAACCTGGAACCAAATAAGTGCTATGTAAGCATTAATTCAACAATACTATTGTTATTGTTATCAAATTACCTTCAATATTTCCCTTTACTATTAGAGTTGAATATCTTTTGTCAGTATATAATTCTGGGAATCAAATTCTTTTTTTCCTCTCAACAGTGTGCAGATGAAATCTGATGCCAGTAACTTGGTTTTGTCTAGATGATTTCAAGATTTTTCACTAAAATGAGAAATAAGAAAGCTACTACCAATTGTTGGGCTTCCCTTGTGGCTCAGCTAATAAAGAATCTGCCTGCAATGCAGGAGACCTGGGTTCAGTCCCTGGGTTGGGAGAAGGGAACGGCTACCCACTCCAGTGTTCTGGCCTGGAGAATTACATGGATTGTATAGTCCATGGGGTTGCAAAGAGTAGGACATGACTGAGCGACTTTCATTTTCACTTTTCACTAAACATTTTTAACAGACTTTTGGAGGTTCTGGTTTCCCTTGTGGCTCAGCTGGTAAAGAATCCACCTGCAATGCAGGAGACCTGAGTTGGGAAGATCCCCTGGAGAAGGGATAAGGCTATCCACTCCAGTTTTCTGGCCTGGAGAATTCCATGGACTGTATAGTCCATGGGGTTGCAAAGAGTTGGACACAACTGAGTGACTTTCACTTTCACTTTGGAGGTTCTAGAAAATATAAGAAAAGAAAAGAGTAAATATTGAAGAAGAAAAGGTGAAATTTCCTCTTTGAGCTGTTAATTACTTTTAGAAAATCCAGGAGACTGTATTTAAAAAGCTAGATAGAATTAAGAAGAGAATATGATGATTTATTATAAAATGAGCAAAAGCAATAGCTTTTCTCTCTTCTAGCATGTATCAGAGTTTGCACTGATATGTCTTTTATAAGTATTCTTAACTTGGAGCTGGGGAAACTCTTTCAACCTGTCAACTGAAGTCTGTTTGAAAAGTAGGGAAATTTTCCTGTATGATTTCTTCAGTTTTTGCTTCTCCCCCATCTGCTGCTGTATCTCTGAATATTCTTATTATTCGCATGACTGTGATATGCCAACTGCCTTTTCTTGGGAAGATTTGCCTTTCTATTATTAGGTTCTAATCTTCCAGTTTGGGAAGATTGTCCTTTGTTTATGTGAAGGACAACATGTCATATCTTTACAATAAGAATGGCAGAAGGTGGTTCTGTGTGTAAGAGTGTGAAAGGAGATAGTTCATAATTCTCTTTCTGTAGGATGAGAGGAACAAATCTTGTTTAAACTCTGAGATTATGTATTCATGTGAACATTTTTAGAGGAAACTGTAAATTTAACTGGCCATTGTAGCTTGTTATTTTATTAGCTCCTGATTAATATCATATTTAAACTTTCTGCTAACATAGTTGTTAATAGTGTTTGCACTTCACTATCACAGAAGTTTTAAAAAGTGTCAGGATAGCCTTCATTTCATGTTTTGATAAAAGTGAGGGATTCAGAGTTTGCTTTTGGATGTTAGGGTTTGTGCTAAGATTTGGAGTTTTCCCCAGAATATGCAAACAAATAAAATAAGAAAATACTAATGTATAATAGTGCTGTCTACATGTATGAGATGAGTTTCTGTTTCCATACAGCGGGTGCATCCTCCTTCACTCAGCCAGGATTTGCTTTTCTTAATACCAAGGAGACTGGAAGTAGGTAGTCTGCTCCGAGTGACCAGGCTCGTTCCATTTTTCCACCCTTTTTGGTCCCCCAAATAGTGGCCCCACATTGGGCTTCTCATCTGTATTTCAGGCAGCAAGAAGGGTAACGGGCAAAGAAGGAAACGTGAAAGTTGTTCAGTTGTGTCTGACTCTTTGCAACCCCATGGACTGTAGCCAGTCAGGGTCCTTTGTCCATGGAATTCTCCAGGTAAGAATACTGGAGTGGGTTGTCATTTCCTTCTCCAAGGGATCTTCTCAACCCAGGGGTCAAACCCAGGTCTCCCACATTGCAGGCAGATTCTTATTCTTCGAGCTACGGGGGAAGCCCAAAGAAAGCAAAGCAAAAGCCAAATGTGAGCCAGAGGCTTTCTCAGAAGCCTTCCTATGACTTCCACTTCTATCTCATTAGGTGGGAGTGTGGCACATGGTCACCCTAGCTATAAGGAATTCTAGCAAGTGTATTTTGAATCAGGCTAGATGCCATCCTGAACAAAACTGAATTTTTATTTGTAACACATAAGGAATGATTGGATTTTGGATATACATCCAGCAGCCCAGCCCCAGGATTCTTCACTGTCCCCTCTGTCTTCATTCCAGATGTTTCCCATTCATGTGCAGGGTTCTATCTGTGTCTTCTCCTCCAGGAAGCCCCCTGGGAGCCTCAAGAGGGGCTTGATGGCCAGTCTTCGAGTATTGATGGCATCTTTTAGCCATACTGTTAAGACAACAGGTAACTTAACCTATATCATCTGGAACTAGCTTTATATGAATGCCTCCTCGTTACACATCAGAGTAGGTTTTGTGTCCAACTTTAATTCCCAGCTCCTAAAACAGTGCTTGACTCATAGTAGGTGCTTAATTACAGTTTCTTGAATGGAACTTTTGATGACAAGTTAAACTTACTGAAATGCAGGGATCTCGGAGTACTCTTGGCTTTTTAAAAATACTTTTTTCCCTTCTTTTTACAGTATATTTATAAATGAAGTCTATTTAAAATACTGTTGGGTATTTTTTAAATCTTGTTAAACATACTGTGTGTTGGTTCTGTCATGTGTGGGTATTTGTGTGGACGTGTGATCTGTATCTGGGTGCGGTTACTAAATACACCAGTTATTTCCTGTGACACCGAGTGCTTTGACAACCATGAACTAAGTAGGGATTAGAGATTGTGGTCTCAGACAGAATTCCCATGATATGAGGAAGGTACAGTCTCCCTCCCCTCTTTTCCTCCCCTGCCCAGGGATTTGGAAGACAAATGAGGTTACTTACCTGAAAAGTATATTGAACTCTTACCTCTTCAGGAGAAGGATCCCATGTTAATTCCTAGTATAGTTAATCCTCCATTCCCCTTGTCAATAAGAAAAAACAACAACAACAGAGCACAGATTGTCTCAAGGTCATTGATTCTTGATTTTGCAACTGAATTATAATATATTTTAGATGTTGGCAGGAGATCATCCTCCTGTGTGGGTAAAATGAAACTATTGTTAATGTGAGTCAGTAGTTCATGAATTTGCATTATCAGCTCTGTCTGACCAACCCTATCAGAATCTAGTGATGTGGAATACCTTTGTATTAAGAAGGGCCAAGGTATGTGTAATACATTTATATCTATGGCTGTTCCCAAGTTCCATCTTTTTTTTCTGATTAGGTCATAAGAAACCATATATTTGGGCCTCAGTAGCTTTAAAATTTCACTGGGTTATATTTCAAAGTTGTCTTGCATTGCTTATATAAGGAATATCTCCAGATTGTCAATAGAACTACCAATGAAGTCATTAACCATTAAATATGAATGAATGAATGATTGGTCTAAGATCTCAGTGTTACATTTGTGGTCCCTGAACAGCAGCATCTACTATCGCCTAGAACCAGTAAGGAATACAGAGTCTCAGGCCCTACCCTGATCCTACTCAGTCATAAACTCTGAGACTGGGACCCTGCAGTCTGTGTGTGAAGAGCCATCTGGGTGATTCTGATGCAGGGTCAAATCTGAGAACTGAAGGTCATAAAATCAAGATGTTTTCAAAGTGTCTTGTATCATATCTCTTAGAATTTAGCACCAGGTAGAAATGTCTCCTTTGATAGATGGGCAGGAAATTTCCCAGACAAGGAGAATGATATCACCCTCTGTGTTTCTATTTTTGCCTTTTCCTTTGGGAAACTTGGAACTGTGCTAGTTGCTCAGTCATAGTCAATACATTTGTCTGGGCTTTTTATTTCCCTTTCCTTTCCATGAATTTTATTTCCTTCTTATATTTAAGTGTCTTACCAAGAGTCTGTTATGATAGGCATCCCCAAATCCATTTTACTAGTTAAGTGGGTTGGGAGTGTGAGTAAGATATAATTTGAAATAAATTGACTCACTCAGCGATTGACAGGTGAGGTATTTGACTAAGAAAGGTACTGGATAGTAAGAGACACTAGCATGGAATTAAACATATCCTGCAGAAAGCACCATGCATGCCCTTGGATACTTACTTATACGTGATAAGAAAATGTAAACACTATAAAAAGATATAAAATGCAAGTGTCAGCTGAAAAAAAATGCACAGAATGAGAATTGTGAGTTAAGTTTTTTAATGGGACCAAATCAGGACTATAGCCAAGGAGATAATCTCTTGGAAGCAGTTCTCTGAGGAACTGCTCCAAAAAGGTAGGGGGGAGGTCAGTATACACATGATTTTAGTTAAAAGTGTACATGAAATCAAGCACATATTTTGGCAGAAAGTCACTGCTAGCCATGAGGAACAGATGTCTTGGTTAATGATCTTTTCTAGATATGAGAAGATGCAAGAAATTGGGCTCATAAAATTTTCAGAAAATATCTAACTATTGGAAGGCCAGTCCTGGCCAGTTTTTCCCAGAACACAGGGTGCCTTATTCCTGATCTCTGTCCTGAACTGTTTTTAGGGTGTGTTGAAGGTCAGTGACTGCTGGTGGCTATTGATTTCTTTCTTGTAGAACCAGATGACAGGTGACAATGTTTAGTTTACAAAAGTAAAAAGTGCCCTCACTCCCCACGTGAAGGCCATCTCCTCAAAAATAATCATTAACAATCTCTTGGGTATCTTTTAGAAAAGAAAGGCTGTTTCGTTTTTTGTTTTTGACCATGCTGCCTGTGGGCGCTCAGTTCCACAACCAGGGATCAAACCTGCACCCCCTGCATTGAAAGTGCAACGTTTTAACCGCTGGACCACCAGGGAAGCCCCCAAAGTTTATTTCTATAGAAAATAAAGTTTATAGGGCCTACATATATCTACGTGTTTATGCATTTTCCTTTTAAAAAGCACTAAAAGTTCTAGTCACCAGTTATAGAGTATATGCAGAGGGTGGGTGTTTCCCCATACCAACAAGCAATGCTCTGACACCAGGTGGATGATATCCTGTGATTCAACTCGCTTCTAACACTGTGTACCTGTAGATAGCTTGAGATCCTACAGGTTAAAGGCTCAATTCTACAAGATTGTCTCGTCTCGAACTAGAGTGGCTCACAGAATTCAAATAAACATCTTACTTACCAGAATACTGGTTTATTATAAAAGTGTATAAATCAGGAACAACCCCAAAGAAGAGATGCCTAGGGCAGAGAATGGAATGGGGAAAAGCAGGAGCTTCCATGCCACCTCCAGGCCTGCCACTCTCCCAGCATCAACCTTGAAGCTCTTTAAACTCATCCTTTTAAGTTGTTCAAGAAGCTTCATTGCCTAGGCATAATTGATTGATTCATTGGCCATTTCACGTGATTCACCCTTCAGCCCTTTTACGCCCCCAGGGGTTGAGGGAGTCCCAACCCTCCCAATCAGATGGTTAGTTCTCTTGGCAGCCAGCTGACATCCTTAGATGTGACAGCCTGCTCAATTAGCATAACAAAAGACCCCTTTACTGCTTCACTTAAAAAATTCTGAGGGTCTAAGGAGCTCTGTGTAGGGATGGGGGATGAAGAACAGATATATATTTCTTATTATAAATCACAGTATCACAAGGACCTTAGTGAACAGTCTCATCTGTATCTTTTTTTTTCTTTATATCTTATGGATCTTCTGTCTTTAAAAGCTATACAATATTCTTTGATAAGGTTGCACTTTAACTTATAAACCTACCTCCTATTACTGAACATTTAGATTATCATGAACATTCTCACCTATGATATCTTGGCACAGATTTGAAATACAGCTGCTAGGTGGATTCTCAGAAATGGAATTTTGGGGTTGAAGAATATGCACATTTAAAAAAATTGGTAGATAGATACTGCTTAATTACCTTCCAAAAAAAAGAAATGAATTTACTTCTCAAATGAATTAGTCTCTTTTCCCACACATTCTCTAACATGGTATATTATCCAGCAAAGTGTTTTTGCCAATTTTATGGTGACCAAACTATATTTCTTTGAATCATTGTTTTGATTCACCTTTGTTAAGTGATAAGATTGGACATTGTAAAATTTTCTTTTTTTGTGGAGTGCTATTTAGGAATGATGTTCATTCATGTTTTTCATGACCTAATCCTAAAGTTTTCATACCTGGATTTGTTTGGTTTTTCTAGTTCTGCTTCAGACTCCCTGAGTCTGTTTCTCTAACAGTATACTTTATTTCTGATAGCATACTGTGTGAATACAGTGTCCACGAGAGGTTGTGCACACGGGTAGTATCTGTGCTCTCTTTTCCAGTTAACAGGAAGTAAGTATTCCATATTTCATTGTGGCCCCATCACTGTAGGCCAAAATACTTTGTCAACTACTTCCCTGGTGGTTCAGACAGTAAAGAATCTGCCTGCAGTGTGGGAGACCTGGATTCGATCCCTGGGTCAGGAAGATCTCCTAGAGAAGGGAATGGCTACCCACTCCAGCATTCTTGCCTGGAGAATCCCAGGGACAGAGGAGCCTGTTGAGCTGCTGTCTATGGGGTCGCACAGAGTCGGACATGACAGAAGCGACTTAGCAGCAGCCGCATATCGTTAAGCATCATCCAACAGTTTTTATCCAAACACAAGGCAAACTGACAATATTTAGGGCTGCCCAGATGGGTCCTTCAGCACTCAGGAACCCTGAACCTGACACCCTTGCCACCCAGCCTTTTCTTGCACCAGCGAAACTAGGGTAGGGGGAAGAGGAGATCCAGTTTGTGAATTTTTGGACACATTTTCTTCCAGCTCTTCATTTATCACAATATTATGCAGGAAAACAGATGAAGAGAAGAAGCAGCCCAAATTTTGCCATGTGTAAAGAAAAATGAAACTTGATTAGAAAAATAAAAAGGAATTAGGAAAAAAAGAATATCATCTTTCTGCATTGTTATAGACTTACCAAATCCCAGTTTCTATGGCCCAAATTCTTTCAGAGGTTCTGATCCTGTTTATTTGATTCTCCTTGCCTACCTCATCTCTCTGAGATTTGCACTTTCCATTTGTTCTTGAAATCAGTTACCAGTTAATCTATTCCCTGGCATTCGGGCTTCCCCTGGGAGTTTACCAATTGACTGGCCTTTTAATCCGGTTGTTAAGATTCTCCCAGTACTCTGGCTCGGAGCAGTTTCAGTTTGTGTGCGTTAAAGTGTTGGCCAGGGTCGTTAGGAAAGTGAAGTTCACATACCTGCTTTGTGGGGCTGGAGTGGTGCCAGGAAACTGAATTTGCACTGTGACTGTCGGCTTGAGGGGGACGAGGAAAGAGGTGTTAGGAACAGCTGACAAGTATGTGCTAACTCTGGGCCCCATCCGACCCATACCTTACAGCACAGTGGGAACACGTTTACACCTGGTTAGTGCAGAAGTGCAAGAGTCAGAGACAGGGGCAAGCCAGGGTCAGCTGTTTATAATGTATAGATGGGCCTTCGGCAATCAGAAACTCTATGACCAAATTTCCCTGGAAAGAGCTGGTGTTGTATTTGTGTATCTTTACGAATTTCTATCACTAGCAATAGGATTTCATAAGCAATAGAACTTTGATAGAGTAGGTGTTCAGCTAAGAAAATTGTATTATACTTTGTTTTCTTCTCCCAAGTTAATTTGTGCTTTTGGCCAGTATTCAAAACTGATTCAATTTTTGAATCTTTTTGACCAGATTCAAAAAGAAATCTCAGAGTATGGGAATGAGGTGCAATTTTGATGTGACTTTTATTAAAGCACTTATGTATTTATGTTTATGTAAATATGTACATATTAATAAATATGTATTAATATTTTTAAATGCTCATGATCTGTATTTCCTACATCCACATTTACTTTCTACAATTTTATAGTAAAAAGATGTCTCATGCATTAAAATCTTTCAAATAGCCAGGTTATAATTTAACCTGGCTAAGGCATTTTTGGAATAGTTTTTGTTTTTTCTTCGAAAGATGTCAATTTTTTTGAGAAATCAAGATGTTCACCTTAAAATAGAAATACACAACTGAAAAAAGAAAAAGATGTTTGCCTTTAAGTAGGGAATAAACGTGTTAATAAAATTTGTGCTGTGCTGTGCTTAGTCACTCAGTCGTGTCTGACTCTTTGTGACCCTATGGACTGTAGCCCACCAGGCTCCACTGTCCGTAGGGATTCTCCAAGCAAGAATAGTGGAGTGGGTTGCCATGTCCTCCTCCAGGGAGGAGGGATTCCAACCCAGGGATCGAACCCAGGTCTCCTGCATTGCAGGTGCATTCTTTACTGTCTGAGCCACCAAGGAAGTCCTAATAAAAATCTACTTATCCTCAAATAATATATCATGTACCTTTACATTTCTGTCTCTTCCTCTTTGTTATGATTTGCATGAGGATAAGGGCTGACTCTCCTTCGAATCTGAACCTCCATATTTAGCACAGGGCTTAATGCATACTAGCTCCTCAGTAAATATTTTTTTAATAAAACAATGAATTAGTCACCTGTTTGGTGAGGTCAGTACAGTCTGCAGTAGCATGGGGTTATGAAGCACCCCACACAGGCAGAGGGAAAGAGAGGTTCCTAGGAAGTACTTACCTCATCACTTTGTGATACAATTCCAGGGAAGGGAAACCCTCAGCGAGCCTTCTTCCTGGTCCACCCAGTGTAAGCCAAAGTCCTTTTGTTTCCTTTATTTTCTATGTCACAGTGTTTATTCTAAGAAAATAATAGGGAATATACCATGTGATGTAGCAGCAAGGATGTTACACACAACATTATTTGGAATACAAAAATCTGGAAGCCTTTAAAATGGATAATAATGGAGGATTGAAGGAGGGGAACGTAGTCCCTTAAAATTACCTACATTTTGAGTCATAAGGATAAAATTTTACATTTGAAGCAAGCTGGATTAGAGACCAGCTGTCATCAATAGAAATATTTCCTCAAATTCTCTCAGGACTTGTGCTGTTTTTCACATCTTATCCACAATCTTGCCTTTGACATTAGTTACTTAGAAAGAAATCAGTAGATTCAGAGAAGGCTTGGGGAAAATGGCAAAGTGAGTCTCCCGGGGCCCCTGGTTTCCACGTTTACTTCTGTCTCTTCGCTCTCCTCATTCTGTGGGCAGTGTTCTCGTGTTTCCTTGTTAAAGCTGAAATGATCCCTTTTTTCTGAAAAGGCACAGTTTTAGTTAGTATGTCCAGGATACGTAGAGCAAGCCAGCCTCCTCTCAAAGGTAGTTCTCTTATTTACTCTAACTTCTAAATTACTGATGGCTCTTCAGAACATGGTGTGTGAAGCCAGATTGCATGAAATCCAGTGTCTACTCCCACACTTTCTACCCAGGTGACCTTGAAGCCATTGACTTCTCTTCCTAAGTTTCCTCATCTATAAAAATTGGGATTAAAAAATACCCCATAAAGTAACTGACATCTTGTCACATAAGAAGCTAATATTTTCAGCCGTCAGCTAAAAGTGAAATGCAGGAGGAAGTAGACTTTGTGGCAGTCCTGAAAATAGGATCCTTAGGGCTTTGTTATTTCCTTTTTATCCCCTTTGACCCCGGCACCAATGATAAGGCCAAAAGTGCCTCCATATAAGCAGCTGTGCTGTTTTTTTATTTGATGTAATTAACACTGTAGTAAAGGTACCCAGCTGGGTAATCATCATTCTGCTTTACCCTGGCCGTAATTGGTTCTGAGGTCACAGCTTCAGTCACCGGTTTTCATTTATTTATCGCTAAGTTAGAATTCCACCCTCTAGTACTATAGCCACTGTCCACATGTGGCTATTTAGTTTCAGTAACAATTAAATACATTAAAATGAGCTTCCTCTGTCATACATTTCAGTTGCTCCGTAGGCAGACTTGGTAGTGACTCCTGAGTGGGGCAGCCCCAGTGTACAACACTTCCATCATTGCAGGGACCTGGGTCTGGCAGGGTGACTTAGACCATCAGTTTTGCTTGTGCACATAGAATGGTTGGAGCATTTACTGTTACTACTTTTAGACTCCTTTGCATAGACAGGCTGGCTAGAAGTTTCACATCACTATAATCATGAAAACAGGAATTGGAACAACCTGACATCTCATGTCAAATCCTTTCAAGATCTTTGATCCAGTTCCTTTGCTTCTTGTAGGATAATTGTCTACAATAGAGAATTGTTTCTCTACAATAGAGAATTGCTTGGTTTCGTTTTTCCATCCATAGTAAAGACCTGGCAAAATACAACACAACTGCAAAAATTGTTTGCTTTAGATATTGCAACTATGTTGTTCTCACTCTGGGCTTCCCTGGTGGCTCAGATGGTTAAGAATCTGCCTGGAATGCAAGAGATCCGGACTCGATCCCTGGGTCAGGAAGATTCCTTGGAGAAGGGAATGGCAACCCACTCCAGTATTTTTGCCTGAAGAATTCCATGGACAGAGGAGCCTGGCAGGCTACAGTCCAACAGGTCGCAGAGAGTTGGACACAACTGAGAGTGACTAACACCTAACAGAGTGAAATTACGATGAATGTATTACACCTCTTCCTGTTTCTTCCCAACTAGGTTACTTGTATTTGTTCCCTTTTGTCTTATTCTCAGTCCTGCTTTCTTTCTATGAATCATATCAGAACGAGTGACTAGAAAATCAGAGAAGATAGAAAATTTGCCACCACCAGAGATGGGAGCCACTTGATAATCAAGCCTTTACCTCAAGATCATAGTCGCTCAGTAGAAATGTCAGGGTGTGGGGTCCTGATGAGTTGAAGGTATTTTGGTGTGTTAGTGCAGATGAAAGGCTGAACTGCAGGGCAGTTTTCTTGTTCAAGTTCACACGGCTCTTTGCAGCAGAGTCAGACTTTGACCTGAGGTTTGCCTTGTGCAAAAGCCATTCTCTCTCCATCACTCCAAGCTGCCCCTGAAAATGTTGGCAAACTCTGAAAGTGTTTCCTTTCTCAAAAATTCACATCTCTCTGGCTGCCTTTTGAGGAATGGTTGTGAGAGGATTTTGATCTTAGGAGAGGCCTTGAAACATTGTCTGTTTTATTGTCGTAAAAACTTAAGTGTGCTAAGTTGGAATTGTAGTATGCACTTCACCCCGGAGCATTTCAAGGGCAACAGGAGACAATCCCTTCATCAAGAGAGTGAAAATTACTTTCTAGAAGTGATTTCCAAGGAAGCCAAGAGAAGCCTGGCAGCTTTGGAGCCAGAGCAGTGAAGAAGTCAGGTGGGAAGCTGTGGTCATTTTATAAGTCATGTCCTGCCCACTTCCTATCCCCAGTGCTCTTAGGAGCCCAGGAAGGAATGAGAGAGGGGACCTAGGGGAATAAATCACAGTGATTATGTTGGACTGCTTAATAGTTCTGTAACTGAGTGCCATGGGGAACTTTTCTGCGTGGTTTGCTGGTACCCGTGGATGAACGGAACATGTTCAAGACTCTTTGCTTCCACCAGCAACTTGTAAGAAGTGTAATAAAGTTTCTCAAGTTTTGCTGCAAGTTAGAAACACCTGGAGGGTTTTTATAATCTCAATACTAAATTTACACTCCATGCCAATGACATCCTAGTGGGTGAGAAGGGCTTCCCAGGTGGCTCAGTAGTAAAAAAATCCACCTGCCAATACAAGAGACATGGATTTGATCCCTGAGTGAAGAAGGTCCCTGGAGAAGGAAATGGCAACCCACTCCGATATTCTTGCCTGGGAAATCCCATGAACAGAGGAGCCTGGCGGGCTGCAGTCCATGGGATCACAAAAGAGTCAGACACAACTTAGTGACTAAACAATAAGTGGGTGAGAATCAGCATCAGGAGTTTAGTTTAACAGTGATCTCCAACCTTTCTTTCACTAGGGACTTGTTTCGTGAAAGACAGTTTTTTCAGGGACGAGGACAGGGGTGTGGTTTGGGGATGATTCAAGTGCCTTATATTTATCGTGCACTTTATTTCTATTATTGCATCAGGTCCACCTCAGATCATTAGGCATTAGATCCCGGAGGTTGGGGACCCCTGGTTTATAAAGATCCTGGATGATTCTAAAGTGCAGCAAATTTGGAAACCTTTTTTGACCTCTCCCTTCTCCCTCTCCCTTACACTTTCTCCTATTATCCTTTCTCCGGCTCTTCCTGTCTCCGTGTATCCACCTTAACTGTTGATCCCCAAGGAGGGCCAGCGCCTGTCTCCTGGGAAGACAAGCCAAGCCCTCTACCCCACCCAGATCAAAGACAAAAAGCCACCAAGTTGAAGTGGTCTTTGGTGGCTCCTCCCCACCAGCGGGAGATGTCCCTGATTTGGTATCCTTCAAGTGCTCACTGAAGTTTGCCCCAGGTCTTTTCTGGGCCTGGCTCTTCTCCATCACCCCATCCCTGGTGAGCTGCGTGCCTCCTAGGTCAAGGCTTCCCAGAACAGTGTCTGCAGATGAGTCTTCGGGCACCTGCCAAATCTGAAGAAGATTTGAAAATGTGTGTCCTTATTTCTTGGTGCTTTGGTTAGAAAATGGGACAATAATAATATATACTTCACAGTGCTGTAGGTACTACAGATAAGAAATTGCCATCTTTGTGGGGCAGAATGATGGAATAGTGGCAGGTTCATAATGTTCAACCCTATTGTAAGTGCTCAATATATGTTATTTTCTGTTTTATTTAACTGTCATCTAATTTGAATGTGATTTTATTTGTACTGGTACTTTTTGTTTAGCTTTAAAGCTATGACTTGGGCTTTAAAAAACTTAAAACCAGTCTTCTGTTTATATGTGAGTAGCAGTATAATTATTATAATGAGGATTAATTAGTTGTCAGTAGGGGTAGGAGAGGTTCTGTCTATAAGTCTTTTTCTATTCGGAGGAGAAAGCATTTTTCAAATTTGAGAAATCCTGCCCTAGCCCTTCCCTAGTCTGCTTCATTTAATTCACCTGCCCCGTGTCTTTATCCTCATGGCAGGATGTGGGTCATAGTTCAGGATCAGCTAGCAAATCTGACAAGCAACCTGGGCTTTTAATTTCTCCTGATAGAACACAACGTTGCATAGGGGCCTTTTTGAAGACCTTTCATACCTCCCTTCTGGACAGGAGATCAGACAGTTCTCAACCAGCATGTTGACTCAAAGGAGAAATTGGATGCCTTGCTAGGCCACTAGAGGAGGATTTTGAGAATTATATTAGCCAGCAGGCATGGTTCAGAGTGCTTTATGTGTATCATCTCGTTTAGTCCTCATAAGAGCCCTATGACATGGGCAGTATGATTTCCCCCATTTTGCAGATGAGGAAACTGAAGTACAGGGATGTTAAGAAACCTGCCTATGGTCAATCAACTATCAGGAGCAGAGTCAGCATCCTAACCTGGGCTGGCTCCAGAACCTGTGCCCTCAGCAACTGCTCCACAGTCTGTCCAGGCATTATTTGTCCTCAGAACAATCCAAGGTGGTAGGTAGAGAGGTCTGGGGTCTTCCTGGCTCTGGAGCTGGCACTCCACACACTCAGCATCCTCTCTGCTCTGTTGCCCAGTGCCCGGTCAGCCCTGCACGCCCCTGCTGACTGTGGCTGGGTGGTTCCCCTTAGACTGGCCTTCGTTCCAGTTCCAGTGCCTCTGCACCTCCTGCAGGAGACACAAGAGACGTGGGTTCGATCTCTGGGTCAGGAATATCCCCTGGAGTAGGAAATGGCAACCCATTCCAGTATTCTTGCATGGAGAATCTCATGGACAGAGGAGCCTGTTGGGCTACAGTCCATGGGGTCACAAAGAATCGGACACAACTGAAGTGACTTAGCACACGCACACACAAGTGTTGGAGGACCAGCAGAAGGTTGGAGTTACTTGGTTGGTTGATTGCTTTTTCCAGCTCTGATATCACTTTCCCTAGTTTTGAGGGGGCCTGCCTCTGTGAGTGTGTTGGCTTTCCTTCTTTTTCATTTTCTTTTTTTCCTTTCCATGAGAGTGGAATGACAGCATGTATTTTTATTCATTAACCTAATTCCCTCAGGGAAAATGCAAGAATATTATTAGGAGTAGTAAAAGTTTTTGACTTAGCATTATGCTAGCTGAGCCAGGTTTTTAGCAAAGAGCTCTCCTTAAGGAATAGAATACATGAATTGCAATCCTAAATCTAGGAAGGACTCTTGGCAGGGGCCCATGCAGTAGGGACCCTGAGGTTTACCCTTCACTGCTCGATGAGTTCACCTCTGGCTATGACACTTGGGAATTTTAACATCTTTTGTTTTCTCCAATCCCTCTAGTTCCAGTGCCCTATTATTATCAGTATACTTATATGATTGTTCATATGAACCTAGAGATTAACTGGATCTTTATAAAGTGAAATGTGTCATACCTGTCTCCATTTCTTCCTTTCTTCCCTTTTCCAGTTAAGCTGCTTCCATAGGAAGGAATATGGACCTCTAATTGGATTTCATTGTTCAATGTCTTATGACCTCCTGCCCAGAGGGCCTGTGGATGGGTGGTGCAATGATTGTGTTACCTGTCTCCTCTGCTTGGCATCTTACAAACACGTAGCCTTGGTTGTAAGGAAAGAAGGTTAACATCACACCGTGATCACTCTTGACTAAATGACTCAAAGATGCATCATCTGTCTTTTTTAAAAGACTTTTAAGAATTGCATTAATTTTTTACTAATAGAGTTGAAAATTTTGTGTATTAAACTGGAGCTATTAACAATAACAAGTGTAACAGGAAACGTTACGTACACCCACTTAGGTAACTATGGTGGATGGTGAATGAATGAATGAGTTGACAAGCGAAATAGAAAACAAGGGGAATGAATGGGAACAGAAATAGGAAAACAGTAATAAGGGAGAAGGGAGGGGAAACTCACTCTCACATGGCTGAATTCAGTGTCAGCAGTCAGGCAGCAGAGTCTGTCTAGATAGCTGCATTTCCTTATACACAAGAAGCTACTCAGCAATTTTTTTCAGTAAGAAGAAAATTAATTTAGATGCAAAAACAAAAAAATTTTCTGTTACCAAGGATAATTTTCTTTTATTAATAATTCCCATATCCTTTTCTGTCTGAATGAATACTATGTAAAATCTTATTAGAATCTGTTCTGCTACAGTAGTAGACTTCTTTAATAACCATTATTTATGGAGACTTATAAATGAAGATGGAGTGTTACAAAGGAAGAATGCTACCTCAATGATATAGAGTTAGAGAGTCATTTGATACATTCCTTTGCCTTCAAACCCAGAGTGAGGAAATCATTCCTTCCTCACAATGACTGTGTTAATCTGTTAAGTGTTCTTAAAAAGTCAAGTTATAGTTTGGACTCTGAGTTTTAGCAGACCCCAATACCCTTTCACAAAACCAAAACGGATGATTTTTGAGTCATTGGGAGAGAGACATACTGTGTGTTGCTCAAGGTATTGGTTATCAGAAACTTGGAGGATGAATGCATGGATAATTTTGTTTTTAAAAACATACTACTTATTAAATGAGAAACATGGGGTAAGATTTAGTACATGTCTTCCTTGACTTATGATGGGGTTAGGTCCTGAAAAACCTATAAGTTAAAATATCCTGAAGTCAAAAATGCTTTTACTACACCCAACCTATGGACCATGATAGCTGAGCCCAGCCTGCCTTAAGCAGAACACTTGCATTAGCCTACAATTAAGGCAAAATCATCCAACACAAAGCCTATTTTATATGAAGGGCTTCCCTGGTGGCACAGTGATAAAGAATCTGCCTGCCCAAGCAGGAGACGTGGGTTCGATCCCTGGGTTGGAAAGATCCCCTGGAAAAGAAAATGTCAACCCACTCCAGTATTCTTGCCTGGAGAATCCCATGGACAGAGGAGCCTGGTGGGCTGCAGTCCATGGGATCGCAAAAGAGTTGGACACAACTTAGCGACTAAACAACTTTACAATAAAGTGTTGAATAGCTTGTAGAATTTTTTGAATACTGTACTCAAAGTGGAAAACAGAATGGTTGTAAGGATATATTAATAGCATGACTGTTGTTTCAGTTTTTTACCCTCATGTTGGCGTGGCTGATGGGAACTGCAACTGCTGCCCAGCATCGGGATGGATTGTATTGTGCATCACCAGCCCCATCAATCAATCACCAACCTGGGAAAAGATCAGAATTAAAAATGGATTCTACTGATTGCTTACTGCTTTTGCACCATTGTGAAATTGAAAAATCATTAAGTTGAACCACTATAAACTGTGGGGGTGGGGCTGTCTATAATTAGCTGCAAAGAACCCAGTGATTTGAAAAAAGTATAGCCATAGCGTTTTTACATAAGCCATTGTTTTGATGTTGGCTATTTGATTTTTTTTTTCCATTTTTCCCACAAGAAGAGAGAGCAAGGCTGTCTTTCCTACACTGTTAGAAATCCTGAAAAGGCTCTCCACACCTATCAAACTAGCAGTTACACAGTCTTCTTGAACTTGAGTTATCCATGGCTAAATGGAAACAGTCTTCAAGGCCTTTTTTGACAAAAACTTGATTAGGATTCCTGGAACCCTGGGCAAAACTCTATTCCATGCAAGACAGGAAATAAGACTTAAGATTGGTTGATTCTTCTGAATCTTGGGTGAAAATCAAGATTAGGCCGAACGCTGTTAATGGTTGATGGTGGGCTATATCCTTAGTATTCTCCAGCCACTTCACAACAGCTACAAGAGCAGCTGGTTTAGCTTTTGAGATGAGGAGGAATATCAATTGAAGAGGAAGAGCAATGTTTTGTAGGCTGCAGTAGAAGGGAGAGGAATGTTGGCTCCCTCCTGCCCCAGGATCCATGGAACTAGGGTAGATGAGCACCTTCCACCAGAAGTCTCCAAGAAAGTGTTTTTTTTCCCTCTGTGAGCCAGATTTGAGTCAATCTTAAAGCAATAGAAGGAATATTTCATGAAGAGGTTAGAGCTGTGGGGTCTTTTGTTTACATCAGGCTTTCTGATGTGTGAAAGGAGGTGAGAGAGGCAGAGAGCACTTAATGTGGGTGAGCATGGTAGTGGCCACAGCCAACTGGGAGGGGTGACATGAAGAATTAATAGGCCTCAAGGTCTCAGAAGGAATCCTCACACCAGGTCTCTAAAAGCAAAGCAGAGTGGCCCCAAACATCATGCAGTGGTCTCTGCCAGTAAAATGTGCTTCAAACACGGCAGAACGTCCCCATGGATTCACAGTAGGCAGTGTCAGCTTTATAACTGATTATTAGGGAAGTTTTGGAAACACTCTAAATTATCAGGGGAAAGATTAACACACTACTCCAAATACAAAGAAGACTGCCTCTGTATAGAACCAAGGTAGCTCTTCTTTGATCTAAATGTTGGATGTGGAACTGGGCTATTTTGAACCCAAGAGCAAATGCGTTTGCAATTAAATCCACTTATAACTATCATATAGTTTCTTTCTTTTGAAAAAATATTTATTTATTTATGTGGCTGCACAAGGTCTTGGTTATGACATACAGGATCTTTAGTTGTGGCATATGGGCTCTAGTTCCCTAAGTAGGGATTGAACCCGGGCTCCATGCATTGGGAGTGTGGAGTCTTAGCCACTGGGCCACCAGGGAAGTCCCTATAACTGTCGTATTGTTTCTGAGAATATTTTGAACTTTCACATTTTTGGAAGGTTTCTAAGATGAAAATTCCTAGAAAAAATAAAATGTAAACACAACATTTTTAAACATAGAGAAACATATAGTGAAAAACACAAAAGCAAAACTTTCTCCAAATTGCTACTCCCTTCTAAGTAAATAAAAAATTGGCAGACTAGCTGAAATGTACCCAGTGTCCCATTCTTGCCCAGAGAGTTCTTTGACTTTATCCACTTATGGCTGTGTGTATTTCAAAACCAGCTTGTCAGTTCTCTAGTACCTTCAAATTGGTAGAGGAAGCAAACAAGCATATGGCCAACAAGCAAAAGAGACTTAATACAGCATCTTTTAGAAACACGAACATACTGCTAGATGTATTTGGCCAGCATCGTTTATCCTTCAAAAATTGAAGCGTTTTTGATGCAATTGACCTCTAAATCAGCTTAGGGCAAAATAGAAAGGCAGCTTTTCCCTATAACTCAAGCTCTTGCCAAGGGGTTCCTGAAAAAGAAATACATATTTCTTCAAAGCATTGATTTTTATGCAAATAGATCCTCAATTTAAATTGGGAATATGTGAACATCTATCACCCTTTAGGCTATGGAAATGAAACATCAGTATCTATGAAGTCTGAAAGAGATAGTTCTCTATTACTGACATTTAAAAAACCAACTCTAACCTTTTAGTTGATAAGTGCATGTTTTAGTTGATAAAGTGCATATTTATCGCAAAGCAAAATTTAACCTAGTGGCTGGACTTTGGAAGACTCTTGAGTTGGTCAGAGCTCCTAATTTCAAGGGACAGAAAGCCACTTCAAACTAGCTTGGGCAAAGTGGTCTTTATTGGATGGAAACTGAAGCATCCAAAGGAAGAGTTAAAAATTGATCAAAAAGCGAGGGTTGTACATAGCTTGGCTTTTTTCTCTATCTCTCCTCTGTCTCTCTTGGCCAACAAGCTTCATTCTCTTCTTCTCCATCCTTCCCCACGTTCTTCCACATGGGGAAGAACAGGACTTACACATGCTCCTGAGTTTTACTTCTTGGGGGCTTCTTTTTCAGAGAGGGCTGATTAACAATGTCCTGTAGGATGGCTCATGAAAGAACATTATGCTTGCCAATAGCAACGCATGGTGTGTGTGAATCGAGGAGCCATTCCATTCAGTAGGGGAAAGTATAGGGCAAAACTGATTCCATATGCCCAAATGAACCGTCTTCACTGTTTAAACCTTATATTTGATTTGAAAGTTGTAATGGAGTAATGTTCCATTTTTACAGAAGTAAATCATGTCAGTAGGTAACCTCTCCACCTTCTGGCATTTGCCGAAATGTTCATGTGAGCTTCCATTCATTTTACTTTGCACTTCAAGGCTAATGAAGTTACTTAGAAGTCTGTGTTATTTGTTGTAGTGGACATTGGTGTAATTCTACTAGCCCAGCATCCAGTTTTCTTCTTCAGGTAACACCTAGATTTTCCTGTGGCAAACCAATATATCTATGTGATTTCCATGAAGTTGATGCTATGTGTTCGTCTCAGTAATGTGCTAGTCACCCAGCCCTGGCCAGTTAAGGTCGAAAGATGAAGCTCACTCCTTTTTCAGGCTTTGCCTGGAACTGATGGGGAAGGGCCTCCCTGGAAATGCTTCTGAAACTGCTGATGGTTACAGTTTGAGAAGACCTGAGTAAGAATAAAGGCAAGAGAGAGGACAAAGCAGAAGTCCTCTCAGAGGGATGGAAATTTCTGATAATGAGATTAAAGTCCAGCTGTGTCTGAGCTGAACAGTCAAGTGAGACAGTAAAATTCTGCCCCTCACCCCTTTCCTGCAATTTGGGTTACAGCTTGTTTGATTTGGATTTCTGTGCCTACCAACCAGTGTGAAAAGCAGGACTTCTTGAGCAGAACTGCAGTTCCTAATTAGATCTCCTGCTCCAGTTCCTTATGTTCCAGACATCTATTTCTGCATGATAAACCACCCAAAACCTGGTGGCATAAAGCAGTAACCATTATTTCATTTATCTCATGGTTTCTGTGGGTCTGGAATATGGGAAGGGCTTGGCTGGGCAGTTCTCGCTTGGAGTCTCCATGCAGTGGCAATCGGACGGTGGTTGGAACTGGGGTAGAGGGGAGGAGAGGGAGCTGGAGCAGCTAGGGACCAGCAGGCAGCTCTCTCTCTTCATGAACTCTCAGTTGCTCTGTTTGGACGACTTGAGCTTTCTCACAGCATCTCACCCAAAGTACCCAGACTGCTTGTGCAGCTTCAGCATGAGTGTTTCAGAGCATTGGCTAGAAGTTGAATCACCTTCTATGACCCAACTTTGAAAGTCACATGGTGTCATTTCCACCACACTCTGGTCAACTGGTCAGGAAGTTGGCCCAGAATCAAGGGAAGAAGTAGATCCCACTTTGTAACAGTGACCTGTCTACAGATTTGCAGACATATTTTAAAACCACCACATATTATGGGCAGTCCCCAGATCGTGAGACAGGTACTATGGTCAGAATTATAATATTTAAGTGGACTTAGTTTTGTGACATCATACCTTTAATTTATACTTTTGGGAGCTGGACTAACTTTTTCAGATCATTAAGGCACCAAGCCTAATCTATATATATTGACAATTGGATCAAGAATTGTAATGATCTTTCAGGTTTTAGAATTCCATTTTGTTCTTGTATTAAGGCAGTTCAAATTTTAATATAAGTAGCATTGAAAAATATTTATATTTGGGTTAGTTCTCTACTTTACAATTTCTTATATATTAACTTAGTATTGAGGCATGTCACTTGGTACTTAGTTAATATATCTGTAACTTCCAGAAGTGCTTCATTGTTATCCACTAATCAGTTTAAGGAATAGGAAGTAATCTTCTCTTATGGATTCTATATGAAATAGCAATTAGGATGTAGATTTGTAAAGTTTGATCTCTGTTCTGACTCTGTTGCTTTAACTCTCTGACTAGAGTTAGAAATCCTCCTTAATACCATCTAGTACCATGGAGTAAAAATCAGAATGTCACTCTTTTCAACTTTCTCCCAAGTGGAGGAAGTCTAATAGATCTTGAACTAATTTTTTTTTTCTGTTTCAGAATGTAGCAAGTAATCTGTTGGAATAAACCCAGCAGTTGAGTAACTCATGCAAAGGTAATTTAGAGCACAAATTAAATCTGTCAGAATGGTATTAGATTTGCAAAAGCTCATAAATAACAAATGAAAGGTCACAGAGCTGTGAAAATGAGAGTGTACTTCATAAGAGAGCTGTAGTCAGGGATGAATCCTCAGCACATATTCAAATAGCAGTGTACCAAATGGAGATGCAACATCTTTTCTAAATCTCTAGAACATTCCAAAGACACAGCGGACTCTAGGGAAAAGCATCAAAGTCCTAGAAATGACCGTTCATATCAATGAGTATGTCCAGCATGGTATTTGTGGGGATCAGGGATTAGAGCTCCATAAACTACTGAGAATCTGAATAGAAAAGATACATCCCTGTCAGCAGAGCCCATATTTCAGTAGCAGTTAGACTAATTGTGAATGCCTGCCGCTCATCTTTCACTTTTCATCTCCTAGAAAATACTAATAGAGTGAGTGGTGCTTCATGATTTATTGCAGAAATGTAAGCAGCTGGTGATATTAATAGGTAGTCCTGCCCATCCTGTTTTCTCATGGAAAAAAAGATGGAAAAATAGCTCTGGCTACTATAAAGTAGATGAGCTCTTTTACTGTGCATTGTATGCACATCTTTTTTGTGTGTTGCACTGTGTTGCACTTGACTTGTGTAAGGGAACACAATCTCTGTTTATAGAAAGCAATGTGTGGTCTTCATCAAAATTTAAAACCTTTGCTTATTAAAATATGTCATCAAGAAAGTGAAAAGTCAGCACAGAGAAAAGGAGAAAACAGTTGCAAATCATATATCTGAAAAGGGTCCAGAGTCTAGCATATAGAAAGAACTCTTATAACTCAGCAATAAAAAGATAACTCAATTTAAAGTGTGTGAAGTGTTTGAATAAATATTACTCCAAAGAAGATATACAAATGACCAGTAAGCACATGAAAATATGTTCAACTCAGTAGTCATTTGGGAAATGAAACTCAAAGCCACAGTGCACTTTATACTCTCTAAGGTGGCTGTAATAAAATGTTTTGGTGAAAGTAAGTGAAGTTAGTGAAGAAGCAGAGAAATTTTACTGATGGGAATGTAAAATAATGTAGTCATAGTGGAAAACCATTTGGAAGTTCCTCAAAAAGGTAAACATAGTTACCATCAGATCACATCAGTCGCTCAGTCGTGTCCGACTCTTTGCTACCCCATGGATCGCAGCACGCCAGGCCTCCCTGTCCATCACCAACTCCCAGAGTTCACTCAGACTCATGTCCATCGAGTCATTGATGCCATCCAGCCATCTCATCCTCTGTCATCCCCTTCTCCTCTTGCCCCCAATCCCTCCTAGCATCAGAGTCTTTTCCAGTGAGTCAGCTCTTCACATGAGGTGGCCAAAGTACTGGAGTTTCAGCTTTAGCATCATTCCTTTCAAAGAAATCCCAGGACTGGTTGGATCTCCTTGCAGTCCAAGGGACTCTCAAGAGTCTTCTCCAGCACCACAGTTCAAAAGCATCAATTCTTCGGTGCTCAGCCTTCTTCACATACCAACTCTCACATCCATACATGACCACAGGAAAAACCATAGCCTTGACTAGACGGACCTTTGTTGGCAAAGTAATGTCTCTGCTTTTGAATGAATATGCTATCTAGGTTGGTCATAACTTTCCTTCCAAGGAGTAAGTGTCTTTTAATTTCATGGCTGCAGTCACCACCTGCAGTGATTTTGGAGCCCAGAAAAATAAAGTCTGACACTGTTTCCACTGTTTCCCCATCTATTTGCCATGAAGTGATGGGACCGGATACCATGATCTTCGTTTTCTGAATGTTGAGCTTTAAGCCAACTTTTTCACTCTCCTCTTTCATTTTCATCAAGAGGCTTTTGAGTTCCTCTTCACTTTCTGCCATAAGGGTGGTGTCATCTGCATATCTGAGGTTATTGATATTTCTCCCGGCAATCTTGATTCCAGCTTGTGCTTCTTCCAGCCCAGCGTTTCTCATGATGTACTCTGCATATAAGTTAAATAAGCAGGGTGACAATATATAGCCTTGACGAACTCCTTTTCCTATTTGGAACCAGTCTGTTGTTCCATGTCCAGTTCTAACTGTTGCTTCCTGACCTGCATACAAATTTCTCAAGAGGCAGATCAGGTGGTCTGGTATTCCCATCTCTTTCAGAATTTTCCACAGTTTATTGTGATCCACACAGTCAAAGGCTTTGGCATAGTCAATAAAGCAGAAATAGATGCTTTTCTGGAACTCTCTTGCTTTTTCGATGATCCAGCGGATGTTGGCAATTTGATCTCTGGTTCCTCTGCTTTTTCTAAAACCAGCTTGAACATCAGGAAGTTCACGGTTCACATATTGCTGAAGCCTGGCTTGGAGAATTTTGAGCATTACTTTACTAGCGTGTGAGATGAGTGCAATTGTGCGGTAGTTTGAGCATTCTTTGGCATTGCCTTTCTTTGGGATTGGAATGAAAACTGACCTTTTCCAGTCCTGTGACCACTGCTGAGTTTTCCAAATTTGCTGGCATACTGAGTGCAGCACTTTCACAGCATTATCTTTCAGGATTTGGAATAGCTCAGCTGGAATTCCATCACCTCCACTAGCTTTGTTTGTAGTGATGCTTTCTAAGGCCCACTTGACTTCACATTCCAGGATGTCTGGCTCTAGGTGAGTGATCACACCATCGTGATTATCTGGGTCGTGAAGATCTTTTTTGTACAGTTGTTCAGTGTATTCTTGCCACCTCTCCTTAATATCTTCTGCTTCTGTTAGGTCCATACCATTTCTGTCCTTTATCAAGCCCATCTTTGCATGAAATGTTCCTTTGGTATCTCTGATTTTCTTGAAGAGATCCCTAGTCTTTCCCATTCTGTTGTTTTCCTCTATTTCTTTCCTCTATTTCTATAGTTACCATAAGATCTAGCAATTCCACTCCTAAGAATATACCCAAGAAAAATAAAAACATATGTTTTTACAAAAAATGTACATGAATGTTAATAATAGCCTTAGTCACAAATAGACCAAAATCAGAAACCATTCAAACGTCTATCAAATGATGAGTGGTGTAACAGTGAAATGTTACTCAGAGATAAAAATGAATCATGTGCTGATTCATATTGCAACATGGATGAATCTTGAAAACATTATACCAGGTGAAAGAAGCCAGATACAAAAGACTATATCTTGTATGATTCCATTTACATGAAATGTTCCCAATAAGCAAATCCATAGTGATAGAAAGTAGCTTAGTAGTTGCCAGGGAGTGGGGCGAGGAGAGAATTGGGAATGACTGCTAATGGGTGCAGGATTTCTTTCAGGGGTGGTGGAAACATTCTAGACTAGATGGTGGTTGCCCAGTACTATGAACATACTAAGAGCCCCCACTAAACTGTATTGTTTTTAAATGATGAATCTTATGTGATATGAATTTCATCTCAATAGAAAAAATTTTAAATAAAAATAACAAACCCTGAAACAAAAGCTTGTGGCATTTACAAGGATTAATAGCATGTGTACTAGGGACAAGCCTTGAGTGTTATCTTAGATTCCTATGGCTGGTGCCTTCTTTCTCTTGCTTGGTCAGAGGTGCATCCACATGGGGTTGACCCTCCACTCTGACTGCTGAAATGTCGAGGAGTGAGTTCTTTGTGGAGTGAATCTTGGTCGGTGGGAGACAAGAGACAGAACGGCACCAGGCAGATAAACTCTCCTTCCTTTCTTCCTCCCTGGACCACACTGAGTGCAGCTGCTCCTTGGAATCATCTCTTTGTGGCTTGTTATGAAGTGGTGAGCAGCATAGTAACATAGGATCACATTGCTTTATATTTTCTAGCTTCATCTTACCTCTGTCTATTTCGCCCTCCTGTTCTCTCTTTTTCCTTTACCCTCATTGTCTTGGGTTTGTTCCTCCCATTCTCGCTGTTCTATCCTTTCTATATATAATAGTTTTCATCTACTAACCCCAGCATCCCACTCCATCCTTCCCAGAACCCCCTCCCCCTTGGCAAACCCAAGTCTGTTCTCTAAGGACAACTTGTAGTACACTTTTTAATATAACTTTATTTATTTATTTATTTTTCACTGTGCTGGGTCTTTGTTGATGCATGGGCTTTTCTCTGGTTGCAGGGAATGGGGGCTACTCTCTAGTTGCGGTGCTTTGGTTTCTCACTGCGGTGGCTTCTCTTGATGTGGAACAGGGATTCTAGAGAGCACGGGCTTCAATAGTTGCGGCACGTGGACTCAGCAGTTGGGGCTCCCAGGCTCTAGAGCACAGGCTCATTAGTTGTGGTGCAGGGGCTTAGTTGCTCCATGGCACGTGGGAATCTTCCTGGACCAGGGACCAAACCATGTCTCCTGCACTGGAAGGCAGATTCCTTATCACTGAGCCAGCATAGTACAATTTTAAGGTTGGTAGTTTTATCCTCATTTTGCAGATGAGGAAACTGGAGCACAGAATTGTTAAGTAACTCGCTTAAGGTTGCACAGCAAGAGAGTACTGGAGTAAGGTTTCAAATTCAAGTGTCTCACTCTTCCCCTCTATGTGTTACTCATGCATGGTCAACGCAAGCTGTGAAATGAAGGCTCTTGGCTGGGTAGCCATGCCAAAGAGGTTGAAGTAAGGTTAATTTCAGATGACATTAAGTAATGCTTGATGCTTATGCAAGGACTGTGCAGAGGGAGGCAATTTAAATCAATAACTGGAAGGAATACTGTGGTTGAAAGATGCTTTAATGAAAATGAGCCACTTGCAGCGTTTGGTATGTGTTGACATCAAGTTTCAGATTAAAAAGAACTTAAGATTGGCAACTTGTTGATATTTAATGTTAAATTATTCAAAATAAAACCAGAAAGCTTTCCTCACCATCCCTCTCGAACTGCGCCCAGATTGTGAGGAGACTGGTGTCAGCGCGATTCCTCCTGGGGGTCCAGGGGGCGCTGTGCGAATCTGTCCCTCAGATGCTGCCTCACCCGATCTAGTGCATGTACACGGAAGTATTCTTACCCCCGTTTAAGATGAGGTAACGTTTGTGTCTGTCACCCATGGAGGAAAAGAAATCCTTGATACTTGTGTTCTCATCACATTATTTAACCAAGTGCCTAGCACAGTGCCTGGCAGTCACATTATGAAGTGAATGAGCCTCTCCTTCCCTTTCTGAATGCAAACCTGTTTGGGGGAACCAAATTATAAATGGAAGAGGGTGTAGTGAGTGTGAAATTGGCAAGGCTGGCATCATCAGGCTGTTACATGGTGATAAGGGTTCTACTCCATTTTCTAGCTATTCATCTATTTAAAACAAAAAAACACACCAATCCATTTGGAGTTAATTTGAGTGTATCATGCATTGTTTGGTGTCAGTTAATCTTTTTCACAGTTTTTAATAAAGTTATCATACTATTATTTAATATTTTCCTATTCTGTGATTTTGAAAAATTGCTTGTACTGTGAAATAGTTCTATGTCTGAGCTCCCTAGAGTGTTGTATTTTCTGAAGTCGTTTTTATGCTTTCTCTCATTCTGTTTTGATTAATACTACTCTGTACTGTGTTCTAATATCTGATTAATCCATATTGATTTTCTCTATTGATTTTGATTTGTAATATATTTACTCTTGTTTTCTGTTTGTTTTGGCAGAATAACTTTAGGATTGTTTTGTTATGCTGTTTTAAAAATCATTGAATATTTGTATCAGAATTCGTGAACAAAATGTCCAAATTATCTTTTAGCCAGGTTAAAATAAAGTGAATATCTAACTTGACCCATTGCATGGGTGCTCAAATGATGGTATTCTAAGTAAGTAAAGATTTTACTGCTATCAATTTAATTGAAAAGAATAGAGTCCAAATAAAGGATAGAATGATGAAAACTTAGTGTTACAGTGACACGTTGATCTCATTTCTTCAGGTTTTGTTATACACCATGAATCAGTCTTTGGAAGAACACAGTATCACCTAATTTTAATTGTGGTCTCAATGGCCAGACTGGGTGTGTGCTCAGTCACTCAGTCATGTCCAACTCTTTGCGACCCTGTGGACTGTAACCCACCAGGGTCTCCTGTCCGTGGGATTTTCCCAGAGTGAATACTGGAGTGGGTTGCCATGCCTTCCTCCAGGGGATCTTCCTGACCCAGGGATTGAATCTAGGTATCTTATGTCTCCTGCATTTGCATACAGCTTCTTTACCAGACTGCCTGGGTTTAAATCAGCTCCTCTACATATTTGCTGGACTTGTTATCTCACAGTGGGATGGTAATGGTGCCTACCTCATATGATTATGAGGAGAATCAGCTGATACATACCAAGGACTTCAACAGTAGGCAGCCAATAATGTTAGTTGTGTGAAGGAGATTTCAAGCTATAAAGACACATTTTGGTTCATTGGAGAGGCCAGTTTACCTACGTATCTTTTTTCTTCTCTAATCTGAAAGTCTAGCCTGTACAGGTTTGTATGGGCAGCATGACCCAGTACGGCTGTACTCTCATCCCTGGCGTTCGCTGTTATCAAAGAAATGCTACTGAGCTTCTGCACCTTACTTATTTATTGTCGATTCTGGCAGCCATCCCCTGGCCTCCTGGCAAAAATAGCTGGATTTCATTAAAATTCAATCTCTCTTGATATCATCTCTGCTGGATATTAGAAGGGACTGCTAGCAGTGGAGCTTTAGCAACCTAATTAAGAATGGATTTGGGTTGAAATTTTCTAAGTGCTCTAAAATTACAGTCTATGAAGTTCCTCTCCCTGTCTACCCACATCCTTGCGCCCTGGGCTCCCTGTTTCTCCCCAGCTCATCCTGCCAGCATAAGCTGGGCCGGATCTCTGTGGCTTTCCCCATGTAGACACTGAGATGACTCTGGCTTCGTATTTCAGGTGCAAATCCTCTTTCATCGTCCGGAGTTCCCGCTCCCAGGTCCCCTGGATGAGTGAAGCCTCGGTCTGCCATGGAAGCTGGCCCCGCCCTGGCCTGGCTCCTGCTACTCAGTCTTCTGGCTGACTGTCTGAAAGCCGCCCAGTCCCGGGACTTCACCGTGAAAGACATTATCTACCTCCATCCTTCAAGTAAGACTCCCTTCTCTTCGCTGCAGAAATGTCACCTGATTTCAAATAAGATTTGAAAGCTGAAAACTGGCCAGGAGTAGGCAGCCTTCCATGTGGGGGAAACCTGGTGACTTATTGTTGGGAGTGTACATGCTGGGCTTCCCAGGTGGCGCTCGTGGTAAAGAACCCGCCTGCTAATGCAAGAGATGCAGGTTTTGATCCTTGGGTCAGGAAGAGCCCCTGGGGGAGGAAATGGCAACCCACTCCAGAATTCTTGCCGGGAAAATCCCATGAACAGAGGAGCCTGGTGGGCTACAGTCCATGGGGTCGCGAAAGAGTCAGACATGACTTAGCGAGCGACTGAGTATGCACACATGTGCATGCCACCAAAATATGCTGTGTGTGTTTACCTCCCCCTTTTACAGGGTGTTTGTTTTTAGGTAAAATATTTGGCTTGTTTGCTCTGTTCCCTGCACCATGGCTCTGATTCTGAGCCCTCTTCTCTCTGACTCTGCCAGATCTCAGTCAGTTATCAAAGTAAATGACCGAGTCCCAGAGGAAGGTGTTAGTAAAAGATCAGGCCTTTATAAGCAAGATAATAGCTGGCCTTCCTGTCTGTGCATCTAATTCTCAGTTTCAGCATAATTACCTCTCACCACTTCCTATTGCCTATCACTTTCAGTTTCCTGTGTTTAAGAGTTATCTTCAGAGTGCAGAATAATGTGTGTCCCAGGTCCCTTCCCCAGAGTGTCTAACTGCATGTATCTGGGGCGGTCCCCATGGATTTTTGCTTTCAGCAAGAATTCAGGTGATTCTGCTGCCGCCTATATTCTAAGAATCACACTTTGGGGAAC
The DNA here is from genome assembly GCF_002263795.3 of Bos taurus. Lineage (NCBI taxonomy): Eukaryota > Metazoa > Chordata > Mammalia > Artiodactyla > Bovidae > Bos > Bos taurus. The sequence goes on along the minus strand of NC_037329.1, from coordinate 46,659,128 downwards.
ATGGCAGCTTAGCTTCCTCTGTTGGTCACCATCTCTGTATTTATCTCATCTTTTATATTTGCTTGACCCTCTACTGGATTGCCAGTGTGGCGGTGAGTGTGTGTTAGTTGCTCAGTCTTGTCTGACTCTTTGTGACCCCATGGATGGTAGCCAGCCAGGCTCCTCTGTCCATGGAATTCTCCAGACAAGAATACTGATGGTGTGAGAGGCGGGTATTTAGTCTGTGGGCTGACCTTTTAGCATTTGCCTCAAGGTGTATCACTCTTTTCAAATGTTCTGTTTGACGAACTTCTTGAGCATGCACTGTGTGTGTCAGGCATTGGGATGTGATAGGCATGAGAGATGTAAAGGCAAACCAACCACAGTCCTTGCTTTGGAGGAACTTGCAGCCTGCAAGGTAGAGGCAGTCACTTGGACTCCTTTGATGCCACATAGTTAAAATATTTAATGTCTTCATGTTCTGGTTAAATGAGAGATGGTTCAAGCAATGCACAGGGGCTTGGACTCTACCTGACCTTGGGTGAGAACCTCGGTCAGCTACTTCATAGCCTTCTGACTTGAAATAAATTCTCTACCTTTGTGAAGAGTAAGTAAAAGAACACACACAAAGCACTTAGCACTGTGAGCCATGTATGTGTGAGGAGTCGCTTCAGTCATGTCCGGCTCTGTGCAGCCCTATGGATGGTAGCCCATCAGGCTCCTCTGTCCATGGCATTCTCCAGCCAAGAATACTGGAGTGGGTTGCCATTTCTCCTCCAGTGGACCTTCCGGACCCAGGGATTGAACCCATGTCTCTTGCGTCTCCTGCATTAACAGGCAGGCTCTTTACCACTAGTGCCACCTAGGAAGCCTGTGAGCCATAGTAAATGCTGAGTAAATATGAGGAGAATCTTTTAAAGTTTGATCTCTACATTTCTAGCATGGTTAGAATGATGTATACCCTATAGTATTGTATTGTGGACTAGGAATAATATTTGTAAAGTACTAGACCATTCAGGTATAACCTAAATCAAATCCCTTATGATTATACAGTGGAAGTGAGAAATAGATTTAAGGGCCTAGATCTGATAGACAGAGTGCCTGATGAACTATGGAATGAGCTTCGTGACACTGTACAGGAGACAGGGATCAAGACCATCCCCATGGAAAAGAAATGCAAAAAAGCAAAATGGCTGTCTGGGGAGGCCTTACAAATAGCTGTGAAAAGAAGAGAAGCCAAAAGCAAAGGAGAAAAGGAAAGATATAAGCATCTGAATGCTGAGTTCCAAAGAGTAGCAAGAAGAGATAAGAAAGCCTTCCTCAGCGATCAATGCAAAGAAATAGAGGAAAACAACAGAATGGGAAAGACTAGAGATCTCTTCAAGAAAATTAGAGATACCAAAGGAACATTTCATGCAAAGATGGGCTCGATAAAGGACAGAAATGGTATGGACCTAACAGAAGCAGAAGATATCAAGAAGAGGTGAAAAGAATACACTGAACAACTTTACAAAAATGATCTTCACGTCCCAGATAATCGCGATGGTGTGATCACTGACCTAGAGCCAGACATCCTAGAATGTGAAGTCAAGTGGGCCTTAGAAAGCATCACTACGAACAAAGCTAGTGGAGGTGATGGAATTCCAGCTGAGCTATTTCAAATCCTGAAAGATGATGCTGTGAAAGTGCTGCACTCAGTATGCCAGCAAATTTGGAAAACTCAGCAGTGGCCACAGGACTGGAAAAGGTCAGTTTTCATTCCAATCCCAAAGAAAGGCAATGCCAAAGAGTGCTCAAACTACCGCACAATTGCACTCATCTCACATGCTAGTAAAGTAATGCTCAAAATTCTCCAAGCCAGGCTTCAGCAATATGTGAACCATGAACTTCCTGATGTTCAAGCTGGTTTTAGAGAAGGCAGAGAAACCAGAGATCAAATTGCCAACATCCGCTGGATCATCAAAAAAGCAGTTCCACAAAAACATCTATTCCTGCTTTATTGACTATGCCAAAGCCTTTGACTGTGTGGATCATAATAAACTGTGGAAAATTCTGAAAGAGATGGGAATGCCAGATCACCTGACCTGCCTCTTGAGAAATTTGTATGCAGGTCAGGAAGCAACAGTTAGAACTGGACATGGAACAACAGACTGGTTCCAAATAGGAAAAGGAGTTCGTCAAGGCCGTATATTGTCACCCTGCTTCTTTAACTTATATGCAGAGTATATCATGAGAAACACTGGTCTGGAAGAAACACAAGCTGGAATCAAGATTGCTGGGAGAAATATCAATAACCTCAGATATGCAGATGACACCACCCTTATGGCAGAAAGTGAAGAGGAACTCAAAAGCCTCTTGATGAAAGTGAAAGTGGAGAGTGAAAAAGTTGGCTTAAAGCTCAACATTCAGAAAACAAAGATCATGGCATCCGATCCCATCACTTCATGTGAGATAGATGGGGAAACAGTGGAAACAGTGTCAGACTTTATTTTTCTGGGCTCCAAAATCACTGCAGGTGGTGACTGCAGCCATGAAATTCAAAGACGCTTACTCCTTGGAAGGAAAGTTATGTTCAACCTAGATAACATATTGAAAAGCAGAGACATTACTTTGCCAACAAAGGTCCGTCTAGTCAAGGCTATGGTTTTTCCTGTGGTCATGTATGGATGTGAGAGTTGGTATGTGAAGAAGGCTGAGCACCGAAGAATTGATGCTTTTGAACTGTGGTGTTGGAGAAGACTCTTGAGAGCTCCTTGGACTGCAAGGAGATCCAACCAGTCCATTCTGAAGGAGATCAGCCCTGGGATTTCTTTGGAAGGACTGATGCTAAAGCTGAAACTCCAGTACTTTGGACACCTGATGCGAAGAGTTGACTCATTGGAAAAGACTCTGATGCTGGGAGGGATTGGGGGCAGGAGGAGAAGGGGATGACAGAGGATGAGAAGTCTGGATGGCATCACTGACTCGATGGACATGAGTCTGAGTAAACTCCGGGAGTTGGTGATGGACAGGGAGGCTGGCGTGCTGCAATTCATGGGGTCGCTAAGAGTTGGACACGACTGAGCGACTGAACTGAACTGAACTGAGGCACATACATAACATGAAATCAGATGCTTATTATTTATGCTATTGTAATTGACTCAGATAGTAAACTGAGAATGCTAAATATACATCACTAATTTTTTTAACTCCAAATATATTTTTGATTGGCAGCTAGTAGTTTCTTTAGATTTATTGTTCTCACCAGTATAGACTGATGCCTACTAGTTAATTGTGTGGAAAGCTTATCTGGCTGCTTGTTTTTGCAAGGCAGTTTATTTTAGTAACATTCATGAAAAGAGAGTGCTTTGGTAGTTTTTCTGTTTTCTAGGATTGCATTGTGTTATTTTCTCCAAGGGCTTCCCTAATGGCTCAAATGGTAAAGAATTTGCTTGCAATGCAGGAGACCCTGGTTCAATCCCTGGCTCAGGAAGATTTCCTGGAGAAGGGAATAACCATCCATTCCAGTATTCTTGCCTGGAGAAGTCCATGGACTGAGGAGCTTGACGGGCTACAGTTCATGGGGTCACAGCCATGCTTTTTTTAACTGGAGTCAGTGAGAAAAAAAAAAAAAGCCTAGGTTCCGGTCTCTTATGTTTGATTGCCAGGACTTAAAGCTTCTGTGGGATTCTTTGTCTACTTCAGTGGTAGACTCAGAAGTCACTAGGCCTCATAACAGACCCATGCCTGGCCTTCTCTGAGGCTGTGACTGTACACAGAGTAGGAAGGAAAGTTAAAAGGGGTTGATTTAAGTGATCAAGAACCAGACAAACCTACCCACTGCTTCTGCTTCAGAGGTATGATGTGTCAGTGCTGGTGTTGGATGGACCTCTGTTTATTTGTTTCTTTTTAGCTGTGTTGGTTCTTTGTTGCTGTGTGTAGGTTTTCTCTAGTTCTGACAAAGGGGGGCTACTCTTCGTTGTAACTTGGGTTTTTTTTTTTTTTTTTGCAGTGGCTTCTCTTATAGCACAGCATGGGCTCTAGGAACATGGGCTCAGTTGTTGTGGCTCTTGGGCTCAGTTGCTCCACTGCATGTGGGATCTTCCCAGACTAGAGATCAAACACATGTCCCCTGCACTGGAAGGCAGATTCTTAACCACTGGGATACCAAGGAAGTCCCAAATGGGACCATATTTGGAAAGTCCATTTCAGAATGGGATCTTTGAAGGATGACCTTTGAATAGCACATGAGGGGCAACCATCTGTGCTGTTTAGAAATTGATGGAAAATTTCCACTCAGGTGACCTATGTTACTTGATGCTTTTGAACTGTGGTGTTGGAGAAGACTCTTGAGAGTCCCTTAGGCTGCAAGGAGATCCAACCAGTCCATCCTAAAAGCAATCAGTCCTGAATATTCATTGGAAGGACTGCTGCTGAAGCTAAAACTCCCATACTTAGGCTACCTGATGCAAAGAACTGACTCATTTGAAAAGACTCTGATGCAGGGAAAGATTGAAGGCAGGAGGAGAAGGAAATGACAGAGGATGAGATGGTTGGAAGGCATCACCAACTTCAATGGACATGAGTTTGAGTAGACTCTGGGAGTTGGTGATGGACAGGGAGGCCTGGCATGCTGCAGTCTGTAGGGTTCCAAAGAGTCGGACATGACTGAGAGACTGAACTGAACTGACCTGACCTATGTTAATTGAATAGAGCCATGGTCTGATTAAAAAGAGCTCACTATACAGAAAGAAATGCAAAAAGGCAAAATGGTTGTCTGAGGAGACCTTATAAATAGCTGAGAAAAGAAGAGAAGCTAAGGGCAAAGGAGAAAAGGAAAGATATACCCATTTGAATGCACAGTTCCAAAGAATAGCAAGGAGATATAAGAAAGCCTTCCTCAGCGATCAATGAAAAGAAGTAGAAGAAAACAATAGAATGGTAAAGACTAGAGATCTCTTCAAGAAAATTAGAGATACCAAGGGAACATTTCATGCAAAGATGGGTACAATAAAGGACAGAAATGGCATGGACCTAAAAGAAGCAGAAGACATTAAGAAGAGGTGGCAAGAATACACAGAGGAACTATACAAAAAAGATCTTCATGACCCAGATAACCACGATGGTGTGGTCACTCACTTAGAGCCAGACATCCTGGAATGTGAAGTCAAGTGGGCCTCAGGAAACATCACTACGAACAAAGCTACAGGAGGTGATGCAATTTCAAATCTTAAAAGATGATGCTGTGAAAGTGTTGCACTCAATATGCCAGCATATCTGGAAAACTCAGCAGTGGCCACAGGACTAGAAAAGGTCAGTTTTCATTCCAGTCCCAAAGAAGGGGCAATGTCAAAGAGTGTTTATATAACTGCACAGTTGCACTCATCTCACACACTAGCAAAGTAATGCTTAAAATTTTCCACGCTAGGTTTCAATAGTATGTGAACTGTGAACTGTGGACTTCCTGATGTTCAAGCTGGATTTAGAAAAGGCAGAGGAACCAGAGATCAAATTGCCAACATCTGCTGGATCATCAAAAAAGCAAGAGAGTTCCAGAAAAACATCTACTTTTGTTTCATTGACTACTCCAAAGCCTTTGACTGTGTGGATCACAACAAACTGTGGAAAATTCTTCAAGAGATGGGAATACCAGGCCACCTGACCTGCCTCCTTTGAAATCTGTGTGCAGGTCAAGAAGCAACAGTTAAAACTGGACATGGAACAATGGACTGATTCCAAATCGCGAAAGGAGTATGTCAAAGCTGCATATTGCCATCCTGCTTATTTAACTTATATGCAGAGTACATCCTGCAAAATGCCAGGCTGGATGAAGCACAAGCTGGAATCAAGATAGCCGGGAGAAATATCAGTAACCTCAGATACGCAGATGACACCACCCTTCTGTCAGAAAGTGAAGAAGAACTAAAGAGCCTCTTGATGAAAGTGAAAGAGGAGAGTGAAAAAGTTGGCTTAAAACTCAACATTCAGAAAACTAAGATTGTGGCATGCGGTCCCATCACTTCATGGCAAATAGATGGGGAAACAATGAAAACAGTGAGAGACTTTAGTTTTTTAGGTTCCAAAATCACTGCAGAGAGTGACTGCAGCCATGAAATTAAAAGACGCTTGCTCCTTGGAAGAAAAGTTATGACCAACCTAGACAGCATATTAAAAAGCAGAGACATTACTTTGCCAACAAAGGTCTGTCTAGTCAAAGCTATGGTTTTTCCAATAGTTGTGAGTGGATGTAAGAGTTGGAGTATAAGGAAAGCTGAGCACGAAACTGATGCTTTTGAACTGTGTTGTTGGAGAAGACTCTTGAGAGTCCCTTGGACTGCAGGGAGATCCAACCTATCAATCCTAAAGGAAATCGGTCCTGAATATTCATTGGAAGGACTGATGCTAAAGCTGAAAACTCCAATTCTTTGGCCACCTGATGAGAAGAACTGACTCATTGGGAAAGACCCTGATGCTTGGAAAGATTGAAGGTGGGAGGAGAAGGGGACGACAGAGTATGAGATAGTTGGATGGCATCACCACATGGTAGACATGAGTTTGAGTGGGCTCTGGGAGTTGGTGATGGACAGGGAAGTCTGGTGTTTTAAAGTCCATGGGGTCACAAAGAGTCAGACACGACTGAGTGACTGAACTGACTGATACAGAAAGACGTGATGGAGTTTTCTGATGTGATTTTGGAATATGGAGAAGGGCAGAGGCAGTTGTTCGTAAGGTACATTATATGTTGATTCGCCCACAGGTCTGGCCTGGGTTCTCTTTCAGAGTCTCCATAACTGGTCACAAGGAATATAAGTTTGTGCTGGATTCAAGTTCCTGTCCATGTTTCCCACTTGCCCAGAACTTGGTTTATTCTGCACACTTTAAAGCTGAGTTAACTTCACATTTCTCTGCACTATTTCAGAAGTTTTTGGTGTATTTTTGCTTGTTTTTACACTTGGATTTTTTTAAATGGTCATAGTTGTCTGCCCTTGAGCAGCACCTAGTAGACTGAATTTAGATAAAGCTATCTCTCTACAAATAAGCAGGTTTCTATAGAACATAGATAATAAAAAATAGATGAGGGAAGTGTGGGATTATTTTGATTTTGAATTATTAATATAATCGCCTCCCTTTGTAGATGGAGGCACAGATAGCTTTCTTGGGGTCAGTGAGTGAGCCTGATTCCATTAATATTAGATACTGCTCAGAACCTGCCCAAGGAGAAATACAGTGATGCTTGAGATGTGAGAAGACACGTTTTCTACACCAGACAAACACGAACTCTTTTCTCCAAGACCCCAAACAGCCCTCAGAGATAGCAAGGTGTGGGACTGGAACCTGGGTTGGCAAAGTTCAGCCTCCCATGACTAATCTCCTTTGCTCTATGGTTCCCTATAATCTTTGAAGTTTCTAAGCCTTTAAAAGAAATAAACTTAATGGCTTTCAAACATAAGGCACTGTCCTCAATAACATTCTTTTTCATCATTTATATGTTTTTTCTTTTTCATGTGAAAAATGATGGATTTCTTCCCAGCCCATAATTAAAGTACCACAAGCCTAATAAAAACCTTTAAAGCAGGTGTTCATTTTAAGAGACATGGAGCTACTTATTTGGTTGTTAGACCTCATACATAATAGCAGAATTTAACATTCTAAGTGACTTCAGCCTGTTCTTGGCCTCTTTTCTGTCCTTATAATAGAAACCTTTCCAGAGAAATCCTCTGGTTGCATATTCTGTAGCTTTTCTTAATCATGTGGACCAGAGTTCTATCTCTGCAGGTGCCTTGTTTACGCCCAGATAGTGAGCCAGTGAAAATTTTCCATAATTCTACTTTACAAGAGGGCTTCCCTAGTGGCTCAGAGGTAAAGAATCTGACTACAATGACAGAGACTGAGGTTCAGTCCCTGGGTTGGGAAGATCCCCTGGAGAAGGGAATAGCTACCCACTCCAGTATGCTTGCCTGGGAAATTTTAGGGAGTATGAAGACTGTTTAGAAAGGTCCCAGGAAATGCATTTCTATCAGGAATATATTCGTGGTATTAAATTATACTGACAACATGTTGTTGCCTCATGGACAGAGAAGGTCAGTTTATTAGATTTCTAGAAATTTTGTGTTTGCATCCAGTTTCTAAAACCAATGGTAATTAATTTAGCAAGAATGAAAAATAAAAGTTTGGATACATTATACATCAGTATACGTTTTAAAACAAGACTCTCTTCTCACCGTGGTTTTGGTAACTTAAGGCCTGTATCCAGGCAAAATTTCCAAGAGATGGAAACAAAGACGAAATCTTTTCTGATGCCTTACAAATGAATTATGGGCGGTTGAACTATGGCTGACCAGGAAAGTTAATGGACAGATTATATTACAGGGAGTAACTGGGCACTTTGGCTTTTCTTTTTTTCTTTACAATCACTTCTCTTGAGGGACCAAGGACTTATGCCCTGAAATACAGAGTACTAAGCTTATTAACTCTGTGATCAAGAGCCAAATTAGATTCATTCGCAGCTGGGACCACAACAATTTGAAACCCTACTTGCTTTGTTATGCTTTGAAGTAACAAAGAAGAAAATAGCACATCTCTTAGGAACCTCTTTCTGTCCTTTTTTTAAAAAAAAAAAAAGAAAACAAAACTTTTTTATCAGATGCAGTATCAGTTAGCAAGTTAGTGGAGATAATTGTTCATCTGTAGACCTTGCGTTTTAGCTAAGTATTTCCAGGATGGGGAATTTAACCATTACATAGCATTGTGCTGTGATTATTGACTGAAAGCTGAGTCTGTTTTCAGAGATTTGTCACCGAAAAGGATTTGATTATTCACTGATCACTGCTACCTGCCAAGATATAAATACGAGTTCCTAAAAGTAAATGTTAGACTGTCATTGTTGAGAATGCACACAGATATGAAGTTGTGGATTCAAAAACCAAGCTCACCAAAAATGAGATCCTTTGGTTAATTGTCAAACACTTTCAGAGCTAAATGATTTTAAACAGAGCGTCTGTTGCTATCCTAGTGTTTTAGCTCATATTCCTGTTTAAAGTTTTATATGCTCTGAGTTAATTTCAGACTCTAGGCCTACTCATATAAGAAATGGCAGTGTTTAATATTGTCACTAGTCTTGCAAAAGATAATTTTAAGACTCTATTAATCCAAATTTGGGGACGCTACAACTCGCTAGTGCTAGGCTCTCAATAAGTTTATTTTTGGAATGGCTGGATCGTCAGTCTTCGTTCCAAGTTCTTAATTTATCTCTTTGATGGGAAAGTTTCCAGAAATAACTAATCCAGCATTCCAGCTAAAAATCTTACTGGCTGCTGTGACAGACAGATAAAATTGGATACTCTAGTGAATTAATCATGCAAGCTGAAGTATTATGGTTAACTTGGCAGTCATAAACCTTGGTGAATATGATCATTTTTTGAGAAATGCTCTTCTTTGACAAATCATTTACATCTTTTTTTTCCAAAACTCCTTCTTTAATAATTCTACTTCAAATCTTACAAAGTTCTACCTGTTACACTTTTTTATATATTGAGTACCTTAAAGTAGGTAGCAAAACTATATTTAATGTATCCAATCAGGATAATTTCCTAAAATACTTTGTATGGTTTTTAATGATGGTATTTATAAAAATAATCTAGTTAAAATGTCTGTAAGAATATTGAATGCCTTTTGGAATATGAGAATCTATTTTAAATTCTTTAGGTGTATACTTACCTAAACCAGAATCTTTTTACTTGAGTGTAACCCACCTATCTAGGCAGTAGGATGTAAAGATAGAAAAATTTTCTATATGTAGTTTTACAAAACAATTGACTTCTGCTTTATTATAATTACATGATAGCGAGAGCATGTTTAACCAGAGTGAAATTTTCTCTCTGGGAATGTAGTGGTTGGATGGCTATGGCTAGGCTGCCTTCCATTCCTCATTTTTTTAAGACAACCCATGCTCTCAGAATCATTCTGCTTATGAACTTGAGTCACCAGTAACTAGGAGGAACATAGAACTCTCAAATGGGCCTGTTAAATGTTCCAGTTATCTGTCTTTTTTAGACAGTTTATAACTTTTGATCATGTTAGCTTATTGGATATTGTCAGAGTCAGCTCTGTGAAATATTGCAAGCAAGATGGGCAGCTATTCTAGGCAAGGTGAAAATCAAATTTATATCTGGCCCATAATTCTGGCCTTAAGCTGCTGCCTCCTCCTTCATTTATTTTTGATAACATACTTAATTGGTTCCATGTGGGCAAAGCAATTTACCCTGAGATGATTATTTCCGCCAGTGGGACATGCAGGCTCAGCCATCTGTGAGGAAGAACAGTTGGCTGCTGCAGACGAAGTGTTTGCATGTTTGCAGCTTTCAAAGAGGCCAGGTAGTTTTACAAATTAGAACAGACACACACACACACACAAGTTCTGTCTATGAAAGGCAAAACTCTAAGCAACAAAGCAAGCAAATGATTAGAACTAAGCAGCAAATGAAAATACATCAGGGAATAGGACAGACAGCCTAGCCTGACATTCCTTGTGGATCCTCTTCCTTAAATGCCAAGGAGACCCTGGTGTGTGGTGCACTCTAAGAGCCTGATTCTCATGGGTGTATCCCACCTGAACACAAGTGCAAGGCAAAGAATACACGTACTGGAGGACAGCCCCTTCAGAAGGCAGGAAGAGGCAGCTCAGGGATGGGGAATGGATGGGATGGCTAGGAAGAGCTTCCTGGAATCATGAATCCCTGAGGCTGGAGCTAGGATCCCAAAGTGCACCCACACCCCAACCGTGCCTTCAGCACACTGCCCCTGGCATTGGCTGTGGGCTCCCAGGCCTTGTTAGGAGGGTCACCTCTGCACAGGCAGCATGTATTTTAGCGACAAAGACTATTCTCTTAGCTGACACTTACTATCCCCCGGGATGCTTAGTTATGTCATGTCCAGCCCGATAAAAATTTTAGATTGAGCTAAAGAAATGATGATCAAACATCAATAAAGTTTTAATGATTGAGCCTAGGATTTATATTTGCCATGTTAATATGTCTACTTAAGTTGACATATAAAAGTCAGTGATAGGAAACCTAGAGTGCCCTTTGTTAATCGATATTTTTACTGAGATTATTATGGCTGCATCAGCACTTATAAGAAATTATAAGTAGAGATTCCATGTGTACTTTGCCCAGTTTACCCCAATGGTGGCATTTAAAAAGCTGTAGAATAATAGCACAGCCAGGTTAGTGATGCTAATACACTAATCCACCGGTTTTATTCAGACTTCCCCATTTTACTTGGGTTCGTTCGTGTATTTTTGCATGAGTGTTTTTGTGTATTTAGTTCTACATAATTTTATCACATGTAGGTTTGTGGATCCACCACCAAGCCTAGACACTAGACAATTTCAGTAGCACAAAGATTCCTTCTGTTGGCCTCATTCACACCATGTCCCTCTGACCCTCTCTCTCCTACCACTCTCATCCCCAGCCTCCTTACCACCACTAATCTTTTCTCCACCTTCTAAACTTTTCTCATGTAAAAAAATGTTACATAAATGGGATGTTACATAAATGGAATCATACAGTATATAACCTTTGGGGAATTGACTTCTTTCACTCAGGATAATTTCCTAGAAATTCACCCAGGTTGTTGACTATGTTAATATTCATTATTATTGCTGACTAGTGTTCCATGGTATGGATGTACTGCAGTTTGTTTAACCTTCACCCATCGAAGGACATCTGGGTTGTTTCCAGTTTGGCAATGTTACAAATACAGTTGCTGTGAACATTTGTGTACAGATTTTTGTGTGAATGTACATTTTCATTTCTCGGGGATAGATGCCCAGGAGTGCAGTTGCTGAGTCATATGATAGTTGCATGTTTAGTTTTTTAAGAAACTGTCAGGCTATTTTGATAATCCTTTAAAAAAATTTTTTTAAATTCCTATGTGCATTTCTATATAACACCTAAAACTACAGGCTCCACACTGTTACATTGCTGTTTTTTTATGTTTTGTCCAGCATTTTACAAATTCTCAAATATAGGGCTAGTTGCCAGTTAACACTTTCAGACTCTTTGAAAATAATCTGTGATCTAATAATCCTTTATTGTTATTTTTAATAAAAGAAAATAAGAAATACAAATAAAAGTAAAAAATAAAAAAACTTCTCACTTCACCATGTAGGCTTTTATGCTCAATCTAAAAACTTAATCTTCTCTCTTGATTTTTTTGTAGCCACACCATATCCTGGTGGATTTAAGTGCTTCACCTGCGAAAAGGCAGCAGACAATTATGAGTGCAACCGATGGGCTCCCGACATCTACTGCCCTCGAGGTAAACTCTCAGTAGGCACATTGGACTGCCCAGAGCTGTCCACGAGTGCAATGCCTTGTTGACCATGTGTGATGCATGTATGAGAGAGGCATGCTTGCAGTCTTAACTTCTCTTGTCTAAGGCTGTTAGTAGATCTTTTATGCCACATCAGTAACTTATCACCAGCCACTGTCAGAGCTATAAACTGATCTGTAGGCTTATCCCCTTTCTTATAAAGCATCGTTGGAGCTCCAAAAGAGATAAGTGATACTTCTTTTACCCCCAGGCCCAACAAACGCTGGACAAGAAGAGAAAAACCAGCCTGTAATCCACTCTTGGAAGCATTAGTCATTGCATAGGAACGTCCTTTAAGTAAAAATATGAATTGCTGTTCATATAAAGATCCCATTTATTACATATCTTGCCAGAGGCTTCTATCCTGAGACTGCATGAAAGCTAGAATTCTAAGTGTCATCATCACACAAATAAAAACCCTGAGCTTTTTAAACTATTAAGTTCTCTTTGAAGGATGAGATGGATGCCCTATGGAAGCATGAAATTTTGACTCAAAGGCCTGTTTCAAACTGAAGTAGATGTTTCATATTCAGGTCTCTTGTATCCTATTGAATCAAATAAGATGGTTATATTTTTACATGGAGTCACTGTTAACTGGCTCTTTTAGGTTTGAAGGAAAGTCAGTTCATTTGATGGGGAGATGATACAGACGGGGTATTTTATTGACAAATGTTTGAGCATATAGTAAGATGGACTTCCCTGCTGATCTAATTCACTTGTTTAAATGACTGAATATACCAACACCAAACCTGCTATTTTTTCAATGTAATGCAAGAGCTCTTATACTCACCCCGGTGGAAGGCACGCTGTTTCTCCTGGAGGACTGGGCATCAGGAGAGCATGGAGATTGCAGTGAAGGGCAGGTGTTATCTCCCCAAGCCAGTGCTATTTATGTGATACAGGAGTCTCTACCCAGACTGCCCAGCAGAAATACCTGTGGGTCTTTTCAAAATCATCTGGACCTGTGTCCTTCCTGGACCAGTGGTTCTCAAACTTCATCAAGACCATCATTCGCTGGAGCACTTATTAAAATACAGATTTTGGCCCCCACCTCCACCTTCCCCTCCTTCCTAGTTTCTGATTCAGTAGATCTGAGATGGGGCCTGAGAGTTTGCATTTCTAAAGCAATCCACAGTGTTACAAAAGCTGTTGTTCTGGAGGTCAGGCATTCAGAACCACAGCTCCAGATCAACTGAGCCAACAATTCTGAGGTTAGGGCCTTGCATCTGTGTGTTTAAATATCCCAGCTGATTCTAATGAACAGTCAGGCACAAGGACCACTGGGAGCTCCTGTCCCCACTCAGAGAGCAAAATGTAGTATTGTCATTTCTAGATTCTTGTTTACTTTGATGTTAGTTGAGTTTCAAAAGACCACAGGGAAGAAGAAAATATGGAAACACTGAAGATCAGCTTAATCACAAGCTAGGTGTCTAGTCAGCCAAGTAATCAAAGAGAAGTCCTGTCTGCACTGCCTTCTGCAGTCAGGCATTCATTCCAGAATCAGCAGTATTTTCTAATATTACTAGAGTGAATTTGGGTGGGTTGCTGATGGACCTGGTTAAAGCATGGCTTCTCAAACTTGGCAGCACATTGAAATCAGGGGAAAACACTGATGCCTAGGCCCATTCCCAGAGATTCATATTTAGATGGTGTGGGTGCAGCCAGGCATATGAATTTTTGAAAGCTTCCCCAGTAGTTCGAATAGGCAGCAAAATTGGAGAATCACTGTTAACAGTGACTTTGGACAAAAACAGGATGATTTGCTTGTGTAGCCAATAACCTTTGGGCTGGTTCCTGCTGGGACAAAGCTGGCAGATGAGCTTTTGAAACCACTGGCGCTGGTCAGAGGTACTGTATGGGAAACCCAACAGTGCTTCTCTCAGGATGACCCTGGCAGAGACAATGCAGAGGAAAAGGAGGGCTTGTGAACTGGTGCTCTCTTGGGCTGTGGGCTGTATTTCACAGAGGCCCTGTCTGAGTCAGGAGGTGTACAAGTTTATTCCTGACACAAAGGGAAGACAGGGAGCGCTAGAACTCTGCTTGAATTCCTCTCCGGACACAAGAAAGTTCCATCGTCATGCTTTCTTTCAAGGTCAGAATCTATCCTTCTAAAGTACAGATACCTGGATATAGCACAGGTCTTTACACAATTTCTCCTTCTCCCTTTTTAATCCTGAAATTCATAGGATTAAATGGAAAGTGATGCCCTGAGGTTCATGACACAGAACCACTTATGCCAAACCCTTTGGGGGATTATATGGTGAAAGATAGGAATCAGGTTTCTTCTTTCAAGGAGCCAGCAGTTTAGCCAAGGAGATACAATCTGAACATATCAAATGTCAAAAATAGCAGGACAAAGGCTAATGCCAAAGGCAGCATGGCACTAAATGCTGTGGGGGTTGAAAGGGAAGAATTGCAGTTGGGGGGCTGAGGTGACCGCTGACAGTGTTATGGGCTGGGGATATGGCTGCAGCCCGACGGGTGAGCAAGGAGCGGGAGGAAGAGTGAAGGGGGCGTGACTTCTAGGAAGTCACTCGGAGCAGAGGCATGGGGTGTGCCCTTGTGGGCTCAGCGGACCCTGAAAGACCTGAAATGGGTATAGCAGAATGTGCTGGGGAATGGTAGGAGCAGAACAGAGGAGCCATGCTGTTTTGTGGGGTCTTGAGCATCAGGTAAGGAGAGAGGACTGGAGCTGTAACCCGAGGAAAGATGATTCTTTCTTGCGAAGCCATGATTCCCATGAACCATCGACCTTTTTTCTGGGTTTGCTCCAGATTTTTCTAAGAATGAAAACAATGCCATCATTACTAGTGCATGATAAGTCACTTCACTCGTGTCTGACTCTTTGCAACCCTATAGACTGTAGCCCAGCAGGCTCCTTTGTCCATGGGATTCTCCAGGCAAGAATACTGGAGTGGGTTGCCATGCCCTCCTCCAGGGGATCTTCCTGACCCAGGGATCGAACCTGAGTCTCTTACATCTCCTGCATTGGCAGGTGGGTCCTTTATCACTAGCACCACAAAATGTAAAATATGTCTACTGAAAACTACTCATTAAATCTACATTTTCCACCCATTTATTAGTTTGATTGAAACAGCTGTAGGACTACCAACAGGCATGGTAAGGACAGCTCAGTAGTTTCTTCTGAGACATTCCTTGTTTTCTGTTGGCTTATTTTGTCATCTATTTAACTAGGGTTCAATTAACACCTGATATGAAAATAACTGGTTGAAAGTGAAAAAAAACCCAGTTTGTATAAATATCAAATTTTATCCCTATGGAATAAACTTACATCCCAGATTGCTTAGGAGATTGATTGGATTTCAAGTTCCTCTCATTCTGACTTTTGAAATGTGTATTATAAAAGTGCTTTCTCCTCAATTGCATTGGTACTGCCTTTGGCACTTAGAGATTCATGGGACCATGTTCCTTTCCAAGACATGAGAATTTAGGACAGCCTCCATCATGGACCGCCATTGTTCACCCCTCAGCTTGCTTTAGTCCCTGAGCACTTCCTTTGGAATAACCTTAATTTCATCAACTGCTCATTATAAATCTATGTAACTTTCTTATCTCTATGAACCAGAATGGGAAAGGATCATATTATATGAGGGACCAATTGAAGAAACTGGTGAAGGCAAACAAGAATTGAGCATTCTGTGCTCAGAGGCACATGTATTTGCCTGTGACTTTTCTCTGTGCTGAGAGATTAAAATCTCCTTGAGACAGGGACTGTCTTAAGTGTTTATTAAGAATTTGTAGAATTAAATATCAAGTCAAAAACATTGCAGTTTTTTAAAAGGCTTATTCTGTGGGAGATACCTAAGCCGCTAAGGATTTTATGTTCCTTCTTAATTATAAAGTGCAGGTGCCTCCCTTGAGGGCAAAATCTTCCTTGGAAATTTCTGCTGATATAAAGTCTGGCCAGAATTTTGAGATAGAGGGACATATCCTTTTCATTCCAGCTTCTCTGCTGCTCACTGTCTTTCTGGGAAAGTAAAGAAAAATCTGAGCGTGTCCCTTGGCAGCTCTTACTGTATCTGTTATCTCGTTTAAACAGGGAATACAAATGTGATCCCCAGCTCAACTGAAGACAAGCCCCACAGTTACAGATTTTCAGGAAAGTCTTCCTTATGGTCAACTTTTTTCAGATCAAGCCCAGGCTAGACAGACAGTCTTTCTGTTTACTTAACGGTGGATTTTTTTTTTTTTTTCTCTTTCAGACAGTCTTATTCATAGGACATAGCCCTTCAGGGTTCCTGCCCTTATGCATGAGTCTGTACCTCTACACCCCTTGAGGACCCAAGGCTTTGCATCTTCTTATCTTTTATCTCTTAGCCCTCCCATCTCCCACCAGTGTAGAGAATTCAGTGCTTTTCTGTGTTGGCTCCTGGGGTTTCCCTAGCTTCCTGGAGAGTTCATTTGTACATTTACAAAAGGTATTGGTTATCTGTTATCCAACACTTCTGGCTGCTATGTAATGAGGTAGTGTTCAGGTGATCTATGTTTTCATATTGCTTAATGAAAGTCTTAGATTTCATCCTTTTAAATAAAAAAAAACCCACCTTTTTTTATTGCAGTGTAATTACTTTGCAATGTTGTGTTAGTGTCTTCTGTACAATGAAGTATGTTGGCTATATGTATACAGATAGGTTCCCTCTTGAGCCTCCCTCCCATTTCCCCATCCTACCCTTCTCGGTCATTGCAGAGCACCAAGCTGAGCTCCCTGTGCTGTGAAACAGCTTCCCACTAGCTAGCTATTTCACACATGACAGTGTATTTATGTCAGACCTAATCTCCCAATTCATCTCACCCTCCCCTTGCCCTTTGTGTCCACACATCTGTTCTATATATATGTCTGCATTTCTATTCTTGTTTCAAAAACAAACTTTTAAAAATTAGTTTAACATACATTCTGGAAAGTGCATAGAATGCAGTTTGTTGAATTTTCACAGCATGAACATGCAATGTATCTGCTGTTCATGTTAACTCACAGAAGTCATAGTGGCCCAGAAGGCCACTGAGGATCCTCAGTCATTGCTGTCCATCTCCCACAGGTAATACAGTTGTGAGTGTTGTGCAGTTTTATATAAATGGAACCATACAGAATGGCCTCCTTTCTTTCCCACCTTCTGTATGTGAAATCCATCTGTGTTTTTGTGAGCAGCAGTCATTCTTTCTCACAGAAGCACAGTAGATCGTTCTATGAATGTACCAAAACCCATCCATTCCACTGTTGGTAGGCATCTGGACTGCTTCCGTGCACAGCATTTTTGCATGTGTCTTTTGGTGCACCTGTATATGCATTTCCACCAGGTCTATCCCAGGAGATGGGGTTGCTGGGCACACGGTACTCATGCTTTGGCTTTCCTGGATTTTGCCTAATAGTTTCCAGAGTCACTGTAGCAATTTCAGCCTCTCCAGCAATGTGTGAGAGTGCCAGTTGCTGCACAACCTTGCCAACACTTAATATGGACAGAAACAATAGAAGCTAGAAGTGGATGGAATGACATTTCCTAAAGCACTGGAAGTACATAACTGCCAACCTATAATTCTATACCAAGACTGTCAGTCTCCCTCCTCTGTACTCCCTTGTCTCCTGGCTGCCCGGCTCCTTCTGCATTCCTGTTTGTGCCTCCCAATTAAGACAAAGGCTCTGCTTAGCTTCTCCATCTCCCAGCAGGGTTTTCTGCCTGGCTTCTCAGCCTCTTCACCTGTGTATTAGCAAATGCCTCGAGGGCAGAATAGGTATAGAGTGTCAGGTGAAGCTTAATGCATTGTTGGTTTAGCTGGTATCTTACTCATCAAATCCTCTCTGCCTTGGTAGCTCACCTATGCTTTCACAAGATTTCGGTTGTTGTTTTAATATTATCCAGCTATTTTAGTTTTATGCTACCATTTCTTGGTTCATCTCAGGTGGCATTGGAATTCTCAAAATCACTCTTCAATTAGAACTTTCCAGCAACTTTTTAACCAAAAGTTCTGCTATCAGCATAAGCAAGATTTTTTTTTTTTGTACCCTTAGAACATCTGAGGTCAAACTGAAAATCAGATCGATTATATTCTTTGTAGCCAAAGATGGAGAAGCTCTATACAATCAGCAAAAACAAGGCTGGGAGCTGACTATGGCTCAGATCATGAACTCCTTATTGCAAAATTCAGACTTAAATTGAAGAAAATAGGGAAAACCACTAGACCACTCAGGTATGACCTATATCAAATCCCTTATGATTATACAATGGAAGTGACAAATAGATTCAAGGGATTAGATCTGATAGACAGAGTCACTTAAGAACTCTGAATGGAGGTTTGTGACAAAGTGCAGGCTGCAGTGATCGAGACCATCCCCAAGAAAAAGAAATGCAAAAAGGCAAAATGCTTGTCTGAGGAGGCCTTACAAACAGCTATGAAAAGAAGAGAAGTGAAAGTCAAAGGAGAAAAGGAAAGATATACCCATTTGAATGCAGAGTTCCAAAGAAAGGAGAAATAAGAAAGCCTTACTCAGCGATCAATGCAAAGAAATAGAGTAAAACAATAGAATGGAAAAGACTAGAGATCTCTTCAAGAAAATTAGAGACACCAAGGGAAAATTTCATGCAAAGATGGGCACAATAAAGGACAGAAATAGTATGGACCTAACAGAAGCACAAGATATTAAGAAAAGGTGACAAGAATACACAGAAGAACTATACAAAAAAAGATCTTCAAGACCTAGATAACCATGATGGTGTGATCACTCACCTAGAATCAGACATCCTGGAATGTGAAGTCAAGTGGGCCTTAGGAAACATCACTATGAACAAAGCTAGTGGAGGTGATGGACTTCCAGTTGAGCTATTTCAAATCCTAAAAGATGATGCTGTGAAAGTGCTGCACTCAGTATGCCAGCAAACTTGGAAAACTCAGCAGTGGCCACAGGACTGGAAAAGGTCAGTTTTCATTCCAGTCCCAAAGAAGGGGCAATACCAAAGAATGTTTAAACAACCACACAATTGCACTCATCTCACACACTAGCAAAGTAATGCTCAAAATTCTCCAAGCCAGGTTTCAACAGTATGTGAACGGTGAACTGTGAAATTCCAGATGTTCAAGCTGGGTTTATAAAAGGCAAAGTAACAAGAGATCAAATCGCCAACATCTGCTGGATCATCAAAAAAAGCAATAGAGTTCCAGAAAAACATCTACTTTTGCTTCATTGACTATGCCAAAGTCTTTGACTGTGTGGATCACAACAAACTGTGGAAAATTCTTCAAGAGATGGGAATACCAGGCCACCTGACCTGCCTCCTGAGAAATCTGTATGCAGGTCAAGAAGAAACAGTTAGAACTGGACATGGAACAATGGACTGATTCCAAATCGCAAAAAGAGTACATCAAGCCTGTATACTCTCACCCTGCTTATTTAACTTATATGCAGAGTACCCTCTTCCAACAATACAAGAGAAGACTCTACACATGGACATCACCAGATGGTCAACACCGAAATCAGATTGATTATATTCTTTGCAGCCAAAGATGGAGAAGCTCTATACAGTCAACAAAAACAAGACCAGGAGCTGACTGTGGCTCAGATCATGAACTCCGTATTGCCAAATTCAGACTTAAATTGAAGAAAGTAGGGAAAACCACTAGACCATTCAGGTATGACCTAAATCAAATCCCTTATGATTATACAGTGGAAATGAGAAATAGATTTAAGGGCCTAGATCTGATAGATAGAGTGCCTGATGAAATATGGAATGAGCTTCGTGACATTGTACAGGAGACAGGGATCAAGACCATCCCCATGGAAAAGAAATGCAAAAAAGCAAAATGGCTGTCTGGGGAGGCCTTACAAATAGCTGTGAAAAGAAGAGAAGCCAAAAGCAAAGGAGAAAAGGAAAGATATAAGCATCTGAATGCTAAGTTCCAAACATAGCAAGAAGAGATAAGAAAGTGTTCCTCAGCGATCATTGCAAAGAAATAAAGGAAAACAACAGAATGGGAAAGACTAGAGATCTCTTCAAGAAAATTAGAGATACCAAGGGAACATTTCATGCAAAGATGGGCTCGATAAAGGACAGAAATGGCATGGACCTAACAGAAGCAGAAGATATTAAGAAGAGGTGGCAAGAATACACAGAAGAACTGTACAAAAAAGATCTTCACAACCCAGATAATCACGATGGTGTGATCACTGACCTAGAGCCAGACATCCTGGAATGTGAAGTCAAGTGGGGCTTAGAAAGCATCACTACGAACAAAGCTAGTGGAGGTGATGGAATTCCACTTGAGCTATTCCAAATCCTGAAAGATGATGCTGTGAAAGTGCTGCACTCAGTATGCCAGCAAATTTGGAAAACTCAGCAGTGGCCACAGGACTGGAAAAGGTCAGTTTTCATTCCAATCCCAAAGAAAGGCAATGCCAAAGAGTGCTCAAACTACCACACAATTGCACTCATCTCACACGCTAGCAAAGTAATGCTCAAAATTCTCCAAGCCAGGCTTCAGCAATACATGAACCGTGAACTTCCAGATGTTCAAGCTGGTTTTAGAAAAGGCAGAGGAACCAGAGATCAAATTGCCAACATCCGCTGGATCATGGATAAAGCAAGGGAGTTCCACAAAAACATCTATTTCTGCTTTATTGACTATGCCAAAGCCTTTGACTGTGTGGATCACAATAAACTGTGGAAAATTCTTCAAGAGATGGGAATACCAGACCACCTGACCTGCCTCTTGAGAAATTTGTATGCAGGTCAGGAAGCAACAGTTAGAACTGGACATGGAACAACAGACTGGTTCCAAATAGGAAAAGGAGTACGTCAAGGCTGTATATTGTCACTCTGCTTCTTTAACTTCTATGCTGAGTATATCATGAGAAATGCTGGGCTAGAAGAAGCACAAGCTGGAATCAGGATTGCCGGGAGAAATATCAATAACCTCGGATATGCAGATGACACCACCCTTATGGCAGAAAGTGAAGAGGAACTCAAAAGCCTCTTGATGAAAGTGAAAGTAGAGAGTGAAAAAGTTGGCTTAAAGCTCAACATTCAGAAAACGAAGATTATGGCATCCAGTCCCATCACTTCATGGGAAATAAATGGGGAAACAGTGGAAACAGTGTCAGATTTTATTTTTCTGGGCTCCAAAATCACTGCAGATGGTGACTACAGCCATGAAATTAAAAGACGCTTACTCCTTGGAAGGAAAGTTATGACCAACCTAGACAGCATATTCAAAAGCAGAGATATTACTTTGCCAACAAAGGTCAGTCTAGTCAAGGCTATGGTTTTTCCTGTGATCGTGTATGGATGTGAGAGTTGGACTGTGAAGAAGGCTGAGCACCAAAGAATTGATGCTTTTGAACTGTGGTGTTGGAGAAGACTCTTGAGAGTCCCTTGGACTGCAAGGAGATCCAACCAGTCCATTCTGAAGGAGATCAGCCCTGGGTGTTCTTTGGAAGGAATGATGCTAAAGCTGAAACTCCAGTACTTTGGCCACCTGATGCAAAGAGTTGACTCATTGGAAAAGACTCTGATGCTGGGAGGGATTGGGGGCAGGAGGAGAAGGGGACAACAGAGGATGAGATGGCTAGATGGCATCACTGACTCGATGGTCGTGAAGTCTGAGTGAACTCTGGGAGTTGGTGATGGACAGGGAGGCCTGGCATGCTGTGATTCATGGGGTTGCAAAGAGTCGGACACGACTGAGCGACTGAATTGAACTGAACTGAGAGTACATCATGAGAAATTCTGGGTTTGATGAAGCACAAGCTGGAATCAAGATTGCCAGGAGAAATATCAATAACCTCAGATATGCAGATGACACCACCCTTCTTCAGAAAGTGAAGAAGAACTAAAGGGCCTCTTGATGAAAGTGAAAGAGGAGAGTGAAAAAGTTGGCTTAAAACTCAACATTCAGAAAACTAAGACTATATTAAAAAGCAGAGACATTACTTTACCAACAAAGGTCTGTGTAGTCAAAGCTATGGTTTTTCCAGTAGTCATGTATGGATGTGAGAGTTGGACTAGAAAGAAAGCTGAGCTCCGAAGAATTGATGCTTTTGAACTGTGGTGTTGGAGAAGACTCTTGAGAATCCCTTGGACTGCAAGGACATCAAACCAGTCAATTCTAAAGGAAATAGCCCTGAAGATTCATTGGAAGGAGTGATGCTGAAGCTGAAACTCCAATACTTTGGCCACCTGATGCGGAGAATTGATTCATTAGAAAAGACCCTGATGCTGGGAAATATTGAAGGCAGGAGGAGAAGGGGACGACATAAGATGAGATGGTGGGATGGTATCACGAACTCTATGGACATGGACTTGAGTAACCTCCAGGAGTTGGTGATGGACAGGGAAGCCTGGTGTGGTGCATTCCATGCAGTTGCAAAGAGTCGGACACGACTGAGCGACTGAACTGAACTAAGAGTATCTGACCTACTCCAACTCAGTGTTTTTTCCGAAATATTTTCTGTTAACAGAATTGCCTCAGATAGGAAGCATTGATTTGATGCTTTTGCGTTTCGCTTTGATTTTACCTATTGTCCACCATAAAGTTCTGTTTATCCTCACTCATGTTGCATCCTTTTCAGTCACCTTCTTAGTCTTTGTTGGAGATAAACGCATCGCTCTCTGAGTTTCAGGGATTTGCTTTAAAGCAGAGATTCCTGAAGAGTGTCACTTGTCCTTAAGAACTGTGGATGGTGTTTTTAAAAATGAGAGAAGTAACCGTTTAGTAGTTTCTTCAAGAGATGCTGACTGCAGGGTAAAGGAGAGCAGTTATGACTCAATCTGGTTGAAAAGTACTTATTTACTTTTCCTTTCTGCCTTGAGACATGTCTTACTTTGAAAAAGAAAACAGTATATTTTTACAGGCCTGTGGATAGCAGTTGATAGGACTAGGAAAGCCATGAGATTAATCAGATTCCTGGACACCAGAGGAGAGCATGTGAACATTCCTAATTAGGGTACACCTTAAATAATTCAGCTTATCTGCAACTCATTTGTAGTTCATCTTTCTCGTAAGTCTATTTTCCTTCATTGTGGATTCTTTTTTTCTTTCACTTTCATTTAACGGAACTTAAAATTGAGATATCCATACAGAATAGTGAACAGCATGATGAATTTTTACAAACTGATCTTACCATGTGTGTGGCACCCAGATTAAGAAATTGACCGTATTCCACACCCCAGTACGTTCTAGCATGTCTGATTTCAGTCACTGTCCCTACCACCAAGGGCCCTGTTATGGGCTGAATTATGCCGTCCACAAATTCATTCCAGTACCCCCAAACGAAACTGTATTTGAAGGTGTTATTGGGGTAGGTTCTAACCCAATATGACTAGCGTCCTTATAAGAACAGATTAGGGCACAAATATGCAAAGGGAAGACCATGTAAAGATATAGAGAGAAGGTGATCATCTATAAGAAAGGTAAAGAGGCCTCAGAAGAAATTAACCTTGCAGACATCTTGATGTTGGACGTTTAGCCTCTAGACCTGTGAGAAAATAAATTTCTGTGGTTTAAGATCCCCAGACTGTGCTACTTTACTATGGCAACCCTAGAAAACTAAGGAAATTATCCTCCTGATTTCCAATAGCATAGATTAGTTTTGTTTCTTATCAAGTCTTTTAATAGGAGTGGAATCATACAGTATATACCATCTTGTATCTGAGTTCTTTCACTCAATATTATGGGAGATTCATTCATTTTGTTAGGTCTACTTCTAGGCAATTCATTCTCATTGCTGTGTGAGTATATGCCATAACTTATTCATTCTACCACTGGGCATTTTTGTAGTTTCCAGGGTTTTTTTTTTTTTGTATAAATAACTTTTCCATGAACATTCTAGTACTTATCTTTTTTGTTGGATGTATATCTAAGGGTGGATTACTGATTCCTAAGATATGCATAAGTTTAGATTTAGTAAATCCTGGCAAGCATTTTCCCAAAGCAGTTATACTATGTGAAGGTTGTGCTTCTGATTGAAATATACTATTATTTCACTTTCAAATTTGAAGAGCTCACTCAAACTACAGAAATGGAATAGATGTTATAGATATCGTTGCTAAGTCGCTAAGTCGCTTCAGTCGTGTCCGACTCTGTGTGACCCCATAGACGGCAGCCCACCAGGCTCCCCCGTCCCTGGGATTCTCCAGGCAAGAACACTGGAATGGGTTGCCATTTCCTTCTCCAATGCATGAAAATGAAAAGTGAAAGTGCAGTCGTTCAGTCGTGCCCGACCCTTAGCGACCCCGTGGACTATGGCCTACCAGGCTCCTCCGTCCATGGGATTTTCCAGGCAAGAGTACTGGAGTGGGGTGCCACTGCCTTCTCCAATAGATATCATAGAACTAAGTTAAAGAGTTGATTTGGTTCAACCTTGAGTTGAAGAGACCAGATATATATATATATATTCTTTCCACCCATCCACCTATATTCTTAATACATTAAGCACCTGTTATATTATGCAAGGTCCTGTGCTGTATATTGGAGTGGGGGTGGGGAATGCCAACATACTCAAGAATGCACCTTAATCTCAAGAAGATTGTAATCTTGAACAGTTTATCTTAACTGAGAGTGGTTTTGCCCCTCAGAGGACATTTACTAATGTATGGAAACATTTTTGGTCATCACAGTTGGGGATGCTACTGGCATCTCAGAAGAAGGGGCCGCAGATGCTGATAAATATACTACATTGTACAAGTTAGTCTCCCAACCCAGAACTAGCTAACTCAAAATGTCAGAAATGTTGAGGATTTTTGGAAAGACAGGGCAGATGTATTTTTCTATTCCTCCTGCTAAGTACAACTAAATTCCTGAACATTATATATATTGGTGAAAAGAAAGAGAGAAAAAGGCAGATTAGCTAAGGTCCTCATGACCCAAGAAGGTGAGTTCTCTGGGTTTTGTTTTTGTCCTATACATTCCAGACTTGGAGATGACAAAGCTGGAAACCTGGAAATACCACAGGCACCAAAATAATAAACTCCAACAAAAGTAATCTCTCTGTAGCCAAAGGACCAAGAAGGAGGCAGCCTGGAAAGAACAGAAATCTAGACAATAACCACTCCAGCCGAATACCACAGAGATCAGTTGTAGGTTACCACCACCCCCACGGTAACAAAGGCTTAGACTTCCACCATGAACAAGCTGTAATGAGACATACTAACCTCCCCTGAGATTCCCCTTGGGTGGTAATGAGGCCTCCCCCATGGTGTCAGTACAGACCATGTCTGGGACCTGGGCTTCTACCCTTATCCAACAGTAATGACGTTGTTCTTCCCCCCAGTCCCTGTTGGGACTATGTGAGAGGAGGCCAAGTGGAGAGTCAGGACTCCACTAGGGAGTGTGTGGTAATAAGGCCAGACTCCCATTAGTAGAGTGGCATCAGTTGAGGCCATGTGGGAATCATTAACAAGGCACTCCTACCACTCTTAGTCAAGAAGGTATCATAGGAGACCTAGTGGGGAGCTGGAAATCCCACCCAGAAGTAATGAGGAGAGCACTCTCAGTTGTGAAAGGAGACAGTAGGGAGCCTGGACTTGACTGCTAGCCAGCAGTAATGAGGCTGCAGACCCCCTCCCCCTACTGGGACTGAGTCAGAGGAAGTTAGCTAAAACATAAGGTTTAAATAAGATCTGAAATGTTATAATACCAAAATGTCTAGGTTTCAATAAAAAAATCACTTGTCATACCAGGAAGATCTCAAACAAAATGAAAAATGACAATTAATAGATACTAACATCCAGTCCCATCACTTCAGGGCAAATAGATGGGGAACAATGAAAACAGTGAGAGACTTTATTTTATTGGGCTCCAAAATCTCTGCAGATGGTGACTGCAGTCATGAAATTAAAAGACACTTGCTCCTTGGAAGAAAAGCTATGACCAACCTAGACAGCATATTAAAAAGCAGAGACATTACTTTACCAACAAAGCTTTGTCTAGTCAAAGCTATGGTTTTTCCCGTAGTCATGTATGGGTGTGAGAGTTGGACTATAAAGAAAGCTGCTGCAGCTGCTGCTGCTGCTGCTGCTAAGTCGCTTCAGTCGTGTCTGACTCTGTGCGACCCCATAGACGGCAGCCCACCAGGCCCTGCCGTCCCTGGTATTCTCCAGGCAAGAACACTGGAGTGGGTTGCCATTTCCTCCTCCAATGCATGAAAGTGAAAAGTGAAAGTGAAGTTGCTCAGTCATGTCCCAGTGGGGTGCCATTGCCTTCTCCCAAAGAAAGCTGAGTGCTGAAGAATTGATGCTTTTGAACTGTGTTGTTGGAGAAAACTCTTGAGAGTCCCTTGGACTGCAAGGAGATCCAACCAGTTCATCCTAAAGGAAATCAGTCCTGAATATTCATTGGAAGGACTGATACTGAAGCTGAAACTTCAACACTTTGGCCACCTGATAAGAAAAAATGACTCATTGGAAGAGACCCTGATGCTGGGAGAGAATGAAGGTGGGAGGAAAAGGGGACAACAGAGGATGAGATGGTTGGATGGCATTACTGATGTGATGGACATGAGTTTGAGTAAGCTCCTGAAATTGGTGATGGACAGGGAAGTCTGGTGTGCTACAGTCTGTGGGGTCACAGAGTCCAACATGACTGAGTGACTGAACTGAACTGAGTAATGAGATAGCTACAAAGATGTTTGAATTAGCTAATAAAGATTTAAAGTAACCATAACAAAAATGTTTCAATGAACAAATACAAACACACTTGAAACAAATGAGAAATAAAATCTCAGCCAAAAAAAAAGAAAATATAAAGAAGAACCAAATGGAAATTTCTAAACGGTTAATACTATAGCTGAAATTAAAACAGCGTGGATGAGCTTATCAGTAGAATGGAAGAAACAGAGGAAAGAATCAGTGAACTGGAAGGTGGAACAATAGAAATTACCAAATTCTGAATAACAGAGAGGAAAAAAAAAAAATTCCCTCCCAAAACAGAGCCTCAGGGATCTGCGGGAGTATAACAAAAGATTTAACAATGTGTCATTAGAGTCTCAGAAAGGTAGAAAAAGGACAGAGCTAAAAAAAGTACTCAAAGAATTATGGATGAAACTTTCCAAATTTAGCTAAAGATGAAATCCTGCAGATTTGAGAACTTGAGTGAACGCCAAAGAGGATAAAACTAAAGAAATCTACACAAAGACACATAAGTCAAACTTCTGAAACTAAAAGAAAAATACTGAAAGATGAAGAGAGAAAAAACACCTTGTCAGAGAAAAATTATTTGACAGAAGTTCTCATCAGAAACCATTGAGGATGGAAGGAAATGGCACAACGTTTTTCAGGCATTAGAAAAGAAATAATGCAGAATCCCATATCCAGAGAAAATTTTGTTTGGGAAAGACAGGGGAAATAAGACATTCTCAGATGAAAGAAAACAAAGAAACTTTCTCACCAGCAGACCTACTCTAAAGGAATGGCCAAAGTAAGTTCTCTATACAGAAAGAAAATGATGAAAGAAGGAAACTTGGAATATCAGAAAGGAAGAAAAAACATGGTAAGCGAAAATATGTCTTTGATAGTACGATATGACCATACTTCTACTCTTGAGTTTTCTAAATTATGTTTGATGGTTGAAGCAAAATTTGTAGTGCTGTCTCATGTGGTTCTAAATGTATGTAAGGGATTATAGAAGACAATTATCTTACAAACAAGAGAGAGTAATAAGACATGAACAGAGGGAAGATTGCTATGCTTCACTTGAACTGATAAAATGATGCCAGCAGACTGTGATAAGTTATGTGTGTAACAATACCTGAGCAACCACTTAAAAAAAAAAAAAAGCTATAAAAAGAGATACATCCAAAAACACTGTAGAAAAATCAAAATGGAATTCTAGAAAGTGTTCACAGGAATGGAGGAAAAAGAAAATAGAACAAGCAAACACAAAGCAGAACAAACAGAAAAGAAAAATTTAAATGGCAGAACTAAGTGCTACCATATAAATAATTACATTAAATGTAAAATTAAAGAAATGGATTGGCAGGGTGTACTAAAATACATAACCCAACTTTATGCTACTGTAAGAGACTGTGTGTGTGTGAATTTCATAAAAATTATATTTTGTGTTTTCCTGTAGTTGATCAAGTTCTCTTACCCACTTCTGATTTTAGCTGAATGCCTTTGAGTATCATAGTAAAAGACTTTTGTTTCACCACCTCTGGGAATTCCATGCAGTTGTGGAATACGAGATTTTAGAGGCTGAAACTAACCTGGTAGAAATTCAAATCCATCTTTTATCTTTTAGATAAAAGTCTTTGAAATCCTTTTACTGTGAAGTTATCAGCAGGCTTGATTTTCATGTAACCTCATTACTAACCCAAGGATTATTCAAAATGCATAGAGAGCAGGGCTCTGGGGCTGAATTTTTATCAATCCTACCATCCAGTGATAAGTCACATGTGGTCCACCTAGTTCTGCTTGGGAAATTCTGCCTGCTTGCCCACCCTTCGCTCCTTGGAGATCGCGATATAAATTCAAGGCTTTCATAAGTTATCCACTAA
This sequence comes from Bos taurus, assembly GCF_002263795.3. Classification (NCBI taxonomy): domain Eukaryota; kingdom Metazoa; phylum Chordata; class Mammalia; order Artiodactyla; family Bovidae; genus Bos; species Bos taurus. Next base: position 46,630,297 of record NC_037329.1, on the reverse strand, counting down.
AGAAAGCTGTTCAACTTTGAGCATTTCCAACACTTATTTAACTCCCGAATCCTTTTCCACACTCAGTTCAGTTCAGTTCAGTTCAGTCGCTCAGTCGTGTCTGACTCTTTGCGACCCCATGAATTGCAGCACGCCAGGCCTCCCTGTCCATCACCAACTCCCGGAGTTCACTCAAAGTCACATCCATTGAGTCGGTGATGCCATCCAGCCATCTCATCCTCTGTTGTCTCCTTCTCCTCCTACCCCCAATTCCTCCCAGCATCAGAGTCTTTTCCAGTGAGTCAACTCTTCACATGAGGTGGCCAAAGTACTGGAGTTTCAGCTTTAGCATCAGTCCTTCCAAAGAACACCCAGGACTGATCTCCTTTAGAATGGACTGGTTGGATCTCCTTGCAGTCCAAGGGACTCTCAAGAGTCTTTTCCAACACCACAGTTCAAAAGCATCAATTCTTTGATGCTCAGCTTTCTTCATAGTCCAACTCTCACATCCATACATGACCACTGGAAAAGCCATAGCCTTGACTAGACAGACCTTTGTTGGCAAAGTAATGTCTCTGCTTTTGAATATGCTATCTAGGTTGGTCATAACTTTCCTTCCAAGGAGTAAGCGTCTTTTAATTTCATGGCTACAATCACCATCTGCAGTGATTGTAGCAAAAAAATAAAGTCTGACACTATTTCCACTGTCTTCCAATCTATTTCCCATGAAGTGATGGGACCAGATACCATGATCTTCATTTTCTGAATGTTGAGCTTTAAGCCAACTTTTTCACTCTCCCCTTTCACCTTCATCAAGAGGCTCTTTAGTTCCTCTTCACTTTCTGCCATAAGGGTGGTGTCATCTGCATATCTGAGGTTATTGATATTTCTCCCAGCAATCTTGATTCCAGCTTGTGCTTCTTCCAGACCAGTGTTTCTCATGATGTACTCTGCATGTAAGTTAAATAAGCAGGGTGACAATATACAGCCTTGATGTACTCCTTTTCCTATTTGGAACCAGTCTGTTGTTCCATGTCCAGTTCTAACTGTTGCTTCCTGACCTGCATATAGGTTTTTAACATTTCACAATTCACCTTGGATTTCGTGTTTTAAGAATGGATATTTCCAAGGGATTCACACTTCATATCTGAAGTCTCTATGGCTACAAGTAATGGGGTGTTCTCAATGTATCTTTGTTTTATGGATTGGACTTGTTGACATGTAAGAAAACAAATCTTAACCAGTCTCATCACTGATCACCATTTTCCCCACAGAATGGCAAGAATTGGCTTATTACATATTGGGCTTTTGCATATTGTCCTGAAAAAAAACCAAACAGGTTCATCAATTGTCTCTACTTTCATTTAATTATTCCAGTTAATAAATAAAAGAGTTTGTTATAGATATAAAAATATGAACAAAAAGTAGTAATATGAAGTTTACCCATTGTTATTTTAAGGCTTCCTTAAAACAAGATAATTCGATACTTGAGGGACAAAATCTAGTTTCCCAAACTGAAACCATGTAATGATTTACTTAGTCCATAAATGTATGATCTTATCTGCTCAGATTTACATGTGGAGCAATAAAACCTCTGGCAGCTGTTCCTGGTTGTCTGTGGGAAGAAGAGACAGAAGATAAGAACATTCCTGTTTTTATTGCTTTCTTGAATGTCTAAAAGTTGGGGTAGGGGCTGAGAAAGGCATCTATTAACATGGCCATAAACATCCAAGTCTGGTACTAAAGTAAGCCAGTCCTCTTTGGAAGATGCGGTAAACCTCTCAGGGCACTGGCTTCCATTTGTTAAACACTGCTAAAGGCTTAAAAAATAAGTAAAAAATCATGCCACTTCCTCTTCATCAGAAAAGCAACCATTTCAATTTTAAAATATTTTAGAACTTTGAGAGAACCATCGCCAGCTGCAAAACTTTCAGATTTTCTTGTGAGCTCATAGGGTGACCTTAGTTTTACCTACTCCAAAGAGCCCCCAGATCCTGAGCTTCCCTGACCTGGGACTAGGAACTTCCCTGACCTGGTCCCAAATGATGAAATTCTGGTTGGGTGCAGTGTGAGAACAGCCCTTGGGGGAGGGCATTGACACAGACTCAATACAGGTACCCGCACCGATGTTGGACACGTTTTTACCCTTAGCAAGACTCAAGCAGGCCACTCAGATTCTATTGGGTGAGGGTGTCTGGGAAGAATATTAAACCCCTGATTTTTATGACCCCCAGAATATGTCAGTGTGGTATTAGTTCATTCTCTGGGCCTAAAATTCCTGAGCTTTCTTCTTTTGACTTTAGTACTTTGGTGAGGGGAATTTTTATTGCCTAATAAATAATATCACAGAAGGTCATAATTCTATTTTAGCCACTAAATATCCAAAATGTATAAAGCATGCAAAGTTGGGTCCAAGATATGGATGAAAAACAGCTCGGTGGCATTTCTTGAGTTATTATTATTTTTTTCAATCTGACAGTGAAGCAGGAACATTCTCCTAAATCCCAGGCTTAGAAAGCTGAACACTGCCTAGAGGCCTTAAAGAATTACATTGACAAAGTCATTTTTCTTTATTCTTTAAATTCCAAGTTAAACAATTCTCCATGGAATTTTGGAGGAAATCTCAAGTTTTCAGACTCCTAAGTTTAGAGGGACTCTGAAAACTCACTTCATGGTGTCCATCTGCCTTTTTGGAAAGAAACTGAAATCGCCCTGGGGAAAGATGACTCTTACTGCTGGATTAGTTTTCTCCTGTCATGAATTGTAGGATTCAACTGTGCTCATAGGCTAGAAGTTCTTTCTTTTGGATGAAATCATTTTCTCCAGATACAATGAGTGTGTTTTTAATCATTCTGTCATACTTGGGAATAGCTGTTTCCCAATCTTGTATATGGGCACACACATAAGGACACTTATACACACACTTGGATGGACACACACACACACACACACCAGTCTCTGCTATAGTCTTTTCTTCCCTTGAAGATCTTCATTACCTGTCTCACTTTTTTTCTTTTAACCTTGGTTTCTTTGGACTTTCCACCCCTTCGTCTTCCTGAAAATTATATGATTCCCACATCCTAAATCATTCCTCCAAACCTCTCGTGCCCTAAAAATAAAAATCAGTACCGTGGCAAAGTTTGGCAGTGGCAAAATTTGTTGGAAGACAGAGTAATACCACAAGGTCTTGGAGTATGAGGATTTTATGGGAGAGCAGTGTTATTCAGAAGGTCTCCTTCTGTCACAGTGAAGTGGATGTCTCCAAGGAGGTCTTGGGATTGGATATCAACTTAACGCAGTGTATGTTCAGGGTGCCATTAGATCTTAGTGTTGACATTCCTATTGTTTCATTTTCATCCAGGTTGGGCTAATGTTTCCCATCTCAATTAACACCTGTTTTCCCTATTGACAGAGACTAGATACTGCTACACTCAGCACACCATGGAAGTCACAGGAAATAGCATCTCTGTCACGAAGCGCTGTGTTCCACTGGAAGACTGCTTGTCCACTGGCTGCAGAGACTCCGAGCATGAAGGCCACAAGGTCTGGCAACCAAGCAAATGACGGGACACCATAGTCAGGCTTCCTCCTATCCAGATGCCCACTAGGGCTCATGAGCTCCATGAGCCTACTCCCCCATGTAGGCTGACTTTTGACAGTCTTCATACCATTATGAAAAGATGCTTCCTTTCATGTTGGTGCTAAAAGAATAAAAACGTATATCAGGGTATAGGGTAACCAGTATAAATTATATAAACACAACACCAGGAAAGTATTGAAAATTATTAAGTTCATTTAACTGAAGATGGACAAGGCAATTTAGCTTTGATAACTTTCTGTAAAGTGGAGCTCATATCTTTATTGGGACGATGATTTGGAAGTTATCTGCTGGCTCCTGGGGTCACAAAGTGTCGGACATGATTGAGTGACTAACACTAAGACATTGGCTCCTGAGTCGTTTGAGCCGGTGACAGGAGATCCTGCTGTTTCCTGTGGGTTTACTTTCCTTAAACTCCATCTGGTCCCTGGACAGAAGCACTCAGTGTAGAACAGACTTCAAAGGCAGCCTTGAAGGAAAATGGCAAGACTCAGAGAAGGGCAGCCAGGCTCAGGATTGGAGTTGGGGAACACCCCTGACTCTCCCGCCATTCATGCCAAGCTAGCTGTACAGGTCTTGTATGTCAGTCCTTGACCTTGGAGGCTGCCCTTTTCTCCCCACTGGGCCACCTTCCTGGTGGCTTGAGGCAGCCCCCACTCTCACTATTAGTGGGGGCTTCTTTCTCCTAAGACAACACTCAGTTTTCAAGTGACTTGTGAAATACACTAGGAATTCTTTTCTTTTTTTTTGGTTTATTGAGAAATTATGGTCATAAATAATAATTGAAATATGAAACATAAACCCAAGGGTTTTACTTGACCAGACCCCTCTATCCCACTCCAAGCTAAGTTTGGCTTTCAGATATTATGGTGACACTTTACCAAGAAGGAAGCTGTAGGTCAGAGAAGTGATTCATGTGCTCAGGTGAATTAGTGACAGAAAGAATCCAAACTCACTTCTGACCTTTGGTCTCTCTCTTCAACATCATGTCTTCCTAGTCCATGTCACCTATGACCAAACTCAGATCTCTTTAAGATAACAACTGTGTAAGGTATTAAACATCAAAGAGCTTTTCAAACATTACTGTGCATGTGAATCACTTGGGGATCTTGTTCAAATACAGATTCTAAATTGCTAAATTTTGGGTGAAGTGTGAGATTTTGCATTTCTAGTAACTTTGCAGTTGAAGCTGAGATTACTGTATGTTGGGAGCCATGGCCTAAAATAATTTCTGTCAATAATCTTTTGGGTTTTTTTTCTTATGCTGCATGAGGAAAGCAGTATAAAGCAGGAGTAACTGCATAAATGAAAGCCCTTCAAATTTTAACTTACCCATGGGAGTGGAGATAATTATGCAGACAGTTCTAATGAAAGTTAAATAATTTTAAATTAACTCGGTTGTAGGCATTTCACTTTCACTGTGAAAACGTGGCAAATTAATTACTATCTTAACAGCTTCCTCAAGTAGTCAGAGAGCCTCTCTGACAAACATAAGTTTTACAATTCCCATTTCACAGATGGAATAACTGAGGCCTTGGAAGGCTGTAAAATGGTATAATAGCCACATGTTGTGCTCAGTTGTGTCCGACTCTTTGCGATCCCGTGGACTGTAGCTTGCCAGGCTACTCAGTCCATGGAATTCTCCAGGCTAGAATAATGGAGTGGGTTGCCATTCCCTTCTCCAGGGGCATCTTCCACACCAGGATTGAACCCGGGTTTCCTGCATTGCACACAGATTCTATTACCATCTGAGCCACAAGGGAAACCCATAAGAACCACTTGGTAGGATGCGAAAAACAGAACGCATATCCCTAGAAGTTTAGTCTGGGCAGGAGGTTTTATTTTGATCACAACGCTTCCAGGTGAAATTTCATCCCACCCACTTAAACACAGAGTTGGTGTTTCCTTTGTAGAACAGGTAATTTTCATTTGCATCTTGCTGTGAAGGAGCCAATTCCTTCAAAACTCTCTGCCCCCTTCATCTGCCAGCTCCTCATCCCCCTTCTTTTTCTCTTCCTTTCTTTCAGGTCTGCACTTCCTGTTGTGAAGGAAATATCTGTAACTTGCCGCTCCCCCGAAATGAAACTGATGCCACATTTGCTACAACATCACCCATAAATCAGACGAATGGGCACCCACACTGCATGTCCGTGATAGTGTCCTGCTTGTGGGTGTGGTTGGGACTCACCTTATAGCAGCTCAGAGGCACCCTGTAGTAGCAATCCCTGGGGGCCTTGAGGGTCCATAGTCATGCATGAGGCCTTGGCCTGACAGTAGTCACATATGTGAAAACACAGCACTCCGGATGTCTTCACAGCCAAGCACTTCTACTTGCCACAAGGAACAAGCATTGCTTCAATGTAGTCATTTCAAGACCTCATCAAAGCAGCCTGCCCCCAAACAACGTCTGAATTCTATGCCATAAGCATTTGTTTTCGCTCCAAAACATAGACTGAGATCTGGGGCTCTTAATTTGCAATACATGCACAAACCACAGAAGTCCTGGGACCCTCTGAGATGTGTGTGCTCAGTCGTTCTATTGTGTCTAACGCTTTGTGATCCCATGGACTATAACCCACCAGGCTCTTCTGTCCATGGAATTTCCTAGGCAAGAATACTGGAGTGGGGTGCCATTTCCTACTCCAGGGGATCTTTGCAACCCAGGGATTGAACCTGAGTCTCTTGTCTCCTGCATTGGCAGGTGGATTGTTTACCATTAGTGCCACCTGGGAAGCCCCAATATGTTATATGGACGCATATAGATCTGTGTTCTTCAGGAGAAAGGTCAATGACCACTGATTTAGGTGGTCCAACCATGAATTCACTTATAGCTTTAGAGTTTTAAAAACTTTGATTCCCAAATGAATGGACAGTTTCCTTGGCAATTCTGATCTAAGTCCCTAGAAAAATAGTAAGCAGTTTGTCCAATCTAATTGTCCCAATATTCTTCTCCCAGTGATAGGAATCATACTCCCTTTTTTCTGCATGGGATAAAAAAAGGCAATCATAAGGTTTTTTGTATGAGAGGAGAGGTGGCTGGAAAAGGATTTTTCCCAACTTAATTGAATTAGCATTCATAAGGTGGCTGTTTATCCCTTCATAAAATTGGTGAGATTAGCCTTGACTGGCACCTAATTTTGCTCCATGAAATTCTGGATTCTACTTGGACTAATAGGTATCCAAAGTGGCTGACAGCAAGATGGGCTTATTTCCTCCAAGCGTCAGCTTCTATTCAGGCATGGCTAATCGAGACAGAGAAATGATTTCAGAATGAAAGGAAGACATGTGGAATTGATTCGTTTGTGAGTGGCCAGTCAGTGTCTCTGCCAAACCTTTCATCTGCAATTTACACTGCCCAAGAGCCTCCTTTGTTCTTTCTCTTCCAAATCCCCCATGACTTCAGGGAGAGGTTTCTGCATTATGTTGTCTCCAGATTGATAGGGAAAGAAGTTGTAATATCCCAGGATGAGAAGCAGGTGGGCCAGTAGGTTCATGATGAGAATAGTACAAAAACCCAGCGAGAAGTTTTTCTTGGTTTCAGATGATTGCTTTTGAAGTAAATGGTAGAACTTTCACCATCCTTCCTATTTTTTTGGCACCTCAAGTTACAATTTTTTCTTCTTCCTTATAAATCACTTATATAATATTTATTTTTGTATGGCATAACTAGAAACTAAGGTATATTGTAAAAGATTCTTTATTCTGAACAAAACAATCAAATCAGAATGCCTATTTTTCAACAGTGGTAGAGCTTGTAATATATGTTCGTTGAAAGTTACCTATAATACTTGCACCAGTATTGAAAAAACTTATGAAAAAGAGTAACGTGTTGGCCTCAGGGTTTTTGCTCATGGTTTCCTCAGTGGTGCTGTCCGAGAAGTATTCAGGTGGTGACCATCACTGGTATGAGTTTCTCAGCAGGGTTAGGGCATATCTTTGCATGGACTTCGGTGGAATCATTACTGATTAGGAGGACAGTTGTTGGGGGCCATCTGCCCTGCACAGGAAGAGATCTTGGACTCATGAAATGAGATACCCCTCACCCCCGAAGGGACCAAATGGAAACTGACATCAGAAACTCTGATACAAAATCATTTTAATTGCATCAAATGGCCTTAATTCTGAGTTTGGTAGGCTTATCAATATGTTGCTTACAGTTGGGGTAGGGGAAGTAGAGGGAGAGAAAGCAAGACATTTATTTACTAAGCACCTCTTAGGTGCCAGACGCTAGGCTAAGCACTTTACGTGAGCTGGGTCATATAAGCCCTGTGAGAACCCTGTAAGGAATGTTACTAGTATTTACACTTGACAGATGAAGGTACTGAGGCTCTAAGAAGCTTTTCCTTCTGGTTTAGGTTATGTGGGATGAGGCAGGATGGAAGAGAAAGGGAAGATAGAATTGCCACCCCTAGGAAAACTTCCAGGCCTAACATCATGGGTATTTTTTCATCTTATATGTGGAATTTGTTTAGTCCTGCTTCTACAGGATGTCATTTGTGTGTGACCCCAGACAGTGTTTCTTCTTTGGTTGGTGAGGTATAGCTTCTTCATTCATTCCTTTTGCTGTCAAAGAGGAGGCAGGTTGGTCCTACATCTGAAGATGACATAAGACAATGACAGTTTGATGTTGTATATACCTACAAATACATTTTCATGCATGGGTCACTCTCCACTGACACCTTCCATGTACTGCATGTGATTAGAATAAGAGAGAAAGTCCAAATCTTGGTTCTTCATAAGAAGGCGCCTCTCCAAAGCCTCCCTGACTGGTGTGGAGGGACCGGGTCCGCAATGGTGCAAACTTACCTGCTGCCCAAGGGGTCACTGCAAACTCCACATGGTGTGGCTTTGTGCACCCATGTGCCTATAGAATGGCTGGTATTTCACTCTCTTCAAAGAAAGTAGTTTACTCACCAACCCCAGCCTCGAGGAGCCAAGGAAGGGCTATTCATGTGGAAGGTCCAGGACCAGTCATCCATCTGAATTTTCTACCACCTTAAATCTCATTAAACCCTACAGTTGGTGATGAAGTGCAAAGAGCCGCGATGTGTCTATGAACCTACGTGCCATTTATTTATTTTTAGACTTCTCACAGCATTCACGTCAATATGGGATTTAATGCCTAAATTTTGTAAATATTGTACATATTGTAAATCAATGAATAAAGATTTTAAGTGTATCTCACCAGGCTCCTCCCTGCAATGCACATGCCAACCAATGACTAAGGCACCCGGGTTACGTACAAGGCATTGACTGGGCTCGGTGTTGAAGGGAACTTCCTTCCAGGAGCTCACTTAGTTGTATAGACAAGAAATACATGCACGAAAAGACACAAGACAATTCACCCATGCCAAATGTTTCATACAGACAGTAAGTGCTGCAGAAAATCAAAGAAGGAAAGATTACCAGACCCTTCAATCAGATGTGCAGTTTCCCTAGACAATCTCTTTGTTAAATCAGGAAATAGAAAAAGGTGTGTGTGTGTGTGTATCTATATATTTAAGTGCTATCCCATTACCTCTTTATTTTCAAATTTTATTTTATTCTTGGGGTTGATTATATTAGTGATGATGCAATAGAAAACATTTTCCCTTGACAGTACCTTCTGCAACAGGAAACAAATATTTAAATAGTAAAAATGTCATTTTTAGCTATGCAACACTTTTATTGCATTTTTCTTAAGTAAAATGATAGACATTGAAAATGACCTTGAAAAACTCCAGCTCATTTATGATTCCTGGTTATTCTTTAGCACCCTTTATTTTGAAATTTCCAGGAAAATACATGTTTTCCCCAAAGTTAGAGATTTTCTATTAGGCTCTGGATTGGTGATGTGGTTGGTGCTTATTAAGGTGTCACACTTACATGAATATAGCTCTTATTACTAACCTCTGTGAAAGGCTCTGTGGGTTTAAGGTTAACAGTGCTGTAGGTAGGCTGTGCTTTTATAGAAAATCTGGTTTTGAAAACATAGATTTACGTGGTAACCCAATTTGGAGTTCCAAAAAGGATCCTTTGCTTTATAAAGGCCTTTTATATCCCCTTCGTAACACATTTATAAGATTTTATTTACAAATAATGTTCAGGGCCTATCAGGTATGTAAAGCTAGATGTGGTATCTTAGTTGCATTATGGTCACTTTTATCTGAAATACCAAAAGGGCTTTCACAAATATTTTAAAATAAATTACCTTTAACTTTCATAACTAGAGTGAAATATGTGAAAACTCTGAGCGTCTGCTATCAATCCACATTGTGACTGGGAGAACTTGATCTTAAGAGATTCAGCCAATTTTCTAAGCTTGCATAGCAACTCGGGAGCAGGACTAAAGCATGAACATGAGCCAGTATGACTTTAGCCTGGTGTGTTCTTCACTGGAATCTGCTGAAAAACAGGTCTCTGAATTTTTTGAACATAAAATTTCTAACTTACAACTTAACATTACAAAACCAAGGCAGATTTCCAAAGTGACTTTCAAATCAAGCCTTCATTTTCAGGGGTTACTCTCCGTAGCTCATTTTAGAATCATGGCTTTTCCCATTAGCAAATTACTATTGTTTTGTTATTTCCTTTCACAAATTTTAATTCATTGCAGTTGTTGAAATTGGATGGGGGACAGTGGGTGGGAGGAGGAATATCTATATAGTTATATTTTAAGCTGACTAGAGACTTAAAATTCAGAAGCTGAGAAATGGTTTCTGAAAGAGACTTTTTGCTATTCTCTTAATAGCAACTCCTGATTCTTTGTATTTTAGTTTATCGTCAAAGCACTTCCAACAAATCATTGCTTCAGTTAGTCAACATGACCTCACTTACAGCTTTTTACAGCTAAGACTTTAGAGTAGCTAAGGGAGGTCCAGCTGGTAGTTTCTACCACAAGGACTTTGCTCCTGATCCAGGACTCTCTTCCACACACACTTGTCACCAGGATGTCATGAGTGACAGCTCTACCTTTATCCGGCACTTTTACTAAAAAGCCATCTCTCAGGTCACAAAGTTAGAGATGACTGGGAACTTAGAAAACATCTAATCCACCCCCTTTATTGTATAGGTGTTAGTTGCTCAATCGTGTCCAACTCTTGGCGACCCCGGGGACTATAGTCAGCCAGGCTCCTCTGTCCATGGGATGCTCCAAACAAGAATACTGGAGTGGGTTGCCCTGCCCTCCTACAGGGGGTCTTCCTGACCCAAATATTGAACCCAGGTCTCCCACATTGCAGGCAGATTCTTTACCGTCTAAGCCTTCAGGGAAGCCCACTTCTTTGTATACAGGAGGGGAAAAGAACCCAGACCATTAGTCTCTGAGAAAGCTATATTGCTTGTGCTTGAGTTAATGCTAATGCTAAGGCTAAGTCACTTCAGTCGTGTCCAACTCTGCGCGACCCCGTAGACGGCAGCCCACCAGGCTCCCCCATCCCTGGGATTCTCCAGGCAAGAACACTGGAGTGGATTGCCATTTCCTTCTCCAATGCATGAAAGTGAAAAGTGAAAGTGAAGTCACTCAGTCATATCTGACTCTTAGCGACCCCATGGACTGCAGCCTACCAGGCCCCTCCGTCCGTGGAATTTTCCAGGCAAGAGTACTGGAGTGGGGTGCCATTGCCTTCTCCATGCTTGAGTTAGAGAAAAGGTAAACTCATCAAAATATTCCTTCTTTGCTGCTCAAAGTATGACATAGGTAATGGAGAACAGCTTTTAGAGGTCTCCTCTTCCTTCATTCAGCTGTGAGATGGCCAGGGCCACTAGGATTACCAACCTAGGGAAAGGCAGAGAATAAATTTAGAGGTAGCAAATTTTAACCAAAAAAGCAAGCTAACCTGATGGAAACATAGACTGTTCATTCTCAATTGAGAAGAAAAAATGTTCAGTGGGAATAATCATTTTCAGAATCATGGCCTAAAAATGTAGGATTATTTTTCTAAATTAGAGATAATAATTTATTCAGAAACAGTTTTCTCAGGGTTTTCAGCACATCAAGTGTCAAAAACCAGCTTCCAAAGCCACGTTCAGGCTAGGAATTGAGGCCTCCACTGAAGTCCTCCTATGGAAGGGATAGGATCATTCTGTGAATGTGGGGAAATGTGTGTGACAAGAAACTCTGTTGAAGCTAGGCAAAATGGAAAAAATACTGTCAGAAATAGCCATGAGGCAAAAAAGAAGGGCTAAAAATAAGTCATACTCTCAACACATCCATTCATCTTTCAAGAAGCATTCAAAAGCGACTTACTGTCCGGCCTCTAATCTCTCTAGAGAGGAGCGTCACTATCTGGGTCATGGGGAGTCTGCGCCCAGAGCTTTGCCTTCCCCACACCCTGCCTGCCTTCTCCCTGGTGTTCACGGGCCCAAGGCTACTACTGGTCCAGCTTCCTAGCTGCCCATCAGTTTAGCTTTGCCTTGACCCCAGCCTCTCCCAGCAATAATAACACAGGCCTGAGTGAGCAACGAGGTATCACACATGGTGGTGTGTGAAGACAAGTTGTTTGAGGACAGGGGTCATGCTTAAGGTACTTTGCATTGAGGTATCTGGGTGAAAAGGTTCAGAGAGAACACATTTGGGCTCACTCATGACTCACGCTTGGCCCCGGGAAACATTCAGACCTGGGAGTATCCCTACCTTGAAAGTCTTTCTCAGTGCGTAAAGGATTGGGCCCATCCCTAGCTTTATTATCATATTTAATTAATTAATGACCCTGCATGTGCATGACCTAAATACCAAATGTAACCATGTAGAGACGCACCCTCCTCCATGCAAGACAGCCAAGATCAACACACAATGTGCAATCAGACCTCCCAGGAAGGTCTCTGTCCTCCCAGATCTCTGTCCTCAAAGCCAGGTAATTTATCAGAAGGTCTATTTGGAGTATGAGAAGTCTGGGAGAAAAGCCTAATGGTAGTGTTTAGGCAAGGTTAGAGTTGAATCTGTTGAGACTAGCCAACATGAGCATCCAGTCCAATTAACTGGCCTCTCATCATTTTCATTTTCTGAGAAGGGGACAGGGAATTCTTGCTGCTCACCCACCTCAGGACCTTCAAGCCACCTAGGTGGACTACTAGGAATCTGATTTGCACTAGGGAACCCAGGTACCTGGTTCAGAAGTCCTACCCACTGAGCAAATAGGGTAGACAAATACTGCCTCAAATTCTCAGAATTTGAACTCACCCTTTGGTACACAGAGGTGAACGTTCGACTTAGCTGGGAAATGCTTCTTTTGAGCATGAGCATGGACACTTCTACTTTGATATGTGTAGCCTGGTACCTGGGGCACTTTATCCCTGGTATTTAAAGTGGAAAGAACAGGGCAAAGTTTGGAAAGCTCAAGAGAGCAGATTGAATGAATGATTGTAGATCTCTGCAGACACAAAACTCTTCCAATGCTGTGAGCAGTGGGGAAGAAGCATTGAGAGAGCAGCTGAGAACACACTGCCTGCTGCCCCACTGGCCAGAACAGCCACAAAGGCCTCGGCAAGGAGGGTAGGTGGATGGACGGGCGGAGTACCTGTAAACGAACTAGACGAGGATATGAGGCCCAAATTACTGAGATGCATGCAAATGTCATAAAAGGAAGAAGCAAGAGCCTGTTCAGACTCAAACGCATGTAAGAATTCAATTTCTCAGACCTGGTGGAAGCAGGAATTCCCTGAGGCGTTTGAAGGAAGAGGGTGGAGCTGAGGGATGCAAATGCTCCTGCCCTAATTCTGAGACCTGAGGTTGGCCGTCCTGAGGGTTTGCACCAGTGCACCCACGTCTCCCCATGGCAGAGGGGGCGGGGAGGTGGGGGGGCGGGGGATAAGGGGGGTGGGGGAGTGGGGGTGGGGAGCTGGGGGTGGGGGGGGTGGGCCTCATTGCCAGCTCCACATTAGAATCACCTGGAAGCTTTCTAAATAATTGCCAGGCTCCACATGGAGTGATTCTGATGTAGCTGGTCTGGAGTCCAAAGGACTTGAAAGGCTAAACATCCATCAGGGATGATCCATAATCACAGAAGCAGCCTTAGTGAAGGTGAGTCTGGGAAAAGAAATCATGACCACAAAACTTTCCAAGTTGGAGTCACTTACAGCTAATTACCAACCTCTCCCAAGATTGACCTCATACCTTTCTTAAGATGTAATGTCCATGACCCTTTGATGCTCACCCCTCCCTGCCAGCTAACTCTTTTCACCTACTCATTTTTCATGTCTTAGACGCATCCCTGGCGTCTTCTCTTGAAACAGCAGGGCCTTATGGTCCTTGAGCCTCCACCATGACCTCTGCCTGCCTTTTGTCTGTGGAAAACTTTAGTCAAAGAATAAGTTTAATCAGAGAAGCAAGAAATGGGGAAACAAAGGAAAACTGTCACAGAAGACTAAACAATAATACTGTAGTCATTAAGCATAGTCAAGGACCTTTAGTGTTTTCTCAGGAGCTAGAGATAATATTCAGAGCCATATCCTTATAGATACTAAAATAAAATACCAGGTGGAAAAGTTAATTGCATGATGACCAGACTGTACCCAGGATGTGAGCTGCCACAATTCCAAGAATTGGCCTCAGAGAAATGGGAACAAATGGACTCTGGAACTGAAGATTGGTGGTGGTTTACTCGCTAAGTCATGTCCAACTCTTGTGACTCCATGGACTGTAGCCTGCCAGGCTCCTCTGTCCATGGATTCTCCAGGCTAGAATACTGGAGTGGGTTGCCATTTCCTTCTCCCGGGGGATCTTCCTGACCCAGGAATCGAACCCAGGTCTCCTGCATTGCAGGCAGATTTTTTACCAACTGAGCTATGAGGGAAGCCCTGGAACTGAAGATTAACTGTATCTAAAACAACAAAGATGAGGCTGGTCAGACCACCGATGACCAATTTGAAGATGACTGTTAGAGATGACTGTGCTGTTTCTGCATGTAGTTCTCTCCCCCTGCCCCCCACCCCACACACTTTCATATATAAAAGCTCTTTCCCTCACTGGTTGTCAGTGCAGGGGAATCAGCCTTTGGACAGATGTCTGCCACCCCTCCTCTTGTAGTTACTGGCATCTGAAATAAAGCAAACTTTCCTTTCCACCAACTTGGCCTGTTTATTAGCTTTTGAATGGTGAGCAGCTGGACCCCACAAACATACGTTTCGATAACATATTCACCTCTAACATAAAGTGGAGCCCTCTTTCTACTGATTGCTATGCATGCGCGCACGGTCAGTGGTTTCCGTTGTGTCCGACTCTGCGACCCCAGGGACTGTAGCTTGCCTGGTTCCTCTGTCCGTGGGATTCTCCAGGCAATAATACTGGAGTGGGTTGCCATTCCCTTCTCCAGAGGATCTTCCCAACCCATGAGTCGGGCCTGCATCTCCTGAGGCTCCTGTATTGGGAGGTGGATTCTTTACCACTAGTGCCACCTGGGAAGCCCACTGATTGCCACAGAACTAAACTCCCTTATGATACTTGGCTCACTTATAATTATTTAATTAGTTATTATTATGAGTCCTCACTATACTGTAAACTCCATGGAAATGGGTAATATCTCCTTTTCATTCTCAGCTCTTTTCTTAGTATCTGGCACCTATGGGACACAGAAGAGACATTTATTACTTAACCAGATCAAACTGATACAAAAGGACCTTGCCTATACAGTATTCGCTGTGGATGTTATGCCTCTGAAAAAGCCCGATCTTGGCCAAGTTTATGCATAGGAGTTGGAGGGTTTTCTTCCACCAGCTGATCCTGTCCAGTGACATCAGCCTAGCCCACAAGGAAGAAGTAATTCATTTAAACTGAGTTATTGAGCAACAGACCTAAGACATAGGCAGGGAGGATTAAAGATGTTTATTTTCATCTGGTGCAAAGATCTTGACCTAGAGGTCCTTGCCTTACCAGGACCAGGCTGTAGAGCCACCTCAACTCTCAGCTTCCTACAACACTGTGCTTTATCTGTATCTTGGAACTCTCGGGCACTCTCTGCTGGAGAACTTCATAAAGTATTTACTCTTTTCAAACCTCCAGCTTTCTCCTCGTCCTCCACAGGTGAGATTCTCCTCCTACTTTACATGAAAAAGAAAAATGAGCAATAGGGAACACCTCAACTTACTGCCACCAAACCAGGCACCTCATTCCGTCCACACTGATGGTCTCTGTCCCTCCCATTATGTGTTGTGGACAGGGTTAATACCCCATCTGTGCACAGGATCCTCAAGGACCTCGCTGAATAGACCACTCCCTAGCCCCCATCTTCAGGTTCTTCCACTTCATTGTGTCTCTCCCATCCACACTCAATATCATAAAAGCAACGCAAAGCAGAGTTCACTTGGACCCTACTTCCCCCTGCAGCTACCCCCTCTCTCTTTGCTGTGTCCCACAAGCCAAACTTCTTGAAAGATGGTGATGCTCATTGTCTTCATTTCCCTGTTACCCACTCACTCCTCATCACATTTGCATCTGTCTTCTGAGCCCACAGTGAATACACTGAACCCACCAATGAGGAAAAAGCCGCTCAACCTGGTGTCATGCCCCAGTCCCCTCCTCACCCAACTTCTCAGCATCGCTCAGCACTTGGACTACTCCTTCTGTCCTGAATCGTTTCCTCAGTTCATGTTATGGATGAGGTCATGGATACACAGCAAAGTTATGTCACTTACCCCACATCACACAGTACGTGGGACTGTGGACTCAGCACTAGGACTCAGCCCTAACCCCCTTGACTCTAAGTTCAGTTCCCCCTCCTGCTGCGATACAACCCCTCCCAGGGTTAAGGTCATCAGGTGGATGGTGAAAATGGGAAATAGACACCAGGCAAAAAAGGGGTAAAGCTGTTTAGAGCAAAGGGTGGGGAACAAGAGAGAAGGAAAGGAAAGAAGAAAGGAGGAAAAAGGAGGCAAAGAATTTGGGTGGGAGAAACCAAAAAGAGAGCATTCATGCCAAAGGCAGATGATATACTGTAAAAGGGCACATCCTACCTAAAGAAGAATTTCTTCTAAAGAAGCTGAGATGCTGTTTGTCACTAATGTTCCAATAATATTAACTAAGGTTCTAAAAATTAAAAGCAGTCATTGTAGTCATGTATTTCTGTTCCTACTTTAAAATGTGGACCTATGATAATTGGAAGTAAGGATAATATGTCAAATTCTCAGCAGCATATGCATGTTTGGTATTGAGAAAGCTATTTTGATAAACAGAGTGTTCCTATGTGTGCTGAATAAAACGATGCACTGATTCTACTAAAATTAAACGGATACCGCTCATTTCACGGTTCCAGGGTTTACATTCTATTGTATTGTATCCAGCATTTGTGTTGTCGTCCCTAGTCAGCTTCTGTTTCCTCTGGAAAATCACCCCTGCCAAGAACCACGTTCCCATGAAGCTCAGCCTTTTTCCTCTCTGTACCTGTGATACCCTGGTCTTGCTCCTAAACCACAGGATAGCCATAGGCAGACTTTGGGCTACACCCACATTCAAGAAATATTTAATGAAAGTCTTTCTATTTTCCTGGAGAGACCGTTGCAGGTAACTAATGGCAAAATCAATAGGAAAAAAATTACTCTAATTTGGGAAATTCTGGTTTCTCCAACCAGTGATACAGAGAAGACAGGAAATAATCTGCTCAGTTCAAACAGCAATAGTGATTCGCAACCAGGCTAGAAATGTTAAAGAGTTGCCTAGAAGTTAGGGGGACCCTGGAGCTGGTTCCAGACTCAGAAAATTCTGGACCTTTGAGATGAATTGAAAAAAAACAACAACAACAACAATAAACAAGAGACTACTTGTCAACTTGCGTACCAGAAAGAGAATATGTGCTGCAGCTAACTTCCAGAAAAAAAAGAGGCCCGGCTATAGCAAAATTCCCTCTCACCTTCTACAGAGACCTTGCTGTTGGTAGCAGAGAGGAGTTTGACCTGGTACCTACTGCATGGGGACATATTTTTAATTTATTCTAATTTTAAATTCACCATCTGTCATCTTTTAATAGGTTATGACGTGGTAAGCAAAAACCCTAAAATCTTAGTGGCTTCATAAACAAAGGGTTTTTGTTTCATTTTGTTCGGTTTTTCTCCTTGCTCACATTATGTATCAGCTGCAAGTTAGCTCCCTGGATTTTCTTTATTCTGGAATTCAGGCTAAAAGGGCAGCCTCTTTCTGTAATATGCTGTTCTCTTGGAGGCAGGAAAGGTGAACAAGCTGACTAGAGGAAAGACCAATGCCTCTTGGAGCTTTCTTTGGGGATTGGCACCTTTTGCCTCCACTCATGTTCCCTGGCCAAGCTGCTGCCCACCCGGGAGGGCAGGGCTTTCCTCCATGGGGGCTCCAAGTCATGGACAGGGCAGGCGGAGTGTAGGGAGGGACAGTGAGCACTCAGGAAGGACTACACAACCTACCACATGGTCGCAGACTCAGCTGTTTGTCTGGGTTCTGGAAACAACATCGCATTACTCAAAAATCAGAACAGAGTTCATGGCCCTCTGGGTTCTAGTTCCCCTGCCAAGGATCGAAACTGTGGCCCCTGCAATGGAAACACGGAGTCTTAATCACTGAACCACCAGGGAAGTCCCTGAGTTTATGCCTTTTAACATGTTCTGACCAGTAGTTTTCAAGCTGAGGGCATCACTATTAAGTTATAATTTAAAAACTAGAAATGAGTTAAGGTCAAGCTTGACAGGAGTGTGGAAGAGAGGTTTTTTCCCCATCCATCTTTTCACCATTACTTACAATGGGTGGGTCTGATGTGGTTCCAACATTTTCCAAAATTGGACAAGATGGCAAAATAGGAAAATATCTATAGGATGTTTTCTGTAGGGCTGAGGCTTGGCTATTTTATATGGAAAACATGGGGGATTTTGAGTGGAAACTATAAAAGAAAAATCCAATTTTGAATGATTTCTGAGCCAACTTTCCCTACACATATGTTTAGATAAAGCAAAGAGGAAAAGCAAGCCTGAAGATCAGCTGCTTTTAAAAAATTGAGTTCACATTTTTTTTAAATGAAGATCAGCTTCAGACGTCAATGATTCTGAAATGCAAATCCAACTCCAGGCAAAAGATTTTCAGTAGACAATTTGCCTGGATTATTTCCCTCTGGCATCTTCAGGCATTCAGCACCTTTATTCTGCCCTCTGCCAGCAGAGAGCCCTCTACAGCACCAGTCTGGACCCAAAATCTACAAAATCATCAAAAATGTAGGAAGCATGTAGTCAGGGCTGGGAACTGTGCCAGCTGGAGAGCTCTTGATGGTTTCACACAGCCTCTCCCTAAGGAGTCAGCGATGCCAGAGTGGGAACAAACAAGTAAGTGGGAAGTTGTTCTAGAGTGCTAACTGCAGCAAGGTGGAACACACAGACAGCTTGTCAAGTGCAACGGAGGGGAGTAGAACTCACTCGTGCAAAGTAGGAAAAGAGGTCCTGAGAGGAGGATGTGTAAGGTGAGAAATGAAAGGTGAGGTGGAGATAGACAGGTGATGGGGCGTCCAGCTGCAGATGTCGAGAAGATGGAGTGAAATGGTGAAGGGCCAATGCGCCTCCCCGCCCACCTACCATCAGTGCTAAGGTTTTGAGCCGAATTTGGGATCTTAGTTACCCAACTAACTATTGAACCGGGGCCCCCAGAAGTGAAAGTGCAAGGTCCTAACCACTGGACTGCTGGGGAAGTCCTTGTGCTGAGCTTATGGGTGGCTGTGCCCTGTTACAGCATTAAAAAAGAATCTCAACTCCAGTTTTAGTGTTTTCAAAAAATACTTATAAACTTTCATAATTCATTTTTATTTTGAAAAATAATTTAACCAAAAAGTTTTTCAAAAAGATAATAAGATACCCATGCACCTGCCTACCTAGAATTAACAAATATTAATATTATGTCACATTTTATCTGTGTCACATTTAATTTTATTATCATAAAGTTAATGTCTTCTATAAGTCTTTCCCTCAACACAATTTCTCCTTATTCCTCTCTTCACAGGTAACTGCTGTCATGAATTTTGTGATCCCAGTCCTTGTTTTTATGTTTTCTAAATATAGATTAATAAACAACACATTATTTTATGAATGTGTAAATTTTATGTAAATGATTGACTGGACTATAAATAATCTTCTGCAACTTGAATATTTCTCAACATTGTGTTTTCAAGGTCATTTTTATATGAATGAAGTCCATCATGTAAATATACCAAAGTTATTTTGGCTATACCACTGCTATGAACATATAGGTTGGCTTCAATTTTTGGCTCTGACTAGAAGGACTGCAATAAAAGCCTTTGTATGAGGTTTATTTATCTATTTGTTTATGTTTACACATTTCACTAAGGTACTTACCTGAAAATGCAGTTGCTTGGCCATTGAAATCATGTTTTGAATTTTGCTAGAAATTAATGTCTCTTATAATAAACTATCAGTTTGTAGCTATTTCCTTTCTGAAGCCATGGTGAGGATATTTCTTTTCTCCTGATCCTCGGTGATTGTTTGAAAGTCCCATGTTAATTTTATTTAATTTGCAAATTCTATTTAATTTGCAAATTCTCAAATGAGGGAAGAACTCTGCAGATACACTCCGTTAAATGATTGGATGCGTCCCTTCTCACCTCTGGTCCCTCTGGCTTTTTTGAATTCATTTCTCATATCTGTAGATCCAGCACTCTCTCCTCTCCACACTCTATGTGGATGAGTTCGCTTCTTTCCTTCATGGAAGAAATAGAAATAATCAGAGGAGAAAGACCTGGTAAACCGTCTCCAGCTTTGCTGATGTCCCGTGTGTGTATATCCTACCTGCCTTTACCCCAGTGACACATAGAAAATGTCCCCGTTCCTCCTTCAGGCTGCACCTCCACTTGGAACCTAGCTTCCAGCTCTTGTCTTCAGGTCCATTATTCCTCAAATTTTTTCCTTATCTTTTATAGTAAGATTCAGCATACATTTCCTGTAAAGAGCCAGATAGTGTGCATTTTAGGCTTCACGGGCCTAATGTTTTTCCAAAGAAACTTTATTTGTAAAGGTAGGCAGACATCTGATCAGGCTGGCAACAGTAGCTTATCCATTCCTGTCATTAATAAATTCTCCAGACTGACTGAGTTTACCCCCCAGCAGTCGATGGTGGTGCTATGATATCACCCATGTTAATAAATGCTCTTTATACTATGAAACATCCTAATTTCTCTACTGAGTTAAAATGCAATGAGAATCTGTGTTGTAAAAAGGAAAGTGCATTTTTAATTTTGTTGATCTCAAGAAAGCTTTCCCCTACCCTTCACACTGGCTTCCTATCTCACTTTCAAGTCCTCAGGAGGACTTCCTCCTCAGGCCTTCCTACACTCCCATCTCTACCTTCTTATTCAGATATAACTTTCTTCATAGCACTTGCTCTTGAGTAACAACATTTGTTTTTTATTTATTTTATTTCCCACTTTGCAAGTAAGTTCCTTGAAAGCCAATTATTTACCCAGTGCCAAGACTAGTGTCTGGCATATAGTAGGTACTCAGTAAACACTGGCTGAATGAATGAATGATTTTGCCCTTGAAGGATTTTATGCATAGCTCCAAGACCAGTTCCTCATACTCCACACATTTTCATCCAGTGTGGCTCAGCTGAACTGTGGCAAGAGGCTCTGACACTCAGAACATCCAAAATAGGTGGAAATGTACCTCTCCCAGCATGCAATGCTCTTATTGCCTTCACACACTCATATCCTGCCATCAGCATCATCAGTCCACCCCAACCCATCTCTCTCCACCACCTGCGTGGTATAGAGACAGTTCCCGTATCTCTGGGTGATTCAGCTTTTACCTGCTGGGCCAGGGACAACAGGGAGGGTGGTAGAAGGTTGTTCAGATTTGCTCTCTTTCTAGAGATGAAGAATTAGAAGACCACAGAATGTGTTTCTCAATCCAATTCCACCATCCTTGTAGTTCATGGGAATTCCTCCTAGATTCTGGTAATAGCTCGACTATTAGTACTAGCTCTAGACAGTGTAAAAAGTTTACATCTATTTCTGGGTTTTATGAGATTTAGTGGAAAGTTGGGAGAGAAATGCAGTGGGGGTGGGGGGTTGTCTTCAAACCACATTCTGTTGTCAAATGGCACTTCCTCTCTCCCATTATTTTAAAATGTATAACCCCGGTCAATGAATATGTTTTTGCCTTCCTCCCCGGCCCTCTTATATCTGGAAACTAGAATGCAAAGGTAATGAGTAATTAGGCAGAGTCTATAATTTTCATCATAGTGTTTATTTAGTCATTTCTTGAAAGCTACCTTTGAAAGTGTGAGGTTAACACTAAAAGAAAGTTAAATCTGAAGCTCACATTTTTATGATTCTAGATATGAATGGAACACATTTAGTGAGAATGTGAAATGACAGGCAGCCCTTTCTATAGAGACAGGCTGTCTTTCGGCCTGCTTGTCCCTTCTCACCCCTAGCCCCAGCTATGAATATAGCAGCTCTGCCCTGTAAATGCATATGACAATTAGAGATGAGGTTCTTCCAGGCCTCAAGACATGGCTCTCCAGCCATGGGTGCCTTTCTGCAGCTGGGCGTCCAGTTGAGGGAGGGGGCAGCTCATTGGAGGGGAACAAGTTCTGTTGTAATGGGTTTGGAATGTAGACGTGGGATCTGTCAAAGGAACTTCTCTGTTCTCCATGCTGACAGCTTACGCTCGCTCCATGACACGTGCACTGCAGAAACATGACCTGAAACTGATGTGTCTTGGCAGAAACAAGCTGGGAGCTTTCAACCTCTTGCTGTCTGCCTTTCTCTTTCCTCCCCAATGGTACTGAACTTTTGAAGGGGTGGAGGGGGCATGTAACTGTCAGAAGAGGGTTCCCAGCTTCACCATCAAGCCAGTTCTGTAGCCACTAATTCCAGGAGAAGGCGATTCCCTGGTTCTTGGAAGATAATGTTATCTGCATGTGGGAATTTACTAAACATCATAAGAACTCTGGGATGAGATACCTGCAAAATATGAACTGAAACAATGAAAAAACAAAAGGAACTTTGTAAACACAAGTCTAAACATTTAGATAACAAGTAGTACAAAAAAGGAAACAATGACCTGGTTATTCAGTTCAATATACATACTCAATTTTGATGTTGGAAGATAAAGAATCTATTATGATCAGATTTGATTATCTATCCAATGAAAGCCTACTCTTTTCTGTATACCTTTAAAATTTGTTTTGGGGAGTGAGGAGAAATGAAGTTTAGCTTTTGAAAATCCTACCAAAGTCATCCAGCAGTATAGTCATCAATTCTCTCAACAAATATTTAAAGAATATTTACTCTTTGTTATGTCCTGGGAATGCAATGGTGTAGAGGTAAAAGATGATTCCCAAGGGGGCTCTTCTTTATCAAAGGCAGAGACTGATAAAAACAAGTATGGAAATAAAATATCTGATAAGTTATGAAGTATAAATATATATGAAGGAATCCAGTGAGGGACTGAGAAAGGATATGAATGAAGAGAGAGAATACCTTAAGTGGGCATGAACTTTTAAGGTGAGATTCAAAGGATGAGACAGTCCTATGAGAGTAGTAGGTGAGGTGGAGGAAAGAGCATCCAGGTAGAGGAAAGAGAAGCTTCAAAGGCTCTGTCACAGGAAAGAGCATGATTTGTTCAAGGAATGAAAGGAAACCAGTGTGGCAGAGTTAGCCAGGCTGAGAGAGGTGAAAAGGGAGTTGACACCCAAGGGCAGAATCTCTTTTATATAAAGTTAGCTATTAAACCCTCTGAGCTCACACACATTTTTCATTCATGCTGCTATAGCAAATATATGATTCTTCTCTTTGATTACAGTTAATTATTCAAAATTAAGTCCTCTTTTCTTAATTGTGAAGTTCTTGGGGGCAAGACCTTGACTGATTCTGACATGACCATTTCTATGAATCCTACATCATCCAGCAGCTAGTACCTAGCAAGTTTGTAAAGTAGGAGAAAATAATAGTGGCTGACAAGGTTGTTGTGAGGATTAAATGAGATAATACATTTAAATAATGATGGTATAACTAACCTTTATTAAACTTTGTTCTACAGTTGAATTAATTGGCTTAAAGTCACACAAATAGTAATGGGTACAACGTAAGAGATGTAGGTTTGATCCCTGGGTCAGGAAGATCCCCTGGAGAAGGAAATGGCAACCCACTTCAGTATTCTTATTTGGAAAAGCCCATGGACAGAGGAGCCTGGTGGGCTACAGTCCACGGGGCTGTAAAGATTTGGACATGATTTAGTGACTAAACAACAACAACATATCCAGGACTCAAACCAAGCCCCACAAGCTTAACCATCACATTAATCTGCCTCAGTTAACTGCTTCACCCCTAGGAAGCACTCACAAATTTATGACTATTATTATCACTTTAACAAAAGGGTGTTGGATCAAAACTGAACAAATGACTTGGCAAAAACTATAGATTATATGTAAAAGCCTTTGTGTTTAGGGATAATTCCATTCATCATTCTATTAGTTTGCTATTTAATCTGTTGTTTTATTTTTCCATGTGAGTGGGCTATGACTATATGATTAAAAATCACCAGATCAGGAAAATGAATTTACTGTCTTCAGTAGACAGAAAACCACATCAGATTAACTGCAAGACTAATTCAGCTATGCACAAATTAGATGTTAAGATAGATGAAAAGAATCCAATTTGACCAAGAAAATGATTTTGAGACTGTATAGATCAAACTAAGTTTCTTCCTTTGTGTGATTCAGTTCAATTCAAACCTTCAAATATACAGTGCAAGGCACGGCAGGGACAACAAGAAAAATAAGAACCATCCCTTGTTGCCAAGGAGTTCATAATCAAGTTTGACGATCTTGAGGGTGGGGGTGGAGGGAGTAAGATGTTACACAAATAACCCTAACATAAGGGAGGCTAAGATTCATTTCATGAGGTTTCAATGAATCCTGAGATTCTCAGAAACAGATTGTTTATCCAGTGAGGAAATTATGGAGAGAAGGAGAGTTGTTGAAAGGCTGGTGATGGGCAAGTGGGATACTGGTTCTCAAAATGAAGAGGATGAGGCATTTTTTTCCCTACACTTTCTTGGAAATATGATTCTAAGTAAGATTCTAGGATTACTTATTAACAGGATGGTAGGGAGAGCTGATAGGCTTCCCTGGTGGCTCAGTAGTAAAGATACACCTGCAACGGAGGAGATAAGGGTTCACTCTCTGGATTGGGAAGATCCTCTGGAGAAAGAAACGGCAACCCACTCCAGTATTCTTGCCTGAAGAATCCCATGGACAGAGGAGCCTGAAGACCTACAAGTCATGGGGTTGCAAAGAGTTGGATACGACTTAACAAGAGAGAACCTATACATGGGAGGAATCTGGTGATTAATAAATATCATTGAAGAGGTAATGTCAAATGAATCTTTTTTTTTTTTCAGGTTGTCCTGCTTATTAAATTGACAAAAGTGAAAAATGTGATACATACAGAGCAGCCAGGTTGCAAGATAGGCCTGGGGACAAAACAGATGAAAACTGAGGTACATTTAAATAGATGAATTGAACAATTGTATTCAAAAGATGCTAATTAACAGAGATGTTACTCTGAAGGACGCTCTTTAGTGTCTTTTCATAAGTCTCTAACTTTTACACTGTTGTATTCATATTTAATAAAAAAACTTGGATAAAGATATAGAAGACACATTCATTAATCTGCACGTGACCTGGAGCTGGGAAGAATGGCAAACAAACATTGACAAAATCAGGATCGAAAAAGATCTTCATCAGGTTGAAATGTGGAGAAGGCAATGGCACCCCCACTCCAGTACTCTTGCCTGGAAAATCCCATGCATGGAGGAGCCTGGTGGGCTGCCGTCCATGGGGTCACGAAGAGTAGGACACGACTGAGTGACTTCATTTTCACTTCTCACTTTCATGCATTGGAGAAGGAAATGGCAACCCACTCCAATGTTCTTGCCTGGAGAATCCCAGGGATGAGGGAACCTGGTGGGCTGCCATCTATGGGGTTGCACAGAGTCAGACACGACTGAAGTGACTTAGCAGCAGCAGCAGCATGTTGAAATGATGGCTCAGATATACTAAGATAAAGCTCAGTAGTTTTGATCTGGATCCAAAAGGTCAACAGCATGTGAAAAAGATGGTTGAGAGGTTACTTAGCAGCAGTAAAATAATTTTCTAGGTTTAATTAGTTGACTGTGATGAACTAACAGTATTACATGATCCCTGAAACCATCACTACCATCACCACCACCACTACCTCAACCACCATCATGAGTACCAGCATCACCATCATTAAAACAATTTAATAAGGTCCTAGGCTGTGTTCCGGAGAAGGCAATGGCACCCCACTCCAGTACTCTTGCCTGGAAAATCCCATGGATGGAAGAGCCTGGTAGTCTGCAGTCCATGGGGTCGCTAAGAGTCGGACACAACTGAGCGACTTCACTTTCACTTTTCACTTTCATGCATTGGAGAAGGAAATGGCAACCCACTCCAGTGTTCTTGCCTGGAGAATCCCAGGGACAGGGGAGCCTGGTGGGCTGCCGACTATGGGGTCACACAGAGTCAGACACAACTGAAGCAACTTAGCAGCAGCAGCAGCAGCAGCAGCAGGCTGTGTTCATGGAAAGACTGGCTCTTGGGGGTTGGGGAGGATAGTTCCACCAATCACATCACACCTAGATCAATGTGTACAGTGTGGTGTACCACGTGTAAAACCTGAAGAACTTTCACGGAGAGGGCCATGAAACGAGAGAGTGAAAGTGAAGTGAAAGGCACTCAGGCGTGTCTGACTCTTTGTGACCCCATGGACTATACAGTTCATGGACTTCTCCAGGTCAGAATACAGGAGTAGGTAGCCTTTCTTTTCTCCAGGGTATCTTCCCAACCCAGGGATCGAATCCAGGTCTCCCGCATTGCAGGCAGATTCTTTACCAGCTGAGCCACAAGGGAAGCCCAAGAATACTGGAGTGGGTAGCCTATCCCTTCTCCAGGGGATCTACCCAACCCAGGAATCGAACCAGGGTCTCCTGCATTGCAGGTGGATTCTTTACCAACTGAGCTATCAGGGAAGCCCTGAAATGGGAGAAGGAGCACCAAAATGTGTTACGGCAGAAAATGAAAAGGCCCTGAAGCTGGTTAACCTGGAGTGGTGCTGACTTAGCAAGAAGATGATAAAAGTTGCTAAATGGTCCAAGAGCTGTCATATGGATAAGCAATTTGACTTCTTTGTAGAACTTCAAAAGGCAAAATGAGAACTTGTAACATTAATTAAAAGAATATGGACTTCATATTCACAAAATATGAATTTTATACAAAATTCACTAAAAAGTATTCACACAGCTAGTGTTGTTTATGGAGAACGAAATGACAACCCATTCCAATATTCTTGCCTAGAGAATCCTGTGGACAGAGGAGCGTGTTGGGCTGCCGTCTATGGGGTCACATAGAGTTGGACACGACTGAATCGAGTTAGCATGCATGCATGCGTTGGAGAAGGAAATGGCCACCCACTCCAGTATTCTTGTCTGGAGAATCCCATGGACATAGGAGCCTGGTGGGCTGCCGTCTATGGGGTACACAGAGTCGGACACGACTGAAGCGACTTAGCAGCAGCAGCAGCAGCAGTGTTTTTTAAAACTGGAAGCAGTGTTTCCTATTGCCAGATGCTCAAGTATAGGCTCATCCCTCTTTGGGGTCTTCGGCTAGGGGTTCAAGCATGTGACAAGTGGTTTGCATTTGGCCGTTTTAATTCCTAAGCTGACCTCACTGAGCATGGTGGGAATCTGGGGGCTCAGGGGAGAGACTGCCGAGACAATCTCCTAGGTAGTTGGTGGAGCCATCAAAGGAGGCAGCTGAGGAGGAAAGGCAGTGGGATCATGATCCGGAGGTGGGTGTAAGGAATTTTCTTAGCCCAGCTCCGGACCTGGAGATGAGAGAAAAGGAGAAGCAGACACATTCCCCACTGTTGATGGGGATTAGAGGGGAAGGCAGATTTTACTGGAAGGTACACATGGAGAAAAGTGTGATCACATAGGAGACTGTTTACAACAGAATGGAGATACAGGAAGTAGCTGAAGAAGGGTGGAGGGCTGTGCAGTGGGGGTGCTGTGGAAAGTTTGAGGGCCTGGAGCAGGTGGAGAACCTGAGACAGCATTCAGAAAGAATGAGAATTAAGAAATCAGGGGCTGACCACAGACAGAAAACAAACTGTGGTTACCAAAGCGGGGGGTGGAGGAATAAATTAGGAGTTTGGGATTAACATGTTTACTGTATAGCACAGGGAACTATCCTCAATATTTCACAATAACCTATAAGGGAAAGAATCAGAAAAGGAATACACACACACACACACACACACACACACACACACACACACACACATATCTGAATCACTTTGCTGTACACCTGAAACCAACACAACGTTGTCAATCAACTACACTCAAACTTTTTAAAAAGTTATAATCCTGGAGGGGGAATGAGGTGCTATTGTTTAAAGGTACAAAGTTTCAGTTTTGCAAGATGGAAAGAGTTCTGGAAGAGTGGTTGCACAATATGAATGCATCTAGACAGAGGGGGCAATGGCACCCCACTCCAGTACTCTTGCCTGGAAAATCCCATGGATGGAGGAGCCTGGTGGGCTGCAGTCCATGGGGTCGCTGAGGGTCGGACACGACTGAGAGACTTCACTTTCACTTTTCACTTTCATGCATTGGAGAAGGAAATGGCAACCCACTCCAGTGTTCTTGCCTGGAGAATCCCAGGGACGGGGGAGCCTGGTGGGATGCCGTCTATGGGGTCGCACAGAGTCGGACACGACTGAAGCGACTTAGCAGTAGCAGTGCCACTGAACTGGACATTTAAAATGATAAGATGCTAAGTTTGATGTTATGGGCTTCCCCAGTGGCTCAGTGGTAAAGAATCCATGGGCTTCTCCAGTGGCTCAGTGGTAAAGAATCCATCTGCTATGCAGGAGCTGAAGGAGACATGGGTTCAATCCCTAGGTTAGGCAGATTCCCTGGAGGAGGGCATGGCAACCCACTCCAGCATTCTTGCCTGGAGAATCCCATGGACAGAGGAACCTGGTGGGCTACAGTCCATGGGGTAGCAAAGAGTCAGACATGACTGAAGCCACTAAGCACCCACGCACACATAGCTCACCACAATTTTTTTTTAATTCCTTAAAAAAAGAGAAAGCATGGGTTGGAAGGCCACTTTGAGTGCCATGGAGGCAAAAAGATAAGTGTTGACAGCAGGGTTTAGTCAACACGGGTACATCCAGGACCCAGTCTTCCGTGCGTCCCAACCCTCACCTCTTCTCCTACCTTCAGTTCCCATTTCTGCATACTAGGACACTGGGGCTCGCTTTGTATCAGTTTGCACAGTGCTCTGAACTCTTATGCTGTGTAAATTCCAGAACAGAAAGCTAGCTTCAGGGGCCTCCCTCCCTTCCTTCTGTTACAGGATTCACACTCGCTCTACACGGGTGACTTGCCGTTCCCCAGAAGGCTGACTCCCACTTGGCCATCTCTACTGGCCCCATTCTGATTCAACTTGAAACAAACATGGTCTCCACCATCATAAACACTAGACCTAAGGCAAATTTCTGTGCCTGAAGCGTAGATTCTGAAACAAGAACTCACAAGTAAACAGGATTTTCAAATCACGAGAAATTTTGACTTAGTAATAACTGCCTTTTGTAGCAAGTAGGAGATGTTTGAGATCATCCGTCTCAGAAAGATCTCTAAACACTTTAACATACCCTTGATTGTCAAAATTCCTTGTGCAATGTGTGATTGCAAAATAGCTGAAGGCTTGCTGGAAACCATCAGTAGATGGCATTTAAAGAGAAGTTGAATTTTCTTCTCACATTCGACATGGAGCTCAATTCTTCTTAGCCATAGGGCAGCATTTGCCTTCTTTGCTAAGTAGCATTTTTGCTCATCACAGAATCTGAAATAAGATTACTTTGGGTACGACATGTAATGTAGTTATCTGAGACTTTAATACATTTTCTTTAAAGTACTATTTTTACAGATTGTTCCCGTCATTCTTATGGTCTCAAATTGTCAAGTTTAAAAGTACAGACAGATTGTAGGAAGACCTTTTGTCATTTTAACTTTCTTCAAAAGCTGCTTACGTAAATACTTCACAAGGGCATTCTGTTCCACGTGTTGGGCAGGTGGGAATACTTGCTTGGCTGTTAGGGAAAAAAAATTAACATCTTTCTTTATGTGACTCTGCCACTGATAGAGCAAGGACAGTACAAAAAGTTACCTCTCTTCCATTCACGCTCTTTGCAGTGAAAGAAAGCCCTTTTCTCCTGTTGTCCCATATTATGAACACTAATCGTAGCACGCTGTGGGCATTCTGCCCATCACTCTACACCCCAACTGCCTGCCTGGTGCTTGGCACTTGGTAGGTCTCGAGTAACATTGATTTATGTTGAGGGACTCCTAAGAGATCAGGTTCTACCCAGAGGATCTTCTCTGATTAATGGAGAAGCTCTTTTCATTATTTGTTGTTGTTTAATCGTTGAGTTGTGTCTGACACTTTTGTGACCCCGTGGATTGCAGGCCAACAGCTCTCTCTGTCGATGGAATTTCCCAGGCAAGACTATGACGTAGGGTGCCATTTCCTCTTCCAAGGGATCTTCCCCACCCAGGGATTGAACCCACGTCTTCTGCATTGGCAGGCGGATTCTTTACCACTGAGCCACTGGGGAAGCCCATTTCATTATTAGATTTGTATGAAAACTGGACTCCTCATGAGACTTACAAGCAAGAAAAGGAATATTTATCCTCTTACACAGGTGGAGTCAGAGAGGCCTGACTTGGAATAAACCTAATAAATACCATCCCACATGAAGTGCCTTTGTTGGTCGTTACTTTGAATCATCTTGGGACTGCTAGATGGGAACTCGAAGCTGCACATGTAAAAAGAGCCTAATAAGACAGATAACAGGGAAGCAGAAAATCTGATTAGACAGACAACCCTGTCTAATCAGAAAATAACCACATAGGCTGAACACAAACATGCTGCTCTCAGCTGTTTGCTGTCGGAAGCTGCTTCCCCTGGAGCTTTTTTTTTTTTTTTAAATCTTAATCTCCATCCATTTTCTTTCTCTCCCATTTTCTCTCTCGCTCAATATCCTGGTTTTAGGTTTCTAAGAGAGTTGGCCTGTGATCACTGTGATTCTGTTACAAGATGCAAACGCAGTCCTGGCTGCGTGCAGGGCTAAACAAGACATCTGTGTAAATATGTTTGGATTTGTCATCTCATCCCACTCCCCAGCCTACAGCCTTTGATAGGATTAACTGAAAGACTAGTGCCCAGGTAAATCTGCACTGGCTAAAACCCGTGCGAGCCCCTGGCGGGTTAATCAGACCATTATACTCAGGCCTGAGAGCTGTGCTCTTCGGAGTGCAACGTGGGGGAGCATTCTCTTTGTGTGAAGTGGGTAGAATAACCAGGGGTGAATGCCACGTCTTTCATCACTGGGTCATTTTCTGAAATAAACCACATGCAATGTGATCCAGAAAAGCTGGGAAACAAGCTGAGCTATGCATTAGACCATGGCTAGGGATGGGGGGCTTCCCAGGTGGCGCTAGTGGTAAAGAATCCACCTGCCAATGCAGGAGACACGAGAGACGCAGGTTCCATCCCTGGTTGGGAGGCTCTCTGGAGGAGGAAATAGCACCCCACTCCAGTATCCTTGCCTGGAAATTCCATGAGTAGAGGAGTCTAGCAGGCTACAGTCCATGGGGCCGCAAAGAGTCAGACATGACTGAGTGACTGAGCACTCAGGAATGAGGAGTGTTTGCTATCTAGCAGGTGCAGGGAGCCTCTAGTTCAAGTAAGAGGGGATAGGTTCGCTAGCACAGGTGGGCCCTTCAACCCAGCTCCTTGCTGAGTGCCTCCTGCACTGCCATGGACAGAAGGGCACTGGATTTCCTGGTAGTTGAGTGAACTTGGGTCACAAATAACATCTTAATGCCTTGTCAGACATCTCTATAAATGCCCATCAAGTAGGAGAACCGGCACGATGATCTAGATAAATCATAGCCCCAAACAAAGGTCTATTTCTTGCCATATCCGATTAACTGAGAGTTAGCTAAGAGCGATCAAGGGCGTAGTTATCCGAGCAATTGTGTCTTCCTTCAGAACGTACAGACGTGCTGACTCAAGGGCCCGTGTTCCAAGCTGCCCACCCAGGTCTGACCTTCTGTGCTACTTAGAGAGCTGACTGTGGCTGCCAGGAGAATGCTGTGATGGAGGGAATGATGACTCTTACAGCTACCATGTGCATCCTGACCTCACTCCCTGGGAGAGGATTTGTTGTGCCTTCGGCCTCTCGATTGAAATCTTGTTTGCAGGACACATTCAGCTTTATTGGATCTGAAGCTTACACCATTTCAAGGATTTTCTTTAAGAAAAAGAATATAAAATCGGATACAGGAGTTTCTAATAAAGTTAAATACTCCTACTCTGCAGTTTCATTCATAAGGATGTACCCAAGAGAAGGTTAGCGTATGTCCATAAAAAGACAGTAAAAAGAATATTCGTAACAGCTCTGCTCATGATAGACCCAAACTGGAAATAATCCAAATGCCCATTAACAGCTGAATGCATAAACAGAAGACATCTAGCTATACAATGGAATACTACTCAGCAGTAAAAGAATTAGAAATAACTACTGGTACGTGTACTGACATGAATGAATTTGCATACATTCTGCTAAGCAAAAGAAGCCAGACAAGTGATTCCATTTGCAAGCATACCTTGTTTTATTCACCTTGCTTTATTGTGCTTTGCAAATATTGCATTTTTTACACATTAAAGGTTTGTGGTAACCCCCTGGGTCAGACAATTCTTTTGGTGCCATTTTTCTAACAGCCTTTGCTCATTTTGTGTCTCTGTGACACTTTAATAATTCTTGCAATATTTCAAACTTTTTAATTGTTTTATCTGTTATGGTGACAGTGATCTTTGATGTTACTCCTGCTGCTGCTGCTAAGTCACGTCAGTCGTGTCCGGCTCTGTGCGACCCCATAGACGGCAGCCCACCAGGCTCCCCCATCCCTGGGATTCTCCAGGCAAGAACACTGGAGTGGGTTGCCATTTCCTTCTCCAATGCATGAAAGTGAAAAGTGAAAGTGAAGTCGCTCAGTCGTATCCGACTCTTCGAGACCCCATGGACTGCAGCCTACCAGGCTCCTCCATCCATGGGATTTCCCAGGGAAAAGTACTGGAATGGGTTGCCATTGCCTTCTCCGGATGTTACTCCTACTGCTTGCAAAAGGCTCAGATGATGGGTAATATTTTCTAGCAATAAAGTATTTTAAACTAAGGAATGTACACTGTTTTTTTCCGACATAATGCTATTGCACATTCAATAGACTGTAGCATAGGCTCAACGTACTTTTGTGTGTAGTGGGAAAGCAAAAAAGTCGTGTAACATTTTATTACAATGTTTGCTTTATCACAGTGGTCTGGAACTGAACCCTCAATATCTTCAAAGTCTTCCGGTATATGATGCTCTAGAAGAGGTTGAAAAATAATTCATGGCACTCTGTATTAGAATGGCTATATTATTTAGAATGCTAGAACTCTGATGGAAGTATAAAATGGAATAGTCACATTGTAAGATATTTTGACAATTTCTTGTAAAGTTAAATACACGCTTCCCACACAACCCAGTAATCCTACTCCTTATTTATCCAAGGGATAAGAGACCTCCGTTCACACAAAACTCTTACATGAATTTGTTGTTGTTGTTTAGTCTCTAAGTCGTGTCTGACTCTTTTTCGACCCCATGGATTGTAGGCCTCCAGGCTCCTCTGTTGGAGAAGGCAATGGCACCCCACTCCAGTGTTCTTGCCTGGAGAATCCCATGGATGGAGGAGCCTGGTAGGCTGCCGTCCATGGGGTCGCACAGAGTCGGACACGACTGATGTGACTTATCCGCAGCAGCAGCAGGCTCCTCTGTGCATGGGATTTCCCAGGCAAGAATACTGGAGTGGATTGCTATTTCCTTCTCTAGGGGATTTTCCTGACTCAGGGATCGAACTCGTGTCTCCTGGTTTAGGCAGGTAGACTCTTTACTACTGAGCCACCTGGGAAGCCACGTGAACGTTTATGGCGGTTGTATTCATAGTAGCCAAAAACTGCAAACAACCCAAAGGTCCCTCACTGGGGAATGGATATACGATGGGATGTGATTCAGCAATAAAAAAAGGACTGCATTGCCGATAGTTGCAACAAGGTGAGTGAAGTTTACATGCTGTATCTTAATGAAAGAAACCACATCCAAAAACAGATGTATGTGCTCCATATTTCCATTTATATGAGATTCTAGAGAAAACAGATTAGTGGCTACAAGAGGCTGAGGATTCAGGGTGAGCTGGTTACAAAGACTAAGGGGAAAATTTTTGGAGACACAAAAATGTTCTATATCTTGAACATTGTGATGATGGTTACATGACTCTGTTCATTTATCAAAACTCACAGAATTGCAGCCTTGACTTTCTGGGTGTTAATCCTTTAGCAGAAGGTGTATACATCATAGAAACCATGACAGAAACAGCCTTGTGAGGGGAAAAAAAAAAATTAATGAATTAGATACACGGAAATATCCACAGGAGATTTAGCCACTAGCATTCACATCGAACTCTTTGCTGTATCTTTCACTCTCTGACTCTGAAGGCTGGCAACAGTAAATAGCTGTATCCTTTCTTTCCAAGAATTCTCCTCATGACTTGGCAGTCGGGACATCTGTTTATTAGATTAGGAAAATCATCCCTGTTGGCTGAGAGAGACTTAACTCTAAGGGAGAGAATTCCTCTTCATGTCAGCTTAGACTAAGTTGAAGGAAGAAGCAGACCAAATATGCAATGGCTCACTGCAGTGGAAGTTAGCTAGCTCACAGACAGACGGCTCTTCTGAACAAGAAGGGATGCTGTAAAAGAAGTTGAGGTGTGTTCCCCCAGTAAAGGGGGAAAATGGATTTTGGTGGCCAGTTAGCAGTCTCCTTTCACACACAAACCATCTGGGAAAAAAAAAAAAAAGAAAATTGTTACCTTCAGCTGCTTTGCTTATCAAGGATTTGGCTTACATCTGGGTAGCTATTTACATCTCTACTATTTTTTTAAATCAATGGTTTTGATAGAAAGATAAAGGATACGGGCAAGGAAGGTGTAAAATGTAAAGAGAATGTTCAGTAGTGAGAAATCTTTTATGTAAGGGCTTCAGTGAGGCTGGTGAATTATTTGTGGGCTTAATGATGACATAGCTCTTGTTGTTCTCTACAATCATAACTCATTGATGTGGCTGAAAAATTATTGGTCCAGGCTAAATTCTTATTCGATGTGATACTTACTAGGTGAGTAAAGAACTACAAGGTTTAGCAGCTTTTTGAGTTGATTTGAACTTAGATGGCAGAATAGGATGAAATCTTCCAGACAGTAAGATGCTAATCAGTGAGATCTTTCTAGGCTTTGCACAAGATTTGTAAAATGTGAAATGCATTTCAGTTTGAGTGGATGTCCTTGGTGGCTCAGACAGTGAAGAATCTGCCTGCAGTGCAGGAGACCTCAGTTCAATCCCTGGGTTGGGAAGATCCCTGGGAGTAGGGAATGCAAACCACTCCAATATTCTTGCCTGGAAAATTCCATGGACAGAGGAACCTGGCAGGCTATGGTCCATGGGGTTGCAAAGAGTTGGACAAGACTGAGAGACTAACACTTGCAGTTTGAGTAAGGGGAAGGTCGTGGCACTGGGGGAAAAGTATCTGAAGGAGTGTTACAGGTAGACCTAAACACACAGGCATTAATTTGGAACAATTTCAACAACAAATAGTGAGACTATTAAGTAAACAGGTATAGTTGCAATGAAAGACCAAGAAAATACAGGCCCTTGTTAGCATGAGTAGTGGAAATGAAACATACAGAATTACCTTATCTTTGCATCAAAATATAGAAGTCTATACCACTGGGAGGTGCTGGCTGCCAATCAGTGAGAAAGACTATGCTGCCGGGGATGTACAGGTAAGAACCAGTAGATAAGCAAGGAGAAAAATCGTCTAGAATATGTATGTGAAGGTAAACTACAACAAAAGAAAGTAGAACTTTTTGGTCATTATGAGAAAGTGCTCAATAAATATTTATTAAATAAATGCATACATGAATCAATTCTTATAAGGTGTGGAACACAGATCTATTAACCAAATACCGGAAGCAGAGATTAAAGAGATAAATTTAGCACACTCACACAAAAAAAGAAGTACTTTACATAATAGTAAACCTCTTTCCTTAAGCAGCAGAACATGAAAAAATTAGTGGAAATGTAATAAATAAATCCATGGATAACATAGTACTAATTCCCCAGTGGCTCAGTGGTGAAGAATCTGCCTGCAATGCAGGAGACGTGGGTTTGATCCCTGGGTTGGGAACAGCCTGTGGAGGAGGAAATGGAAACCCACTCCAGTGTTCTTGCCTGGAAAATCCCATGGACAGAGGAGCCTGGAGGGCTCCAGTCCATGGGGTCCCAAAAAAGTCAGACAGGATTTAGCAACTAAACAAACAAAAAAATGGTTAAGGGAAGCAATGGGGTGTTGGAGGGTTATCTTTTGAGACTGCTGCTAAAATGTAATTAAGCTGGGGAAACTTCTCCAAAGTGTGCCTTTCTGCAAATTGCCCTTTGAGGTCACCATCAGAAAGAGATGATACGACAAGTGGC
The DNA here is from genome assembly GCF_002263795.3 of Bos taurus. Lineage (NCBI taxonomy): Eukaryota > Metazoa > Chordata > Mammalia > Artiodactyla > Bovidae > Bos > Bos taurus. The sequence continues at coordinate 46,594,070 of NC_037329.1, read as the reverse complement.
CCCTGTGCCCACTCTGCTTATTCCTTTATAAAAGCAAGTACTTAAAGTAAATCTGGACTTGAAAACCAACGACTGCTTCTCTCAGCATTCCTGGCTTGGGCTGCCTGCTCGGAGAAGCAAGGGAGAGTCCTGTGATTGATGACCTCTGAGCTAAAAAGACATCTATGATAACGAAGGGGTGGGGCCAGTCAGGAAGTGTCTGTGTGCCCATCTGTGCCACAAGAGAGTCCCAGGAATAATGGTGATGGAAATTCCCCCGCCTGGGGGGGTGGAGGTGGGGTGGCGATTGATTAATGTTCAGAAGATTGAGAGTAAGTGCACTAGCTAATTTTGGTTGCTGTGTCTTTCTGGAGGAGAGAGCTGAGTGGGGAAGGAAGAAAGGAGGTGGATAAAAGGGAAACAGAAGGCACCAGGAACCCTCCCCCCACCTTCAATCACACCAAGCTTTTGTGCCAGAGAGCTGGTCCCTCAGGACAACGTGTGACTGTTTCTTCAAGCAGAAAAATGCACATGAGCCTCCCAGGAGCCCACATACCCTATGCCAAAGGATCACAGCCAGGGGAGGTCTGCAAGGCATCCTGGAAGGGCCAGGGCAGGACTGGGAGGATAAAGGAATCAGTCTGTCTCTGTACAGCTCTGGCGACATCCTTTCAAATCCAGTTTCCGTTCGGATATCTCCTCTTTGATCTCTCAGTTGAAAAGTCTGGTCCCCACAATGCACAAATCCCCGGTGTTGGGAGATTGTGCCATGCATTCAAGTTCCTCTTTAGGGCACCTTGTCTCAGGACAAAGGTGTCAACAGTGACCGCCAGCAGGCTGACCCCTGGGTCTTCCTGGCATGAGCAAAGCTGTATCACTTGAACAGAAGCATCACTTGGGTGCTATGTCATGTGGATAAATGTGCTTTTCCTCTCCCCACTCTGGGGCTTATTTCTGCTTGTTCTCTGCCTTTCTCTTTGTGCACCTGTGTGTCTTTTCCTCTCCCACCCCTCTGTCTACCCTCTCTCTATTGCTTGCTCAGGCAGGATATTATTCAGTCTACAAAATGTAGCAACACATTTATTACCCCTGGGTAACTCCACAGACAATCAAGAAAATGCATTTCAGCATGATGAAGTGTCATGAACAATGAATGTATAGCAAAATAAATTACTCTATAAATGAAGAAAAGCATCTCACTAATGCAGAGTCCAAGAGTATTTGAAGGTAACAATTTACTTCAATTAGCAATGATTTAAAAAAAAAAATCCACGAATCAAAACCTGATATTTATAAAGGGTTTCAGACTTGTGGAGGGCCATTATTTAGCAAGTGGGTTTGTTGAGAGGCAGGTGGGCCATCATCACTGAAATCCTGCTCATCCTTCATGTCCGGGTTAACCCCAGACCTGGATTGATGCTCTTGAGTTCTCATTATCCAGGTGCATAGCTTTATCTTGCACTTAGCACACCATTTGGGGATTGCTATTTCATGCACATGCCCCTCTGGCATCTATAGCCTGGTACCTGGTACAAGGCCCCAAAGATGGTGAATGATTAAAACATGTTTGAGAAATGAATAAATGAATAATTGATACTGACTCCAAAATCTTGACGGATCTTTGCAAGATGGCAGGGTGTAAAACAGTGTGCGGCTTTGTGCCTCCCTGCGATCTGATGGATGCTGGCCGGGCTAAGGGACCTGCAGGATAAACCACCCATCACAGATTGCCTTTTGACAAGTCAATCTCACATACGGTGGGTCCAGAACCAACCTTTTACTGTGAGTTCATGATATCATCCTTGTAGCACTGGGTCATCTTTAAGTCTTGGCGCCAGTGGTAAAGAACCCACCTGCCAATGCAGGAGATTCAGGTTCAATCTCTGGGTTGGGAAGATCCCCTGGAGTAGGAAATGACAACCCATACCAGTATTCTTTCCTGGGAAATCCCATGGACAGAGGAGCCTGGAAGGTTACAGTCCATGGGGTGGCCAAGAGTCAGACCTGACTGAACACACACGCATGCATGAGGCCCTCTCTGATTGCCCTATTTACAGCTGTACCTGCCCCAACCTACACCAGGATCCTTATACACCTCACCCTGCTCTCCACTTTCTTCTGTAGCTCGTATCTCCTTCTAATATATTATGTAACTTATTTATTCATTTTGTTTGCTGTTTATTGTTGGTCTTTCCCATTAGAATGTAAAGCCCCACCATGTGCCTGGCACACAGTAGGCATTCAATAAATATGTGTTGAATGAATGAATGAACACTACTGTGTGGCACTGGCCAAGAGATATAAACTGGAACCTAGAGCAATGGTTTTGTATGTATGCCCTTTGGAAACTACAGTTCCACTGAGACGTTTCTGGCTGAGGGAAACCGAAAGGAAGGCTAAGTAGGTAGGGTTTAGGGGATCTGTCCTTCATGCAACCGCTTTATTGTTTTACATAGTGAAGTTTTATTAAATATTTCTTTTGAGAAAGGAGTTTTACTGCTTTTAAGAAAACATGTTTGATTTCACTCTTTACCTCCCAAGGGGAAGCAGAGAGCTAAGAGTTTTCATCCGCTTGCTCTGGGCTAAGTCACCTACTAGCTCAAGCTGCCATCTCCTTTTCCCCAGGCAACTAGACTGTGCTGCACCCATCAGGGAGAAGGCAATGGCACCCCACTCCAGTACTCTTGCCTGGAAAATTCCATGGACGGAGCAGCCTGGAAGGCTGCCGTCCGTGGGGTCACTGAGGGTTGGACACGACTGAGTGACTTCACTTTCACTTTCATGCATTGGAGAAGGATATGGCAACCCACTCCAGTGTTCTTGCCTGGAGAATCCCAGGGACCGGAGAGCCTGGTGGACTGCTATCTATGCGGTTGCACAGAGTTGGACACGACCGAAGCGACTTAGCAGCAGCAGCAGCAGTAGCCATCAGAGCTCCAGTACTGGCAAGACAGAAGTTAGTCCTCTGGGGAGCCCCCTTGGAAAAGCAGGGTTGTTAGAGGCATGTGCCAACACCTTCCTTCCCATAGATGAAGCTAGGAGTAATATAAACACACAATGAAATACTATTCAGCCTTTTTTTTTTTTTAAAAAAAGGAAATTCTGCAATATGTGACAACATGGACAAACTCTAAGGACATTATGCTAAATGAAATAAGCCAGTCAGAAAAGACAAATACTGCATGATTCCACTTATATAATGTAGCTAACATAGTCAGACTCAGAATCAGAGTGGCATGGTGGTTTCCAGGGGCTTGGTGAGGGAGAAGCAGGGAGTTACTGGTCAACAGGTGTACATTTAGTTACGCTAGATAAGAGAATCCTGGAGATCAGCTTTACAACATGGTACCTATGGTTAGCAATACTGGATTATACACTTAAACATGTGTTCAGAGAGTAGATCTCGTGTTAAGTGTTCTGATCACAATAAATTCTTTTAAAAAAAAGGAACCATGTTTGAAACACTGATTTATAGCAAAATGTATCTTTCCCAACCCAGAATACTCACTGGAAGGACTGATGCTGAAACTCCCATACTTTGGCCCACTGATGCGAAGAGCCAACTCATTAGAAAAGACCCCGATACTGGGAAGGACTGAAGGCAGGAGGGGAAGGGGATGATAGAGGATGAGATGGTTGGATGGCATCACCGACTCAATAGAGATGAGCTTGAGCAAGCTCTGGAAGATGGTGAAGGACAGGGAAGCATGGTGCTGTCCATGGGGTCACAAAGAGTTGGACATGACTGAGCAATTGAACAAATATCTCTTTCTGTATTTAAACAAAAATATACCCTGGAAGATCTTTATTTTATTATCTATACCCCAAATTCTATGTAAGTAGAATAAGTTCTTAGTTATTGCTTATTAAGGTCTACCACAGGGTTTCTAAGCTTTTTCTACTCAAAATGTGTGGGTTCCTAGACAAGCAGCAACGGAGTTTTCATGGGAACTTATGAGAAATTCAGAACCTCAGTGTTTTCAAAGAAGAGGATTTATCAAGTTTTGGCTTTTCAGAAGCTTTGGTAGAATACATCTTTCTACTTAGGGAGGAAGCCAAAGCGAAAGTTAACAAATTTAAGGCCTTGTTATCTTAGCTACAAGTTCTTTGCTTATCACTTCTGCATCTCAACAATATTATATGGCACTAACACAAATAATAATAATATAATAAAAATCATGATAATACTGATAATTCTTTTTAGTGTATGGGTTTAAAAATTGACTCTATTGTGGAAGACATGTGACCCCATTCATGTCACCATTTGTTATTGAACTTAGCAAACCTTTGTGATACATGCCTTGACTATCTCAATGATTTCTAAATTTCTATGTTACAAGTTTCCTTTTTTAATTGTGTAGCACTAAAAATAGAATCGGTTATAGCTACATCATTAATAAATTATCAATAAAGTTGTCCTCTGTAAAAGGAAAAAAAAAAAAGAACAAAATGCAGAACCTCAGGCTACAATCCAGACCTACTGAGTATCTGCCTTTTAACAAGATCCCCAGGTGGTTCTAAGCCAAACCTAAGGATTGTGTTTCCAAGGCTGCAACTTCTTACTCTTCTTAGATGACGTGAGTGCAAGGCGCAGCTAGGCTTTTCTTGTGCTGTCTCTCTTCAGGTAGAGTTAGAAACACATAGGGCTGCTAACAAAGTTGGGGAGACAGAACAGGTAGTAGGGGAAGCAGGGTATGTGGACACCCTGCACTTGAGATAGTTAGACTTGAACAGCTGACTGCATGTCCAAGACTGGCTTGTTTGTCTAAAGAACAGAGAGAGAGTGCAAGTAATTGAAATATACCATATTCTTTGAACTTCATTTCAGCCAATACTTTCAACCTCTTCCTGTAATAAATCTTCTACCATTGCTGCTAGCAAAGAGGCGAAATGAATGGAATTATGTTGCAGCTCCTTTCTCTGCTCCCTTGCCAAGCAGAATTACTAACAAGGGATGACAGATCTTGAAAATAGTCACCAACAACAAAGGGAGAGAAGTAAAAGAGGGAAAGAAGCAGAGGGCCTATATCATCCAAAAATATGATAACGAAATTATAGCCCCTGAAAAAGTAAGGTCTGACCGCAGATTAACTTGAAAAGCACACACAACCCAGAAGCCAGACTTTGTTATTATACTAATTGGAAAAACAAGTTTAGTGAGCTAGCTTAGATTTTATCCACTGTATACTTTTAAGCTGAATGCAGTCAAACAGAAATATACTTTACTATTTCTTGAGCAATTGCAAGAGATTCTATAAAGACTTTTCAGCTCCATTTTACCTTCCCTGTAATTTAGGGTTGTGGTTCTTGATGAACGATTTGTCATCTTCCTATACGATTTTGATCTTATCATTTAGCAGCCCTGTAGGAGGGCACTTAAGGTGGTTTAGCTCTGAAACTACCCATTAAGAGATGAATAAAAAGTCAACAACATTATCCACATCATTAGCTTATGTAATAAAAAGTGATTAAATACAGCTAGCTTTCAAATGCATGTAAAATAGATCTAGTTGAAAGTATAAATTTTTCTGTTTGTGTTCTGCTTGGATTGAATTACCTTAAATAACAGAAAATTGCCATCCTACCTCACTGATAACCATCAATACTGAAGTCATTATTGGATTATGAAAATTTTACAAAAATGATTGGACAATGCTGTAATTTACATTGTCAGTACTGCTGTACAGCTCATTGGATAACCACCTACCCGCTCCTGCTCCAAAACTGACCAGTTACATCTTCAGCAAACAGGAGCTAGAACATGAGCTTACAGGGTGCTGGAGGTGGGACTGGGATGTGTGAAAGAAGGAAGGATGCACTTATTATTTAAGAAATACATACATTTTGTATTACTAAAGATTTGGTAACTCAAATGTGAGTGTTTTCCTGATTTGATTTCAGGGACTACAAAAAATGATGGAGAATTCCCCCATTTGTTTCCACACTCCTGGGCTTCTCTGGGTGGAGGTTCTGGAGGAGGACCCAGGGGAATATGGGTTTGAAAACTGCACCTCGCAAACACCCCCACATGGTTGCATCATATCTGATTACTGAAGCCACTTGGAAGGCCACCAGATCTCAGTTCCCTAATCACCAGGAACTCCTTTGAACAGTCATAAGCCACATTCAACAACAGTCAGCATCAGTCATACCTCCTCATTCAAAGGTTGTGTCCAGATTTGGGTTTGTAATGTCATCTATTTGTGATATATTTTCACTATGGAATTATATCAAATTTTCACAACCAACATTTTTTAGTCTTTATCCTTACTGATCTCTCAGTAACATCTAAACCATCTATCCTTGCTGATCACCCCTTTCTCTTTGAAACACTCTCTTTCCTTGGTGTTCATGATAGAGGATTATCCTGGTGTTCCTTCTTTTTTCCAACCAGTCCTTCTCTCTCTCCTTCTCTTACAGTGGCTCAATCAACTCAATACGAGCACTAAATGTTGGTGTTCTTCAAGTTCATGGTGGTCATTAGTCTATAGTTTCAGACTGATTCTGTTGGCTTCTCATTCTCTTTCTAATCAATCTCATTCACTCCCTGACTTTAATGACTGTCTACATGATAATGACTCCCAGGTTATTATCTTCAGCTCAGAGCTACCTATTAGGCAGCAGTCTTGTTCATACAACTTTCTTCTCAATAGCTCTGGTTGGATTTTGACAAACACCATTAATTCCCTCACAATGGGTTTCTTTTCTATTCCATTCAAAGGCACCACCATCCAATAAAAGAAAGCCAGAAAACAAGGCATATTCCTTGGCATCTGCCTCTCCCTCACCAGCCACATTCAATCCTCACCAACCATCCATTTTCAATCATCACCCACTTACTATTTCATCTCTGAAATCTCTCTCAAGTCTCCACCTATATGATCACTATCCTAGTCCAAGTTTTCATCTTCCACCAGTGTTATTTTGATTGAACCATCTCCAAATCACTCCTCACACTACAGCTAGAGTGATCTTTTAAAAATACAAATCTAATCCCGACCTTTCCTGTTTGTGAGTTTCATACTGTTCTTTAGCTTAAGGACCATGCATACTTAACCCTGCCTACTCACCTCTGAAAATGCCTCCAGTCTTGTCTTTCCCCTCATTTACTTCTGTACTCTGCTGTGCTGGCCTTCTATTCCAGCTGTTCACATTGTTTCAGCCTCCTTCTTTCTTCAGGCCTTTTTCCAAATAGTTTTTCTTCCTGGAATTCTGTTCTCTCCCTTGCTGCTTTCCCATAACATTTGTCAAGATTTTATCTTGGACTTGACCGCCCCTCTTTTCTCACTCAGAGCATTTAACCACTCCAAGTTTTCCAACAGTCATTTCTGTGTAGACAGTACCCCAATACACTGCTTTTAAAGTTGTGAACGAGCTCTTAAAACAACGAATATTTATAAAACAGCTAAATGTTTGGGAGGGATAGATCGGGAGTTTGGGATTGACATGTTTATGCTACTATATTTAAAACAGATAACCAACAAGGACCTACTGGACATAGCACAAGGAACTCTGCTCAATATTCTGTAATAACCTAGATGGGAAAAGACTTTGAAAACGGATAGATGCATGTGTATGTATAACTGAATCACTTTAGCATACACCTGAAACTGACACAATATTGTTAATCAACTATGCTCCAATATAAAATAAAAACGTAAAAAGCTACCCTTTTAAAACGTGTAATTCAGTGGGGTTTTAGTATATTCACAGAGTTGGGCAGTCTTCACTTCTGATTTTACAACAATTTCATCACCTGAAAAAGAAACCTTAAACCCATTAATAGACACTCCCCACCATTCCCTTCCCTGAAAACCACTAATTGACTGTCTCTGTGGAATTAGCTATTCTAGACACTTAAAATATGTAGAATCGTACAACATATACCTGTTTGTGTCTGGCTTCTTTCATTTCACATAATGGTTTCAAGGTTCATTCATGTTGTAGTGTGAATTAGTGTTTTATTCCTTTTTACAGCTGATTAATATTCCATTATACAGATATAGCATCTTTCTTTATCCATTCATCAGGTGATATATATTTGAATTTTTCCCAATTTAGGCTGTAATGAATGAAGCTGCTATAATATTCCTGTATAGATTTTTGTGTGGACATGCTTTTGTTTTAATTTTTATTTTTAATTGGAGGATAATTACTTTACAATATTGTCATGGTTTTTGCCATACATCAGTATGAATCTTGAACATGCTTTTCTATTCTTTTGATTATATTTCTATGAATGGAACTGCTGGGTCTTTTGAAACTTCTCCTTTCCCCCTTTCTCCTTATTTTAGTTCTATCTGGATCAAATAAATAAGATAAAAATCTTTAATTAAAATAAACCTTCAATTTTGTCACTTTTAACCACATTGTGGTCAAAAATCCCTCGATGACTTCCCAACACCCTCCATCGTGTGGTCCTTTCCTAATAATTTGGTCTGAATTCCAGCCAGTCTAGTGTAAAAGTTGACTTATTTATAAAGTCTTTCCTTAATAATTCCAACCACATCCCCGATTAAAACCATGGGGACCTTTTTTTAGATTCTTTTCCTGTATTACAGAATATTGCGTAGAGTTCCCCGTGCTATACGGTAGGTTCTTATTAGTTATCTATTTTATGTTAACATATAGTAGTATGTATATGTCAATCCCAATCTCCCAATTTATCCCTCCTCCGCTTTCCCCATTGGTAATCCTAAGTTTGTTTTCTACATCTATGATTCTATTTCTGTTTTGTAATAAGTTCATTTGTATGTTTATATGTAACTGATTCACTTTGTTGTACAGCAGAAACTAACATTGTAAATCAACTATACTCCCATAAAAATTAATTAAAAAATATGAATTATACTAATCCTTTTCTAGGACTTCCATAAGCACATCTATTTGCACTTGGATATAAGTCCCAGAACAATGTGGAAGTGCTAGAACAATGCACATAGTAGGTACTCAAGAAATGTGTACTGAATGAATAAAAAATATGTATAGGTATTTGTTTTCATATCTCTTCCCCATGCATCCACTGAATTTATTCACCACTTATCAGGCACTAAACCTCAGGAAGGAAAGTAGCGTATTTCAAACATCTTTGAATCACCTGCTGGTAACATGCTACCTGGCCTATATTGTTTTCAAAAAATAAATGTTGAGTGACTGAATCAATCACTCAATCAAAACCAAATTTCTATTCTTGTCTTTGGACACGCTTTGAATTTCCCCACTGCTTTGTCTTGGAGAGCATAGTTTCTTCTCTCTGGAGAAGAAACTCATCATCCCTCACTCCTAAAAGACTAATGTCAAATAATACTTCATCCATTATACCTTTTTCCCTCCCTTAGTCCAGTAAGAAATAGTCTCACACTCTTGTAGAACTTTATTAGTAATCCTCTCACAAAGAATCCTATCCTGCCTTCCCTCACGGATGTGTCTTTGAACTCCTCTTATCCAACACCTCCCCCAGCTAGCCCTTCCCTTAGTTACAAGCTACATAAGAAGAGGGGCTACACAGTTGACCCTTAACAACATGGGAGTGAAGCTGAAAATACAAGTATGACTTATAGTTAGCCCTCCATATATGAGGTATCTACTATTCAAAAAAATCCACATATAAGTGGACTGGCACAATTCAAAGCCTCATTGTTCTGGCACAGTGCTTCATACATAAGTGAATACTTAAGGACTGAATCAGGAAAAAAAAAAAGGTTATTGATTTTTAATCGATTGGTTGAACTTAAGAGGATATAATAGAACTCTGCTTTTTTCTACCTTGAATTTTCCCATTTCAGCTTATGGAACCATTAAACGAAAATCAAATAACCTTTGATTCCTCTCCTCTTTTAACCCACACATCAACCTATCAGCAAGTTCCACTGATTATGGTTCCTCAGAAGATCCCAAATCCTCCATCTTTCTTTAGTACCTCGCTGTCACCCTTGTCCAAGTCACTGTCATCTCTTTCCTCAATTCCTGTGAAGATCCTACAGCTGGTCTCTTTACTTTCACTCTGGTATTTCTACAAGACTGAATTTATATATTCATGCTACTATATATTTGTGAATTGATGTATTCATATTATATTAAGTTTGAGCATTTAAGAATATATATCTGGCTTATGGTTTCCTCTTGGACTTGGATTAAACCCGAAGTCCTTTGCTTGGGTAGGGTCCCTAGGCTGGAGCTGATCCTCTCCAGAGTCCCATGTCCTCCCTAGCTCCCCCTTGCTCCATCTGTCAGTGACACTGGCCCAGAGTACAGTGGGAGTTGTATTTCACTTCCCATTCTGCTAAAAGCTATGTAACTTGGGACATGTCACTTTCTTTCTGGGACTCAGTCACCTATCTCTAAATTGAAGGGGATGACTGCTGCTAAGTCGCTCCAGTCATGTCCGACTCTGTGCAACCCCATAGATGGCAGCCCACCAGACTCCGCTGTCCCTGGGATTCTCAAATAGTCCCTTTAATTTCATTATTTTCATAGTTCCTGAAGTCACTTGTTTCTACAGCCAGGATGGGTTATTAGTAGGAATCATTTCTAATACTGCTGCTGCTGCTACTAAGTCACTTCAGTCGTGTCCGACTCTGTGCGACCCCCTAGTCAGCAGCCCACCAGGCTCCCACATCCCTGGGGTTCTCCAGGCAAGAACACTGGAGTGGGTTGCCATTTCCTTCTCCAGGGCATGAAAGTGAAAAGTGAAAGTGAAGTCTCTCAGTTGTGTCCGACTCTTCGAGACCCTATGGACTGCAGCCCACCAGGCTCCTCCACCCATGGGATTTTCCAGGCAAGAGTACTGGAGTGGGGTGCCATCACCTTCTCCGTCTAATACTGCTAGACAACAACAAAAAATACATGTCGGTAATGCGTTAATACAATTGTATGCTGTACCAATTTATTATGTTCAAACAAATACGTCTTCTGAGACCAGGAAGATGAAAGTGAGTGCTTCAGAAAGTATCTAAGTGTCTGAATTATCTTGCCTTCTTTTTAATAAATGAAGATTTCAGACAGTCCCTGAAGTGACTGCTGCTAGTTCATACATGCTGCGTTGATTTCTTTTGTTGATATATTTCTTTACCAGAATAAGTTTAAAGTTTTTTCTTTTATTAAATATGTTTTTTTTTTTTTGGTTGGGAGGGAGGTGTATTCTTTTCCTATTGTTGTTGTAACAAACTACTACAAGCCTGGTGGCTCAAAACAATACAAGTTTGTTATAGTTCTGGAGGATAGCATGGATGTCACCGTCTAGGGTGCTGGTTTCTAAGGAGGTTCTGTGGAGTGCTGAAGTTCCTCTGCTAAGGGGCTCCTACAGGATTACGAGGGAATAGAAGAGATTTCAACACTCTCCCACTGCTCATCCAAGGCTAAATATAAGAATTGTATTTGACCTTTTTATGTTCCTATGTAAGTATGCAAATAGAAGTTTGCAGGGCTAAACCTACCACCACCTGGAGGCAAAAGAAAGCAACAGGAAGATTTTGAGTAAGACAAAATCGGGTGCATTTTAGAAAAATCATTCTGAATCCAGACTACAGTTTTAGTCCCTGAGTTGGCTTAGTTATTGTCAACTGGCACCACATGTCTAGTCTCTCCTAAGGCTGTGAAATGGATTTCCCTTTAATCGCCTTCTCAGGAGTTACATATTAGTTGCTGATGAGAGGAAGCTGTGGTGATTTAACAGGTCAAGGTGAAGCACAAGTCAATACACTCGAAAGCTGCAGAGGTCACGGGGTGGTCCCACAGAGTTTCCAGGGACCTCCCCAGGAGTTCCCATTTCCTGGTCCTCTTCTGTGATCAGACCTATTGCTTCCCGGACTTCTGTGAACTCCAGCTTTTCTGCTTCAAGTTGAAGTGGTGACTTTCTGTCCAATTCTTCACCTACCTGCCCTTGCAGACCAATCTTCACTTTCTTGCTTCTCCCTCCTTCAAGTAAGTTGAAAATTGTCATGTTAAGTCCCTTAGGCCTGTAATTGTTGTAGTGTCCCTTAGCCTGACAGATGCAGACTGATACGTGATTATTCTTGTGTATCAAATAGTCCATGGCATGGGGAAGATCATTTTAGAAATTCTGTTTATATTTGTTGTAATCTTTCCACATCATGCCATTGCATGATACCCACAACGGTGAAAGAATAAGTAGACATCTTATAAATAAATCAGTGTGCATGTATTGAGGTGTGTGTTCAACTTTTTCATTCACAGTGGTGTGAAATCTTAAAAGTTGGAGAATATTGGTAAAATGGCCTTGAAGTGAAATGAAAGTAGCTCAGTTGTCTCCGATTCTTTGTGACCCCATGGACTACAACAGTCCAACGAATTCTGCAGGCCAGAATACTGGAATGGGTAGCCTCTCCCTTCTCCAGGGGATCTTCCAAACCCAGGGATCTAACACAGGTCTCCCACATTGCAGGCGGATTCTTTACCAACTGAGGGAAGACCAAATGGCCTTGGGAGAGAGACAAAACTGCAGGCAGAGGTTCAATCAGGAGGCTGCTGCAGAATTTATGAGGCTCTTAAGTGAGGTGGTGGCAGGGCAGTCCTGGATGTAAGTGGTATTTAGGATGTAAAAGAAATAGGAAGCGGTCACTAGCAGATTACCTTTGAGGAGGAAAGAGAAAGACGCTTCAAAGACAACTCCTAGCTTTGCAGCTTAGGGCTTCCCTGGTGGCTCAATAGTAAAGAATCTGCCTGCAGAGCAGAAGACAAGGGTTTGATTTCTGGGTTGGAAAGATCCCCTGGAGAAGGAAGTGGCAACCCATCCAGTATTCTTGTCTGGGAAATCCCAAGGACAGAGGAGTCTGGCGGGCTACATTCCATGGGGTCACAAAGAGTCAGACACAACTGACCGGCTAAACAACAACAGCAACAAGGTTTGCAGCTTAGGTGCTTCCCTTCACAGAGCAAGAGCTGTTGGTTTGTTGGTTTATTTGCTTTTCCTCCCACTCTGCTCAACAATTGAGAAACACAATCCTACCAAAACTGAGTAGGATTCCCCTCAGGAATGTGAAGAATGGTATAATAATAGGAAAACTGTCCCAAAGCATAGTGTACAGACGCTCTAAGTAAAAACACGATTGTGCTTGATTCAGCTAATTGTCTACCCCAAATTATGAGTTTCCCATTCCACTGTACAGTGCTGTTACTAGGAAATGGTGCCCAGATGGGGCCACATGACTAATTTTTGCCAAGGAAAAGTGGGTGGTGGGGATCTGTGCCACTTCTGGGCCAAAGCTGTTTAGGAAGCTGGCAGGCTCCCTCCCCACTCTTCCCCTTTGATCAGCAGAATTTAGACAGCATCAAGGCCCTCTGACTTAGTGTTATATGACTGAGAAATAAGACTTCCACTGTGTTAGACTCCAAAATACATATTAGCTCAATTTGTCATAGCTGTTTGTAATGTTTTTTTAGTTGCTAAGTCGCATTTGACTCTTTTGCAACCTCATGGATGGTAGCCCCCTGTCCATGGGATTTCTCCAGCAAGAATACTGGGGTTGCCAGTATTCTTCTCCAGGGAGTCTTTCTGACCCAGGGATCGAACCCAGGTCTCCTGCTTGGAAAGTGAATTCTTTACTACTGATCCACCAGGGAAACCTCTATAGCAGTTTAGTCTACTTTAAATACTCTATTATCATAGGACCCCCAAAGCATGAAATATCAGTAAGTAATAATTGCTGATACAAACCTTTAAAAAAAAAACAGATTAGTTACAGGCTTTCTTAATGTGGGGTTCATGTGTAGAATAAATTTAGTTAGAAAAATAATATTTTATTTTCAGTAACATTCAACTGAAATTTGGCATTTCTTTTCATTATGAATATAGGTAACAAATTAAGTATTATTAGAAGCTCTCTTGTCACAGATACAAAACACAGATCTTTTCCTATCACATTATAGTTGCTGCAAATATCTCATAATACTATTTACAGTCATCACTAATTCAAAATTACGGTATCTATTAGACCTGTGGCTAAATTTTGTAATTTAAAGCATTAATAAAAGCACATGTATTCTATCACAAGTTAAAAAACATTTTTATAAATGTATTTCAAAATAACAGATTTTTAATAGTATTTGTATTTGAAGCATTTAAAAACCTTATTTTAAAAAGTGACCCATAGCACGAAAAAAAGGTTAAGAATCCCTGAAACAAATGTCCTTAATTTAGCAATGAACATCAAATTTAGAACAATAGAGTTTCTGCTTCCAAACTTTATATTTCTAGTTTGAATACTAGCTATCATAAAAATATAGATAGAATTGTAACAGTTAAGAAAGAATATGGTAGTAATTTAGGCATCAGAATATTAATTAAATGTTTTAATAAAATAATGTCAGGAATAAAACAAACCTGTGCATGTTTGCATATGTGTGGGCATATGCATATGTGGGTCGGGAAGGTCCCCTGGAGGAGGGCATGGCAACCCGATCCAGTATTTTTTCCTGGAGAATCCCATGGACAAAGGAGCTTGGCAAGCTACAGTCCATAGGATCACAAAGAGTTGACATGACTGAAGCGGCTGAGCACGCACATGCAAGTAAAGGTCTGTAATCTTTTTTATTGAGGACAACCATGGTCATTTATACCTGTTAAGACTACTTTTAGAATATTGTTTTCTAATTAATCCCTGTGATCATTTTATAAATAGAAAAATTCTTGTTAAGGTATTTACAATATTCTTCACTAAACCTTACAAGCAGGTGCTTATATTGAATAATATATGAATTATATACAAGTAAAGATATTCCACTTTATTCATGAATCATTATGGGGATTGCAATATTAAGAGTTTTAATTTCATCTAAGTTTTGTAGTCAGTCTAAAAATAGTGCTCTTTTTCTAAAACCAGAACTCAAAAGCTTCTTGAACTTTTAGTTTCCAAAGCCAGTAGACTATACTCTGAACCACCTGCCATATAATCTTGTACCATCAAGTCTTTCCATTTATGACTTCTAAGTACCTAAAAATAATCACTTTTCAAAATCACTTTAAATGATATTTAAATCACTTTTGCATAATCAAGAGCCCTTCCTTCCAGTAAAGTATTCAATAGCTATTTCCAAAAGTGAGAAGCTTGACCAATTATTTTCACAGTGTGAAAAATTGAGGCTTTCATATAAACAAGTCCTGAGGTTGGGATCTTAGTCCATTACTTAAAAGTTTTGTGATTCTAAATTTTTTTTTTCTGAGTTTCAATTTATTCCTCATGAATTGGAGATAACATCACCTACCCCATACTGTTTTTGTGAATATTAAATAAGATACTTATCTAAATTTCAACAGATTAATGTCTATGTAAAAAAATTGTTAATTCTAATGCTTTACTGACTTATAAATAGAATTATCACACAGTTTAAACTTTATAATGACTTAGAAAAATATGTGCATAGGAAACTTTTTGTGCCAGGGTAGAACTTTTTAAAACTTGGCTCTGCAAACATACAGCATCCATCATTATAAATACTGACAGTTTAAACATCTCTATTTTTTTTTCTCACAGTGTATATATGTATGTATCCAAATTTTTGAGACAGAATTCTGTTGGATCTGGTGTTTGTGTGTCGGGTTTTGAGGCACTGCTCATCTAACTAAAGGGAAATGATTTAAAATGCCAATAAAAAGTTTCCGACAGATTTCCCTGGGCATGTAATGACTAATTAAATCTAAAGCAGTGAATTCTATGGTTACCTAAGTTAACACACTATCTGTGTATTAACAGCTAGTGGGAGTAGTCCTTTTATTTGTTTTGGATGTTATGAATTGTTTGTGATGGTTTTATTTTTCCTTCTCCAAAGTTGTGGTTAGATTAAGTACTAAAATGTTCTGCCAAGCACACCTCCTTTTGAAGTAGCTTTATACTTCTAGGGAAATTCATTTGGGGGGTAATTTTTATTGTTTAGATGTTCACAAAATTTGCACACAGCGATTAGATAATAATAGGAGCTAAAATTTGCTGACCTTTTCCTTAGGGAATGGTAACAAATGACTTAAATACATCATTTCTCCTAAACCAACAATCTTCCCATTAGATAGGTGTTATCAGAGACAGAAAGTAACTTGTCCATGGTTGGAAAACTTCTAAGTGGCAGAACTAAGATCCAAATCCTAACTCAGGTGTCTTCCAAAGCCTATTACTTAATAGCAATGATACTATAAAACTCTTTGATTTCCTAATAAGTGTCTGGATATCTGAACTCAATGATATTTCATGGCATGTTGTAATGCTGAGAATTTCAGAAGCCCAGACCTGGTGGGAACTTTTAAAATGAGCATGAAAATATTATAAGCCACTTGATTTCCTAGTGAAAGTGTTGGTTGCTCAGTCGTGTCCAACTCTTTGCGACCCCATGTACTGTACCTCCAGGCTCCTCTGTCCATGGAATTCTCCAGGCAAGAATACTGGAGTGGGTTGCCTTTCCCTTCTCCAGGGGATCTTCCCAACCCAGGTATTGAACCCGATTCTCCTGCATTGTGGGCAGATTCTTTACCGTCTGAACCACCAACAAATAGAAATGAAAATGACACATGATCAAATATCAAATTGCCATCAAATATCAAACATAAGAAAATAAGAGACAAGTAGAATATTGCCTCTGAAAGCTCTGGTGAGGGTCTGTCAGCATTGTTCCCAGTGAGGCTGAAAATCTTTGTCTTGATCCCACATCCAGCCACATCCCCTCCCCTGGACTATGGAAAGTCAGTGGGTTAAATTCTAATCTCAAATTCAGTAATAGAGTGTTTTCAATATTCAAGTAGGCTGAGTGAGGGACACACAGCATTTAATTCTGTATCTTCAATACTGACTGTTCTCTGAACGCTAGATTCCCACCTCCAAGTACTTGCTAGATGCTCCCATTTGGATGTTCACCACCATTTCGGCTTACTGTACCTAAATTGGAGGACCAGTTAGAACCCACAAACTAGTACTTATTAATGAGACCTTCAGGACAGGCATTAGACTGTGGGGCCTGATTGCTTATGTTCCAGACCTGGCTGTCACTCATTATCTGTGTGTCTAAATATATCATCTAAGCTCTCTTTCCACTGCTAAGTTTCCCATCTGTGCAGTGGAAATAATATTTATTTCATGGGGTTGTTAAGAAGACTAAATGAATTATTACGTGTAAAGCACTTAGGCAAGTGCTGGGCACATAGTAAGCACCATGGAAACGGTGGTGGTTATTACTACTCTGATTCTCCATCCTCCAGGCTGAAAATTACAGTCTTTATTTGGGTTGCTACATGTGGGAACAAGGTGAGAGCAAGGTCAAGGGAGAAGTTAGCCTCCAACTGCTTTTGGTACTTCTTTTGGAATATTTATCCCATTTCAAAAGCCACCATCTTTATTTAGGTTTTCCTGATCACAATAGTAGTCTTCCTGTTGCCAGTTACATCTCTCCTACAATTCATTCCCTATCCCACCAGATCTATCTGTTTGTGTTGATTTAACAGAATTATCCTCCTACACAAAAAAATTTGTGTTTAATGCTACAGTATATAATGCAAATTCCTTACTCTGGGACAGAAAATCCTTTCAATCCAGCCCCAGCCTTTTTAACCTCATCTCTCTGTTTTGCAGGTCAAATAATCTACAGGCAAACCAGTCCACTCAGTGCTATGTGCTCTTCTTCACACAACATTTTCGGGGCCTGAATATCCTCTTCTCACTCTTCAAATCCTACCTGCACTCTTGGGTCAGCTCAAATTTTGTCTCCTCCGAAGACTCTAGACATGCCATAAGCGCTATGAATTGGAGCAGACATAAAGGGCAACAGAATAAAAAGTCAGTTTACTAATCCAGAGTGCACATGTATGGGGAGGATGATTAAGTAAAAAGCAAAGAAAAGGTATGGGGTTTTTTGGGAAATATTCAGTGAATTATAAAATTTTAAAACTACTCAATTATTTTCATATTTATATAGTGACACAAATAATGACTGAAGTAACTAGCAAAGGGCTTGCTTGCTGTAACCCAAGTATTTTAATAAATACATCTCATATATAATTGACTGCTTGAAATTACTGTTCAAGATTAAATTAACAGCCCTCTCTATCTACCTTGCCCATTCCACTATAACATGAGTTACTCTCCTAAGAAATCTTACATGCTCAAAAAAAAAAGTCAGTGGAAAAAACAGGATTTTCAGATTTATAACATTGCTGAATAAGGAATTTCAACAATAAAGTTTACTTGCTTATAGCCATAGATGTATGGTTCTAAAATATAGACATTACTGAGCAAATATAGTATTTTATTATATCAAAGATATCGGTCTTTCCCTCTAGCATCAATGACAGACAGAACTTCTTACCATTCCTAGCATCTCTGATACGATAAATTAAGCAGAACTGCCCAAATAAACAGAGAAGGCCATGGCACCCTACTCCAGCACTCTTGCCTGGAAAATCCCATGGACAGAGGAGCCTGGTAGGTTGCAGTCCATGGGGTTGCGAAGAGTCGGACACGACTGAGCGACTTCACTTTCACTTTTCACTTTCATGCATTGGAGAAGGAAATGGCAACCCACTCCAGTGTTCTTGTCTGGAGAATCCCAGGGATGGGGGAGCCTGGTGGGCTGCTGTCTCTGGGCTCCCACAGAGTCGGACACAACTGACGTGACTTAGCAGCAGCAGCAGCAGCCCAAATAAAGCAAGAATACTGTGAGCAACTTACAGTTTACTCTTTGAGAATGGGGCTGGTTCCTAATTAAGATTACAAATAGATAATCATGTAATGCAAATTGATGTCATAAAATTCTGTTATACTTGAATATTCTTCTGTTCATAGAAAATAAAATAGTAATTTCAAAACTACCTAGCCGAATTATCAGAAATTGCCAGTTACAGAAGTAGTTCCAAAGACTAAAGACTCAAGAAATCTGGGTTTTAATGTGACCTTTGGCAAATCACTTAAGACTCTAAAGATCTGAGTTTTCTCATCTAAAAAAATAAAGGGTAGGATAGATGGTTTCAATATATCCCAAACACATCAATATTTCTATGCCTTTTTCTTTTCTTCCCTGTACAGCTATAAACTATTTATGTAAGGTTCTATTACTCACTTTCCATGACCTTAATGTTCAATGAAAGTGTCTATTCCCACATACCTTACTTTTCAAAGAACTAAAATATAAATTTTGAAATTTCTTTTATGATTCAAAAGACATTTTGGATTTTGATACTCTGTTCCAAATACTGCATAATAACATAAAAAATTCAATAGGCTCATTTTTTCATACTTTTTTTCTGTATTTTACAGTATTATATATTTTTAATGATTCTAAAACTATAATACATTACTACATTTCCAAAGCCTAACAGTTTACCCCTATTAAATTTTTTGCTTTAACAATATTTCAGAGATAAAGTCTCTTTTATTAAGAGACAGGAGACATCAAATAATTGTTTAACAAATGGAAATTAATACAAAATCTGAGACCATATCAGAACTTTTGGCTAAACTCAGCATTCCCTGACTACCGCAGGATTTCTTGGTTTGCCTTGCTGGTGAGTGTAAGTCGACTGCCTCACACCAAGTCTCATTGCTGCCCCTTCCTTTATGTATTAGCAGCTAGGTGCCCTTCCCAGCTTTCTTTTCTGATTCTAGCCACTACGTGCATTGTGACACACTGATACTTTTATAGGAACTCCTAACTTAAAAGGAAAAAAATGATGTTTATAACTGTTTGACAGTTTGACTAACTGCACTGGAGATTCAATTTCTGTTTTAAAGATAATATAATTAGCTTCACAGACCAAACGACGACATGTGGGTAATAGCATTAGGAAAATAAAAAAGGCCAAGAAAAGAAGTCATTAACAACATACAGGAATCTTTCATTCTAAACAAAATAGTTTAAATTTCAAACTGGCAGAATTAATAAGGTAAGATATTCTTTACAATATCGGAAATCCCAAGTGCTTTGCAAAACGAGAAGTCGCAAATTTGAGGAATTCTAGGTAATCAGATGGCGACACCTATTGTCCAAATTTTATCACTGCAAGCCTATCATTTTAAAATGTCTATCAGCAGAGGGTTGAATAATGTTGGTGAAGTCTCAGGGACAAAATCAGGGTTCTTACCCATGTGAGATATTCACATTGTGGATACATTTTAATGTAACATTTTAAATTAGATAAGCATACCTCACATATATAGCTATTTTGCTCTTAGAAGTTGTTTTGTCCACCAGCTGCATGTATGTGCATGTAGGTATCTATGTTACCTACATTACTCATTATTACATTAGCTAATAATGTTACTCATTATTACATTAGCTCACTCTGCGCTATGAAATGCAAGAGCCCAGTGGAAAGGCCAACAGCTAAAGGCAACCCTGGACATCCAATAGCTTCTTCTGCTGGTTGGAATCACACCATCAAGGACCAACAATAGAGATCTACTATCAGAAATGACTGTAATTGATTTTTACATCTAACATGAAAGGTATTAACTTCAGTGCTTTTTCAGTTATCCTTCATAATAATCCTAATGTCAGAAAAGTGGCTATATTCTACAGAGTCTTTAACTTGTCAGTGAAAACAAATTTTAATTTAAAAATGGAAAACAGGATCAGTCTGAGAAGCAGGCCAGGAGTTCTGAGTGTATCTTGTCTTTTTACTTTATTGCCATATTCTAATTTGCTTGCCAGAACCTGTGTCAACTGCTATAAACTTCTAAAACAAAATCCATAAAACTTCCTATAGTCTCAATTTTAATACTAGTGGTATCACCATTGTAGATTCCTTGACCAACTTTCAGTTTTTTTCCAATATGCTAAAATGATTTTTTGCCACTTGGAGACATAATTGTCTTGAATCAGTGTAGAGTTTTGGGCTTATTTGCATAAAAGTATTAATACATTGTGTGTTGATCTACATTTGATTCTAAAGGAATTATGTGAGTGAAAGTTGCTCAGTCATGCCTGATTCTTTGCGATCCCATGGACTATCTCAAGGCCAGAATACTGGAGTGGGTAGCCTTTCCCTTCTCCAGGGGATCTTCCCAACCCAGGGATCAAGCCCAGGTCTCCCACACCGCAGGCAAATTTCTTTACCAGCTGAGTGACAAGGGAATTATAAATGGAGAATAAATCTAAGAGCCAAGTGCTCATCCATTTGAGATTAATTGCTTCTTTCAGGTCACTAATTCGTACTCCAGTGTCCCAGTTGAGTTAATTTACCTCCCTCGAGTGACCCCTTGACTCTGCAAAGGTATTTTAATGCACCCAGGCTTAATACAGGATAAATTGTTATTACTTTAACCGAGTTACACTGCAATAAATATGGTTTCCCCTTCTCTTTCCCAGCTTGTTTACTCAGTGCCACAACTAAGTCTTTCTTTTGACCCTACTGGTCATTTAACTCAGTTTGAACTGCTCCGAACCCAGTAATTTACAATTAAGATTGTGTGACATTAGAGATGGAATTTGTATTATTTAAAATAACTTTAACTAAGGGTAAACGGAATCACATGCTCTGTAAGCAAATTACAAATGGATCTCAAGCCTTCTATTATTAAATATGACTGTGGAGAATAAAATTCTTCCACAAAATATTGTTGATTCCATATTAAGGATCTAACTTAGTCACAGTTTTAAAATGAATAGGAGAAATAAGCAGTCAGTGAACAGCACCATGAACATTCAAAGGTAAAAACCTGAAATTGAAAAATGATGACAAGTCATGGAGGTTTAACCCTGCAAGTAAGTGCTGATTCTCCAGGGTGCTCAAAGCTTGTATTCTTTTTCTATAAGAGTATGTATGTTTAAAAAATTTAGTTTGTAATTCTATTAAAATTCCTCTACAGTCTCACCATTAAAAATATGTAGTGTTTGATAGCAGTGTTGTCATTCATGAAGAATAAAACAGAGGACTCAGGTAAATTCGATTTAAAAAAAAAAAAGCAAGTAACTTTTTAGTATAAGTACCATGCAATATTTGGGAGGTAGGCAGTGTATATTCATTAGGTACACTGTCCCTATTGCACAGAAATTGCAAAGCAGATTGAATTAATATGAAACTAATAGGGCAAAACCTCTGTCCAAGGTTTTTCAGTGAAAATGGACACAAAGTTCCAATTTGATCCCATGAAATCTGAATTACTGTTCTGAACCATTATTAAATTGGTTAGCATTTAACAGTATCTATCACTGAACATCTGTGTTTAGTAATGCACTGTGCTGAAGCATTCTTCCAGTAACAAAACTCAACCTTTGGTAGGAACTTTTTCACGAAGTTTGTAATAAGCATGGCTTTTTACATTCAAAAACTATTGAAAATTCAATTTATAGCAGAATGGCCTAGATTGTAAGTACAAAACAGTGTTTAAAAAGCTCAGTGCCTATTTTTGTATCATTAAATTGCTGTTTACTTAAAATACAGGAATATTGTTCCTTTAGACTAGAATGGGTAAGAAGTTGTAACTTAAATATAATCTTACACAAAACAAAGTTGAAGCAATTAGAGTCTCTTTTTATATAGGACAATAAGATCAAAGCAGAATATAGCATCGCGACCTTATCTGTATGTTTTCGTTTTAAAAAACCAAATTTAATGACTATGGCATTTCATGTAAATACACTACAATAAAATTCTAAGTATGACAAAAATGAAAAATTTCATGAAATAATCAAATACGATGAAACAACTGTTAGATCAATTAATAATTAGAGATAATCTACAAGGTTGACGGAATGTTAGGAACTCTAAAAGAGAATGATTAACTATCCAAGGATTAAGACATTCTTGGAAAATTCTTTAGGCTCTTGGCAAAATTGACCACGTTATAAAAAGTAAAAAATGTCTAATATAAAGGTTTAAAAGTGAAATGCTTGAAAACTTGGTTCTTCATTTATTCTAGAGACTAATGTACAGTTGAAATTATACCTATTTAAAAAGAAAAGCCATAATTTTGTTTCAGAGTTTCTCTGAGTTAACTATAAATTGTAATTCCTTCTTTAAAAGTACATTCAATTTTCAGGGTCTTTTTATGGTATCAGTTATCTTTGAAACAGGTTTTACTAGTATCTTATATGAGTGGATTTGGTAGTATTTTTAAAAAACTTCTGAAGCAAAATATGCATACAAAAAAGTGCACTTATCTGTATGAATTTGTACAATTAAACCACCCTTGCAATCTGTACTCAAAAAAAAAAAAAGAAAAAAAGAACATCACCAATACCCCAGAAGTCTCCTTGTCCTTCCTTTCAGTCACTACGCTTCCCCTTACGAGGGAGGGCATCACTCTGACTTCTGGCAGCAGTGTTGCTTTTATACTTCATGTTAGTGCAATTATACAGTACACAGTTTGGTGTCTGGCTTCTTTCATCCTTATTAGTGTCATCACTTTGTTGCAAGTAGTCATAAAGCATTCATTTTCATTATTATATAGCATCTCACTTTGTAAGTACACAATAGATATATCCCTTTCAGTGCGACTGGGCATTTGAGCAGTGTCCTACTTCTGGTCATTATATATGGCGCTGGTATAGACTTTGATGAGTATGTCTTTTGGTGAACAGATGTATGCATTTCTGTTGGATCTATACCTCAGAGAGGAATTGCTAGGTCCCAGATAAGATCCTGGTAGGTTGCTAAGCGTCAGACACAACTGAGCGACTTCACTTTCACTTTTCACTTTCAGGCATTGCAGAAGGTAATGGCAACCCACTCCAGTGTTCTTGTCTGGAGAATCCCAGGGACAGGGGAGTCTGGTGGGCTGCCGTCTATGGGGTTGCACAGAGTCGGACACGACTGAAGCCGACTTAGCAGCAGCAGATAAGCTAAGTTAAGCCTTAGAACCAAAAAGTTTTCTGAAGTGTTTATATTACATTTTCCATCAATAATGTTATAATTACACTATATCTTTGCGATTTGGTATCTTAATTTTAGCCATTCTGAGGACCTGCAGTGATGTGATGTTGTGGATTTAATTTGCATTTCTGAGGATTAATGAAGCAGAGCACCTTTTCATGTTTATTAGTCACTTGGGTTACTTTCTTTGTAGATGTTTGTCTTTTTTCTGTTGGGTTTTTTGAGGATTTTACATGTTCTTTATATATATTTTGGAAACAAATCTCTTGTTGGATATATATCTGGATTGATGAAGATACACACATATATATACACACACACAGACATATCTTAATTCTCTTGGTTGCCTTCTCCTTTAAGGTGATGTCTTTTGATGAACTAAAAAGTTCTTAATCCTAATGTTTTCTTCCCTTGTATGGTCAGTGTTGTGTCCTGTTTTTTAAAAAAATCCTTACCTACCGCAAAGTGACAAAGATCTATTTTCCCCTAAAACTTTGTCTAGTCTTTCACATTTAGATTTGCAACTCATTTGGAAGCCATTTTTGTATAGTGTATGGTAAAAGCAAAAAATACATTCTTTCCTATATAATATCCAACTGACCCAGCAATAGGTATTGAAAAGATGATTCTTTTCTTACTGTACTGCAGTGTCACCTTTGTCATAAATCAAGTAACCACTAACACGCAGGTCAATTTCTTGGACTTTTTTTCCTCTTCATTGGTTTGTCCATCCTTGTGTCAATATCACTGTCTTAATTACTGTAGCTTTATAGTAGCAACATTAAGTGATTATAGCTTCCAATAATATGATCAGAAGGCAAATGCTCAAAGCCTGAATTTGAATCTTCTGAATAACTAAATTACGACTCTCATATATCCTACTGACACAAAAAAAAGGAGGGAAAAGAATACTTATAAAAAAGTTTAAAATCTCCTGGGTAGTTATGAGATGAGAATGAAGATCATTACTGCATTTTTAGTGTGATGTTTATTAGGGAACTGGATGCCTACTTTTCAAGTATGGGAAGAAGACAACAAAAAAATACAAAAGAACAAGTAGTAAATCTAAAATGGCACGGTATAAACCAAGTGCTCAACAAAGGAAGGGAAAGACAGGGTGGAGCAGTTAGCAAAGCCTTGGTAGAGGAAGAATCCATGAATTTGAACCCAAACAGGTCACTCTTAATGCAGAACATTAGAGACTTCATTTTTTGTTTCCTGTATCTCCTTAATGCATTAAGTCCATGATCATATCCTGCTGTTACTTCCTTAAATGTTTCTTCAATCTCTATAGTTTTCAAAACAGACTTACGGTTTGAATCTTGACTATACATCTGAATCATCTGGGAAACTTTTAAAAAATGATGATGCTCAAGCCTCTCCACACTAACAGAACCATCTGTGAGTGTGGGGGTCAAATCATCAGTGTGTTTAAACGCACTCCCACCTGATTCAAATGTAAAGCTGAAGCTGAGGACTGCTGAGTTAGTAGGTATGTTCAATCAGTGGTTCTCAACTGTGGATAGGATACTGTCACATAAAATAAAGGACATGTTGGTTAAATTTTTTTCAGAAAAAAAAAAAAAAGTGACCTTAGGGGAAACTTGGCCACTTTTAGAGAAATTTTTGTCATGACCAGGGGTTGCTACTGGCATCTAGAGGATGGAGGCCAAGGATGCTGCTGAACATCCTATAACACACATGGACAGGACAAACAATTATCTGGTTCAAAATGTCAATAGCGCTGAAGTAGATAAATTCTGCTTTGGAGTAAGAGAACCAGTCCTAAGAAGAGGAAATAGAGTCTGGAACTAAAAGCAGAACTTTGTTCAAATGTAAGGATTATATTGAGGGTTCAAGTGACAGAAGCCCAAGAAATGAGTTTTAAACCTGAAGTTAGAGAACTACTGTGTAAAGTGTAAGATCTGTAATTGAATTTTTAGATACATTTCAGTAAATTTGCAAAGAAATTCAGAGCATGCAGAGTTCAAGGGAGTGAACTCAGAAGTTTATCTATGAAATGTGGCAGCAGTATTAGTTAACCTGAAGTCAAATCCCGCAACTCTTTGATATTTTTAATCGCTTAATAAACTTCTTGATAGTATGAAGAGTCTCTCTATACGTATGTAAGTCACAGCCAAATTCCAGCACTGGGTCCTAACACTAGCTTGTGTAATCTGATAAATGTTCCTGTTTTTTCATTCTATTATAAAAGGATAGAGGTGGGTCAGGTGATCTGAAAGAGCCCTTTCAGCATTTATCTTCTATAAATTCTTCTCAAAATGCAAATTTCACAACAAAAACATATTTTCAGTGATAGGTCTAAAATCAATTTCAATGGCTCAGTCTTACTTTAAAAGGTAGCAAACTTCTGTTTAAGACAATCAATTTTACCAGTTCTTCCTTTACAGGGTCCTAATCAAACGAATGTGATGAAACTGATAACCTGCAATATTTTCTTACTGCAGTACATAAAAGTTAAACTATTTTCTACTAGGATTAGTAAGAATCCCTTGGATTATATATCCCAAAACTAAATCTGCTTAAAACATTTCAAGGAATATAAAATTTTAACTGGCAGTTACCGCTTCTTAAAAGCTTTGTTTTTGCAAATCCTGTTACAAATCAAGATGAGAAAAGGAGCCCCACCACTCTTTACCCTACCCCTGATATAATCCAGTACACAGCCACAGCCATCAATAGGAAGTATGCTTTTCAACCAGTGATGGCATTTCAAAACTGTTAAAGCAGAGGGTGAAATTTCAAGGAACATGGCTTAAAGAATGGTGCAAGGTCAGAAATGCCTGAATAAGCAATACGCACACTGAAATGAGTGGTGAAAGGCAGTGGACCAAATAATTCTTTTTGTGGGAGACGTCCTTTGCATTAGGTATTTAGTAACATCTATGGCCTGTACCTACCGGATGCCTATAGCACTCACCCACTGCAAGCTGTAACAATCAAGAACTCTCTCAACATTGCCAAATTTCCCCTGGGGGCAAAACTGTCCCAATTTACTATGCAAATGCTATGCAAACAGGCAATCTATAATTATGCACAGTAAGGAGGAATCTCACATTGCTGAGTGAAGGAAACCAGAGTGAACATGGTATATATGATTTCATATATATATTAAGCATCAAAACAGAAAATCAACTTATACTGTACGAAATCAGGATAGTGGTTGTTTGTACTAGGGATAAGGGGAGGAAGTGCCTGAAAAGGAACAGGATGAGCCTCTGAGGTGCCAGTAATGTTCTGTATTGATCTAAGTCCTCCTTACATAGATGAAAATTTATTGAGCATTTATACTTAACAAAGTTTTGTTTTTTTTCCCCCCAAAACACTATGGGAGTCACTACTTTATCTTCTTTGTAACGAATGAGAACATTGTAGGTCTTACTCTGTGAATCGTAAGCAAAACTCATTATCAGGCTACATATTAATTAAGCAAAGAATTTTAAATAAAGTTATAAACTAAAGTTGGTCATCTTCATGTGTTCATTTAAAACAGGCATTTAATTTAAAAAAATACAGAAAAATCCATTTCAAATAATTCATTTGGCAGAAGTTATTTGTTCTCCTGAGATTTATTTCTATTCCTATTGACAAAAAAACAAATCAAAGATGAATCTGAGTTTACTACTACTACTAAGTCACTTCAGTTGTGTCTGACTCTGTGCGACCCCATAGACGGCATCCCACCAGGCTCCCCCGTCCCTGGGATTCTCCAGGCAAGAACACTGGAGTGGGTTGCCATTTCCTTCTCCAATGCATGAAAGTGAAAAGTGAAAGTGAAGTTGCTCAGTTGTATCCAACCCTCAGTGACCCCATGGACTGCAGCCTATCAGGCTCCTCCGTCCATGGGATTTTCCAGGCAAGAGTACTGGAGTGGGGTGCCATTGCCTTCTCCAATTCTGAGTTTAAAATGTTGTAAAAACAAGTTCTGTCTGCCATGAGGCATTTCTGTAAACTACTGCAGTTTCTATATGTTGTTAAAATTAGAGAAATAGACTTAGCAGCTGAGTCATAGTTTTGTCTGAGAATAAAACACTTATCTGTCTCGCCAAGGAGTTAAGAATTACTTTTTACTATTATATAAAGTTGAGATTCAAATTCTTTTATATGTAAACATGTAGTATTATTCTTATTCTTTTTCTGCACATACATTTCAAAGTAATACTCAGACTGGTACCAGGACACTTGACAAGTAATAAAGAAAAAAAAAATTTTTTTAAGTTAAATCTACACTGAATCCAGAATTCTCAACTGCATTTATTTAAAAAAAGAAAAAAACTTTAAGAACTGTATTTTAAAAAGACTGCAAAAAAAAAAAACAAAACACATATGATCACAGCCAAATGTATGATTTATTTTTGGAGAGGTATAATTAAAAGTGAGGTTTTTCCAATTAAGGGAAGAAGTAACAATATGAGATCATACCCTGGTTACATGTTAATTATCACATTTTGTACAATGTGGATGTGCTCAACATGTATTTAATGATAGTATGAGTATTTGAAATTTAAAAATTATAAACCCTTGCCAATATTGTAATCCATAATGTTGAAATAAATACCTACAACAGAGTAGGAAGCCTTTGACAATGCTTGTGGATCATCCCAAATGTTACAAGCATAAGATCAAATTAATTGACCCTACTGCTAGTTTCCACTTAATTTCTTCATAATATGGCTGTCTGGTGTAGCATTAGTGAAGATACTCCCTACAACCACATGGGTACCCCAGAGACTGTGACGAATCACTTTACAGCAGCCAAGATCATCAACAGAGAATCCTAAATGTCGATAGCGTTCATCTGTCTCAAAAAGAGTGTTGTTTGTATATGGTCCAAAAAACTGGAAGAAATAAAAAATGATGTCATATTTTTATTAACAAGAAAGATAATGGAGTAATAATTTTTATGTAAACATGAACACAGATCTGTATAAATACTGCAAATATTTAAAAGGTCAAATAAGAAATAAAAGGGTCACATGTAACACCTAACTGCCCTAAAACCTCTCCCCTCAATACCTGTGTACTATGGAAATGTGAAATGAATGATCTAGCAGACTGCACGTTATCTAGAACCAAACGTATAACTTCACATGACCTTTAGAGATGAAATAAGTCTTAGGCAATCATATGGTTCACCTTTGTAGTTTTTAAGATAAGAAAACTATAGCCCAGGGTATTTTTCATTTCTAGTACTCACTAAATCTTAACCTCAAGAAGAAACAATATATATTTCTATCTTAAGATTAAAATAAATTTTATCACTATTTGTAACTGAAAGACATACACAGAATTTAAAATGTGACATAGTGGCTCATTATTTTTTTTAAAGTATAGCTTTATAAATGTTGATTTCCAAAAAGTTACTTTTAAATATTTCTTTACCATCCAAATTTTCTTAATTCTAAAAATAACTTTCTTCCTTAATGAAACTACTGAATGCTAATTTTTAACTAACAGTAAGCACACTAATTCAATGTAATTTGAATAATGTCTATTAGTAAGGATGGAAAAAATAAATTTTGAAATTATTTTTAATAAAAAAATTTAAAGTGATGGAGAAGTTTAACCAGGAGTGACAGAGGTCCCTCAAAGTTGTGAATTCAATTGATTCGTGGTACTTCTGTGCATAAAATTGTGAAGTTTTCAAGAAGTCCTAAATGATTTATTTTTACCTAGGCTATAATTATAGAAAAATAATTCCTACTTCAAATTACATAATCTGGCTTTCAAAATGTATTTAATTACTCACTGCCAAACCAGATGATGGGTCAATAAAGTCAGCCCAATAGCCTTCAGCTCGGAGGGCATAGCAAATTTCCTTAGCACCGCTGATGAACTGCATAGAAAAAGACACAAATACTATGCTCAAGATAGCATCACTACAGACTGTTTTATTTTTCAGTAAATTTTTAAAATAAATATCTTTTGCCTCAGATAGAGAATACAAGATTAATAAAAAATTAAAACTAATGATAAATTAGGACTTATAGCCTTAAGATTATTTTCACCAGTCTAAACGATTAATGTTAATGTAACACTTTGATTTTTTTTAAGTCTAAATTGTACATTTTTTCTTCTAAATTATTTGTTTTAGGAACTATTTCTAATCACTTTTGTGCTATTAACCCCCAAATTTGTCAAGGATTATAAACTACAGTTGCTATTTTATATTACTATGGAAATTTCGAAATAAGGTAAGAAAGGGAAAACAAAATAGTCATAATGAAAAGATCTGAACCATTCATTAATTTGAATGGCAGTTGTTTAAAAACAGGTACTTGTTTGTATGTCCTTCAAAAATACACCTATCCAGTCACATAGTCATGAAATATTTCTGACAAGGCACATGAAAATAAGATAAAAAGGATAGATTGGGTACAGGGCTGGACAGCATACTTACTTTTCACTATATGCTTCTCTATTTTTCTATGTAGTGTATAAATAATACAGACCATGTACATGCATTACCTATTCAAAATCCTGTGATGTTAACTCCTATGATGCAAAGACTAGCTCTACCAGAACTCTAAGCAGTGAAAAAGACAACAAATATTAGAACCAGATTAGAATGTTAAAAAAGGACAGACTGTAAGTGTTTAAAAACAAGGGCACAATTCCACTTCCAGTCTTAATAGAGTAACAGTTATCAAACTTGCCACCTGCTGAAAACTATAAAAATGACTAAAATACATGATGCAACTGTTTTCAGACACTGAACAACAGGCAGACACAAAACTGTAGTCTTCAAGAGAAGGGAAACAAGTAAGGTGATCCCCATATACACTCTAGCCTTCTGTCTGGGGACACTTTCCTGTTGCAGGACAAAGAAGTGGAGCCCAAGCAAAGTGACAGTGTCACTGAGCTGAGGCAGAGGAAGCAACAGGTCTGGACTGCTGAATCATCTGACTTTGTGGGGTAGGGTGCTGGAGAAGAGGCTGATGCACAACAGGGTTTCAAAGCAGGCTGTAGAACAGTCTTTCCTGGTTCAGTGGCCTCATGCTGAGCTGTGCAGACACAGGGTGAGATTCCTTGAGGTCTAGCAGAGTGCCAGCTGCAAGGCTGCAGCTGAATAGTGTTATCAGGGGTCATACAGTGCTGGGGAACATGAATTTCAGGCCCACCCCGAGTGATGAGACCTCACTGAGCATCTCTGGCATTCAGCTGGTTGAAAGTCCAAGCTAAAGTTAGGCACATGGGCCATACTCTAAATAAGGGATGAGGAAGTAATAGTCAGAGGGCCATCAAACTGAGTGGCTGCCTGTTTGTATAAATACAGTTTTGCTGAAATGAAGCCATGCCTATTCATTTATATATTGTCTATGGTTTCTTAGGGATTCCCTGGTGGCTCAGACAGTAAAGCGTCTGCCCGCAATGCAGGAGACCCAGGTTCGATCCCTGGGTCAGGAAGATCCCCTGGAGAAGGAAATGGCAACCCACTCCAGTACTCTTGCCTAGAAAATTCCATGGATGGAGGAGCCTGGTGGGCTACAGACCATGAGGTCGCAAAGAGTTGGACACGACTGAGTGACTTCACTTCACCTTATATGGTTTCTTTAACAATACAAGGGTAAAACTGAGTAGTTGAGAACCTATGACCTAAAAAGCTTAAAAAGCTACCATCTGGCTCCTTAGAAAAAGTTTATTGATCCCTCCTATAGATACACAACCTAAACTAACCTATGTTCTCTAAAAACAGGCGTATCTCATTTTTTGGACTTCATTGTACTTCGCAGATAACGTGGTTTTACAAGTTGAAGGCCTGTGGCAACCCTGTGTCCAGCAAGTCTATTGGTGACATTTTTCCAGTAACATTTGCTCACTTCATGTCTCTGTGTCACATTTTTGTAATTCTCTCAGTATTCCAAACTTTTTCTCTATTATTATATTTATGATGATCTGCAGTCACTGACCTTTACTGATGTTTTACTACTATGACTCATGGAAGGCTAAGATGATGGTCAGCATTTTTTAGCAACAAAGTATTTTAAAATTATGGTATGCATTTTTTAAGACATAATGCTATTACACGTTTAATAGACTACAGTATAACATAAACATAACTTTTATATACACTGGGAAACCAAAATATCCATGTAACTCACTTTATTGCCATATTAGCTTTATTGTGATGGAGCCGAACCAGCAATATCTCCAAGATATGCCTAAACTCTTGTAAACTAATGAAAAAATTTAAAAATACTGTATTCTTTAGGTTATCTATGTAATATTTGCACTTACTGCTGTATTTCATTAATCCTCACAATTCTTAAAAAGCAGGAAAACTGAATATGGTCTAGAAAAGTCATTAAAATTATGTATCAATGTAATAAGACATATACAAAAACTACAAGGTGAACAAAACAACGTATTTAAATGTTTGCAAAGATTAAGAATGCCAAATGACCACAGAAAGAACCAGTTTAAACGTTTATCTTATTCTGCTCATCAGTAGGAAACACTGACATCTGCTGGAAAAAACTAGGATAGATTTAAACCACAAAAGATAAAATATCTACTTGGACAGTAAAGTCATGTGTGATCCTAAAATAATCACTAACATATCTAAAATAGAAAGAGATGTTTTCTTTTCCATAAAAAATAAAATAGCTTTAGTCACTATAAAATTAAAAATCACATGAAAAAGTATAGTGCCATTTCAAAAACCTGAAAATTGGTTATAGAAAACTGAGTTATATCTATACTGGGGTCAGTATCAAGTGAGGCTCAGAATCTTAGACGAATCAAAAAGTAGGACTTACAATGCAATGTACATGTGAGAGCAAACTCTCCAGCATCTAAATGATAGTGATGATAAACTACTCCTGGTCTTAATATATAAGCAGAAAATGTTTACTGAGTTATTGGATATTTAAATTTCAACTCATCAAATTCAGATCTTCTAAAAATCAGAGATAATGTCTTATGCCTCTCTATAACTTCTTTGTTAAGCATGTAATTTGCTCCTGACTTAATTACTACCTGGAATTTATTAGCAAAGCTATATTTGGGACATTTAAGTGTGAAGTCATTATCATAAAATACTTTGTTAAGTATGTAAACAATATTTTTATAAGTTGTGAGAACCATACATCCAACACTAAAGAAAACATTAAAAAACTCCCAATATTATTCTGCATGTAAATTAGTAAAGAGAATTTTTTCAACTGTAGTTAAGTAAGCTAATCTTAACTTGTCATACATACAAAGGAATCAAACTCATATAATTTCTAAATATGAGATTTTAAGTTACCACTTATTTCTCAGGTTGATAAAAATGAAAAATAATGCTAATATCCAGGGTAAGAGTAACAGCCTATATACTAGGATGATCTTTTTGGTGGACAAATTGACAGTATATATTATAACTTAAATATATCCCTTGATTTAGCAATTCCCTATTTAGGAATATGTAAATATGGGCATAAAAATAAATGTACAAATATATTCACTGCCTATAAAAGCAAAAGTTTGATTTTCAACTTACAAAAGGCTAAAAATTTTTTTAATAATTTAAAAAATTTATGGTTTGCCCATGTAATCTAATATTATACAGATTTTACAAAGAATGAAATATAATCTATGTGAAATGTGAAGGAAAGGTGTCAAAACATATTTTCTAGTTAAAAGCAATGGATGGGAAAAATGTGGGTATGTACAACTATTATATTATTATTGTACTGTACACTGTTTACACTATGAAGAAGAATTAGGTAATTTTCACTTTTTACTTGACATGCTTAAGAGACAGAAAGAGACATGGAGGGAGAGAACAGGATAAGAGAGGAGACAGGGATGGGTATGAAGAGTTAATTTTACATTTTTGTTGTTTACTGCATTTCCAAACTTCCTAAGATAGACATAAATTAAAAAAAAAAAAAACTGAGGAAGTACTGGACAGAATATAAATTTTTCAGATACTAAAACAAACAAACATAAAAAACCCTGGCATTTTTATTTTCAGAAAACATGTACATTTTTTAAATACTGACATACATTAGGAGAGAACTAATAATAGTAAGAAAAGACAGCCGTCATTTTAAAACAGTGTTTACTGTTGTTTAAATAAGATTATAAAACTAAACAGTCAGCAGTTGAAAGAATTACCTTTTCTAAGAGCACTTCTCTTTCATTTTCTACCTCCTCACTCCAAACAGTCATATCATTCTTAGTTTTCTGTGTTACGGTCAGAATCATTAGTTTGTTGGTGGCTACTTCTGGAAACAGTGATTCAAAATCTATAAATAAGAATAAAATTCCAGGAAAAAATTATTTGTTTTTTTTTGAAAAAAGAAACAGTGCATAAAACACTTTAGAAAAATGATGATTAAGTCAAATCATTATGGTACCAAGTTAGGTTTATAAATGCATATTGTTTTTTAAAAGGATGAACTAAATTTAGTTTTGGTTTACTTCTGTTCTTTTTGGATGAACCAAAAATATACTGCCAACAATTCCAAAGAGTAAGTTGGGTTACATGTTGTTAATCTTGGAATTAAAAAAAAAGTTTATTATTAAGATTTTCCTCAGTAATCACCTGGGAGTAGGATGACTTTAGGGAAAAAGTTAGTGAAAATTCGACTAATCCTGTCTAATGGCAGCATGAGGTCAGATGTCAGGGGACATCTGCTAGTCTTTTCCTTGGCCAGGCAATCATCATTTCCAGTGAGACATGTTAAGGAGTACATTTTTCAACATTTAAATTAGTGACATAATCTGACACACACTAGTGTAAAAATGAATAAAGCACAACACACCTCTTCGCAGCAACTCTGGACATGTTTGGATTGCACATTCTACTTTGGCACTTTCAAAGTAAGTTTCTGCACTGTTAATTTCTTGTTCAACAGGTGCATCATTACCCTTTAGGGGAGTAAGAAATATAGATAAACAAAATCTGGAGTTCAAATAAAATATCCTGCCCGTTATAAACCTGTTTGTAATAACATAGAAAGCTTTTTGAATAATCTTAACCTAGCTGGTGATCAGGTAATAATCAGTGTATTCTTACATATTCAAACTTTTCTCTATGATGAATGTAATTTGAGAATTTTTTTAAAATGTTGAGTTAAAAAAAAAAAGGAATATATACCTTCTGATATCCTAGACTTAATAGGAGTCGGTTAAAAAAGTTAAAAATGCCATGATTGTATCTTATAATGTTACCTCTTCTGATATTTTGTTATATCTGATTATCCTTTCTTTTGTTCTGTAAAATGGGCATAAGTACACACTATTACAAAACAACATGATTAAATATATAATCTCTCCAACAGGAAAAGCCTAGAGGCTCTTATTCAACTGAAATTTAATGGGTGCCTATTATACATCAGCCATTACAACAGGAGCAGACACTACAATGGTAAAAATCCAGTCTTCACTCTCAGGTATATAAGGGTTAGTAGAAGAAAAACAGCATGAACAAATAAATGCAATCCAATATGAAAAGTGCTACACAGTTGTGAAGGAAGTCTTCTGGAAGTATAAATGGGGAAGAAACTTGCTTTGTTGGGAGAAATCAGGAAAGGTTGAAATCACACTTGAGTTACATGTTAAAATATGTGTCTGACATATAAAAGAATGGACAGAATACAGATTAAGAATCCCAAAGGAAAAAAAAATAGTCTAGCAAGAAATAATAGTGCAAAGGCATGCAATGGTCAAAGAGAACGGTATAATTTTCAAAAAATGAAAAGTATGCTGTGATTACAATGTAGAAGGAATAGGAAATCGTGGGAGGTAAGGTGAGAAAAGGATCGAAACTATGGAAATCCATTTATGCCACATTACAAAATTTTGATTTTGATTTTAAATTAAATAGTATTAATAAATTATCCTTATTTTACATATAAAGAAACAGTCTCAGAAAGGTGAAATAACTTTCTCAAGGTCACGAAACTAATTATCAATAAATAAGAGTTAATCTCTGTATACAGACTTATCCTATCTCCACAGTCCATGCTACTATAATGCATCTAAAAACAGAGGTAAGATAAGGAGGTGCTGAACTCTAATAGTATTAGTGAGAACTAAAGTGACACAAATTTAAGGGCTACTTTCAGAGATGAAAGCAATGTAACTGTCACTATATATGGGGGAATGATGAAAAGAGGAGGCAAGGTTGTCACTGTAATCTTTACTTTAGGGAAGTGCGAGGATGACTAAATCACTTATATGACTGACAACATGGGAATAAAGACATTGAGAGAAAAAAGGACTCATTCAGTGCTAGACGTGTACTAGTCCTAATTTTGGTACTTCTGAGACATCCAGATAAAGATATTTGGCAAGTAATACAGAACCAGCAATGTCAGAAACAGAAAGTTAGGAAATATGAAGACAGAGCCTATGGAGAAAGCTGAGGACTTAAGTGACCAGGGAGCAAGTCAAAGGAAAAATGAAGAACAGACATTTGGGAAATATCATATAACTGGTGAACAGAGGAGCCAAGAAGACTGAGAAGGAATTATCTGAGAGAAAAAGGGGAGGTCAACTGTGTTCCAGTATTAGGTTATTGATATAACCCATAACTGTGAGGGGTTATCACTTTTAATAATATCGTTTTGATCAAAATCTTCACCTGAAACTACACAGAAATATGAAAAATGGTAATGATCAGGGGTTTTGACAAACTCTGAAATGCATGTAACTTCCCATTTGAGTGAACAAGGATGCAATACTAGTTTTAAAAACCGGTTCTAAAAAACTCATAAAAAACCTCTCAGGAACTGTTTTTACAAAACCTATTTAAAAATTCTACTTTTTAGTTTACTATATCTGAAGAATTTTAGAGATCTCAAAATTTTTTTAAGTTTCTAAATGGTTAGAGGAATATAAAGCTAGTTGGAATTTGGTCCATATATAGATTATAATTACTGTTTGTAAAAATGAAAAAAAGAAAATCTAAATTTCCAGTTACAGAAATTAAGTTATTTATGTTTACAATAAATATTT
The DNA here is from genome assembly GCF_002263795.3 of Bos taurus. NCBI lineage: Eukaryota > Metazoa > Chordata > Mammalia > Artiodactyla > Bovidae > Bos > Bos taurus. The sequence continues at coordinate 46,557,313 of NC_037329.1, read as the reverse complement.
ATTTAAAAAGATATTTTGAAGAATTAATTACCTAAGAGACTGCAATGTGAAAAATTATATAGCAAAACTAGGTATAGGACAATACCAAGGTTTTAAAAACTAGACATGCTTTTTCTGTATATAATGGACTTAAACAGATTTTTTTTTAACTTTTTCAATGAAAATAATATGCTTATAGTTATCAGAAATATAGCTTTAATAATTAGAATACAGAATAAATGATACTAACAACATACCTGAAATTCATTCACATATTGTGCCATAACAAACTCATGTCTTTCACTCGATAAAGGTTCTGCTAGAACATCAGGTAAAGTTTTATGAACCTGGCTTTTCTTCTGTGATGCCGTCCCGTTGAGGTGACAGTCAAAACCTATGTTCCCAGGAAGCTGGAATCTCTGATCCTGAGGTCCAAATGGTCCCATAGTTTCATCAGGCCAAACCGTTCGAGAGCCTGAAGAGGAACAACAAAATGAACCATTTTCTCCTTACAACCTAAGTGCACTGGTAGACTGAAAGAATGTGAAAGAATGTTGTTCTTCCAATAAGGTTTTTTTTTTTTTACCTAAACAATAGATCTTTGAAGTTTGCTTTACTGGTTGAATATGTTAGTTGGTTTCATGTTATATCCAAATCACTAGTTGAAGAAACCAGCTGCCAACTCATAGTTAATTTCCTTATTAGGGAACGGATTCAATAAAGTATTATAATCCATACTATGGAATTCTTTTTTTTCTGGCTTCGCTGTGTGGCTTGTGGGATCTCTGTTCCCCAAAAAGGAACTGAACCCAGACCATGGCAGTGAAAGCCTGGAATCCTAACCATTAGACCATCAGGGAACCTCCGTATGTAATTCTTAACGGTCATTAGTAAATCTCTACATATGGTGAAAGAAGTTCACAGGATAAATGACATTAAAAGAAAAAGCTAAATCCAAGAACAGTATACGTGACATTTATTTTACATGCTTATAGTAATGCTTTAAATATAGAAAAAAAAACAACTTGAAAGTAAAGATACCAGACTTAATAGTGGTTACCCTTGGGGTGTGTTGTGTATGTTAATTGCTCAGTGGTGTTCGATTCTTTGTGACCCCATGGACTGTAGCCCGCTAGGCTTCCCTGTCATGGGATTCTCGAGGCAAGAATACTACAATGGGTTGCCAGTTCCTTCTCTAGGGTATCTTCCTGACTCAGGGATCGAACTCAGGCCTCCCATCCTGCAGTCAGATTCTTTACCATCTGAGCCACCAGGTAACCCTTGGGGAGGGGCATTCAACTGCTGTTACCTGGTGGCACAAAACATTAATGGACTGGAAAAAATTCTGTACCAACCAAAGTGACATAATGCCCTGTTTACCAGTCACATGCATGAATATGGATTAAATACTTACAGAATACACATTACTTTATTCCTATAAAATTAAAAAAAATCCTAACGTGAAAAATTAAGAAAGATCCAGAAAAAAGTAACTTAGAGAATCAAATGAAGAAATACTCAGAGTAGGAATTTTGTTCAGAGAAAGGAAAGGATGGCTGCAGACTTTAGTTGGCAATAAAAGTATTTATAAATATTCTGCCAGAACTAAGTGACTAAAAATGGTCATGTCATTACGGCTGCCCCTATGTGACGCCCATATCTCTCTTCCATACCTATGACAGACATTACCTATCAACCTATGTGACGCCCGTATCTCTCTTCCATACCTATGACAGACATTACCTATCAACCTATGTGACGCCCATATCTCTCTTCCATACCTATGACAGACATTACCTATCAATTATGGAACTTTTCCCTGCTGAACCCAGACACTGTCACATAATTCTCAACCCAAACACTCTAGCCCAGCACACATCTCAAACTATTAAGTATTTAAGAATCATCTGAGAACTTCTCAAAATGCAGATTCTGATTTACCAGATCTGAAGTGGGGCTCAAAATTCGTTTCTAACCAGTCCCAGATGATGCTGATGCTACACCATGCCATGCTATACTGGTCTGCAGATCACAGAGTGATAAGGTCTAGATAGCTACCAATGACCGACTGGAGTCAGTTCACAACCTAAAACTTACCAGCTGTTCTGAACAACATGGGTTTTATATATTATTCAGATCTGGGTCTTCAAATAAATACTCAATATTAATATTGGATATGAGCATATTTTCAAATGTTTACTGGTCATTTAGGTTTTCTCTTACAGAAATAGCCTGTTAAAACTCATTTTTGAAATTTTTGTTTGGTTTTCTACTGGGTTTTTTCCTACTGATCTACAAAAATTCTTTATATAGTTCTCCCTAGGTATTCACAAAGCAGTGCTTCCTGGACCCTCATGGATATCAAAATCTGCATATGCTCAAGTCTTTATATAAAAAGGGTATAGTTCAACTGACCTTTGAGCAACTCAAGAGTTAGTTGTTCAAACCCTGCAGTCACAAATCTGAGTATAATTCATAGTCAGTTCTCTGCTTAGTCATCTCCACATCCTCAGAGTCAAGGAACCGAGAACTGTGTAGTACTGTAGTTAGTTATTATTGGGAAAAAACCCTGTGTATAAAACAGATATGCACAGCTCAAACCCATGATGTTCAAGAATGAACTGTATGTGCATATATGTAACCTATGTACATCCTCCTGTATACTTTAAATCATCTCCAGATTACCTATAATACCGAACACAAAGTAAATGATATGTAAATAATTGCTGGCACATGGCAAATTCAAGTTTTGCTATTTGGAACTTTCTGGAATTTCCCACCCCCTCAAATATTTTCAATCTCTGATTGGTTGAATCTGACGATGCAGAACCCATGGACAGGGAGGCCAAGCTGTATATTCACAATACAAACCCTTAACTATTCTGAGTGACAGACCTTTCATTTATGATAGATATATGTTTAGCCTTCAGATCAAGAAAACTGAGGAATACTCAGAGATGGGGTTAGAAAACTGAGGCAAGAAAACTAGGGGAGGCTCTGCATGCCCAAGTGAACTAACATTACACTGTAAGTAATGTACTGAATGAAAAAAGGATTCATGGGCAATCACTTCAGAATACATTAGGTAAAGTTTCTAAGAGCCCTCCCTTAGTATTTTAGTGTGCTTTATAAACCTCTAAGATAGGACTTTGGCATAAAGCAGTTCTCAAAGTTAACTAATTACAGAACTTAAAAAAATTGTTTTTTTTTAGATCTTGCACAATGATTCAGTTTGTGGATAGTTTAGGAATGGCTACTGAAAGCAATGGGAGATATTTGAGGCTTATGATGGAAATGTCATGATTTACAGTATTTTAGAATGATTCATGTGATATAGTGGTGTGCAAGGTGGATAAGAAAAAGCAGACTCATTTAATAAATACTCGTTAGTAAAAAGTGATGGCTACATTTAGGAAATTCAGCAGAGTGGCAAGAAGTAGTAACATAGTTTAATAGGATCCAAAGAAGATTTGTTTCAGGGAAGACTGAGTGTGTCTGAATACAGATTAGAAAAACACTAAAGTTGAAGAAAGTAAGTTGTAGAAACCAGTATTCATTCATTTTTTTTTTTTTAAGTATTGTAACTTTCTGGCATAAATATTTAGGCAGAGCTCTGATTTACTTTCAAAGGGATAACCTCAACTTTAGAAGATCAGTAAAACTTCAAGAAGAAATATTTCAGGAAACGTAACAAATGTTATGAAACAATTGTAAGTAAAGAAAAAATAAGTTTCACTTACAGATATCTGGAGGTGCAGTGGCCACATGAGACTCATCAGAACCTGAAGATCCTGCAGTTGAAAAGGCTCTGGGATTGACAACCCTTTTAACTAAAGAGCAAAATCCTGGGAGATAGGAAATCAGTCTGGCTCTGTTACAGAGCACCTAAGAATGACACAAAACCCCAAATTATTCTGGATGTAAATGTTGTACTAACACAGACAATCTCGGGCATATCCTCACATTGCAATGTTCTTTTAAAACCAACACTGATTCTACTGTTATTGAGCACCTGCCATAGAATGAGTATCACACATATTTATAATTTAAAAAATAAACACAAATATTAAAAGAAAAAAAAGTACTAAGTTATTTGGGTAAAAATATATGGCTTTCCTAGCAAGGCCAGAATCAAGAGTGCCATACAGAAAGAACAGGAACTTTGAAAAGTTGCCCTATTCAGCAGCAACACTAAAAAAGTGGCACAGCTAGTAAGATTCTTCTATTCTCAAAATAAAGAACTTTCAAAACCTCTCCTAGAAAAAAAAAAATCCTACTTACTTTCACACTCTTCTTTTACTACTATTAGATTGTACTGATTATCTCCTATGCTATCTTTCTCTTGATTTTATGGCAATGTCCACTTTCCTCCAGTTTAGCAAACATCTTCATGATAACTTTTCTGCTCCTATGTTCATTTGCTAGACTCAGGTCAGTTACAATATGAATGTGTGGACATCTTTCATGTATAAACTTTAATCAAAATAGCTGAGTCAGAATAACTTAATGCAGGGGTTGGCAAACTATAGCAGGCTGTAGCCTTGTGTCTGTTCTGGTGAATACAGTTCTATTGCAACACTGCCACACACATTTATGTATTGTCTATGGCTGCTTTCATGTCATAATTGCAGAGTTATTTCAGAGACTCTGGCCTACAAAGCCTAAAATATTTGCTACCTGGCCCTTTATATTTAAAAACACTGCTGACTCTTAGATTAGTGGAAAACACGTAAGAACAAATACCATACCATCTGTGAAATTCTACTAAAAGATTCGAACAATTAAGAGATCTTTGAGGTCATAGGAAAAGTTTCATGGGAGGATATACTGGGTTGTGAAGAAACAGAAATTTAGGTACTCATTTCAATGAAGGCCTTTCAGGAAGAAAGGTATGGAGGTTGTTTTCAAAGAGTGACAGGTTCACTGAAGGTGGACATAAAGTAATGCAGTAAAGAACAGGCTTAAAATTTAACTAATGAGCAACTATAAAAGGCTTTATACTTTGTGACACAGACAGTAAAGGGCCTATTACAAAAAGATAATAAATCAGAATTTTAACCTGTAGGCAGGGAGGAAGAGAGTTAACTGATAAAAATAAAGGATGTTTTAAGGACTGTACAACTAAGAGTAGTGGGGAGAAAGGAGTGGGATTAGAGAGGAGGTATGAAAACTAGTTACCAGGAGGCTGAAGAACTCTAGCCAATTGATACTTTGGAATCACTTTTTCCCTTTCATATAGTATTCTGAAATCCAACCTGTGTGTTCTCTGACTGGTCTTTCTACCTCTCTGACAGAATTTCTTACTAATTTTATCTTCCCTTCTCTTATTCCACTTTTCAGTCACACAAAAATACCTACCCAACATTTCCATATTTCTGTCTTTTATACTGCCATAAGATTTCTTCCACTAAAATGCCCTTTTCCTTCTCCTCTTAGGCCGGACAAATTCCAACTCCTTCTTCAAGATCCAGATAAACTGAACCTCCTCCAGATGTCTCCAAAATGCAAGGCCTGTCTCCAGAGCATTCTGTCCACCTGAACATTTAAACATCCTCCCCTGGCCCTACAGTCTCATCATTAGGTTATTACTTAATGTATCATGGGCTTCCCTGGTGGCTCAGAGGTTAAAGCGTCTGCCTCCAATGCGGGAGACCCGGATTTGATCCCTGGGTCGGGAAGATCCCCTGGAGAAGGAAATGGTAACCCACTCCAGTATTCTTGCCTGGAGAGTCCCATGGACGGAGAAGCCTGGTAGGCTACAGTCCACGGGGTCGCAAAGAGTCGGACACGACTGAGCGACTTCACCTTCATCTTAATGTATCATATTCAACTACAGGAATACAATTCTGGCTAACTGTTACCATGTTAGTCTTCCTAACACACAACTCTAATTAAATCACCAAAATTTAAAGAATAAAGTCCAAATTACCAAGTGTATCATTCAAAACTCTTTGCTGGTGGTTTAGTTGCTAAGTCGCATCCGATTCTTTGTGACCCCATGGACTGTAGCCCACCAGGCTCCTCTGTTCCCAAGCAAGAATACTTGAGTGGGTTGCCATTTCTTACTCCAGGGGATCTTCCTGACCCAAGGATGGAACTCGAGTTTCCTGCTTGGAAGGAATATTCTGTACCACTGAGCCACCTGGAAAGCCCCAAGACTCTTGTTACTTCATCCCAAATCCACAATCCAACCTTATTTCCCACTCATCTTTTTCACACATCTTACATTCAGGAAGACAGAAATGACTTCTTGATTTCTGAAGGGGGATTGGGGGGGCAGGGGGTGTCTTTGAATATACCTGTTATGGGTGAGATTTAGATAATCTCACCCATCTTTTAAAATTCAAATGCTTCTCTGATTACATGAACCCAAACCCCCACTTTCCCCTCTCCACAAAGCTTTGAATCTGTATTGTACCTCTGTGTGACTTTTAAAATTAGTTTCTACTCTTACTGTATTAGTTTTCATGTATGTTTTATGACCCCTATGCCACGAGGCGTTTAAGTAGTCACTGGACAGTTACCGTGAATAAATACCTCTGGCCTATGAGAATAATCTCTCGCTCTCATTTTCTAGTATTTGTAAGGTTACTTCCTATACTAAAACTGCTACAAAACCTTCAGTTTACCTACCCAAACAGAAACCGGCTTAAAAATAGATCCTAAGTATTTACAAAAATAATGCCTTTTAAAATTACCGAAAGGATGCTGGCACTGAATTTATTTCTCAAAAGGAATTTGCATAAATAAATAAAAGTATTGAGAAATATGTTTGTTTTCAAACTACCTTTAAGGCATATTGACCGAATTTCACACCCCTTGTTTCCCTTGACATTTTTGATTCATTAAGTACAAGAAACATTATGCCATCAATGCCATTATAATTAAACCCGTCCCTCCATTTCTTAACGAGTTCCCAAAATAATTTATTACTGTACTGCTTCTTAAGAGACTAATTTACTCACATTGGCCATTTCTGGCGGAAAGGGCAGACGGAAATTATCTTCCCTTTTGTAAAGTTATTCCTGGGAAAGGACAAAACAAAACAGGCCGGTGACGGATTAAGCTCTAACAACAGATCACTCGGGTAATGTCCACCATCGCCTACTGGGTGTCCCTTCTTCCGCGACAGGACCAAAGCCCAAGCTGTCCCCGGACCCCAGGAGACCGGAATTCGCCCCCTGCCCCCACAGGGCACAAGTCGCTGCCCACAGGAGGCCTTGCAATTCTCAGCCCGCCCGGTGTGTCTGCGGAAGACAACTCCGACTAGATCCGGGGGAGGAAAGAGGGCCTGTCCACCAGGATGGAGATCTGAGGCTCCAAGTAGGTATTTTAACACCGATCAGGGTTCTAAACAAGCTGTGAGCAAAGGTTCCAGCAAAGATGAAGGTTGAGGAAGCGAAAAAGATCCTAACGACAGACTGACAGGACGACCGGGGACAGCGACAGGGGCCCTGTGAGTATAGGGACAAAACCGAGAGCTGTGGCCAAAAGATGGGCAAATCTGGAGGGACTAACGAGTGCGGAAACGGTCCGTACCAGTCGCGGCCGCCACAGCCGCCTCCAGCGCTCCCAGGGCCGTACTCTTCCCGTCTTCAAAATGGCGGCGCGACGGCAGAGGGAGTAGCGCTGACGCTGGCAGTGACCAGACTGAAGAAGTTGCTCTCGAGCGCATGGATGGGAATGATCCTCGAGCCGATGCTGCGCACGCGCACGGGAGGCCCACGTAGCACCGCCCTTTCATTGGATAGTCCACCGCCCGCCCCCCCCCCCCGCCAAGTAGGGGAGGAAAGATGAGGTGTGGATAATGACTTGTGGGATGGAGATGAAGGCTCCAGAGCTGCGTTCGGCACTCATTTAATTTCGATCATTAACTCACCGATGTATTTGAAAGCCTCCTCTTGTCCCAAGACTTTATTGCTCAAAGGAGGTAGTTTTCTGTTCTTTATATCTATTTTTTTTTAATTTCGAAAATAACTGTTTTTGAGAATAGAGCACTTTTTCCCTTTATGTGCCAGACTTTTAATAGGCGCAATAAATATATATCCCACGACGTATTTATAAGGAGTATATCACTTTTAAAATTTATTTTTAATTGAAGGATAATTGTTTTACAGTATTGTGTTGGTTTCTGCCAAACATCAACATGAATCAGTCATAGTTATACCCATGTCCCCTCCTTCTGGAACCTCTCTCCCACTTGCCTTACCATCCCACCCCTCTGCTGCTGCTGCTAAGTCGCTTCAGTCGTGTCCAACTCTGTACGACCGACCCCACAGACCGCAGCCCACCAGGCTCCGCCATCCCTGGGATTCTCCAGGCAAGAACACTGGAGTGGGTTGCCATTGCCTTCTCCAGGGCATAAAAGTGAAAGTGAAGTCGCTCAGTCGTGTCCGACTCAGCGACCCCATGGACTGCAGCCTACCAGGCTCCTCCGTCCATGGAATTCTCCAGGCAAGAGTACTGGAGTGGGGTGCCATCACCTTCACCGTCCCACCCCTCTAGGTTGTTACAAAGCCAAGGTTTGAGTTCCATGATTCATACAGCAAATTCCCATTGGCTACTGTTTTACATATGGTAATGTATGCAGATGACACCACCGTCATGACAGAAAGTGAAGAGGAACTCAAAAGCCTCTTGGTGAAAGTAGAGAGTGAAAAAGTTGGCTTGAAGCTCAACATTCAGAAAATGAAGATCATGGCATCTGCTCCCATCACTTCATGGGAAATAGATGGGGAAACAGTGGAAACAGTGTCAGACTTTATTTTTCTGGGCTCCAAAATCACTGCAGATGGTGACTGCAGCCATGAAATTAAAAGACGCTTACTCCTTGGAAGGCAAGTTATGACCAACCTAGATAGCATATTCAAAAACAGAGACATCACTTTGCCAACAAAGGTTCGTCTGGTCAAGGCTATGGTTTTTCCTGTGGTCAGGTATGGATGTGAGAGTTGGACTGTTGAAGAAGGCTGAGCGCCGAACAATTGATGCTTTTGAACTGTGGTGTTGGAGAAGACTCTTGAGAGTCGCTTGGACTGCAAGGAGATCCAACCAGTCCATTCTGAAGGAGATCAGCCCTGGGATTTCTTTGGAAGGAATGATGCTAAAGCTGAAACTCCAGTACTTTGGCCACCTCATGTGAAGAGTTGACTCATTGGAAAAGACTCTGATGCTGGGAGGGATTGGGGGCAGGGGGAAGAGGGGACGACAGAGGATGAGATGGCTGGATGGCATCACTCACGTCGATGGACGTGAGTCTGAGTGAACTCTCGGAGTTGGTGATGGACAGGGAGGCCTGGCGTGCTGTGATTCATGGGGTCGCAAAGAGTCGGACACAACTGAGCGACTGATCTGATCTGATCTGATCTGAATGTATGTTTCCATGTTACTGTGTCTAGCCATCCCTCCCTCTCCTTCCTCCCCGCCTCCCCTGAGTCCTGTCCGTAAGTCTGTTCTCTGTGTCTGTGTGTCCACTGCTGTCCTGCAAATAATTTCATTAGTACCATCTTTCTAGATTCCATATATCTGCATTAGTATATGATATTTGTTTTTCTCTTTCTGACTTCACTCTGTACAATAGGCTCTGTATAATAGGTTCACCACCTCCATTAGAACTGAAGAGTATATCATTTTAATTTGTCATTTGTATTTTAAAAAGTTAACTGAAGTCCATACTTTATTCATACTGATATATTTTTTTAATTTTTTAAATTTATTTATTTTAATTGGAGGCTAATTACTTTACAATATTGTATTGGTTTTGCCATACATCCGCATGAATCCACCACGGGTGTACACGTGCTCCCCATCCTGAACCCCCCTCCCACCTCCCTCCCCATACCATCCCTCTGGGTTATCCCAGTGCACCAGCCCCAAGCATCCTGTATCCTGCATCGAACCTGGACTGGCGATTTGTTTCTTATATGATATTATACGTGTTTCGATGCCATTCTCCCAAATCATCCCACCCTCTCCCTCTCCCACAGAATCCAAAAGACTGTTCTATACATCTGTGTCTCTTTTGCTGTCTCGCATACAGGGTTATCATTACCATCTTTCTAAATTCCATATATATGCATTAGTATACTGTATTGGTGTTTTTCTTTCTGGCTTATTTACTTCATGGTCTATAATAGGCTCCAGTTTCACCACCTCATTAGAACTGATACAAATGTATTCTTTTTAATGGCTGCTGCTGCTGGTAAGTCACTTCAGTCATGTCCGACTCTGTGTGACCCCAGAGACGGCAGCCCACCAGGCTTCCCCGTCCCTGGGATTCTCCAGGCAAGAACACTGGAGTGGGTTGCCATTTCCTTCTCCAATGCATGAAAGTGAAAAGTGAAAGTGAAGTCACTCAGTCGTGTCCAATCTAGCGACCCCATGAACTGCAGCCTACCAGGCTCCTCCGTCCATGGGATTTAATGGCTGAGTAATACTGATATTTTTTGATGGGTCATGTTGGGCAAGTTAGTCTCTTTATGCTTTTAGCTTTCTCTCTTCTAAAATGGGAATAATGTAATAATAGTGCCCAACTCATAGTTCATGAATATTAAATCAGTTAATATGTAGCTAACACATCATTGGAAGGACTGATGCTGAGGCTGAAACTCCAATACTTTGGCTACCTCATGTGAAGAGCTGACTCATTGGAAAAGACTCTGATGCTGGGAGGGATTGGGGGCAGGAGGAGAAGGGGAGGACAGAGGATGAGATGGCTGGATGGCATCACCAACTCGATGCATATGAGTTTGGGTGAATTCCGGGAGTTGGTAATGGACAGGGAGGCCTGGCATGCTGCAATTCATGGGGTCGCAAAGAGTCGGACACGACTGAGCGACTGAACTGAACTGAACTGAACACATATAGCGTGCGTGCACGTGCGTGCACGTGCGTGCACGTGCGTGCACACACACACACACACACACACACACACACCAGTGAGCTGAGTATTTGAGTTACTTACAACTCATTCTTTTTTCATTCCTGATAATTTCACCTTCAAGTCAGTTTACTAGTCCAGGTTATATAACAAGATTTTTGGTTGAATGATGATTATAAGCTTTTTGAGACTGGGAACCATATGTTATTCATCTTTGCCAGGATAGAAAATCACCTGTCAGATAGAGGTGGGAGTGAACAGCGGTATGGCAGGAGGCTGTCAGGAATAACTTCATAGTGTAGATGATGCTTGATCAGCATTTTGAAAGATGAGTAGTTGTCTGAATGCCAAAAAAAGACATTACAGGGGTGAGGACATTCAGCAAAGGCAGCAGTGTGGACAGAGATACAGAATCCAAAACAGTATGGGCAGTTGAGGATATCCACAAATAATCAAATGATTGAGTTGGAGGTAGACAGGGGCCAGATCATAGTCAGTCTTCAGTGAACTATTAAGGTGGATGTAATCCTGGAAGCAACGGGTTACTGGGCAAATTTAAGCCATCATGGCATTATCAGATATGTGTCTTGGGAAGATCCTTGGGCTTCAGTATACAGGATAGGTTGGAAGAATGTGGAATTGGACCTGGAGCAAGTGGTTAAGAGACTATTGCTGTGCCCATGAGAAAGAACATGACACCCTGAATTAAGGGCAGGGGGAAAGTTGAGAAATCAGTACTGTATAGCTGTCCATTAGTTGCAGACAAGGAAAAGGACACATTGAAGATGATCCCTACATTTTTGACTTAGGATTCTTGGCGACTAGAGTTGCTTTTGCTGAGATTGGGAATCCAGGAATATTAATTTGTGGAATGTATGCTATGTGGTGACAATCATATAGGGATTTTTCCACTCTTTAATTCTCATAACAATCCAGAAAATGGACATACTATTATCCTCATGTTAAATATGAAGAAATTAAAGCACAAATGGCTTACGTATATTTCTGAAGCTTCCAGGGCTGGATTTAAATCTCAGTATGTTAGGTTTAAAAATAGTGCTTTCTTTCCCATAGGTGTTGTCTCCTAGGAAGAAAATAGGTTTTAGGGGAATGATAATGCATTTGGCTTGGGATATCTTGAATTCTAAGATGCCTGAGGGGCATTCATATGTAGTTGTTAGTAAGTTATTGGACAGTAGGTCTGTTGCTCAGGAAAGTGGTTTATGTGGGAGACAGAGATTAGAGAGTCACTGACATATGGGTAGCAGTTAAAGCCATAGGAACTCCTTAACCTGGAGTTCAGTAATGGGCTTTAAGAGAAGAAGGTCTGTGAAACTCCTGAACATGTATGCAAATTTTTGTATATTTGTAAGCAGATCCATTTCCACCCCCTAGGAAGTCAGCACATAGCTTCTTCAGATTCTTAAAGTTCATGAGTGAAAAGATCAAGAACCACTAGTGTAGCCTGTAAAAGAAAAAGGGCAAAAGTCAGAAGATTAGGTTATATAAATTAAAAGGGCAGTACAAAAAAAAACAAAAAAAACAAAAAACACTAGTAATGGAGACTGAAAATTTCCAGATAGAGGATAAAAGGAAATCAAGAGAGAGTATTCTAGGCATGAAGAAGATAATTGCTCAATTATATTCAGTTCAATTCAGTCGCTCAGTCATGTCCTACTCTTTGCGACCCCATGAATCGCAGCACGCCAGGCCTCCCTGTCCATCACCAACTCCCGGAGTTCACTCAGACTCACGTCCATCGAGTCAGTGATGCCATCCAGCCATCTCATCCTCTGTCGTCCCCTTCTCCTCCTGCCCCTGATCCCTCCCAGCATTAGAGTCTTTTCCGATGAGTCAACTCTTCACATGAGGTGGCCAAAGTACTGGAGTTTCAGCTTTAGCATCATTCCTTCCAAAGAAATCCCAGGGCTGATCTCCTTCAGAATGGACTGGTTGGATCTCCTTGCAGTCCAAGCGACTCTCAAGAGTCTTCTCCAACACCACAGTTCAAAAGCATCAATTCTTCGGTGCTCAGCCTTCTTCACAGTCCAACTCTCACATCCATACATGACCACAGGAAAAATCATAGCCTTGACTAGGCAAACCTTTGTTGGCAAAGTAATGTCTCTGTTTTTGAATATGCTATCTAGGTTGGTCATAACTTTCCTTCCAAGGAGAAAGTGTCTTTTATTTTCATGGCTGCAGTCACCATCTGCAGTGATTTTGGAGCCCATAAAAATAAAATCTGACACTGTTTCCACTGTTTCCCCATCTATTTCCCATGAAGTGATGGGACCGGATGCCATGATCTTCATTTTCTGAATGTTGAGCTTTAAGCCAACTTTTTCACTCTCCACTTTCACTTTCACCAAGAGGCTTTTTAGTTCCTCTTCACTTTCTGCCATAAGGGTGGTGTCATCTGCATATCTGAGGTTATTGATATTTCTCCCGGCAATCTTGATTCCAGCTTGTGCTTCTTCCAGCCCAGCATTTCTCATGATATACTCTGCATATAAGTTAAAGAAGCAGGGTGACAATATACAGCCTTGACGTACTCCTTTTCCTATTTGGAACCAGTCTGTTGTTCCATGTCCAGTTCTAACTGTTGCTTCCTGACCTGCATACAAATTTCTCAAGAGGCAGGTCAGGTGGTCTGGTATTCCCATCTCTTTCAGAATTTTCCACAGTTTCCTGTGATCCACACAGTCAAAGGCTTTGGCATAGTCAATAAAGCAGAAATAAATGTTTTTCTGGAACTCTCTTGCTTTTTCCATGATCCAATGTGTTGGGGGCCAGAGTGAGGCCCTCTGCCCGTGGCAAAGGTCATAAGGAAGGAGGCTCGACATACGCAAAATCGGGATCGAGCCTCAGGAGTCCCCCTGGAAATCCTCGAGCATCTATCCCCATAACCAGAGCCTGCCTGCTTTACTACTTTGTGCTCCCAACTACACCTCTGACTTTACGGGGGGCCATCCCCCACCACCTCTTTCGGAGAAGGAGTTAACCTAGAGCTCCAGTTAATAAAAACTCCTGGGCGTGACAAGAGTGTTTTAACCTACAAACTCCTCTGAAGGTTCTCTAGCCTGCCTGACAGGCTTGTCCGGCCACATGTGATTGCTCACAGCTTCCCAACCGTGAGAGGCACAAGATGCTTTAAACCTTCTAAAAACAGGTTCCTTAGAAAAGTTAGAAAACTATTAGTATAAGTATAATGGGCTGATTAGAAATTGTATTGGTGAAGGGTTTTTCATTTGTTGAGCCAATGTTTGTTGCTAAGTCTCCATATCCCCTGCCCTTACACACATTAATGAATATATAGAAGAAATAAGTATTAACCTTTGATATTAATCACGTTAGACCTTAGGCTAAGTAAATTCTTTCCTTAACTAAAACCCACTACACCCTCACCCTATAGGAATGTAACTTTATTTGGGTGGCGTCTGTTTTAAGAATAATCACCCCTGGAGAAATAAGTGTCCTGGTTGACTGACCGCTGTCACAAGGAGAGGGTCATAAATTGTCAGCAGGCCCCCTGGCCAGAAGATGATGTAACACCCCTAAGACCTCTGTATACATTTGTATGAAGCACCTGACTTTGATAAAAGTCAGGACTGCTGACCCCGCATGACTTTTGCATAACATCTCAGTGTATAAAAGTAGACCATGGAAAATAAAGAATTGGGATCAGTTTCTCGAAATACTGGTCTCCCCATGTTGCTCTCTCTCTCACTCTGGCTGAGTCTCCATTTGGAGCGCGGAACCCACCAAGCTTACTAATTTTGCCTGGGCTTCTAAGATCCGACCGGGGAGGCCTCAGTGTCTCCCCTCCTTCGGGAGAACGGAAGGATGCCTGCGGCCTACGTAAGTGGTGCAAGCTTCTTGTCTTGAAGTTTTATTGGTCTCCCGCATAAACCAAGCTACTCAGCCTCTTTTCTCCACTGAATTTTCCTACTGAGCTATCCTCATTCTATTACTCTTTACATCTCTAATTAATATCTAATTGAAGCTACTGTATCCTGATCCTCGCCGACGCCGTCCCCGCTTCGAATACCCTGGATCAGCCGGGGCTGGACCCCGGCACCAGTGGATGTTGGCATTTGATCTCTGGTTCCTCTGCCTTTTCTAAAACCAGCTTGAACATCTGGAAGTTCATGGTTCACGTATTGCTGAAGCCTGGCTTGGAGAATTTTGAGCATTACTTTACTAGCGTGTGAAATGAGTGCAATTGTGTAGTAGTTTGAGCATTCTTTGGCATTGCCTTTCTTTGGCATTGGAATGAAAACTGACCTTTTCCAGTCCTGTGGTCTATATGCTATAAAAAAGTGTTGTTGAGGGCCAAAACCAACCCATTGTATTTGATAACTAAGGCAATGGTGACTTTGCCAGAGGAGTTTGAGTGGAGTAGTGGGTGGGAGGAATGGAATTTTGATAACTGGTTATTCAAAGGGTGAAACACAATCTCTTGAGGGAAGAGACTTTTTCTGTTTGTTCACTGTAGTCCTGGGAGTTCACTGTATTTCTGACATAGCAAGATGATCAATAATTTGTTGAAAGTTGAACAGATGAAGAAGTGGTGGCCATTAATAGCCAGCATGTGTGTGTGCTAAGTTGCTTCAGTTGTGTCTGACTCTTTCTGACCCTGTGGATTGTAGCCTGCCAGGCTTCTCTGTCCATGGGATTCTCCAGGCAAGAATATTAGAGTGGGTTGCCATGCCTTCCTCCAGGAAATCTTCCAGACCCAGGGATCAAACTAGCATCTCTTGCATTGTCTCCTGTATGGCAGGCAGATTCTTTATTTCTGAGCCACCAGGGAAGCCCCATAGCCAGCATCAGTTCAGTTCAGTTCAGTTGCTCAGTCGTGTCCGACTCTTTGCGACCCCATGAATCGCAGCACTCCAGGCCTCCCTGTCCATCACCAACTCCCGGAGTTCACTCAGACTCACGTCCATCGAGTCGGTGATGCCATCCAGCCATCTCATTCTCTGTCCTCCCCTTCTCCTCCTGCCCCCAATCCCTCCAAGCATCAGAATCTTTTCCAATGAGTCAACTCTTCACATGAGGTGGCCAAAGTACTGGAGTTTCAGCTTTAGCATCATTCCTTCCAAAGAAATCCCAGGGCTGATCTCCTTCAGAATGGACTGGTTGCATCTCCTTGCAGTCCAAGCGACTCTCAAGAGTCTTCTCCAACACCACAGTTCAAAAGCATCAATTCTTCGGCACTCAGCCTTCTTCACAGTCCAACTCTCACATCCATACCTGACCACAGGAAAAACCATAGCCTTGACCAGACGAACCTTTGTTGGCAAAGTGATGTCTTTGTTTTTGAATATGCTATCTAGGTTGGTCATAACTTGCCTTCCAAGGAGTAAGCGTCTTTTAATTTCATGGCTGCAGTCACCATCTGCAGTGATTTTGGAGCCCAGAAAAATAAAGTCTGGCATTGTTTCCACTGTTTCCTCATCTATTTCCCATGAAGTGATGGATCGGATGCCATGATCTTTATTTTCTGAATGTTGAGCTTTAAGCCAACTTTTTCACTCTCCACTTTCACTTTCATCAAGAGGCTTTTGAGTTCCTCTTCACTTTCTGCCATAAGGATGGTGTCATCTGCATACCCCAGTGGTAAAAAATCTGCTGCCATGCGGTAGACTTGGGATCAATCTCTGGGTTGGGAATATCCCCTGGAGAAGGAAATGGCACCCCACCCAAGTATTCCTGCCTGGGAAATCCCATGGACAGAGGAGCATGGTGGGCTATAGTCCATGCGGTCACAGAAGAGTTAGACACGACTTAGTGAGTAAACAACAATAACCGAAAATAATAGCCTCTTTCTGTTCTATTTCCAGGCTCTATCCTACCAGAGCGTTTATCTACCCAACAACTGGGCTGGGGGAGTAGTAGTGTCTCCATAGCATAAACGAGGAAACTGTGATTCAGAGAGGCTAAGTAAACTGCCTGATGCCACACAGCAACATGCAGTGATGAATATGAGTTTCAAACTTGGATTTGTCTGGCTCCAAAATCTCTGTCTTCTATAACAGTAAAACAAAGGAGGAGAAGAACGAGAGGTGAGTGTGTCTCTCAACTGTTATCCCAATTTTCCCTTATCTATTTGCTTTCTTCCTTTCTCTCTCTTTCTTGGATTGTTCTTATTCTTCAGAGACAAAGCAGGGCCTTCATACAACTATAATGATTGATCAAAGTACCAGATTATGAAATTATTCAGAAGCCTATATATAATCCTTGGGGTTTTCTTTCTCATCTCTCTTTCTCACAGCTGCTGCACTAATACTTTCTGATAAACACAGCTTTTTAAAAAATTTACATGGCTTCCATTAATTCTCAATAATAAAGGATACATACTTAAGCAAACTGAGGAATATATAGCCATCACTGCATGCTCACCTTGGAAAGACTCTTGTATTGCAGCTAACTCTTTCTGTAAAAACAATAGGATTATAAAAGCAAAGATACAAGAGGGAATATTTTCTGCTCAGCCATGCATATCTAAAGCACATTAGAAGTTTAGATACAATATTCTGTGTTATTTTTTTTTAAAGGGTGCATGGAACTATTAGCTGGTTGCAAGAAGATAACGAGTAAAAAAGGATAATGATATAAATTAAAAAATGGTATGAATAAAAGAAAAAATGTGTGAATACTTGGTTTTTATTCTTTGATTTGGTTATGGAATGCAACTATTGAGAACACATATTTTTAAGTTGCCTGTATCTACTATAATAGCTCTTTAGTGTTTGATACATTAAGACAGGCATCAGTTCAGTTCAGTTCAGTCGCTCAGTTGTGTCCGACTCTTTGCGACCCCATGAATCACAGCACGCCAGGCCTCCCTGTCCATCACCAACTCCCAGAGTTCACTCAGACTCACGTCCATCGAGTCAGTGATGCCATCCAGCCATCTCATCCTCTGTCGTCCCCTTCTCCTCCTGCCCCTGATCCCTCCCAGCATCAGAGTCTTTTCCAATGAGTCAACTCTTTGCATGAGGTGGCCAAAGTACTGTAGTTTCAGCTTTAGAATCATTCCTTCCAAAGAAATCCCAGGGCTGATCTTCAGAATGGACTGGTTGGACCTCCTTGCAGTCCAAGGGATTCTCAAGAGTCTTCTCCAACACCACAGTTCAAAAGCATCAATTCTTCGGCACAGAGCTTTCTTCACAGTCCAACTCTCACATCCATACATGACCACAGGAAAAATCATAGCCTTGACTAGACGGACCTTTGTTGGCAAAGTATTGTCTCTGCTTTTGAATATGCTATCTAGGTTGGTCATAACTTTCCTTCCAAGGAGTAAGCGTCTTTTAATTTCATGGCCGCAGTCACCATCTGCAGTGATTTTGGAGCCCATAAAAATAAAGTCTGACACTGTTTCCACTGTTTCCTCATCTATTTCCCATGAAGTGATGGGACAAGATGCCATGATCTTTATTTTCTGAATGTTGAGCTTTAAGCCAACTTTTTCACTCTCTACTTTCACTTTCATCAAGAGGCTTTTGAGTTCCTCTTCACTTTCTGCCATAAGGGTGGTGTCATCTGCATATCTGAGGTTATTGATATTTCTCCCGGCAATCTTGATTCCAGCTTGTGCTTCTTCCAGCGCAGTGTTTCTCATGATATACTCTGCATATAAGTTAAATAAGCAGGGTGACAATATACAGCCTTGACGTACTCCTTTTCCTATTTGGAACCAGTCTATTGTTCCATGTCCAGTTCTAACTGTTGCTTCCTGACCTGCATAGAAATTTCTCAAGAGGCAGGTCAAGTGGTCTGGTATTCCCATCTCTTTCAGAATTTTCCACAGTTTCTTGTGATCCACACAGTCAAAGGCTTTGGCATAGTCAATAAAGCAGAAATAGATGTTTTTTCTGGAACTCTCTTGCTTTTTCCATGATCCAGTGGATGTTGGCAATTTGATCTCTGGTTCCTCTGCCTTTTCTAAAACCATCTTGAACATCAGGAAGTTCACGGTTCACATATTGCTGAAGCCTGGCTTGGAGAATTTTGAGCATTACTTTATTAGCATGTGAGATGAGTGTAATTGTGCGGTAGTTTGAGCATTCTTTGGCATTGCTTTTCTTTGGGATTGGAATGAAAACTGACCTTTTCCAGTCCTGTGGCCACTGCTGAGTTTTCCAAATTTGCTGGCATATTGAGTGCAGCACTTTCACAGCATTATCTTTCAGGATTTGAAATAGCTCAACTGGAATTCCATGACCTCCTCTAGCTTTGTTCGTAGTGATGCTTTCTAAGGCCTACCTGACTTCACATTCCAGGATGTCTGGCTCTAGGTCAGTGATCACATCATCTTGATTATCTGGGTTGTGAAGATCTTTTTTGTACAGTTCTTCTGTGTATTCTTGCCACCTCTTCTTAATATCTTCTGCTTCTGTTAGGTCCATACCATTTCTGTCCTTTATCGAGCCCATCTTTGCATGAAATATTCCTTTGGTATCTCTAATTTTCTTGAAGAGATCTCTACTCTTTCCCATTCTATCATGAACTTCTTATTACCAAGTTCAGACTTAAATTGAAGAAAGTAGGGAAAACCACTAGACCATTCAGGTATGACCTAAATCAAACCCCTTATGGTTATACAGTGGAAGTGAGAAATAGTTTTAAGGGCCTAGATCTGATAGATAGAGTGCCTGATGAACTATGGACCGAGGTTCGTGACATTGTACAGGAGACAGGGATCAAGACCATCCCCATGGAAAAGAAATGCAAAAAAGCAAAATGGCTGTCTGGGGAGGCCTTACAAATAGCTGTGAAAAGAGGAGAGCGAAAAGCAAAGGAGAAAAGGAAAGATATAAGCATCTGAATGCTGAGTTCCAAAGAATAGCAAGAAGAGATAAGAAAGCCTTCCTCAGTCAATGCAAAGACAGGCATAGTTTTGGCCATTTCTAAAAACTCAGGATTTTCCTGGAAACCCCTTGTATGCTCCAGCTATCCATTGCTAGGTGGTGATATGTGGATATTATAGAGAAATGTTACAGAGTGAATGTTATTTGTCTCTAGGACATAAGGGAGGAAGAGCCCTCAATTTAATATTTTGTTTTTCAGCTTGAATGTGATTTATACATGCTGTCACTGGACTTTAATTGTGATATTAAATATGAAAGTTGCCTATGTGCTCTTCTCTGTCTCTCTCCTCATCATTACAGTGGAGACAATATTATCTATTTCATAGACATACATGATGTATATGAGATAATCCATGTAAAGATAGTCCATGTGAAGATATGAGATTGTATGATACATACATACATACAGTCCCTGTAAAGAGTTTAGCACAGTGCCTGGCACTTAGCAAGTGTGCAATAAATGTTAGCTGATATCATCTTCCTCCTCATCATTGTTTGTCATCATCACTCGTCATCATCTTTGCACTCCATCCTCATAGGGAGATGATAATGTGGTAAGGAGCTGTGGTTCCCATATATATGTGCACAGGCTTATCAGGGGTGATGATGCTGCCTAGGCCCTCCTCTCTATCTGGTACCAGGAAATGGTTTGGTCTAGAAAGGAACAGGCATGGATTTATGTGGGACTCAGGATGTTGGCCTGTTTTGTTCTGAGCTACTTCTTTTTGAGGTGATGGTGGCTGTATTTTAGGACTTAAAGCATAAAGTCAGAGCAGAGAATAGGAGTGAGAAGATTTAAGCAAAATCTGATTAAACACTGAGTGAGAAGCATCCATAAGTCACATTTTGTAAACTTAGGATTCAGGCTGTGATGATCTAGCTACATAGAGAAAGTGGAAATGCTTCGATTTGAAATGAGGGTATAATGCTACCTGGGAGCTTGTTAAAAAGGCAGAGTCTCTGGCTCCAACCCAAAATTGTTGCCGCAGGATCTGTGTTTTAACAAGATTCATAGTGATTCATATATACAATAAAGTTCTCTTGAATGAGATTCACCAGGAGGTAGAAAAGAGACGGTAGCATTGGGCCTTGCATAATGTACATACCCCATCTATATATAGAATCCAAATCTATGAGGCTAAGGAAACTATGTTTTAACCCTTCAGGGAACTTTTGTTTTTTATGAACACTGGAATTTGAGGTCCACAAGTAAAAGATAGAACTGTGCTGGGGAGAAGTGCAATACGCATTGTGAACACTAGCTGCCGCTACTCTACAATTTAAAAACGGCCCTGATCATTAACAGCTAAAAGAATTATTACAAGAACGTCTAAATTTTCAGGGTATAGGTCTAGGGAAAATGAACCGTAAGTTAAACAGAGTTGGATTTTCCTGTGATTTTTATTAAAGACCCCTAGGACATATGAATGACTTACAAAGAGAAGTGGTTGGAGATTTGGAAATTTTGGGCACATGCGAATAAAAGTACATCTAGAGAACAATGTTTCTTTGTACTTGGGGAAGCAAAGTCAGTGTATGTGGTTTAAAAAGCCAAACTGGAGTCCACAAAGTATATAAGGCAGCTCAGTGACTCATTTAGAATATCTTTTCCTTTTCCTGACCTTACGTTACAATGTTAATTTTATGCTGGGTTTGCCAGATATTTAATTTTTATCTGCAGCTGAGGGATTGAAAGGCTTGTGTGCTGTCCATGTGAACATTGTCTTTATTTGTGAACACTGCACCATACTCAGGGACTTGGATTCAAGTTCTGTCTTCTTCGTAAAGTCCGTATAGATCAGCATGATGGTGCCTTAACATCTGTGAGCCTTGAAATAGGCATAAAAACGCCCACATAAGGGCTGTCATGAGGAGGACCCAGGTAACACAAAATTTATGAAATGTTTTATAAATTTTAAAGTATTAAATAAATGCAAAATATTATTTGAATGCTTACAACATTGGGCCTCTGCTTTGGTATTGGTCTTTGAATCCACCCTCCCCACCCCCCCCCCTCCCCCGCAAAGCACCTTTTCCATAAAAATGACTCTGGTTCTGCTAAGAGCCTAGTTATTTTCCCCAACTAGATCTTTTAGCTTACTTCATATAGGGTTGACTGATAAAATATAGGACTCGCGGTTACATTTGAGTTTCAGATAAACAGTGCATAATTTGTTAGTATAAGTAGGACTTAGATATTGCATGGCAGTCTGGCAAATTTAACTCAAAGCAAACTAAGGACATTGTTCGTGTTTATATTTCTACACCTGAACCTTCTATTTTGCCTGATATGGAAAAAGTCTGGTTCAAAAAAAATGTAGGTCTAAAAATGGTTTCAGAGAGTTATTGCTAACTGAAAGCTCACATCTTCAAAATGTTTATATTTCCTGTCTAGAAATGGCTTGCTTGGGCTTATACTCTAAAGACTGCTTGGAGGGAAATAGGGCCTCTTAACTAATCCTTGAAATTATTTTTCATTTCTGTGATAGTCTGTTACTCTTTTGATTTTTGATTGTTCATTAATATCTCTTTCTCCTACTGTGTGGTTGTGGGACTAAAAGGAGGGAAAGCCTGAATCGCAAAAATGAAAGCCACTCACAAACAATCCTGATGCATTTCTGATACAGCCCTCTCTTGCCAATTATAATCATGCAGCAAATGATGCTATTAAAATGTATAGACTACATAGAGAGAGTCCATGGCCCAATGAAGAAGAAGCATAAGAAGGAAAGGGGGGAGTGAGATACATGCTAAGTGTTGAGAAAGAGTTATCTTGAGGAATTATTTGCAGTTTCAAAGTACTTGAGGATAATATACAAAATGGGGTTTAACTCAATAAAATAAATCCAAAATTACACTTTCACGAATATACCCTGGGGTAGAATGAGGAATCACCCTAGGATTCCTGATGTACTGAACAGCCAAATCTAACAGGAAACCCTGGGAAGGCAACTGCAGAAAAATGACACCTTTGGGCTTAGCTGTGGACAGAGGAGCTTGGTGGGCTACAGTCCATGGGGTCACAAAAGAGTTGGACACGACTTTGTTCAGTCGCTAAGTCGTGGCTAACTCTTTGCGACCCTGTGAACTGCAGCACGCCAGGCTTCCTTGTCCTTCACTATCTGCTGGAGTTAGCTCAAACTCATGTGCATTGAGTTTATGATGCCATCCAACTATCTTATCCTCTGTCACCCTCTTCTTCTTTTGCTTTCAGTTTTTCCTGACATGGGGGTCTTTTCCAAAGAATTGGTCATGACTGAGCAACTAAGCACAGCACAGCACAGCGACTAAATAATAATGTTAATATCAGTCTCTGGACGCTAGGTGGCGATATATAGCAACATGAGGATATTGGAATCTGTGGAAGAGATGCTGAATTAGTGGGGGAGGGGTTGTGAGATGAGTTTTGGTTTCCTGCTGTTAACACAGAGCTCTTCGGTTTATGGTAGATTGTGCCTTCCACTGTGATCTTATGAAACTTCAATAGGGGCAGCGATTGGGTCAGAACCACCACTAGTGATTTCCTTCTCTTTAGTTTCTTCCATTTTAAGAGGTAACTTCACACTTCTGCAAAGCACTTAATTAGGCTCATCTAGCACCCAAACTTGATACGTGTATCCAAATTTAGATACAGATATGGTGAAGTTGTTTACTTGGTATTTGGGGCCATTAGAGGGAGCCAGAGAGGAGAGCGAGGTTGCACTAGGTGATCTGAACCATCAATGAGGGGTAAGGCTGTGCTCCTGGACTGTGTGTTCCTGTCACTAAGATCATTTGCTAATCTGCTGACCGATTGCAGTGGGAGTATCCCCTGGACATGCTGAAAGCCCAGTACCCTGTCATTTGAGTAGAGCAGGCCCTTCACCAGCCCCTGGGAATATCAGTGATTATCCTACTCCGACATAAGGTTCCTGTTTTCTTTACAGTTTGATGATGTTGGAAGGCATCAGTGATGCATGCTTGCTCATTGCTTGAAGAAGCTTTTGTCTTTAGAAAAATATATAGAATCTTGGATCAGGTCAATTTTTTTCTCTGTTTTAATTTGTATTGATATTTCTTGAATTCCAAGAAAGTCACATGCATATAAAATGATCATTGAAACCTTTACTCCATTGTTTTGGGAATTTCCTCTTGTATTTATGCCCCTTTTCCTGCCTAAGTAAAACAGAATGATTTAATTAGAATTTGGGGATGAAATCTACTAAGCCTGTATTCTCAACAAAAATGTGGGATTTAAGTTAATTTTCATGCCCCAGTTTGTATCCCTTTTGCCCCCTTTACATGGTCAGTTTTATCTTCAGCTGTCTTCTGACATTACCTACTGTTAGCTAAGCAGATTATGCTTGTTCTCATCTGAGCCTTTCTCACCCTGTTAATACATGCTGGTATGCCCTGTCTCCCTGCTTTTCAGGATTCAGCTCCAAGGCATTTCCTTTAAGACGTATCTCTGGGTAATTCACACTAATCTGCTGTGAAAGCAGGAAACTAGGAAACTGCACCAGAGAATAATACTCAAGGGAGCTCATGATTGTAACCCAAGCTCAGCTACTTTCTGATTGGTTTACACATGCACATATGCACACATGCGTGCATGCGCGCGCACACACACACACACACAGCTAACTAGATTACAAGCTTTTTGAACGTGAGGATTACAACCCAATGACATCCAGCGATATGGTGTATATTGAATACACATACTCAATAGATGTCCTTCTTTTATCCACTTCTGTGATCCCACAGCAGGAAACATAGTACGTGCTCAATAAATGTCAATTGAAACAGCTGGAGAATTGATTTCTACTGCTCTGCGGAAATGGCACCCCACTCCAGTACTCTTGCCTGGAAAATCCCATGGATGGAGGAGCCTTGTAGGCTGCAGACCATGGGGTCGCTAAGAGTTGGAAACGACTAAGCGACTTCACTTTCACTTTTCACTTTCATGCATTGGAGAAGGAAATGGCAAGCCACTCCAGTGTTCTTGCCTGGAGAATCCCAGGGACAGGGGAGCCTGGTGGGCTGCCATCTGTGGGGTCGCACAGAGTCGGACACGACTGAAGCAACTTAGCAGCAGCTCTGCGGAAATACTAACTCTCTGCTAATGTGAGATTGTGATATCTATTGTGAAAAACTTGGTAATCATCAGCATAGAACAAGAGCTAGTTCAAGCATTATCTTCTCCATAAGAAATTCCCAAGGCCACTACAATCCTGTTTTCTTCTCCTATTTTTAAAGTACTCAATTATCTTATCTACCTTCATTGTATCTCTATTGATCAAATGTATAAAGTTAAAATCTATAGTGTAGGATTAATACTGGTGTCTACCTGTTAGGGTTGTGATGGTTGAATGACTTGATATATTTAAAGTACTTAGAACTGTACCTGGCATTTAATAAGTGATTGGTTGTTGTTGTTTATTATTGCTATTGATGTAAGATTGCTCCTTGTTTTATGTACATATAGCTTGTCTTATCACTTAGATTATAAACTTTCAGGGACAGGCATCTGCATTTTAATCTCTTAGAAAATGTAATTGTGCCCCTAATTATTTGGTAGTTTGTGTCTTTTTTTTTTTTCCTGATTAGTCTGACTAGAGGTGTATCAATTTCATTGACTCTTCTCCTAGGAATAGTTTTTGGTTTCATTGTTTTTGTACTGTTTTTCTGTTTTCAATACCATGGATTTCTGCTCTTTATTACTTTCCCCCACTTACTTTGGGTTTAATTTTCCATTCTTTTTCTAGTAGAAACTTAAATAATTGATTTGAGACCTTTCTTCTCCAATATTAGCATTCGCTATATTTTCTCCTCTAAACTGTGCTTCAGCTGCATTCCATAAATTTTTATTGCTTTGATTATTTGGTTAATTTTTTTCCTGTTTTTCCTTACTACTTTATTCATGAAGTGTGTTGTTTGATTTTCAAATAATTGGGGATTTCCCATAATATAGCCCCTATCAATTTCTAGTTTAACTCTTTGATATACAAAGAACATACTCTGTATCTTTTCAATTCTCCTAAGTTTATTGAGACACTTTATGACCCCTGAACAGGATCTAATTTGGTGAATGTGCAGCATGTGCTTGAAAAGTTTGTGCTTTCTGCTGTTGTTGAGAGTGTGTGTGTGTATGTGTGTGTAAGCTCAGTCATGTCTGACTCTTTGCGACTCCCTGGACTGTAGCCTGCTAGGCTCCTCTGCCCATGGGATTTCCCAGGCAAGAATACTGGAGTGGGTTGCCATTTCCTACTCCAGGGCATCTTCCTGATCCAGGGATCAAACCCGTGTGTCTTGTGTCTCCCTAATTGGCAGGCGGATTCCTTACCACTGGGAAGCCTATTGTTGAATATAGTGTTTTATTTATTTATTTTTTAGGTCAGGTTAGTTGATAACCTTGTTCAAATTTTCTGTGTTCTTCAGACTTTCTGAATCTTTATTCTGTTAATTTCTGAGAGATGTCAGTCTCCAACTATAATTAAGATTTGTTTGTCACCTTTCAGATTTACATTTTGTATTTTGAAATTCTGTTAATAGTTATGTACACATTTAGGATTCTTATAGCCTCTTGATGAATTAACCCCTCTATCATTGTGAAATGTCCTTGTTTATTCATGATAATGTTTTTTGTTCTGAAGTATACTTTGTCTCATATTATCACTCAAGTTTTCTTTGGATTAGTATTAGCATGTTATATGTTTGTCCATCCTTTTTGCTTTTAAGCTATCTATGCCTTTGATGACACTACCCTTATGGCATAAAGTGAAGAAGAACTAAAGAGCCTCTTGATTAAAGTGAAAGAAGAGAGTGAAAAAGTTGGCTTAAAACTCAACATTCAGAAAACTAAGATTGTGGCATCTGGTCCCATCACTTCATGGCAAATAGATGGGGAAACAGTGGAAACAGTGGCTGATTTTATTTTTCTGGGCTCCAGAATCACTGCAGATGGTGATTGCAGCCATGAAATTAAAAGATGCTTGCTCCTTGGAAGGAAAGACCAACCTAGATAGCATATTAAAAAGCAGAGACATGAC
Organism: Bos taurus; assembly: GCF_002263795.3. Taxonomy (NCBI): domain Eukaryota; kingdom Metazoa; phylum Chordata; class Mammalia; order Artiodactyla; family Bovidae; genus Bos; species Bos taurus. Next base: position 46,530,548 of record NC_037329.1, on the reverse strand, counting down.
TTTGCCAACAAAGGTTCGTCTAGTCAAGGCTATGGTTTTTCCAGTGGTCATGTATGGATGTGAGAGTTGGACTATAAAGAAAGCTGAGCACCTAAGAATTGATGTTTTTGAACTGTGGGGTTGGAGAAGACTCTTGAGAGTCCCTTGAACTGCAAGGATATCCAACCAGTCCATCCTAAAGGAGATCAGTCCTGGGTGTTCATTGGAGGGGCTGATGTTGAAGCTGAAACTCCAATACTTTGGCCACCTGATGTGGAGAGTTGACTCATTTGAAAAGACCCTGATGCTGGGAAAGATTGAGGGCAGGAGGAGAAGGGGATGACAGGATGAGATGGTTGGATGCCATCACCGACTCAATGGACATGGGTTTGGGTGGACCCCGGGAGTTGGTGATGGACAGGGAGGCCTGGTGTGCTGCAATTCATCGGGTCGCAAAGAGTTGGACACAACTGAGTGTCTGAACCGAACTGATGCCTTTTATTTAAACAGTTTTGCAGTCGTTTGTGGGGGGTCAATATGGCAATCTCTGCTTTTTAATTGGAATGCTTAAACTATTGTCATTATTCATATGGTTGCATTTGAATTTGCCATCGTGCTGTTTATTTTGTATTTGCCCCACCTGTTCTTTGTTCATTTTTCCTTTTGCCCTTCCTTTAATTCCTGAGATTAATTGACTATTTTTAATAATTATATTTTATTTACATTGTTGAATTATACCTCTTTGTTTTGTTTTGTATTGGTCTCTTTTGGGTTAACAATATGTACCTTCAACTTCTCACAGTCTGCTTTCAAATGATATTGTACCTTTTCACATGTAGTATAAGAACCTTAAGCAGTATACTTCTATCTCTTTATCCTTTGTGCTATTGTTATATATTTTACTTCCACAATTGCTGTAAATCCCAAAGTATAATGTTACCAGTTGTGCTTTAAGCAGGCAATTATATGTATTTTTTTATATAATTATTTCATGTTTGTAACAATTTTATTTAAAAAAAATTTAATTGGAGGATAATTGTTTTGCAATTTGTGTTGGTTTCTGCCATACAACAATGCGAGTCAATCATAGTTTTACATATATATGTATATATATACACACACAAACTGCTGAACCTCCTTTCCCCCTCCCGTCCCGCACCAGGCGGAACTCCTTGTGTTATATCGTGGCTTCCCACTAGTTGCCTATTTTTACACACGGTAGTGTTTATCTGTCAATGCTACTTTCTCAATTTGTCCCACCCTCTCCTTCTCCCGCTGTGTCCACAAGTCCATTCTCTATGTCTCCATTTCCATTTCTTCCCTGTTTATAGGTTCGTCAGTAGTATTTTTCTAGATTCCATATACATGCTTTAATATATGCTATTTATTTATTTTTCTCTTTCTGACTTAACTCCACTGTGTAATAGGCTCTAGGTTCATCTACCTTGCTACAGCTAACTCAAATTAATTCCTTTGTGTGGCTGAATAGGATATGTACTGCATCTTCTTTGTTTATTCATCTGTCAGTGAACATGTTGCTTCCATGTCCTGGCTTTTGTAAATAGTGCTTCAGTGAACATTGGGGTACATGTGTCTTTTTGAATTGTGGTTTTCTCAGGGTATATGGCCAGTAGTGGGATTGCTGGATCATATGGTAGTTTTATTTCTAGTTTGTTAAGGAATCTCCATACTATTCTCCGTGGTGGCTGTATCAATTTATTTTCCTACCAACAGTGCAGTAGGGTTCCCTTTCTCCACATCCTCTCCTGCATTTAGTGTTTGTAGGTTTTTTTTTTGATGATGGGCATTCTGATTGGTGTGAGGTGACACCTCATTGTAGTTTTGATTTGCATTTCTCTAATAATCAGCAATGTTGACCATCTTTTCATGTGTTTATTGGCCAATCTGTATGTCTTCCTTGCAGAAATGTCTTGTTTATGCCCATCTTTTGACTGGGCTTCTTGTTTTTCTGATACTGAGCTGTATGAACTGCTTATATATTAGAAGGTAATCCTTTGTCAGTTGCTTCATTTGCAATTATTTTCTCCCATTCTGAGAGCTGTCTTTTCAGTTTGTTTATAGTTTCCTTTGCTGCACCGGAGCTTTTAAATCTAATTAGGTCCCACTTGTTTATTTTTGTTTTTATTTCCATTACTCTAGGAGGTGGGTCAAAAAGGATCTTGCTGTGATTTATGTCAAAGAATGTACTTCGTATGTTTTTCTCTAAGATCTTTATAGTTTCTGGCCTTACATTTAATTCTTGAATCCATTTACAGTTAATTTTTGCATATGGTGTTCTAATTTCATTCTTTTACATGATAGCTCTTCAGCTTTCCCAGCACCACTTATTGAAGAGACCGTCTTTTCTCCATAGTATATTCTTACCTCCTTTGTAAAAGATAGGGTGACCATGGTGCATAGGTTTATTTCTGGGCTTTCTATCTTATTCCATTGGTCTATATTTCTGTTTTTGTGCCAATACCATACTGTCCCGATGACTGTAGCTTTGTAGTATAGTCAGAAGTCAGGAATGTTGATTCCTCCAATTCCATTCTTCTTTCTCAAGATTGCTTTGGCTATTCAGGATCTTTTGTGTTTCCATAAAAATTGTAAAATTTTTTGTTCTAGTTCTGTGAAAAATTGGTAGTTTGATAGAGATTGCATTGAATTTGTATATTGCTTTGGGTAGTATGGTTATTTTTACAATATTGATGCTTCCAATCCAAGAACATGGTATATCTCTCTCTCAGTTTGTGTTGTCTTTGATTTCTTTCATCAGTGTCTTGTAATTTTCTGCACACCAGTCTTTTGTCTCTTTAGGTAGGTATTTTATTTGTTTTGCTGCAGTGGTGAATGGGATATTTTTCCTTAATTTCTCTTTCTGTTTTTTCATTGTTAGTGTATAGGAATGCAAGGGATTTCTGGGTATTAATTTTATATTCTGTGACTTTACTAAATTCATTCATTAGCTCCGGTAATTTTCTGACAGTATCTTTAGGGTTTTCTATGTATAATATCATGTCATCTGCAAAGAGTGAGCGTTTTACTTCTTTTCCAATCTGGATTCCTTTTATTTCTTTTTCTTCTCTGACTTCTGTGGCTGGGACTTCCAAAGCTATGTTGAATAGTAGAGGTGAGATTGGGCACCCTTGTCTTGTTCCTCATCTTAGAAGAAATGCTTTCAGTTTTTCACCATTGAGAATAACATTTGATACTGGATGCTTGGGGCTAGTGCACTGGGACGACCCAGAGGGATGGTATGGGGAGGGAGGAGGGAGGAGGGTTCAGGATGGGGAACACATGTATACCTGTGGCGGATTCATTTTGATATTTGGCAAAACTAATACAATTATGTGAAGTTTAAAAAAAAAAAAAGAGAATAACATTTGCTGTACTTTGGTCATAATGGACTTTGTTATGTTGAGGTAGGTTCCATCTATACCTACTTTCTGGAGAGCTTTTTTAAAATTATAAATGGGTGTTGAATTTTATTGAAAGCTTTTGCTGCGTCTATTGAGATGATCATATGGTCTTTATCTTTCAGTTTGTTAATATGATGTATTACATTGATTGATTCGCATATATTGATTGCATATATTGCATCCCTGGGATAAAGCCCACTTGATCATGAAGTATAATCGTTTTAATGTGTTGTTGGATTCTGTTTGCTAGAATTTTGTTGAAGATTTTTGCATCTATGTTCATTAGTGATATTGGCCTGTAGTTTTCTTTTTTTGTAGTTCTTTGTTTGGTTTTGGTATCAGGGTGATGGTGGCCTCATAGAATGAGTTTGGGAGTTTTCCACCCTCTGCAATTTTCTGGACAAATTTGAGCAGGGTAAGTGTTAGCTCATTCTATTTTTGGTAGGATTCACCTGTGAAGCCATCTGGCCCTGGGCTTTTGCTTGTTTGAAGATTTTTAATCACAGTTTTGATTTCAGTGCTTGGGATTGGTCTGTTCATGTTTTTTGTTTCTTTCTGGTTCAGTCTTAGAATGTTATACTTTTCTAAGAATTTGACCATTTCTTCCAGGTTGTCCATTTTATTGGTGTATAGTTGCTTGTAGTAGTCTCTTATGATCCTTAGTCAATTATATTTTTCAGATAGTTTAAAAGTAAGAATTTTTTCTTTTACATTCCTCTGCATATTTATCATTTATGGCTTTATTCTTTCTTTTGTGAAGTTTTAACTAAGAATTTTTTCTTTTACATTCCTCTGCATATTTATCATTTATGGCTTTATTCTGTCTTTTGTGAAGTTTTAACTTCCTATCTTGTTTTATTTTAGGTATGCCTAAAAAACTTCCTTTACCATTTTTGGAGTGTTGCTCTATTGGTGAATCTGTTGGTGATTAATTCTTCACTTTTATTCATTTAAAATACATATTTATTCATTGTTTTTGAAAGCTATTTTCCCTTGATCAAGAACTATAGGTATACAGTGCTTTCCCCCCCCCCACCCCCTTTTCCAATGTATTTGGCCTCAGAGTCTGGTATTATTTTTTTCTTTAAAGCCCTGTAGGTAATATGTCACAGTGTCTTATTTTTCCTGCACAATTTTAAGATTTTCTTTTTATCATTAGTTTTCCAGTAATTTGATTACATTGTGCCTTGACATGCAGTACCCTTCTGAGAATTCTACTTGATGCTGTGTGTGTGTGTGTGTGTGTGTGTGTATGTTCCATTCGGGCTTAAGGGGAGATGAACTATTTCTGTGACCCCTCTGTGACTCACAGGGGTTTTTCTGACTGCCTTTCTTGTGGTTGTTTCTGTAACTGTGACCCTTTTCTGCAGATGTATGCACAGATAGGTAGCCAAAGTCTCAAGTGGACCCCGCTGCAGATCTCTGGACTTCTTTTGTTTGTAGCTACTTTCTCTGAAGTATTATGTTCCACAAGTTCTAACTTTCTTGGTTTACCTGGAGTCTGATCTCTGCGTCTTCAGCTCAGGAAGACTGCTTGGCTCTGGGTTAAGTAAGCTGATGAACGTTGAGGTTCCATTGCATGTTTTCTTCCTCTCAGGTCACAGTCTTATACTGCCTCTTCTCTAATGCTTGTAAGTCTTTGTTTCCTAAATTTTGTCTGATTTTTTAATCAGTTTTTAACACAGAGGGTGGTTGTTGTGGTGAATCCATCCTTTTTTAATCTCCATTTTGGCTTGAAGACAAAGTGTTTGCGTATATACTGATGGAGTTGGAAGATGATTCTTATTTGTTGACATACTGCTATTAAAGACCAATGAATACCCCAGAATTTATGATAGAAGAGAATAGCCAGCAAATTAATGACCAGAGCAGCACATATATGAGTAGTCCAGTAATTCTCAAGCAATGGTAAATAAAAGAATCACAAAGATTCTCTGAATTAGGTTGTTCTTTCAACTGTACATCAACTATGGTGGAAAAATGTCATGAAATGTGGAGTCCATTTCTTCT